>NC_065583.1:104459806-105122306 GCF_024542745.1 Macaca thibetana thibetana | reverse complement strand
AAACCGAGGGAAATAAGATATGTTTGCCAAGGACACACAAGCTTTATGGACTTATTTCCAAATTCTGTTCTCTCTCTCTTTTCTTTCTCTTCTAGTCCCTGGATCATAATCAGATTTTTCTAAATTCAGACTGTATCTTCTGGGCTGTGAAGAAAAACTAGGAGACTCTGAGGAAGGTTGTTGACCTCTGCCTATTGTTCCTTAAGGTTCTCAGGGTTCTTGTTTAAACACAAGTCTTGTTAAGCACTTTCTAAAGCTAGACAGCTCTGTAAGTTTGGAGAAGGAAAAGGAAAAGCTATAGGAATGAAATCGGCTGTCAGACTAATGATCACAGTGCAGAATGAACATAGGGCCAGTTATGGGGAAGGCGAATGGCGCAGGCAGAATTATAAGTAAACAGGTTTTCTCCCTTTCTGGGCTGCAGGATCTCATGCCAACATCCTGGTCTTGGCTGCCCTCCAGGCTTGTTTGACCTTGGAGCTCTACCTGCAAGGCGAAGGAGGAGCCACATCTTTCCCTAAGCAATGCCTGGCACTTTGCCGGAAGGCCTGCTGCCCCATTGGCATCAGGTGGCTGTGATGCACTTCTTCGTGTGCTCCAGTCCCAGTCACGGCTGGCCTGGCCCCAGAAAGAGGCCTGTGGAACTCCAGGCCCTGAGGGAGGTTCCTTGAGGGAAACCACTGGAGGTGGATATGGAGGTGGGGAGATCTTTCTCTTTTTCTGGAATAGCTCTGATGAGGGGTGTAACTGCTCCACCACCCTATCACCTAATTACAGGCTCAAATCTCTGGCTCACCCCACTCTCAAAAGGGCTAGCACATCTACCAAGCTGACACAACACGCAGATTCAGCTGTATCAAAATCTCTCTCCACCAGGTCTGTCTCCTGGTCTAAAATTTGCACTACCATACGCTTTCCAGTAGGTCCAGAAAACCCCTGTGAAAATGAACAAGTGCCAACTTAGGGTGTAAGATTCCAACTCTGGCTTAACGGACCTATAAGACTGTCCAGTTTGTTGGATGCCACCTAGAAGAAATCAGGGCTTCAAGAGACAGAGCCAGACTCTGCAGAGGTAAGTCTAATAGCAGAGGTGAGTTAGGAAACCCCGAGGCACTAGTGCTCCATAGGCTTGGGTGGGAAAAGCAAGGCAGAGACAGGCAGGGCTCACAACCCTAAGCAGTAGGTCCTGGGGCTTTGACTGAACTGAGGTTTGTGTCCCATTTAAGGAGGCAATCACTGACCACTCTCAGCCCATTCTTGTTGCATGGAATTGTGGGCCCCACTTGCCAGATTTTTGTTTTGTTTTGTTTTTTAAGAGAAGGTGGAAACCAATTTCTTTTCTTTAGATGTTGGCAACTAACTTAATTATTTTGAAACCCTGTGTGGGCCTGAACAGTACAAGCTAAAGGAAATATCTGTGGGCTCCATTTGGCTTTTAGGGAATAGTGAAGGAGGATTCTGCCCAAGGCCGTATCTGCTTTCAGGAGCAGCTGAACCACCACTCTTTCCAGCTCTAATGCATAACAAAACTATCTAACCAGCAGGAGGCTCTCCTTAAAAATCAATCAAACTCTTTCAAGTACAATATTGTCAACCTCTTTACACCTCAGACCCTGAAAACACTTTAATTCATTTTTTTTTTTTTTTTTTTTTTTTTTTTTGAGATGCAGTCTTGCTCTGTCTTGCCCAGGCTGGAACGCAGTGGTGCAATCTCAGTTCACTGTCTCAGTTCACTGCAGCCTCCACCTCCCGGGTTTAAGAGACTGCCCTGTCTCAGCCTCCCAAGTAGCTGGGACTACAGGTGTGTGCCACCACAGCCAGCTAATTATGTATTTTTAGTAGAGACAGGCTTTCACCATATCGGCCAGGCTGGTCTTGAACTCCTGACCTCAGGTGATCCACTCACCTTGGCCTCCCAAAGTGCTGGGATTACAGGCGTGAGCCACCATGCCTGGCTAATTCATTCTTTTCTCTTTTTCCTCTTCCAGATCAAAAAAAGGAAATGCAAAGCTTCCCTAGGAAAGTTTCTTTGGAGAGGCAGCACTTAACTTTCTAGGAGAGACCTTTGCCTCCGAATGTTCAAGTCAGGAATGTTCAAGGTGGATCCCCGAGCCAGTAATGTTTTAAATTTAGACAATTGCCTTAAATGACTTTGGACAAGGTACTTAGCCTATCTGATTCCCTTCTTTTGCTCACTAAGAAAAACTGCTGTCGTGGGGAAAAAAAGCACAAAACCAAAAGCGTCTGCTCATTCAGCTTCCCTTTTTGTTTGTTTGTTGTTGTTGTTGTTGTTGTTTTTGAGATGGAACCTCGCTTTGTCGCCCCAACTGGAGTGCAGCGGCGCAATCTTGGCTCACTGCAACCTCCACTTCCCAGGGTTCAAGCAATTCCCCCTGTCTCAGCCTCCTGAGTAGCTGGGATTACAGGCACCCGCAACCACGCCTGGCTAATTTTTGTATTTTTAGTAGAGACAGGATTTCACCATGTTGGCCAGGCTAGTCTCGAACTGCTGATCTCAAGTGATCCTCCCGTCTCAGCCTCCCAAATTGCTGGGATTACAGGCGTGAGTCACTGACGAGCCCGGCAGTCATCATCTTGCCATCTTATGCCTTAGTTTCTTCCCCATAAAATTGGTGGGATAGACCTAAGCCTTTGGGCCAAGGATCTCTAACAGCCTTCTACCTAGAGCACTGCCCTCGGCAGAACTCAGGAATGCCCTCTGGCAAAAGTGTGAAGTGGATGATATTAAAATTCTTTGAACTCCATTCCACCTCTGGTGACCTGATGCCCTCCAGCTGAACTATAGATGCCCCCAAGACACTTAATTGGGTAAAAAGTTTGGTTATTTTAGTGACAGCAAGATATGTGTATAATACACATGAAAAGATGCAGAATATTATCTATAAATGAATGTCACCTGTACCAAAAACTACATAATGAATTTGTACACTTTTTTTCCCCCTTAAAGGTTCAGCATGTACTAGCCAACTGATCAGAAGGATCACATCCAGGACTCTCATGCTGAATGCCAGTAAGTGTTTGGAGCTATCTGCTCATCCTGACTTGGAAGCAAGTTTATTTATTCAGCATAAAAGGAAGTAGTCGAACTCACTCACGGAGTGATTCTCTACAAGATTTAAAAGCAGCAAGACTGGACAGACTACTTTTAGAACAATAAGGCATATTTCTCCATTGTGAATACCACCTTGGTATCTTAACTAGAGAATTATAGCTATACCAGAGCTCAACAGTAAAAACACCATAAATTTTTTTATTAAGATAGGTAATGTTTTATATTATAAAAATGAGTCTTTTTTCTTCCTCAAATTTCCTTCTATTACCTTCTTCATTCAGCTATTTCATTTTGAATCACCTTTTTTGTGTGTGAAACTAAACACGTAAACAATGTTTTTATGAATATTCACCACAATATTGCCTAGGCAAATAGAATAACTTTCTCCATCCCACTCCTATTATTTTGCTTAGCTTACGTAGACACAGCTGGCCTTTTGGATTTACAGATTTGCATAAAAATTAGAGCAAGAGTAAAATGGAACCATAAGCTGCTATAGGGCACATCCCGTGGTTAATCTTCCTTTCTAATCCTACTCAACACTTAGCATAGTATCCTACATAAAGGAGGCATCCAATAAATTGTCCAATATGTGGAAGAACTGAACAACAGAAAAAGTCCAGCGACTGCTTAAATACAGGATGCATGAGAATTAGAGTCAAACAGTAGGAAGGCTAAAAGGCTGCCTGCACACTGAACCCCCAGCCAGTCCAGAATCGGCTCTGGGCAGAGGGTACAGCAAGTCCTTCCACGCTTCACTCAAGTTTCATTGGTTGTATTGGAGCTGCTTTTTGCACATGCTCATTTTAAATCACAATTTCACCACTGCTGCCAATTCATCTTTTCTCCATAAGTAAGCATTTAGGTCTCCCGCTTCCACTCTAAAAAGCTGAATGATCCTCTCCAACCCCCTCGTGGCTGCTTCTCTTCTCTCAACAATCATTTTGACCACTCCCGTTTCAGAGCTTTGCATTAATAATTCAGAAACTGGCCGGGCGTGGTGGTTCACGCCTATAATCCCAGCACTTTGGGAGGCCAAGGCGGGTGGATCACCTGAGGTCAGGAGTTCAAGACCAGCCTGGTCAACATGGTGAAACCCTGTCTCTACTAAAAATACAAAAATCAGCTGGGTGTTGTGGTGCACGCTTGTAGTCCCAGCTACTCCAGAGGCTGAGGAAGGACAGTCGCTTGAACCTGGGAGGCAGAGATTGCACTGAACCAAGATGGCGCCACTGCACTCTAGCCTCAGCGACAGAGAAAGATTCCATCCTCCCCTCTTCCCCGCCAAAAAAATATTCAGAAGCTGCTGAATAGTGAAATGACATGGCACAGTGAATTCCGTCAAAGCTTGCTTCTCGGTGAGTGAGTAGAAGCCAGCATTCAGCTGTGCCCTGCGATGATGTTTTGTTGACCATAGACTCAGCTCAACGACACTATGACCCTTGAAATATTTCTTTTTCTATTCTTAGGCACAACCTGTCATTCTTCTCCCTTTATTTATGCAGCTTGTGTTTTTCCTGACCACTCTCTTTCTCCTGCGTCCCTAGACAGTGGAGCTACTAGAACATGTTGACATAACTTTTGCCCCCTGTCGGAGTTCCTGGAGCTGGAGCCACTTCAGTATGACCTGCTGTTGCCACAGTGCTTTTCTCTAACTGGACTCATTCTCACCATGGGAGCCTGTCCACAATCATGAGACTCTTTCTAGAAGTTGAACTTTTTGGCTCTCTGGAATGAACATGCTTGCACTGAAAGCCTGTGAGTGACTTTCCAAGAGGTTACACAGTGTTTTTCCTTCTCAGAGACATCAGAGTTGATTCTCTTTCCAGATTCCATGCTCATATTTTATACCATTCTGCTATGCTGCTGCTCTGTTATTTTCTGGGTGGAGATACTGCAATGTAGGTGCTCATTAATTCATATATAGGTCAGGTACCAAGAATTAGCCTCTGATGCAACCAGGTGCTGTTTGGTCATTAGCCAAATATGGGAAATTATTGAACTTCTTTCCAACAGGCCTTGCTGGCATCAAAGAGCCTGAGAGAGGCAAGAAATCAATTTCAGTTTGAGACAAGTGATAGAAGATAAAACAATAAGTTGATTTTGGAGAGAATTGAGATTGGAGTTAACCGTTCATTGATTTGACAAATATTCATTGGGTGCCTACCATATGCAAAGCACCGGGTATAGAGCCATGAATAAAACCGAACAGCTATAAAATCAGAACAACACATGATTTATGAAGCATTCCAAGTCATGGAGACCTGAGAACTCTTTGAGGAAGAAATGAAAATTACCTGAAAGTAGTCATTTTATATGCCAGCTCAAGCTTGCGTCTTTCCTTTTCCTCCTTCTTTCTTACTTTCAAAAAATTTTCCTAAAATAGGACTCTTTCATCTGAGGTATCAATGAAGTCTGTTAGAAGCATCATTGGAGAAGAATCAGTGCCTCCCAGTATAAGATTATAGGGAGGAAGAAAGGGGGAATGTGACCTCTTTCCTTTGTGGTCCTTGGCCACTAGATCCTGGGGATTTTTAAAGGGACTAAGCAACTAAAGCAAGAGAAGTAAACGCAACTGGAATTCCAAAACCTAATTTAAAAAAAAAATACAGAACAAAACCTTTAATTGCTTTGTCTCAAGATCTGTAACAAGGAATAAGAAGACAGCAAAAACAAAGAAAACCATTGTTCCTATTGTGGATTATTTTGCTCAAGGGAGGCAGTGGGTTTCAAGGTACCATGCATTGGTTGTGCACAGTGGCTCACGCCTGTAATCCCAACATTTTGGGAGGCTGAGGTAGGTGGATAATCTGAGGTCAGGTTATCCCCATCTCTGCTGAAAATACAAAAAATTAGCCAGGCGTGGTGGTGTGCACCTGTAGTCTCAGCTACTCGGGAGTCTAAGGCAGGAGAATTGCTTCAACTCAGGAGGCAGAGATCAAAGATCTTGGCTCAACTCAGTGAACCAAGATTGTGCCTTTCCACCCCAGCCTGGGCCACAGAGCAAGACTCAGTCTCAAGTAAAAAAAAAAAAAAATTCCAGGTACGGTGGCTCATGCCTGTAATCTCAGCACAGCACTTTGGGAGGCCAAGGTAGGCAGATCACCTGAAGTCAGGAGTTCAAGACCAGCCTGGCCAACATGGTGAAACCCTGTTTCCACTAAAAGTACAAAATTTAGCTGGGCATGGTGGCACATGGCCACAGGGATTTTGCTATGTTGGCCAGGCTGGTCTCACTTTAACCCGGGAGGCAGAGGTTGCAGTGAGCCAAGATCAGGCCACTGCTCTCCAGCCTGGGTAACAGAGCAAGACTCTGCCTCAATAAATAAAATAAATAAATAAATAAATAAATAAATAAATAAATAAATAGGTGGAGCATGCATTGAAAAGGTTTATGCAATCACTGAACCATTTTGGAAGAGTTCTTGAAAAATCATACACATTATCTCTCACTCCACCACCACTACCCTATATGCAATTTTTGGTAGCATAAAACACTTTTGTTCCTGAGAAATCTTCTAGATTTCATAACACTAACGTTGTAGCATTAGTGCCCAGGCTGTCACTATACATAGCTGAATTCAATCGAAAACTCGTATTTATTTAGGGAATAAACCACTGTGCATAGCCAAGCATGCCAGTATATCTCATTTAAAAATCTAAAACCTGGCTGGGTGCAGTGGCTTACGCCTGTAATCCCAGCACTTTGGGAGGCCAAGGCAGGTGGATCACGAGGTCAGGAGTTCGAGACCAGCCTGGTCAAGATGGTGAAACCCTGTCTCTACTAAAAATACAAAAATTAGCCGGGCATAGTGGCGCACACCTATAATCCCAGCTACTCTGGAGGCTGAGGCAGGAGAGTCACTGAACACAGGAGGCACAGCTTGCAGTGAGCCGAGATCGTGCCACTGCACTCCAGCCTGGGCAACAGAGCGAGACTCCATCTCAAAAAAAAAAAAAAAAAAAAATCCAAAACCTAATTTTTGAGGCCAATTACTCTAAAACTGACCAAGACCTTGAAACAGAGTGGATATTCAGTGTTAGCTGAATTCTATTGAAAATTATATTACCAGAGAGAAGCACTAACTTAAGTAGCAGAATAAGAAAAAGTTTGAATAATGCTCAAAACAGAATAAAGAATATAAAAGCCACGTAACATTTAAAAGTATTATTTGTCATTTGTTTACAAATAAGTTAGTGTAAAAATTAGAAAGAAAATCAAAGGGAGCATGGGTTTTCTCAGCCCACGGGGAATTCCAGCTAAATCTCTGGTGATCCTGAAAAGGAATTGCATATGGATTGGGACCAGATTTTCAAAATTTTGATCAAAGATTTTGTCGCTTATTGAAATGGAACTCTCACCTGGTGCATGAATCCCTTCTATAGCATTTCCAGCATAATGCTTTTTTTGTCTGTTTTTATTAACATACCTCATACAGTTTCAATGAAGCATTGTTCTAGGCCTCAAGTTTATATTAATTAACAGGTTTCCTGAGAAGACATAAACTCCAGACATTCAGAAGAGCTTAATATACCACATTTTAAAGGGCACTTCAAGTTAGCATTACAGTTTGCAAAAGATAAATGACTAAATCTGTTCTATTTTGTTTAATTTTACCTCCCAGAATGTCTTCAGTTCTTTCAAGAAAGTGTAGAATTCACTCTCAAAGTGAAAACAGTTTAAATTTGTTTTAAAATAACTTAAAGCAACACTGCTAGGCAACGTGTAGAGCTTTGAGTGAGAAGAAGGGCTGAGGGTTATGTGAAATCTCACAATAAACATGAAGAGTTTAAAATGACAGAACATGAAGCGGGTTTTTCTGGTGGCTGCGGTGCCTCCCCTCCCCCAAAGGGCCTTGTGGCTGATCAGCGGGAGGTTCCTGTCTTACATCTCAACACCACCACCCTTGTACTGTATATGTGGTCTTTGTTCATATTAAATTCTCACAAAAATATCTAACATGTGACCTGATAAAACAAAAACTCTTACACGCCAACATGCTTCAAATACAGACATCTTAGGAAAATGAAAAGCTTTCTCAAACCAATTGTTTTTACTAAACCCGGCTTAGAAATTACAGAGATCAAATGATAATCTCTATATGCAGTAGGCAGATATTTTTTGTTGATGTCATCACTTGTCAAGACCCAAACAGATCTCTCTATTCAGTGTCAAATCTTTGTTGAGCACCTACCGAATACTGGATAAACCTCAAATTCCAACTCCATGAAACCTCTCAATTTTTAGACTCTCAGAGTCTCTAGGAAGAAAATACTAGTTTAGAATTCTACTCATGGAAGTGAGAAAGAAAACTTTTTAACCTGAGGAAGGTGAGCCCCGTTAAATTATCAGGCCCAGAGAGGCATTTAAAATATAATAGGGCTGGCTCGGTGGCTCACGCCTGTAATCCCAGCACTTTGGGAGGCCAAGGCGGGCAGATCACTTGAGGCCAGGAGCTCCAGACCAACCTGGCCAACACAGAGAAATCCCATCTCTACTAATAATACGAAAATTAGCCAGGTGTGGTGGTGAGTGCCTGTAATACCTGGGAGGCTGAGGCAGGAGAGTCACTTGAACCCAGGAGGCAGAGGTTACAGTGAGCCAAGCTCACACCACTGTACTCCAGCCTGGGCAACAGAGTAAAACTGTGTCTAAAAAAAAAAAAAAGTAACAGCATTCATGTCTCTCTCTTCCTTGAGTTACATAATTATCTCTTGAACCAAATATGCTTTGTGGGCTCCAGACTAACGGATGCCAAGTAGCCACAAAAAATGCCACACGTCATATAGTTCTACAATGTATTGCCCATCACTAACCAATGTTACTTCTGTAAACCAATGAGAATTCTGAAAGAACAACTTTGATAATCACCCCCTTTCCTGATTCATCTTTTTCTTTAAAAACTTGAGCTTCTCGGTCAGGCGCAGTGGCTCATGCCTGTAATCCCAGCACTTTGGGAGGCCGAGAGGGGCAGGTCACAAGGTCAGGAGATTGAGACCATCCTGGCTAACATGGTGAAACGCCGTCCCTACTAAAAATACAAAAAAATTAGCTTGGCGTGGTGGTGGGTGCCTGTAGTCCCAGCTACTCGGGAGGCCGAGGCAGGAGAATGGCGTGAACCCGGGAAGCGGAGCTTGCAGTGAGCCGAGATGGCGCCACTGCACTCCAGCCTGGGCGACAGAGCAAGACTCCATCTCAAAAAAACAACAACAACAACAAAAGAAACTTGAGCTTCTCTTGTTCTTTGGAGCGCTCCCCAAGACAACTTGGAAGCGTGTCCCAAGCTGCAGTCCTCAAATAAATTTATTGGACTAAATAAACTACATTAATTTTGCCTCCGCTTCTTTCTTTTAGGCCAACAGAAAATCAGCAGGCTTTCAACAGCTATAACTTCCCGCACTGTTGTTTTGGACCCTTTGAGGTTACTTGTTTTGTCTGCTATTGTGGGTAATAAAAGCAAAATCTGGGAACTCCAGATGCTGACTTTTTTTTTTTTTAAATCAAGGAAACAATAGAAACATAAATAGCAACTAAGGTAGTATTTGCTAAAGACTCAAAGTGTTACAGGAGGCAGTTAGTCAGAGGCGAGCAGGCAGGAGAGGGCCCCCACCCACACGGGGAATGTCAAGTGATCATCAGGTGACGGTCAGGCAGTTGTTACACTGTCTCTCTAAAATAATAATTGGTTGCAGCCAAGGGAGTCTCCCAGAGATAGAAAAATCCTGAACCTGGTGATCAGCAGCGTCCCAATAAAATCTCAGGAGTTGAGTGAGTGGGCTCAAGCATGTGCACTCTGAGACAAAATGGCAGTTTAATTGGTATGTGACCTTCTTTTAGGAACACTCAACTGGTGAGGGAAAAACGCCTCAAGTGAGCCTGTGCACAACTACAGTAAACACACTGTGCCTGCAGTCCCTCCCAAATGCTGACAGGCCACTGTGCATGTGGACAGCCAACCCCAAGGGAAGAATCACGAAAGAAGGGATGCGACCCCCTGAAAGCATGTCAATGTATAAAACCCCCAGTCAAAGGTCAAATCATGCACTTGAATCTCTCAAGTTGTCTGCTTGCCCTTCTTCCAAGTGTACTCTACATCTTTCTGTTCCTACTCTAAAACTTTTTAATAAATGTTCACTCCTGCTCTAAAACTTGCCCTGATCTCTCCCTCTGCCTTTTGCCCCTCAGTTGAATTCTTTCCTCTGAGGACGCAAGAATTGAGGTTGTTGCAATCCCATTCAAATTCGCCACTGCTAACAGAAGGAGAGAACCACTTGCTGACCTAAAAGGAAGAAGCCGACCAGGCGCCTGGCTCATGCCTGTAATTCCAGCACTTTGGGAGGTTGAGGCAGGAGGATCACTTGAGCCCAGGAGTTTGAGACCAGCCTGGGCAACATGGTGAAACCCCGTCTCTATAAAAAACTACAAAAAAAAAAAAAAATTGCCATGTGTGGTGGCATGCACCTGTAGTTCCAGTTACACAGGAGACTGAGGCAGGAGAGTCACCTGAGCCTGGGAAGTCAAGGCTTCAGTGAGCTGTGATCATGCCAGGGTGACAGAGTGAGACCATATCGCAAAAAAGAAAAAGGAAAAAGCTGAAGCAGAATTAATAGAAGCAGAGAGTTTATTTGGGCTAAGCTTGAGGATTTCAACCCAGAAGCATAGACTCAAGTTGCCCTGAATATACACCCCAATTAGCAGCAGTTACAAGTAGGCTTTTAAAGGAAGAGGCAGTTCCTAAGTTGTTTACTAAGAATTACATTAAAATAACATAAGCTATTGATTGGCTATACATTGTTCTTTGTATCACTAATTTTCAGGAACATGAAGATAATGGGTGAAGCAGCTGTCAGGAATAAAATGACTATTTATTTATTTATTTTGAGATGGAGTTTCACTCTTCTTGCCCAGGCTGGAGGGCAATGGTGAGATCTCGGCTCACTGTAACCTCCGGCTCCTGGGTTCAAGCGATTCTCCTGTGTCAGCTTCCTGAGTAGCTGGGATTACAGGCACCCACCACCAAGCCCAACTGATTTTTTGTATTTTTAATAGAGACAGGGTTTTGTGATGTTGGCCAGGCTGGTATCGAACTCCTGACCTCAGGCGATCCACCCACCTTGGCCGCCCAAAGTTCTGAGATTACAGGCGTGAACCACCGCGCCCAGCCTTTAAAATGACTTTAAACAATTGCCCCCAGGCATAGAAGGGGGCATGAAGTCCCATACTCATGTCTCTCTGGGCTTGCATATCTCACAGAATTCAGACTGCTATGAGCTATTTATTTATTTTTTTTCTCACAATAACACTGTATGATATTTGATAGAGGAATTCTGAGGAGGAAGCAAGCAAACTAAATTGCAAGAAGGAAAGAAACAGCACAGAAATCACCCTTGCAACAGTCCAGGTGTAAGATGGTGTGACAGCTTGAATCAGAGTCATGGTGGGTGATGATGGGAGCCAAGAAGAAAGAAGAGACATCAGCAAAGGAGAGTCACAGGAACAAAAAAATCACCAAGGCTGAGGGACTGACTGGATACTAAGGAATGATTCTGAAGGAATGCAAAATGATTGAGGTTTTGAACCTAAGTGACCGAAAATGTGTGTATGAACAGGGTATGGAAATCAGAGGAAAGACGTGTTTTAGTAGATGAAGAGTAGATGGAATTGAACAATTCTGGTTTTGCCTGTGGAGTTTGGGGTGGCAGTTTTATTTATGGTCTGACAAAATGCAGTCTTTGGTGATGTCTGCCTCCCTTGCCATGATACTCTTTGGTTCACTATTGGCTTTTGCACTTGGCCAGGGGCTGACCAGATCCAGATGCGAAGTTAACTCTTAACAAACAGTAACTGAGCATTAGGAGCTGGGTAGCAAAACAAAACAAAACAAACAGAAAGACTTGATTTTATTTTTATAAATTTATTTCCTTTTTTCTTTACAGAATGGGGTCTTGCTGTGTTGCCCAGGCTGGTCCCAAATTCCAGGCCTCAAGCGATCTTCCACCTTGGCCTCCCAAAGTCTGGGATTACAGGTGTGAGCCACCATGCCTGGCCCAGAAAGACTTTATAATGAAGGAGGACCCACCAAAATGCATAAGTAGTACTTTATGACAGTGTGACAATTCCTGCCTCAACAATAGGCCAGACCTGTGATCAACTCTTCATTCATCCATGAAGAGTTATTCCTTGGTAAGTGTGAACAGGAGGATTAGGAGTCACTAACCAATCCGAAAATCAAGATGCTGGTCATCAGCAGGTGGTTCTTAGCAGCCCCCTAGGAAGCAGCTGAATTTTAGGGTAGAAGCTACAACTCTTTCAATAAATCATAAGCACCTTCTTAGAAAGGCATATGTGTTAGCATGTTCATATTGCCACCATCAACATCTCACTGGGGCCTTGTTTTGAAATAATATAGATTTGCCTCTATCAAGAAAACTTAACAAATCTGAACTTTAAAAAGTGGTAAACCAACAAACTAAGACATTATTTTTATTTTGAATATATTAACAGAATACTTGTTCCTTAAAAAAAAAGTTTTGAAAAGCATCACAAACAAAAGAAAGACATAGAGGATAAAACATCAAATACTTATGTACATACCCCCTGAATATAACAAATGTCATATTTCCTTAGGCTTTTAAAAAGGAAATTAAATGTTATAGATACATTTGATGTTCCTGGTCTACATCTTTGGCTTCCATTTTCTTCTCTAATTTCTCAGAGGTTATTTCTATTCTGAAATTGGTATGTTCTTCCTGTACATGTTTTTTATACTTTTACCATATGCATCTATCGCAACATATATTATGTACTATTATTTCATGTGTTTATAATTGCACATATATGGCATAACATTGTATTTATCTTTCTTTATCTTATTTTTTTCTATTTTATTTTATTTTTTTGAGATGGAGTCTCACTCTGTCACTCAGGCTGGAGTGCAGTGGTGCAATCTTGGCTCGCTGCAACCTCCACTTCCCGGGTTCAAGCGATCCTCCCGCTTCAGCCTCCCAAGTAGCTGGAATTACAGGCACCTGCCACTATGCTCAGCTAAGTTTTGTATTTTTAGTAGAGATGGGATTTCACCATATTAGTCAGGGAGGATCTTGAACTCCTGACCTCAAGTGATCCACCCGCCTCGGCCTCCCAAAGTGCTGGGATTACAGGCATGAGCTGCCGTGCCCGACCTTCTCTATCTTGTTTTTCTATACCACGACATCTGTCCATCCATTCTGCCACTACAGGCCATTTAGGTTGTTTTGTTTTTCTCTGCAGTGGACATCCTTGTACATGTCCTCCTGTGTGTGGGAGCTTCACTAGAGTACCTTAATAGATATGAAGTTGCTAGGTTTCAGGAAATGTACATCTTTACTTTAACTAGAGATGACCAACTTATTCCCTGAAATGGTTGCTCGAAGTTACGCCCCCCTTAACACTCTATGAGAGTTCCCAATTCCCCACACTTGTTAAACATTTTTGGCACCTAATGGGTGTTTTCATTTTCATTCCCTGTTAAATTGTGAAGCTTCATTCAAAATATCCAAGCTCTCATAGGTCATCTAGAATTTTCTCTGTCATCAATCAATTAATACAGAATCTTCTAGAAGGGAATGTGTCAGGCAGGGAAGAGTAAAGCTAGGACAATGAACTACTGCCAAAGATAGATCAATCTGAGATTAAAATAAAGTATACTTGGAGTGTGGTCAACGGGAAAGCATAAATGATTTTAAGACATTGATTCAGAACAACTTTACAGGTAGAGAGCCCTTTAGTAAGCACCATTCAGATTTTGTCTCATTCATGCATAGAAGACCAATAAGGAACTATAACGGATTAGCAATAAATCTATAATCAGAACTATTGCCTGGATACAAAATGGACCCCAGGGTCCTAGTTCTTTGTAATGGCAAATAGATGATGGTAACTTGGAGTCATTTGTAGTAGGTCCTTTAGTGTTCACCTAGGAATAGACAACATGTATTTGGTAAAAGGTGAAAATGTTGAAAATTGTAGTTCATTTATTGGTTTCTTTGGGGAAACTGTGTGGACTCAGATAAACCCAGCTCTGCCGTATACTACCAGTCTCTGTGAGTCTGTTGCTTTACTGTTAAATAAGGATATCTCCATCTTCTTTCCAGAGTTGTTACTGGAATGAAAGTAACAACTATTTCTAGTATATTGACTGGTGCATATAATTTATCATAGTAAATTCATGATTGCCACAAAATAATTGAGCAGCTACTACATGCCAGGCATTGCTACACATCCTGGACACACAGCAATGATGAATTAGACCCCAAGTTCCAGTTGTCAAGAAGCTCGAATTCGGCCTGGCATGGTGGCTCATGCCTGTAATCCCAGTACTTTGGGGAGACAGACACGGGTGGATCACTTGAGGTCAGGAGTTTGACACCAGCCTGGCCAACATGGTGAAACCCCATCCCTACTAAAAAATACAAACACTGATTGTTTCATTCATTTCTGATTCTTTTTAATTTTTTTGTAAATTTGAAGTTGGACTGTAACAGTTTTCTTTTTAGACATAGGAGTCTCCTTTGCAATAAAGTGCACTTTCTATTTCTTTTCAGTATCTCTCTTTTTTTTGGAAATGGGAGCAAGTTAGAAAATTTTAATAACCCAAGTGCTCCCAGTACTTTGAAAAAGGCTTGAATAATTTCTTTCCTATGATTTCCTCATTCCTCATTTCTGGCAACAGTCACTATTTTGGGTATGCATGTAACATTGATCAATAATGTGATATTATTGGAAAATAACCAAGTCATCTCAAAGGCAAATAGAATATTAAAGTGTGCTAAGACTTTTACTGAGACATACTTTTTTTCCCTTTTGATGCTTTTGATATAATCTGTTATTTTAAAAACTGCATTTTCCCAAACACCTTTATTTCAACTTGTCAAAAGAAAACAGATGGGCCTTAAAAACAATAATTTTTAAAAATAATATTGCTTAAAAATTGTTTCGGTGTGTCTAGTGGTTTATTAGTGTTGTTTTTATTTTACATGAAATTAAAAAAAACTCTCTTGCCTTCTTGAAAAATTTTTTTCACTAGATGGCCTTCATTTTTGTTTCTAATATTATTGCAAGCACAATCAGATGGCAAAGTAAGCTGACACATTGCCTTGTACCTATTTGAATCATTCTCTAATGTCAAACCCTAAAATAGTCCAGCATTCTGCAGACAAATTTCTTTTCTGAGATGCTGAGATGAAGTGACCTGTGAGACAGTATTGTTACCCAATGAGTGCAGACCAAAATGCCCATGATTAATGTTAGCACTTGCAAAATAACAAGAGCATTTGGCTTTCCAGTTTCATCTTAGTGTTTAAAGTTCTTCATAGAAACATTACCCATGACAGGGCCTTGAAGCCACCTCAGATTCTTCAAAGAGCTGAGCAGCTGGAACATGAAATTAGAACTACTGCCCTCCCAATCACCTATTTATACTTTAACCTTCACTTTCTACTATTAACAGATATTTACTCTACTTAATCTACTTGTTAGTGTGTGTAATATCTATACATGTTGATGGCACCAACTTGAGTGTATTAAAATACCCCCTTCATCTCCCTTACTGATGTCAGCCTCATGGAGGCTCTTCTTACCTCTCTCTTCAATCTCTGTCCAGACCCCTTCCACGGGGCATCAACATCTCCAAGTTGTTCCATCCCAACCTATCTTATGACCTGCTAAACTCCCTTGCATTCTGCAGCTTCCATACTCAAAACCTTCAAGATCTCTTGAATGTTTGTACGATAATCTCCAGTCCTCTTAGCCGGACACTCAGGGCCCTCCACAACCTGATGACAGCTTCATGGCTCCAATCCAGTCCAACCAATCCAGCTCCAACCCAGCCCTGTGCTCCACCTCATTGTCTCTTTCCCTTGGATGCTCTCCATCCAGCTTTTACCACACTTCCACTTCAAGCCACACTTTCAAACCCTATCACCTTCCTGGACCATTTTAGTTTACGGTGATTTTCTGCCCACCTCTAAATATATAGACTACTCATTTATTTGGTCTCTAAGTCATACACTTACAAGAAAATTGGTATGTGTTAAGTACTTAATTGTTAACACTTCACAAATGGAACAACAGAGATGGAATGAACTTTAGACATCATTTAATTCAGCATCTCCTGACATGCAGGAAAATCGCCTTTCACATTTCTCCTCTGGGTGAATATCGATTGACAGGGTGCTGTGCCTCAAATGTGGCCATTTCACCTTTGAATTGTTCTTATACTGAGAGGCATCTGCTTTTTAAGAAAGGAAAACCCAATTCATCCCATTCCAAACAGGTGAGAATCTAATGCCACCAGGGGGAAAAAATTATTTTGCTATCCGTCTGAATTGAGTTCCCTGTGTACAGTTTACGTCCCTGTGCGCATCTACTACTCACAGAGCTACTCTAAGCACGCTCTGCAGTGTCAGCATCACCTGGCAGTATGCTAGAAATTAGAAATGCAAATTCATGAGCCCCAGCCCAGACCCATTGAGTCGGAAATTCTGAGGGTGGGGCCCAAGAATCTGAGTTTCAACAAGGTTGAGAAGGACTACCTCTCCTATCTGAAATGGAAAACAGCTGGTCATCCTCTGTATCCTTGCATAATAAAAAATGATTAGTGTCACTATGCCACCATTTCCTTAGCGAAACAATTTTTCTTTCTTTCCCCCCCCGCCCCCCCCCCCGAGGGTCTTGCACTGTCACCCAGGCTGGAGTGCAGTGGTGCAATCACAACCCGCAGCAGCCTCGTCCTCCCGGGCTCAAGCAATCCTCCCACCTCAGCTTCCTGAGTAGCTGGGACTGCAGGCGCACCCACCATGCCCGGCTAATTTTTATGTTTTCATTTTTTTTGTAGAGACGGGGGTCTTGCTATGTTGCCCAGGCTGGTCTGGAATTCTTGGGCTCAAGGGATCCTTGTGCCTCGGCTTCACAAACTGCTGGGATTACAGGCGTGAGCCGCCGCGCCCGGGTCTAAATAATTTCTTATCGCCCTCCCTCAGTTTGTTTTTCCTGTTATCGGGTCACCTACACATTTCACAATTGTCAAACAGGTGAGGGCACAGATACAGAAGCGTCCCGCATTCCCTCCAGATTTTATCACGCTGAGGCACAAAGAGAAAAATAGCTCCTGGCGACCGCATGAAAACCCCAATTTCAAAACAGCCACATGCAGTTTAATTTCCTTAAAAGCTTAGCCGGAAAAGGTTTCTGTGGCTTGCGACCCCAGCTGGGCTTGAGCGAAGGCTCTGCACATTGGGGCAGGGGCGGGCACAAGGTGATCGGAGAGAGGGGGATGACTCGCAGTTGTGTTTTGAGTGCTTGCTTGGGTTATCTTGTTCCTCCAGCACACATACACTCAAGTTTCTTGTCATAAGGGGAACCCTGTTATTTTGTAGACAAAAAGTGACAGAAGCAAGTTTCGAAGCAAAAAAAAAAAAACAAAAAAAAACAAAAAAAAAAAAACGAAGACGACGAACAAAAGTCAACGTGAAATCTCCCCAGAGGAAAAGGAACCGCGCTGTTTGTCCCTCAGTAACTGAGCAACACCCCGGACACGCAGGGCTGCCTGTGACTTCTGCGGTTTTTCTTGCACTTCTCCGCGTTGGTTCACTTCCACCCTCGAAACGCTCCAGAAGCGAGAAATAAGGCGGGGCGGCCGCCACCCCCAAGCCGCCAGCTGTGCGGGGGCCCCAGCTGCAGGGGGTCCCGGCCCAGCGTCCCTCTCGGCCCCTTCCCTCTCCCCCGAGGGAGAAGGGGCGGGTCCACGCGGCCTGGGCGCTGCGGCCGGTACGCGGTAGGGGTCGCTGCGTCTCGGCGCGCGCTCCCACCGCGGTGAATAACGGGGCCTGGCTGGAGGAGAAAGGAAACCTGCTGCGGGAGGCGGCGGCGGCCGGCCAGGGAGCGAGGGAGGAGAGTTCACTTTTACTCCAGTGTCAGCACGCGGCGGCCGCGGCTGGCGCTGGCGAGAGAGCACCGAGGGAGCGGGTCGCAGATCTTCGGGCGGCCCCGAGAAATCGGCGAGAGGCGGGATCCGAGCGCGCCGGCGGGGCGCAGAGCCCGCGAGCCTGGCCAGCGAGGGGAGCCGCGGGGGGCGCGCCCCGGGCGGGCCCCCGGAGCCGCGCAGGATGCCCCGCGAAGAGCTGCCGTCGCTGCAGAGACCCCGCTATGGCTGTAAGTGCGCCGGGCGCGCGGGGTTCCGGCTGGCCTTGGGGAGCTCCCTCCCAGAGGACGGCGTAGGAGAAGCTGAGGCAGCGGCTGCGCGGCTGGCAAAGTTGGGAGCTGGAGTTGCAAAGGGCAGTGAACCGCGTCCCCCCGCGCCCCCCATTCCTAATATCCAGCTGGCAACCCAGACCCTCCACTCTGCATACCCCAAATGGGTGGGTGGGCAGTGCGGGGGTTGCGCTCTGGGACAGACCAGGTTGGGGTTTTAGGGGTATCAGGTGAGGAGTCCGCGGAGCTCCGGGCCGCCACCGGCTTGGGCCAGGGGGTGGCGTAAGGCACCGGATTCTTCCAACCCAGAAAGGGGGGAAAGTTTGTTTGCTGTGGCTACAGGTGGGCATCACAAGTAGGGCGCCGGCGCACTCTGCTAGTGCAAAGTCGGCTTGACTGGAAGGGCGGGCGTCTCCTCCTGTCCCGCGCCCTCGGACTTCACCTGAGCCGCTAGAGCCATTGGCCTCACAGGTGTGTGTCCCTCCTCGCTGAAACCCCCTAACCCCTTTCCTCCCCGCTCCCCTCGCATGGGAGGATTGCTGTGTGGAGAGGATGCGGCACTAGGCTCCGGGGAATCCGGTGGGAGCCCGCGTGACTTGAACGAGATGGTGTCGATTACCCAGCCAGGGCTGCCCTCGGAAAGAGGTTGCTTTGGCCGTTCGTGAGTGGATGGAGCCAGATTAACACTAACCACGTGGCTTCATATGCAGAGTTCAGAGTCCTAAACATGTGCCAGGAAGCATTTCCTTTAAAACAAACAGAAAGTTGGCCCGCTGTCTCTCCAAGGTGGCCCTGTCAGTGAACCCAAGGCCGAAGACCACAGGTTAATCTTTGCCCAGGCTGGCCTTGGTGGCAGAGGTACCAGGTTTGGGTTAAGGTGGTGATACCTTCAGCAGGGTGTTGTGTGTGTGTGTGTGTGTGTGTGTGTGTGTGTGTGTGGTTTTGGGTGGTGCTTAAGGCCACTGACTTGCTTAACTGAAAAAGGGCTGCTCAACTTGTGTAGGTTCTTTCCCCTCCTCCCCGCTGGCCTGTCGAAGATGGGAGGTTATCTTTCCTGTGTTACCCTTGCAGTGAGGGGGAGGCCTGAGGGCTGTAGCCTCTGTACTCTAATGCATTCAGCAGTTGAATGAGACCCAGCTTTTTGCCTTTTGGTAAACCACACAGACAGCAGAGCCTCTTGGGTTCAAGGAGGAACACTGTGCTCATTCAGTGTTTGCAGTGCCAAACTCAGGTGGGACCCAGCTTTTTGCCTTTTAGTAAACCACACAGACAGCAGAACCCATTGGGTTCAAGGAGGAATGCTGTTCTCATTCAGTGTTTGCAGTGCCAACCTTAGGTTGATGGAAGTACTTTAATGTGACAAGCTCTCAGAACATATGGTGGCTTCACTGTGTCAAATGGTAAGATAACCACAAACTTCTGTAAACTAGGTGAATCTACATGAGCAAATGATTTCTTGCTGTCACATGATTAATGTCGGCCCTCATTAACAATAGATAGTGCAAAATTTCCGTGAATGTGGTACATGAATGCAGCATTTCTGTCAGTCCCTGCATGTGCATCTGTGATGCTGCTTGATTTTCACGGAATAAATCTGTGTTTTAAGTGCACTCCAGAAGAAGCTATCGAGGGAGTCCAGATCTGGCAAGCCTGAAGCCCAGTTCACAGGGCTGCTTTCTTTGGAAATCTTCATCCAGCTTTCCTCACCGATATGGTGTAAGGGGGTGGGTGCCATCTTGTTGGAATCACTCCCGGTTACTTTCCCTCCGCTTATCAAGTGCTGGCATTCATTGGTCACTTAACACTGTCAAAAATGGAAAATATTTGCCTATGTTTCCAGACTTTCTTGTCACCCTGAAATATGAAGGCTTTAATGTGACAGTTATGTCATTAAAATGAACACTTTTATAATTTTGGTTTATGAATGGTGTATTTTCAGTGTATTCAGAACAGATATCTAGCAGAATAGATTTTGGTGTTAATAGGCATTACCTAACATTGCCTATTTATGCAGAAGAGGGCTATTTGGTGTGTTAGTGTAATTTCTGGTTGTTGTTGGCTTTCTGAAGCTCCTATCAACATGAGACTGAAAATAGTGCTGTGAGTTCTTCTTGGGAAGGCTAGGGAAGGAAAACAGGATTGTCCTTGCTCTGTTGTGTTTTAGGGCTGTGCTTTTTCTTGTTTATTGGTTTGGTAAGTACAGGTTCAGTAAAACCTCAAATTATAACGGGCGTTATCCCTAGCATTTAAAAATAAAGTAGCAATACATTGTAATTTCAGTTCTAGTGCTGAACGTTCTGAGTATAAGATGTTTGAGACTGGGCTTTAAACACAAGTTTTTGGTAGTTTGAATTAAGCCATCTATTGCTTATTTTGGGTCTGAGCTTCTGTTCTGCTCTCTCTCCTACCTACTTGAATCATCATTTAATTCAGTAGTTCTTATACAAAGTAACTAAATTAATTCAGCTCAGGCTATTATGGTCTTTCTCCTCTGTACCAGGCTGAGTGTCTGTAAAAGGCCACATAATAAATTGTACTTGAGGGATTTCTTAATGAGTTCTCCATGAGACCTCTGACTCTTCTCAGGTTTCTGACAGATGCAAGATTGCTGAAGTCTCCCTGATTTGCACACAGGAGCGCTGGATTGAAATTAAATAGACTATTTTCTGTTTAATTTCCGCTATTGTTGGCCACATCTTCCTGCAATCTGTAAAGTTATTTTTGTATAATGTTAATACTACAAACAAAGCTGAAACAATTCAGTAACACAATTCTGAAGGGAAGAGGTGAAAGAAGGAAGTGATAGTAGGGAGCTGTTTAAACTAATGCAGACATAGACATAGTATATACTATATATTGTATATATAGTATTTTTCTATACTCAACCAAATTAAGATGACACTTATGCTTAGGTGTGATTTGCAAATAACTTGTGTTGTTGTAATGGATTATGCTGTATCTGCCAAATTAATTCTGAAAACACATTGCTGCCATGATCTGTCGTAAGTTTTGTTCCAGTTACTTGAGAGTTAAAAACACCAGCAAGAGCAAAAGAGGGGTTTGTGACTAGGCAGATGACTTCACTTACCACTGATAACACAATCAACACTTAAGTGACTACAGTGGGTCTCTAATGATTGCATAGGCAAGAACTGTGGTTTTCTACCCTTTACAAGATTTAGAGACTTCCTTTCATGAGATACATTGTTCAAAAAAATGGGGATCGATGTTTCACTGTTTGCTTCTTTTAAAAAGTGCAACCTAAGTCCAGCATGTTGTGGGGGCGGGGAAGGGGGAGTTGAGAAAGATTCTGGTGGAGCATTTTTTTATTTTTTATTTATTTATTTATTTTGAGGCAGGATCTTGCTCTCTCACCCAGGCTGGAGTGCATGGCTCCCTGCAGCCTCAAACTTCCCAGCCTCAGGCTGTCCTCCCACCTCACCCTCCTGAGTAGCTGGTACTACAGGTACACATCACCACACCCAGCTAATTTCTATATTTTTTTGTAGAGATGGGGTTTTGCCATGTTGCCCAGGCTGGTCTCCAGCTCCTGGGCTCAAGCAATCCTCCCTCCTCAGCCCCCCAAAGTGCTGGGATTACAGATGTGAGCCACCACACCTGGCCTGATACTGTGAGCTTTTGAGTACTGCTCTCTGCTCTTGTCTGAATGGTGATGTTACTAAGTTACCTGGAGATTGGAGTTTTGGGGTGGTCAGTGCAACTAAAGTTATCCATCTACAATGACCAATCTGAGATGAAATTTAAGTTCTGAAGTAGTTAAACGTAGTTGTGTAAAAGGGGATTGACTAAGTCTGTATTTAGCATAGCTCAGCTGTAACATCCTATCAGTGCTTTCATTTGAACCACAGAAGGGTATATACAGCCTTATCTTGTGATGCTGTCTTCAGTAGACAAAAAGTCAAGCTGCTCCCTCATATGCTGATGTTTTGGTTGAGCTTTTCAAAAGGATCTTTAAGGTCAACAGCTAAAGTGTTATTTTAGTATGCTTTTAACTTTAATTACACATGCTGTTAGCCAGAATGACTTGTTTAGGAGAGTTTAAGCTTCTAATACTGAGTTTGTTTTAGAATTTAGTGTTATTTGGGGTGTTAGTTAACTCCTTTTTCTCTAGGGAGCCAATGACTTACTATTGCCGTCTACCCTCTCACTACACAAGCTTTTTAATAACCCCTTCTATTTAAAAGCTGGGCATGTGGCTCACGCCTGTAATCCCAGCTACTTGGGAGGCTAAGGCAGGAGAATCCCAAATAGGGGAATCCCAAGCAGGGGAAAGCCTTGAACCCAGAAGGCAGGGTTGCAATAAGCCAAGATCACACCACTGCACTCCAGCCTGGGCGACAGAGCGAGACTCTATCTCAAAAAAAAAAAAAAAAAGGCTAGTATACAAACAGATCTAATGCTTACCATGTCTTCATGGTAACTAAAAGAGAAACAAAGGCCACTCAACGTCTGATTTGATAGGGTCAGGTAAGTCCTACAGGGCAGGCAGTTTAATATGGGATATGCAACAAATGTTTGTGAACTTACCAAGGGCTGGGTGTTTTTTGTGTGTTACTGTTATCATCAGCTCATTATGGCCTTTGAGAGGGCCAGTGGTTTTCCATTTCACAAAGAAGCTGAAACCCCTGGTATTGTGTCAAGGCCACCGTGCTAGCTGGTGGCAGGGGAACTTGGAAGCAGCACTGTCAGATCCTGGAGCCTTTCCCCATTGACTGTTGCCAGTTGGCTGCCCCTGAATCATAAATGTTCACCCCTTCTATGTGTTTCAGGAGTTTGTCACGATTCTCTCAAGATATAGAAACCTCTAGCTATTTATGCTGGATGTGGTGGTGTACACCTGTAGTTACAGCTACTTGGGAGGCTAAGGCAGGAGGATCACACCTGTGATTATACCTGTGAATAGCCACAGCTCTCCAGCCTAGGCAACATAGTGAGATCTGCGCTGCACCCCCCACCCCCCTGCCTGAACCCAATCTTTCTTTTTTGTTTATTTATTTAGTTTTGAGATGGAGTTCCACTATGTTGCCCAGGCTGAAGTGCAGTGGTGAGATCTAGGCTCACTGCAACCTCTCCCTCCCAGGTTCAGGTGATTCTCCCACCTCAGCCTCCCAAGTAGCTGGGACTACAGGCATGCACCACCACACCCAGCTAATTTTTGTATGTTTTAGTAGAGATGGGGTTTCACCGTGGTGGTCAGGCTGGTCTCAAACTTCCTACCTCAAGTGATCCGCCCGGCTCAGCCTCCCAAAGTGCTAGGATTACAGGCATGAGCCACCGCGCCAAATGAGACCCCCATCTCTAAAACAAAACAAAACAAAAAATGCCAAAAAGCTTGTGGCCATTACATAGTGTGCTCATTTATAAATAGACGCATAAAGTTGATTTTGCTGCTGAATTCCGCGCCCCCCACCCCAAGAAACAGCATAGAATACGTGGGCTTTTTTTTTTTTTTTTTCTTCCCAGACAGAGTCTTGCTCTGTCACCCAGGCTAGAGTGCAGTGGCATGATCTCAGCTCACTGCAACCTCTGCCTCCCAGGTTCTAGCAATTCTCATGCTTCACCCTCCTGAGTAGCTGGGATTATAGGCATGTACCACCATGCCCGGCTAATTTTTGTATTTTTGGTAGAGATGGGTTTTCATCACATTGGCCAGGCTGGTCTCGAACTCCTGGGATCAAATGGTCTGCCTTCCTCAGCTTCCCAAAGTGCTGCTATTACAGGCATGAGCCACCGTGCCCAGCCTTACATGGGCTTTTTATAGAGTACATCCAAGCTTCATCAAAGATTTTATGTGTACTTAGAAACATCCCATCTCTTACTGTGAGGTGCTGAAGTGAAAGGCTTTTCCATAATAATATAGTGACATGTGCCCCAGTGATTGCAAATAGGATAATCTGTAAAACCTACTTTATTGCATACACTGCCCATACCTTAAAGTCTGGGATTGCTGAGAAATCAAGTAGAAACTTGCAGTAGTGTGGCCGACCTGTGAGCTTATACTTTGTCACCTTACTGCTCTATTTTATTTTTCTCTCTTGAGAGGCAGTATGGTGTTGATAAAATGGCAAAAGCTTTGGAGTTGAATAGAGGTGGGTTTGAATTCTGACTTCCATTGCCTGCCTCAGTAGCCTTGGGGTTTTCTCCTGTACCTTGAGAGGGTGTGTGGAAATGATATATCTATAGAAGTGGCTGATGTGGTTCCTGGCACATAGTGCTAAACAAGTTGTAATTGTTTCAATTAATTGAGCACCTAATACTAGCAAAATATTGTGATGAATGAAACACCACTTAGCTGCTGACAGCTTACCAGAGAATCTGGGTGACAAGTAAAAATGCTTATACTTTTAGTGCCCTTCCAAAAGTTCTGTGGAAGAGAAGATATGAGAAGGATGGATTTGGATGGGGGCAACGGGAGGGCTTCATGAAAGTTGTGGATTTGAAATGACTTTGAGGAAGGTCAGAGGAAAACCTGAAACTCATGCTAGTATATTTGTACTGTGGAATCTTCTATTTATATAGGCAAAAAAGGACAATTGGAGTTGTCCTGAGGAGAGTCACCTGATGCAACTCCTCACTCATGTATCTTCTTGTTCTTTGAGATGGTTTTTTTTTAAAAAAACAAAAAAAAACCAAACAAAAAAAACACCCCGAACTTTTCATTAGAGACATGGGTGAGTGCCCAGTGAAGTGAGTGACAGGGGAGGCAGGTGTGGTGAGACGTAGGGATGTGAGCATTTGGTGCCCTCTCTGCTGGCTGCTCAGTGGCCTCTTCCCTATGCTTCTGGGTTTGGCCATGTCTTTTGGATGAACAGCTTTGCCAGAGAGTTTTGCCGAGGATAGGTGAATTCTCTGAGAACAGGTAAGGAAACGAGTCCTGCTTAGAGCAGCACAAGGATCTTGACAACTGAATTCTCTAGGGGGTAGGGTTTCTCCCACCTCATTTTCTCTCATTCTCTCCATTAATTGTGCCAATGTTGACCTTTCAGATTTCACTGATTTACGGTCCTGCAATGTCCAGCATCCCAGTTTTGTTGAAGAATGACTTAGACTGTGTTTCCAATTCGTTGGCAATTGCCTGAGGAACTTTCACTTAGACTTTCTGTGGGATTTTACTAAGCTCTAATTGGACCGTCCTTTAGTTTTATAATTGCATATTATGTATGACTTCTTCTTGCCAAGGTGCCTAAGAGGAGCTGACAGCTGTTTATTTAGTAAATGCAGTGGTTTTCAAAGAGCAGTCTCTGGAGCAGCAGCAGCAGCAGCAGCAGCGGAGCATCTCCTGAGAACTTGTTGGAAAGGCAGATGCCCAGGCCCCACTCAGACCTGCTAAATCAGAAACTCTGCGGCGGGGCCGGCAATCTGAGTTTTAACAGGCCCTGCAGTTGATTCTGATGCACTAGGGCATCAGAAGGGTAAAGGGGCATTTCTGATACATAGTTACTCTTCACAGTGCTTGCAAGTTTTTGTAAAGTAAGTGAAAACACATGGGTATGTTATGGAACTCTTTATTTACAGTATCTCTTGAATGTTTGATTTGTAAACCACATACTAACCCAGGCCTTGATTACTTTACAGGTTCATGTTTATTTTATAGAATTAATTTTGGTATGGCTTTGAGTTTGCTTTTCTTTTCTTCTGGGAAACAAATGTGATTTGGAAGGTGCTGTGGTTTGAATGTATTCCCCAAAGTTCATGTGTTGGAACGTAATCCCCAATGCAGTAGTATTGGGAGGTGGAGCCTAACGAGTAGCGATTAGGCCACCAGAGTTCTGTCCTCGTGAATGGGTTAATGTTGTTATTGTGAGTTCAGTAGAAGGATGAGACCAGCCTCCTTTTCTCTCTTTCACCCATGCGATGCCTTTTGCCATGTTACGGTGCAGTAAGAAGGCCCTCACCGGATGCAGGCCCCTCAACTTTGGACATCCTATCCTCCAGAACTGTGCGGAAACAGATTTCTGTTCCTCATAAATGACCCAGTCTCAGGTATTCTGTTATAGCAGCACAAAACAGACTAAAACAAATGGAAAAGTTTAAAATCTCCACTGACTAGAGATAAAGCAAGGTTAGCTTTCCAGGGATTTCAGCTGGAAGTGAGGCTTTTAGGAACCATTGGGAAGGCTGAGTGAACAGGGAACCTTTTTGTGTAAGAAAGGGAACTCTAAGCCTGGAAATTCTGGGCTTTTACTCCCTGGGGGTGGGAGGTGGGGAGCTGGACAGTAAGAATTCATAGATATCCTCCTCCATTTTTTTTCTTTTTCCTTCTAGGACACCTTAAAGTGTTTTTCATTCATTCATTTATTCATTCACAATTTTTAGAACTGTTGAATATGTTAGCAGAGATATTATTTGATAGACATAAGTGCACCCAGGTCATTCCCAAATTGCAGGGAAACTACCAATCTGTTTATTTTACTATCGGTAAAAGACAGGAGGACGTTTTTATTGTTTATTGCTTGGGCTTTCCCAAAAAGAAGATTTCTGATTGGTTGTTCTTTCTCTATTACTACTAAATCTCTGAAGGAAGACATTTTAATTATTTTTTTTTTAGTTAGGGTAGTTTATTTCTTGATAATTTTTTTTTTAAGAGATAGGATCTCACTATGTTTGCTCAAGCTGGACTTAAACTCTTGGGCTCAAGTGATCCTCCCACCTTAACCTCCTGAGTAGCTGTGACTACAGGTGTGTACCACCGTGCCTGGCATAGTTCCTGATAATTTTGTCTCAGTTCTTGTATTTTACTGGCAATATGAATTCAGTCTTTTTTTTTTTTTTTTTTTTTTTTTTTGAGACGGAGTCTCGCTCTGTCACCTGGGCTGAAGTACAGTGGCACGATCTCGGCTCACTGCAATCTCCGCCTTCCGGGTTCACGCCATTCTCCTGCCTCAGCCTCCTGAGGAGCTGGGACTACAGGCACCGGCCACCACGCCCGGCTAATTTTTTGTATTTTTAGTAGAGGCGGGGTTTCACCGTGTGTTGGCCAGGATGGTCTGAATCTCCTGACCTCGTGATCCACCCGTCTTGGCCTCCCAAAGTGCTGGGATTACAGGCGTGAGCTACTGCGCCTGGCCTGAATTCAGTCTTAAGTAATGTTAATGCATATCCCAGAGTTGTCTCCAAGTAAGTAGACTTGATTTGCATGTAATTGAAGCAACATATATATCGCGTACTTATGCTTAGGTTCAGTATCTAGCCAGCAGCTTGGTACCCTGGCACTTAGAAGATACTGAGTAAATATTTGCTGTTATGACAGGTTTTGCATAACATGTCTATACTGTATTGTTTGTCTAAATGAGGAATTTATTTCTATTATCTGTCTAATTAAAGATCATCTCGGCAGCTTTCAGATGCCATGCAAACATTAAATGTTGAGTTTAGATTTGCTTCCATCCCCTGTGGAACTTGGGCAAGTTGTTTTAATTTCTCTGGGCCTCAGTTTCCTCATCTGTAAAATGTAGGTGGAAAATGCATCCTCAAAGGATTAAATGATTTAATAAGATGGAACCGTACTTGCTCAGAGTGTGCTCCCATGGAGTCAACACCTAAAGGGCAGGGATGGTGATGGGAGAACCCCCCTCATTTCCGCTGCCCCTTGGTCTGTATCCTTCCTTACCTCCTTGCCCGTTCTTTTTCACTTTAACAGAAAGTGGATTTAAAATCCTAGCCCTATTTTCTTTTGTCTTTTTTTTTTTCTGCGATGGAGTCTTGCTCTGTCACCTAGGCTGGAGTGCAGTGGTACGATCTCGGCTCACTGCAACCTCCACCTCCCAGGTTCAAGCAGTTCTCCTGTCTCAACCTCCGGAGTAGCTGGGACTACAGGCACATGCCACCACACCAGGCTATTTTTTATATTTTTAGTAGAGATGGGGTTTCACCATATTAGTCAGGCTGATCTTGAACTCCTGACCTCAGGTTATCCGCCCACCTTGGCCTCCCAAAGTGCTGGGATTACAGGCGTAGGCCACCACGCCCAACCCTAGCCCTATTTTCTCTTGAGAATGGGAAAATTCTTAAGTTATCTATATGTAAATACTTCAATCTATCAATTTGGGTGGGGACCAAATTAATCCTTGTGTCTGTATACTTAAAAAACTACTATGTTCTATTGTTTCCAGATACAGCTGATATGGGGAGAACATTTGGGCTTCTGTGTTGCATATTTTGCCATCTTGCAGGCGGTCTTAGAAGTGTACTCTGAAGTTACCAAGCATTCTCTTATTTCATTTAGGCTTCCAAGCTGAAGTTGGTCATTGCTGCTGCTGTTGCTTGTTTAAAAACCTGAGGGTTTATAATGCTATCTAGATGGGAAGGAGCTACTTGAAATGTGTTTTCATCTTTATGCTTGCTTCAGAATGTAGAGTTTGACTTAGCTGCCAGGGTCAGCCAATCTTGTGGTCAACCCAGTCCTGCGGGAGTTTAGAAGGGAGGTGAGGAAGAGGAAGTACACTTTGTACACGGGGTTCATCTAACGTCCCTCCAGGCCTCACTGGCTCTACAAAGTTAATGAAGTTTTGTGTTCATAAGCTCAATGAAGCTCAACTGAGAGGACTAACTAGAATGTTGGAGCCATTAGGAATCGAAAACCTGCACTGCAACTCATGTGCCCAATTTTTAAAAAAATTCTAGTACTTTTCATATAAATATTTGCTAATAATCCCTCTATTATTCATCACCTCCCCAAAGGGGACCATTGTAATCAGCCAGTCTTGGTCCTTGAGATTGTCACTTTTCTGTTCTTTGCCCTAGTCCTACACAAAGCAGGCTTCTTAGGGTGGGATGAGGGGCCTGGTAAGATAGTCGCATAGTCAGCCTCATGAAATATGACTCCCCATTCTCCTGCCCCCTAAACTGTGCTTCTCAGATCTAGTAAGGCAGCCCACCAGAGCCTCGCTGCATGTTGAACTCTTAGGAAGTTTGTCCAAGAAATGGTAGTTATGGAGCTAATACAAACATGCTTTTGCTCTCATTCTATTCTCTACTAATGAATTTTATTTTCCACAAGAAACAAGGATACATTTATTTGTAAAGAACATATAAGGCCGGGCATGGTGGCTCAAGCCTTTAATCCCAGCACTTTGGGAGGCTAAGGCAGGAGGATTGCTTAAGGCCAGGAATTCAAGACCACCTGGGCAACATAGCAAGACCCTGTTTCTATAAAAAGAAAGTAAAAAATGAATATATAAAGATAATTTTTTCCTCCATGGGAGCCAGGGTCACATGAGGCCCTTCCCTGCTTTGGCACTGATTCTGGCGATAGTCTCAAAGCTTTCTTCCTCAGTTCTCCAGTCTAATCTTTGCTATTAGTTTGAATTGGCTAACAGTTTGGAGGATTGTGCTTGCTTATTCCTCTTCATTGTGGACTCTGCCTGTAACTTTTCACATTGGATTAGGGGAACTCTGAGAAAGAAATGGAGCTTATAATGTGCTGCTGTGTTGTAGCTTTGATATCTCTGAAAATGTGTACCTTTCTCTGCTAAGTAGGACAAGTAAGACAAACCAAACAGGGAGGGACATCCTCAACCTCTGGACATGTGAATATTTCTAGAAGGTTATGCAAATATCTTTTTAGAAGTTGCCTTTGGGAAGAGGGACTGGGGGCAGGAGTGGGAATATGATTTGAAATAGTTTTCACTATATGCTGTATTACCCTTTGAAAAAATAAAGCAAATGTGTGTTTTTGAAAGATCAGGTTCTACATTTATTACTCTGAGAATAATGTGGACAAAATAGAACAGCAATAAAATCTACGAGGAGTCGGGACTGTATCTTTTGGTCAATGCTGTAACCCCACTGTCTGGTACATAGGTCAACATGTCAGCAGTGATTCTGTGTAGGTAATGAGATATTTTGTGATTAATATTTTTTCTTCTTCCTCAAATTTTCAGCTATACATATTTTTATAGTTAGACTATAAAAGTTAAGTTGGAAAAATTATAACAGTTACCCTTTTCTGCTCAAGATGCAAAGTTCTCTTTAGCTACAAACTCTGCCTTATGAAAATTAGTCTGGAAGATAGATCTGTTATTATTGGAAGGATTCAATGGCTATCTAATTTTCCAAGTGTGTATGTGTGTACATGCATAGAGAATGAGGGACAGAAATGTTAAGAGGCCCAGGACTCTATAGTTGTTAAGCCATTGTAGTTAATAATTTGTGAAAGGGGCTGGGCACAGTGGCTCCTGCCTGTAATCCCACCACTTTGGGAGGCTGAGGCAGGCAGATCACTGGAGGCCAGGATTTCAAGACCAACCTGGCCAGTGTAGTGAAACCCTGTCTCTACTAAAAATACAAAAACTATTAGCTGGGCATGGTGGCATGTGCCTGTAATCCCAGCTAATCCGGAGGCTGAGGCGAGAGAATCCCTTGAACCCAGGAGGTGGAGGTTGCAGTAAGCCGAGATCACGCCACTGCACTCCAGCCTGGGCAACAGAGAGTGACTGTCTTAAAAAAAAAAAAAAAAAAACGTGAAAGGGAAGTGTGCAGGAAGCAGATCTGTAAAAGGTAGTAATAAATCAACTAGTGTCCATGGGGAAATAAAGGTTGTGACATAAAAGTGGATTGTTCTGTCACAAAGTGAACTCTGAAGAGCCTGTGAAGAGGTGAACCACTCATGACCATTCCTTCATTCAACAGGAGGTGCTAGATGCCATGTGTAAGGTGGAATTTACACAGGGTTCATGACCAAATGCCTTCAGGGGTCAAATGTGATCACAGCCTGTATAAAATAATAGGAAGCTTTGGAGTGTCTCTCAGCTGGAGAATGCATTTGCTACCTTAGTCACTCAAATTGGAAGGAAAACATTTGTGAGCAGTATACAGGCAAAACAAGATAGATTAGTCTTGTTTAGCATCTTGGAAGCTGCCACTGGCCCCAGCATTATGCTGTAAAACAGAGGTAGCCATGGAAGTACTGTCACCCTAGACCAATGAGAGACGAGAAGCACTGTGATAGCAAGACCTGCATCTAGCATCTGAGGACTTAGACTGAGGTGCCACTTACTGTGTGATATTGGGTGTAACTTCTTCGAGCTTTTTTTTTTTTTTGAGACGGAGACTCACTCTGTCGCCCAGGCTGGAGTGCAGTAGCATGATCTCGGCTCACTGCAGCCTCCGCCTCCCGTGTTCAAGCGATTCTTCTGCCTCAGCCTCCCAAGTAGCTGGGACCACAGGTGTGTGCCACCGTGCCTGGCTAATTTTTGTATTATTAGTAGAGACAGGGTTTCACCATATTGGCCAGGCTGGTCTCAAATTCCTGACCTTGATGATCTGCCCACCTCGGCCTCCCAAAGTGCTGGGATTACAGGTGTGAGCCAACGTACCTGGCCTGAGCTCTTTTTTATTTTTAGAAACAGGGATCTTACTCTGTCACCCAGGATGGAGTGTCGTGGCATCATCACAGCTCACTGCAGCCTCTACCTCCTGGGCTCAAGTGATCCTCCTACCTCAGCCTCCTGAGTAGATGGGACCACAGGCATGCACCGCTATGCCTAGCTAATTTAAAAAAAGATTTTTTTGTAGAGACAGTCTTGCCATGTTGCCCAGTCTGGTCTGAGCTTCTTTCTACTTTTGAAAAATGAGTTTCTATTTCCTCTACCTCAAAAGGGGGTGAGGTATGGAGGATTGCTGAGAAAACTGTTCAAGGTGTGTGTATATATGGTGGGAAGGGATTTGCCACTTATTTGAATAATTCACTGGTGAAGTCTTACTAGTGTTCAAACGGGTTTATCATTTAATCATTACCTCAAAGGCAATGCTATAGTAGCTTTGTGACATATGTTTTAAAATAAATAAATAATTAATTATTTTTGAAATGAAGTCTTCCTCTGTCACCCAGGCTGGAGTGCAGTGGCAGGATCTCGGCTTACTGTACCTCCGCCTCCCAGGTCCAAATGATTCTGCTGCCTCAGCCTCCCACGTAGCTGAGGTTACAGGCGTCTGCTACCACGCTGATTTTTATATTTTTAATAGAGATGAGGTTTCGCCATCTTGGTCAGGCAGATCTCACACTCCTTACCTCAAGTGATCCACTCACCTCGGCCTCCCAAAGTGCTGGGATTACAGGCGTAAGCCACCACGCCTGGCCTATTTATTTATTTTTTGAGACAGAGTCTGACTCTGTCACAGGCTGGAGTGCAGTGGTGCGATCTTGGCTCACTGCAACCTTTGCCTTCCAGGCTCGGGCCATTCTCCCGCCTCAGTCTTCCAAATACCTGGGATTACAGGTGTGTTCCACTATGCCCAGCTAATTTTTGTATTTTTAGTAGGAGATGGGGTTTCGCCATGTTGCCCAGGCTGGTCTTGAACTCCTGAGCTCAAGTGATCCACCTCCCTCAGCCTCCTAAAGTGCTGGGATTACAGGCGTGAGCCATTGTGCCTGGCTTTTATGTGCTTTTTTTGAAATGGTGTTTGAAATGAGATTTTCCTGGCTGGGCGCGGTGGCTCATGCCTGTAATCCCAGGGATTTGGGAGGCCGAGGCAGGCAGATCATGAGGTCAGGAGTTCAAGACCAGCCTGACCAACGTGGTGAAACCCCGTCTCTACTAAAAATACAAAAATTAGCCAGGCATGGTGGCATGCGCCTGTAATCCCAGCTACTCAGGAGGGTGAGGCAGGAGAATCGCTTGAACCTGGGAGGTGGAGGTTGCAGTGAGCTGAGATTGTACCGTTGCACTCTAGCCTGGGCAACAGAGCGAGACTCCATCTCAAAAAAAAAAAAAAGAGAGATTTTCCTTTCTCCTTCAGCTTGAAAGGCAACATTTTGCATTTTGGTAATAATATCTTAGAGATTAACTTTTTTGAATCCTAATATATGATTTTTAGCCAGATTCTTTCTTGTCCATCTTAGCATTTCTTTTACTAGGAAATGTGAATTTTGAAAACAGAAGCTAATAGTAAGAATCTCTGAATTGAGGCTGGACCCGGTGGCTTATGCTTGTAATCCCAGTACTTTGGGAGGCAGAGACGGGAGGATTGCTTGAGCCAAGGAGTTTGAGGCCAGCCTGGGCAATGTCAGGAGACTCCGTTTCTACAAAAAATTTTAAAAATTAGCTGGCATGGTGGCATGCACCTGTGCTGTCAGCTACTCGGGAGGCTGGCCCAGGAGGAGCACTTGAGTCCAGGAAGTCCAGGCTGCAGTGAGCTGTAATCGTGCCAGTGTACTCTAGCCTGGGTGACAGAGTGAGACTCCATCTAACAAAAAAAAAAAAAAAAAAAAAACTCTAAATTGAAAAGACTTTAAGAGTAGTTTCTTTGAGACCCATGCTGTATTTCATCAAGGAAAACTACTGTGCGAGGGAGGGGACACCTGTATTTTTAACACTGGAGGATAAAGCTTGGGAAGGCAATTCTGTCTCCTAATCTGATGACAGAGATCCTCTCTTTATAAAGCTTATGGCTTATTCTTAGGAAAAGTAGGGGGGTGAGTGTGGAAGATAGTGTGACTGGGGTCACTTAATGCTTGAGAAGGTTTCTTAGGGCTGCTGGGTGTCAACAGCCCGCCAGCCTCCCAGGTTGATTACACGTCCTTAACTATGATCCACGCCAGCATAATATCCCATCTTGGATTAGAGATCGTAGTAGTTGTCAACCTGGCTACCCACTGGAAACTCCAGGGGAGCTTTACCAAGAAATGCATGTTCCCTGGATGTCGTCACCATTCTCTGTTTATTTGGGGGATAGAATATTCTGGCATAGGTGTTTTTATTTTAAACTTATTTATTTATTTATTTGACAGGGTCTGGCTCTGTTTTCCAGGCTGGAGTACATTGGCATGATCTTGGCTCACTTCAGCCTCGAACTCCTGGGCTCAAGCTATGCTCCCAAGTAGCTAGCACTCCAGGCATGCTCACCACACCTGGCTAATTTAAAAAAAATTTTTTTTTTGGTTGAGATAGGGTCTCACTATGGTTTTTTGTCTTGTTTTGTTTTGATGGAGTTTCACTCTGTTGCCCAGGCTGGAGTACAGTGGCATGGTCTCAGCTCATTGCAACCTCCGCCTCCCAGGTTCAAGTGATTCTCCATGTTGGCCAGGCTGGTCTCGAACTCCTGATCTCAAGTGATCTCCCACCTCAGCCTCCCAAAGTGCTGAGATTACAGGTGTGAGCCACCATGCCTGTCCTTACTAGGGTATTATTTTGCTTTGTTTTTCTTTTCTTTTCTTTCTTTTTTTTTTTGTTTTTTTGTATTTTAAACATTTTCAAGCTCTCAAAACCTCAAAGAAGGATACAGTGAACATCCATTCCCTTCACTCAGCTTTACCACCTGTTGACATCTTGCCACACCATTCCATCTACAGACACTGGGATGGCTCACCCCTAAGTCCTTCAGCACACATCTCACATACTGAGAAGGACATTCTTCTCTCCAGCCTCATCCTCAGTGTTACCATTACTGTGTGTTCAGTTCCATTGTTCAATATAAATTCCACACTATGATTTCCCCTGCTATGCTTTATAGCCATGTTTTAGGACCCAGGTAAGTGTCTCACATTGCCTTTGGCTGTTATTCCTCAAGGCCTTCCCCAGACTGGAACAGTGGTCCCACCTCCCTCTCAATGCAATGACCCTGAATCCTCTGAGGAGTCCAGGCCTGTTTCTGCCAGGTGCATCACATCAGGGACCTGTGTCCACCCTCCCACTACTGGTGATGAATAGATATTTTTAAAAACCTCCCTAGGAGATTCCAATGTGCAGCCAATGTTTGAAATTAATTGAATTAATTAAATCCACCCTACTTTATTTGTATGTGTTTTGTTGTGATAAATACACATAAAATTATCTTTCTTACCATTTTTCAGTGTACAGTTTTATGGCATTAAGTACATTCACATTGTTGTGTAACCATCATCATGATCCATCTCTGGAACTTTTTTTTTTTTTTTTTTTGAGACGGAGTCTCATACTGTCGCCCGTGCTGGAGTGCAATGGCATGATTTTGGCTTACTGCAATCTCTGCCTCCTGGGTTCAAGCGATTCTCCTGCCTCAGCCTCCCAAGTAGCTGGGATTACAGGTGCCTGCCACCACGCCCAGCTAATTTTTTGCATTTTTAGTATAGACGGGGTTTCACTATGTTGGCCAGGCTGGTCTCGAACTTCTGACCTCGTGACCCGTCCGCCTTGGCCTCCCAAAGGGCTGGGATTACAGGCATGAGACACCGTGCCCAGCCTCTGGAACTTTTTTATCTTCCCAAACTGAAACTCCATACGCATTAAATAATAACTCCCATTCTGTCTCCTCCCAGTACCAGGTAACCACCATTCTACTTTCCATTTCTATGAATTTGACTGCTCCAGGTACCTCATGTAAGGGGAATTATACGGTATTTGTTCTTTTATACCTGGCTTATTTCACTTAGCATGTCTTCAGGGTTCAACCATGTCGTAGCATGTGTCCGTACTTCTTTTTTAAGCCTGAATAATATCCCATTGTATGTACAGGCCACATTTTATTTATCCATTCATTCATTCATTGATACTTGGGTTATTTCCACTTTTTGGCTATTGTGAGTGCTGCTATGGCGAACATGGGTGTACAAATATCTGTTTGAGCCTTTGCTTTAGTTTTGGGTATATACCCAGAAGTGGGATTGCCAGATCCTATGGTAATTCTGTTTAATTTTTGGAGGAATTGTATACCTATCACTTTTTAATGGAGTAAATTGAAGAACACTTTGAAGAAAAGTATCCATGACTTGAAGGAAGAAGCCAATTAGAATGCCAGCCTTTAGGCTCCTGTTTGGATTGCCTCCTGGGAGGTCATGTGTAAATTCATCTTTTCTTTACACGAGATAAAGAGCAATGGGTATAAAGTCTAGCTGTGGCAGCTGGGTGCAATGGCTCATGCCCGTAATCCCAGCACTTTGGGAGGCTGAGGCAGGAGGATCACTTGAGGCCAGGAGTTGGAGATCAGCCTAGGCAACACAGCAAAACCCTGTCTCTGCAAAAAAAAAAAAAAAAAATACAAAAATTAGCTGGTCGTGGTGGTGTGTGCCTATAGTCCCAGCTATTTGGGAGGCTGAGATGGGAGGATCACTTGAGCCCCAGAAGTTGAGGCTGCAGTGAGCCATGATAGTGTCACTGCACTCCAGCCTGGGTGACGGAGTGAGACCCTGTCTCAAAAAAAAAACCTAGCTGTGGCAAAATTTACTTCTTTGTGACCTCAGGTGTGATCTCAGATATGCAGGACAAGGGTTACAGTTTTTCATTTACATTAATCACAACTTTTTAGAATTTTTGAAGTTTTTGATTGTTAACTTAAATAGTGCGTAGGCAACAAGTTGCCTTTGGCCTGCATAAATAGTGTAAAACAAAGTAACAGGCTGCCTCTTGGGGCATATGGGATTTTCAAAATAGAATATTGTTTTGTTAACCTGGCTCATCCAAATACTGTGTGATCTTGAGCAAGGTCTTAACTTCCCTAGCTCATGTTGTTTAGCTATAAAATGGGGATAATAATGGTAATTATTGATTGAAATAAGCTAATCTATGTGCTTGGTGCCTGGCACATAGAAAGCATTCATTCAGTGCAAGCTATTAATAATAAAATAATATTTCCCGTTGATTTTAAAGGTGTTTAGACAATCCCAATAAACCAGAAACTGGTATTTTTAAATGAGTTATTACTCTTTTATGGGAGGTGGCATCTATTTAACTGTCTTTAGATGAGACTGACCTGGAGGCTCTAGAATGGTGTTCTTAACTGGAGCAAAACATAGCAGGGGCATGTGAGAGCTCTAGCATAACTGTGGCTTTAAAGTAAGCAGAAGCTATGTATTTCCTAAGAGTGAGTGTTGGCAATGTTTAGAGATTGCTGAGGCCACAGGGTCCAGATTAAGCAAGTGTGTTCTGAGGAGTCTGACTTCACTGTGCTTTGACTGAGGTAGATCCAGGACTCCGCAGGCAGCTGTTTTTGAAGGCTGATCATTCTTCCACTCCTTCATTGGAAATTAGCCAAGAATTATAAAAACAACAGTTTAACTCCATGCAACCAAGTGGTTGTCTCATAATGATTAGTTTGGAGCTCGTGCTAAGTACTCCGTGTGGAGTTCCCAGGATTATTTAACAAGAGAAATGCTGGCTGTGCAGGAGAGCCTAGTAAATTTTGAAACGCAGACAATCCTACTTCAGTGGAAAATCCTGATCTTAACCCTGAGTCTCTGGTCTGTCTCTGGCTCCCTTGTGCAATCTGGGGGGATTGTGCTTCATGTCTGGTAGGCGAGGACAGGTCTGTGAGAAGGAGGCATGTACACACAGCTCTTAAGAAGTGGGGACCGGCTTCTACACTTTCTGCCAGGTTAATCTCAAATGGTGCGGATAGTAACAAACACATATGATGCTTCTATATGCCAGGTGCTGTTTTAAGCACTTTGTAAGAATTGTCCAATTTAATCCTTGTAACTAAACTCTGAGGTTGGTAATGTTATCCCCATTTTATAGGTGGGAAAACTGAGGTGCAGAAACATTAAGTAACTTGCCCAAGGTGCAGAATGAACCAGGCAATGCTACGCCAGGTTTTGTGCGTATCATGCCTGTTGAATACAAGCTAGAAAGACAGCTTTTGGCTACTTGGTACTCTGTCTTCTGAGTAAAGGATTTATCCATTTTATTTGTTTCCTGTTTGTTCCTGCCATAAAAAATTACCGCTAATCAACTCAGTATAGCCATTAAATTTGGAAAATTTTAGACATTCTAAATTTTTTGGCACAGTGACTGTCTAATCATGAACAGCGATGTACATTGCCAGGGAAGAAGCTGTGAGTTATTGGGGTTGGCTGGTACCTGCTGTTAAAATGGTGTTTGGTTGGCTGGGTTCGGTGGCTCATGCCTGTAATCCCAGCACTTTGGGAGGCCTAGGTGGGTGGATCACGAGTTCAGGAGTTCGAGACCAACCTGGCCAAGGTGGTGAAACCTCGTTTCTACTAAAAATACAAAAATTAGTCAGGTGCAGTGGTGGGTGCCTGTAATCCCAGCTACTCAGGAGGCTGAGGCAGGAGAATTGCTTGAACTTAGGAGGTAGAGGTTGCAGTGAGCTGAGATCGTGCCACTGCACTCTAACCTGGGCAATAGAGCAAGACTTCATCTCAAAAAAAGAAAAATAGTGCTTGCTCATCATTAAAGCTGAGAAGTCATCACAAAAACAGATGAAGAAGAAAGAGTGGGAAGAGTGCAGAAATAGCAGATATGCAAGAAAGGATTTAGAAGTATCAAAAGGCACATGAAGCCATGGTGGGCACTGACCTAGTGAGAGACAGCACAGTAAGAGTATCACTGTTCAGAAGAAAGTAACTCATGATGATAATTTACACTGTCTCTCGGTGATTTAAAGTGTATTCAGCACATTCTGGATAGGGATGGGGGAAGCATGGAATCCTTTATAGAGCAATTTTCTACCACGTTTATATTGTAGCACCTGTAGATTTAGCCAACAGTTAAACAGAAAATAGGCTCATTTAGAAGCTCTTTAATCAGGCAGGATGGCAGAGATATATATTGTTCTTAACATAATTTCTATAGCAACAGGACTTTCTGAGATAAATCCATAACTCAGTTATGAATATCCACTTTCTGGTTTTTGCCTTGGGTAATCAAAAACAGAGACCCAAATTTGGGACTGAGCTGTAGAATTCGTGAGGGGCTTAAACATCGTTTTCAGTGTGTTTATCCCCCTCTGCCTTCATTGTCCTTGTCTACTTTTATTTTCCCTTTACTCAATTTTAAAATTTCTTTTATTTATAAACCTTTTTTTCCTAACAGTTTTTTTTTTTTTTTTTTTTTTTTTTTTTTTTTTTTTTTTTTTAGACAAAGCTTTGCTTGTTGCCCAGGCTGGAGTGCAATGGCACGATCTTGGCTCACTACAACCTCCGCCTCCGTGGTTCAAGTGATTCTCCTGCCTCAGCCTCCTAAGTAGTTGGGATTACAGGCATGTGCCACCACAACTGGCCAATTTTGTATTTTTAGTAGAGGTGGGGTTTCACCGTGTTGGTCAGGCTGGTCTCAAACTCCTGACCTCAGGTGATCCACCTGCCTAGGCCTCCCAAAATGCTGGTATTACAGGTGTGAGCCACCATGCCTGGCCCTAAGAGATCTATTTTTGTAAACCTCCTCAAATATTTTTAGGAAGAACATGAGATATAACGTGTTCATTGGACAAGCGAGTGGTTGGGCTCCTCTCTGTCCTCAGGGAGCTGATTTTCTGATAGGCGACATGGCCCAGTGGCCCAGAGCTGGACTCTGGCTCTGTCATTTGCTAACGCTTAGCTCTGGTTTCCTCTCCTGTGACCTGAAGTAATGAAATTGTAGTACCTGCCTGATGGCATTATTAGGACAAAATGGAACAGCAAATATAAAGCACTGTCACAGAGAGAGTGCCCAGTGAGAGGAGGAGGAAGCATTCTGTGAAGAGGAGACAGGCTGTGCCCAGGCCTGGCCTTAATGCGCACATGCATGCAGGATTGATTAGGGAAAGGAGAGCACAGCACATGGAGGGTCTGCATTGCCATGAGAAGCAAGGATTCTGGAGACACTGAGAGGCATCCACAGTCAGACCTTTCCTGCTCCTGCCTCCTCAGCTTTCTTTATCTCCTGCGGGACTCTAACCCCCTGCCTTTCTTGCTGTTTCTTTCCCTGCATTCGCTTAATCCATCTGGAGACTATGCTAGCTCAGTTAAGTCGGGGGGCTGCCCTCTCTAGTGGTTCCAGCAGGTCTGAGGATCAGTTCAACACTCATAACACTGGTGACCACTATTCTGGGAGAGAGATTCTTCATTAAAATTTTATTGCTTGATTTCCTTTTTCTTCTCCATCCTCTTTATTTACTACCTTCTGTTATACATAAACTTTGGAAGTCTGAATAGCAAACAGCTGTTAATGTTGCCATTGGAGAACCACGGACCCAACTTAAACTGATTGGTTTATAATGACAGGGAGAAACGCTTATTCATGAAGCAAAAAGGCAAGATACACTATAGGGAAGTTAGAACCTAAATAGTACAGGGAAAGGACTGGAAGGAAATGTGTCAAATTGTTAACAGTTGTTTTAGACAGAATGATGTTTCCTGTTCTGTAGTCTTCATTTTTCCCAGAGAGACTTGTAAGTATTATAAGCAAAAGAATAAAAAAACCCACATTAGTTCTCATATTATTCCTTCTGATTATGAGAGATGAAGTTCTCATCTGCTTGGACTTGACTAATGTGGGCTAGTAGGTCCCAGGTAGGCAGTGTTGATGGGATGAATGGCCAGTGATCATTTTGCTGGCCTTGCTTTTCGGTTATGTTTTACCTGAGCCTCTGAGCTCCATAATACCACTTGTGCCTCATGGGTCAGTGCGTGCGTACCACACAGAAATGTGAGTTGTTTGTGCGTACTGGGGTTAGAAACTGGAGGATAGACTCAGTCTGAAGTGGAAATTCTTGGGTACTAACTTCATGGATCAGTTTCAGAGCAGGTTTTCCCATGGTCTGTGCCAGTATCCTCAGTCTTGATGCTCTCAAGTCAACAGGATTAGAATGTATTTGCGCAGTTCTGGGTTTCCCTTCATCGGCATCCAGTCATTTTCAGTGAGCAGAATTTCGGTCAGCTGGCACATCACCAGCAAGGGCCAAATTAGACATAATTGCACATCAGTTTCACGTTAAGGTCTGTGGCTTAATGTGCTCTGCAAAAGCATGCCAGGCCTGGAGCTTTGTTCTCCCTGGGAACAGTGTGCCCCAGAAGAAAGGTTACAGTATAAATCATCATCCAAACCTAGACACCTAGGAAAGGGGGATTCTGTTAGTTTTTCTAAGGCAACCGTATAAATTGTGCCAACCCTGGGCAAGTCAGGAATTATGGTCACCCTGTCCATAAGGATGGGTCTGTGCAATGACATTCACTTTCCTGCACAGTCTTTACAGCAACCTTTGGAGCAGAAGGGAAACCAAACAGTTGGAGAGGATGCCACAGCATTCCAGAAAAGGGGAAGCCGGGTTCCTTTTCAGGAAAGTTGAGCTAAAAATAGAACGTCACCATTCAACAGTTGCTCAGGCTCTTCAAACACTGGGGCTTGTGCCATTGTTCCTTTTCTTTGCATTTCTTATGAGTCCTGGCTCCTTTTGCTTTGTGTTGTAAAGGAACTGGTCTATGTGCCGGGTCTGCTGGGAAGCAGCCCCTTTAATACACGAAGGACGCTGGACGAGAGGATCACTAAGGCCCCTTCCAGCTCTCACAGTCCATGATTTTATAATAGGTAACCTAAGGCCTGTGCTGCATGGGTAATGAGGAAGGACAAGTAGGGGCCCTTCTTGATGAAAGGACAGGGCCCCTGCCCCTCCATCCCTGGCTGTCACACACTCAATGGCAGGCTCTTCTCTGAGCCAAGCGGGGGAAAACCATGGAGGGTGTGTGTGTGTGTGTGTGTGTGTGTGTGCGCGCGCGCGCGCGTGCAGGACTTCACTGAAAAATGAGTTGCATAGTGGAGTGATCAGTACATAATGGGTGGTGGGCACTGAGAGAGAAGAGAAAATACCATTAGAGTTAATCCTGTAGGTCAGGGTTTCTCAGCCTCAGCACTGCTGATGTTTAGGATTGGACAATTCTTGCTTGTGGGGTGCTGACTTGTGCATTGTAGGATGTTTAGCATCATCCCTGACACACTCAATTCCAGTTGCAGTCCCCTTCACTTGTGACAACACAAAATGTTTCCAGACATTGTCACATGTCCCCGGTTAAGAATCACTGTTATAAGTAAAGAAACAAAATTGTTTTCTGGACATTTCTTTTTGTGCAGCTGTGTGTTGCCTGGCCAAGCTCCCACCTTAAGCTTTTATAATACCATTTACTGGACCAATTAGTGTTGTGACGGTGGGTGGTGATTTAAAATGAAATACCCTCACTTTCATGCTCTTGGATTTGGCTTTGAAATAAAGTGAGCTGAGCTCTCCCTCCTCCCCTTTCAAGAGTGCATGAATAATGAGGTCTTTCTGCCGGGAATAGGATTATGCTTGTTCCCACAACTTAAAACTATTTTTTCAAAATTTCTACTGTGACTAGCATCCTAGGTTTTATCCTGACAGAAACGTTCCATTTTAAATGGGGGTTCTCTAGAACCATGCTTCCCACACTTGAATACGCATGTGTCATTTGAGGATTTGGTGAAATTGCAGATTCGGTTCCCGCAAGTCTGGGCTGGGCCCCGAGACTCTGCCCCGAGACTCTGCGTGTGTAACAAGCTCCCAGGTGATGCCGGCACTGCAGGTCTCCAGGCCACACTTAGTAGTGAGGTTCTGCTATGGACCAGTTCTTGACAGTAAAAGAAAAGTTGGCACATATGTCCAGGAGGATGATGAAAGGCTCTGCGCGGGGGCAGCGTAAGCTTTCGGCAATCTGTCGTGTGCAGGGCTGCTCGCAGACCCTTCTGTGCACTGGAGGTGAGCCCCGGAGCCCGTCTGCAGCCTTGCAGACTGTCAAGCAGTGGGAGGACCAATGCCTGCAGCGCCTTACCTGGCACTGAGGGGAGCAGTTTAACAGGACAGCCTGAGACAGATGGCTGCACCCCCTGAATGGGCACTGAAGGGACAAAGCAGCCCCAGAGAGGCAGCAGCTTGAACTGTTAGACTCTGAGCTATTTGGTGGCTCCCTGGGTGTGGTTTGAGCAGAGACTCACAGAGGAGAACTAGCCCCTCAGAAGGGCTTTGGCCTGCCTTTCTGCTTGTCCAGCTCTGCAGGGCGATGGGCAGCCAGACACCTTCCTTCCTAGCTCAGTGCTGCCCTTGTTACCCTGAAGGCTTTGTTGCTGTGGGTCTGCTGGGTACCTGGGAAGGGAGAAGGAGTAGGGTGTGGTATCGGGCACCAAGTGAAGTGAGTAAAATGTTTAAATCTGGTAATGCAAAGGAAGATGGGGAGCCCTGGAACCCACTGTTCTGTGCCAGGACTTTGCTTTGAATCTTTTTTTTTTTTTTTTTTTTTTTTTTTTTTTGAGATGGAATTCTGCTCTTGTTGCCTGGAGTACAATGGCGTGATCTCGGCTCACTGCAACCTCCACCTCCTGAGTTCAAGCGATTCTCCTGCCTCAGCTTCCCAAGTAGCTGGGATTACAGGTGTGCGCCACCACGCCCAGCTAATTTTGTATTTTTTAAGTAGAGATGGGGTTTCACCATTTTGGTCAGGTTGGTCTCAAACTCCTGACCTCAAGTGATCCACCCATCTCAGCCTCCCAAAGTGCTGGGATTACAGGAGTGAATCACCATGACTACCCTGAATCTTAATCTGTAAGTGGGCAGCATCTTTCCATTGCTTATTAAACCAACTTAAAAAAAAAGTTTCTCGGCCAGGTATGGTGGCTCACGTCTGTAATCCCAGCACTTTGGGAGGCCAAGGCAGGCAGATCACCTGAGGTCAGGAGTTCGAGACCAGGCTGGCCAACATGGTGAAATACCACCTCTGCTAAAAATACATAAATTAGCCAGGCATGGTGGCACATGCCTGTAGTCACAGCTACTCTGGAGACCAAAGCAGGAGAATCACCTGAACCTGGGAGACAGAGGTTTCAGTGGGTGACAGAGCGAGACTCTGTCTCAAAGAAAAAAAAAAAAATTCTAGAAGTACATTGCTTTCCTAGAAAAACATCTGAAATGAAAAGTGATTCCTTCCGTTGAGAAGTGGGTCATATATGTTTTCTCTTACAGATACTTTTTGACCTTACTACCCAAATATAATCATTTTGTATACTTAAGGCATTTTTCTTTTTAGTTTTTATTCCTGTTTTTCTCTTTTAAAAAATATATATATGTTAAAATTAATTAACATTCCCATCACCTTAATGAAGGGTGTTAAAGTAAACTTGTGCTATTCATAATTCTTTGAAATTAGAAGAACATCAACTTATGAAAGTCTTTGTGGGAGAACTGCAGTCCAGAGATCCTGCCCAAACCTTCAATCCCAAGTTCACTAAAGATTTGCATTTGTCTTCCAGGGGAATGAAAAGGAGACACACACATGCGCGCATGCACACACACACACGACTGTTTCATTTGTTTAGGATTTAGGACATTTTTTAGTTTTCTCACAGCATCCATCTAGGTAGAGAGAGTAGATACCTCTAGCCTGTGGGTGGGGACAGGAGTTCCAGTGATTTAAAGACTGATTTGAGGTCCTAGTGCAGCCTCAGAATCCTTGGACTTGTCTTTATAGCTGGAAGTAATAGGATTTTAGTTGTGAAAAATGTTACCTGCCTGAATTAGCCAGGCAGACCTATGTACGTGGTTCCAGTTGCATAGTGTTCTGTGTAACTGAGCTCTATGTTACACCTTAAAACTTCGTGGAATAAAACCACCACCATCTTATTTGCACAGATTCTTTGGGTCAGGAATCCAGACAGGACACAGTGGGAATGGCCTGTCTCTGCTCCATTTACTGGACCAATTAACGAGCTTCAGCTGGGAATCATCTGGAAGCTTCTCCACCTATATGCCTGGTAAATGGGGTGGGATGACTTGAAGGCTGGACTCAGCGGGGGCTGTTTACCAGAGCATCTGCGAGTTGACACTTCATGGAGCTCAGGCTTCTTGCAGCATGGCGGCTGGCTTCCTAAGTGGGAGGGTTCCGAGAGTGAGCGTCTCCACAGAACAAATGTTCCAAGAGACCACGTGGAAGCTGCGTGGATTTTTATAACTTAGCTTTGGAAGTCAGATAACAGCATTTCTGCCACTCTTTATTGGTAGAAGCTATTGCAAGTCTCCCCAGATTCAAGGAGAGGGGACCTGCCTCTCAGTGGAAGGAATAAAAAAATTCACAACCACTTAAACAGAAAAAGCACATAAACCATTTCATGTTCCACCATGGTGCTAATTCAATGAAAGATGAGCTTGAGTAGAAGTCAGCAAAGCTGTGTCAAGAATGAGTTAATTGTAAATGGGGGAAAAACATGAACTGTGTATATTGTGAGAATTAATGAAAATAATTGCGTTGAGTAGAAAAATTCAAGTTAACCTAAATGCCTAGCAAATGGGGAGTAGTTCAAATAAATTACAAATAAAATATTTACATTAGGAATATGATGCAGACTCTTAAAAGAATGAGGTAGCTCTATATGTAATTATATAAGAATATGTCCAAGATCTGTTAAGTAAAAAAATTATTTACAGAAAAACATGTATGCGATGATTCATGAGTATTTTAACTTAACATATACATATATATGTAAAAATTCAGAAAATAGTCTTAAAAATTACATTAAACTGTTAGTGGGGATTTCTACTGTAAATGAGAGTAGGACTTGGGTAGGTAATAGGAAGGAGAACCCACTTCTCATTCTATAGTTCTATGCTGTTTAAATTTTTAGATGTATTATTTTTTCCTATATCACTCTTATGATATGAATTGCTAAGTGAGATTTTAACTTCTAAAATACATTAAATTTAATTTGGTTACTTTATAAATATAAAAAATATAAAATATGTTTCATATTTTAATATAAAATATAAAGTGTAATTTAATTTGGTAAACATTTTTCTTCCTGGGACTGTTACTGAACTTTGCTTTCCTAGTATTTTATTATATGAATCGGTACAGTAGGTTGGCCTGGGCACAGATGGGCACTAGGCTGTTTGATATGCTTTGTAGTTGTGAGAGAAATTGAAGAATGCCAGTCTTGGCCGGGCACGGTGGCTCACGCCTCCCAACACTTTGGGAGACCGAGCCGGGTGGATCACGAGGTCTAGAGATCGAGACCATCCTGCCAACATGGTGAAACACCAGCTCTACTAAAAATACAAAAATTAGCTGAGCGTGGTAGTGCGTGCCTGTAGTCTCAGCTACTCGGGAGGCTGAGGCAGAAGAATTGCTTGAACCTGGGAGGCAGAGGTTGCAGTGAGCCAAGAGTGCACCACTGCACTCCAGCCTGGCGACAGAACAAGACTCTGTATCAAAAAAAAAAAAAAAGAATGCCAGTCTTACTGTTTTTTGTTCCTCTTATTGCTCAGACAATGTCCTCAGTGGCAGCAGTTCCTGGAATGTGTGGTGATTCCAAATGGTCTTTTTATAATGATTTTAGTAGAAATTAAGAGTAGGCATATTCATATTGGGTTGAGCTGCTTAAGCTTGTATTATCTCCCAAATGGAATTAGCTATATTCCTAATATAGTTAATTATTATAGATAATAATCAAATTAAGGAAATTCAATGACATTAGGAAAGATTTATGACTTTAATGGAATTCAGATTGGTCTATTTCTTTCTTTTCTTTTTTTTTTTTTTTTTTTTTTGAGATGGAGTCTTGCTCTGTCACCCAGGCTGGAGTTCAGTGGTGCGATCTCAGCTCACTGCATCCTCTCCCTCCCGGGTTCAAACAATTCTCATGCCTCAGCATCCCAAATAGCTGGGATTACAGGCATGTACCACCACGCCAGGCTAATTTTTGTGTTTTGAGTAGAGACAGGATTTTACTCTGTTGGCCAGGCTGGTCTCAAACTCCTGACCTCACGTGATCCATCCACCTTGGCCTCCCCAAGTTCTGGGATTACAGGCATGAGTCACCATGCTCAGCCCAGGCTGGTCTATTTCTGAGCTAATCTTCTGGGGGTGGGTTTTTTAGAGCATCACATACCCCTCAAACTAATAGAACAGGATAGAAGCCAAGATGGAGATCTAGAGTTACATTTTAAAGGTGCCAGTCCTCTACTTTCTTCCTGTGTTGTATAGTAACCGGATCATGCCTCATTTTTCAAACAATTATGTTATTTAAATTAGTGTCATACAAGAAGTAGTAAGAGTAACTTACACGGTGCCAGGGACTGAGCTGTGCTCTGGCTGGGCAGTGAGTTAGCTGATACTTCCTGCCTGTATAACGTTTATGGTTTAGTAGGATAGACAGAAACATAAAATAAGTGATTATGAGAAAATCGGCTCATCACAACTTTGAGAGATACACCTGGCTGCATACTCTGTTTGCTCTTTCTGATCCACCATGCTCTGTGCCCTGGGAGGCAGACCATTATGGATCACATCTGGGGCCCCTTGCCCTGTGGCTTTTGGGCCCTGTGGCTTTTGGGTATTTATTTCCCCCGCTCCCTCCTTCCCTCAACTTCCTCACATTTGTTAAAATGGGATATTATTTAACTAGTCAGGGTTCAGGCAGGAAAGAAATGGTACTCAAAACAGTGTAATTGCAAAGAGTTTAATGACAAATTTCACAAAGATGTGAACAAGGTAAGGGAAACTAGCAAGAATTGTGGAGTACCTGGGTGGTACCCCAAATATTTGCAGACGCTTTTCTCTCATGTTTACTCTGATGGTTATTTCTTTTGTTGTACAGATGCTTTTTAGTTTAGTTGGGTTCCATTTATTTGTTTTTGACATATTTGCTTTTAGGGTCTTAGTCATAAATTCTTTGCCTAGGCCAATGTCCAGAAGAGTTTTTCCTGGGTTTTCTTCTAGAACTTTTATGGTTTTAGGTCTTAGACTTAAGTCTTTTATCCAAGGCTTAAGGCTCTGGGTGATTGGTGGTGCTATGTTCCTCTGCTGAAAGCCACAGCTCCCATAGGGTGACCCTCTCTTACAGCTGTTGTTGCAGCTAAATGCTTGCTGAAATCTGGCAACTAATCCTCCTCCTCAAAAACACTTAAACAAACAAACAAAAATGCACATAAGCTCTCCTACCCCTTCAGACCTAGGGGAGGTGATGGCTTTGCTGTTGCTAGGCTCCCAAGAACCCAACAATTCTTGCTAGTTTCCCTTACCTTATTCATGTCTTTGTAAAATGTCTGTCATTAAACTCTTTGTAAGTAGACTTTTGTAATTAGACTTTGTTTTGAGTACCATTTTTTTCCGGCCTGAACCCTGACTAGTTAGATAACATCCCGTTTTACAAATGTCAGGAAGTTGAGGCATAGAGATTGGTTAATATCACAACTGGGATTCAAATTCAGAGTATTTTATGTTATAGCTGATTCTTAACTTCAGTGTTTTCCTATTTGTCACATCCAAGGAATTCTTGTAGTCATCTTTACATTGAGAAGAAACCCGAGGGAAAAGTTTCTTACCTGTCAGATATAACTTTGAAGTTATGAGGCTATAAAACAAATTAGCTCTTAAATATTTCAATAAATAACATCCTTCCAATCAACTCCTGTGGTTCAGAGTTTTTCATTACTTTCTTTAGAATTGCCCTCAGATTCATGTTATAAGCCAGGAAGGAAAAAATAATCTAAAAGTAATTAAACCTTCAATATGCCACCATATTCTCTAGGCTTGGTTCAGGTTGACTACTGGTTGTTTGCAAACACCTGATCCACTTTTAAGGACCAAGATTAAGGATATATTTAAAATTTTTTAAAAATTTCAATAGCTTTGGGGGTACAAGGGTTTTTGGCATGTGGATGAATTGCATAGTGGTGAATTCTGAGATTTTGAGTGTGCTTGTCACCTGAGTAGTGTACATTGTGCGCAATACATAGTTTTATATCCCTCTTTCCCCTCCCACCCTCCTCTTTCTGAGTCTCCAAAGTCCATTATGCCACTCTGTATGCCTTTGCTTACCCATAGCTTAGCTCCCTTATAAGTGAGAACATTAACGGTGTTTGATTTTCCATTCCTGAGTTATTTCACTTAGAACAATGACCTCCAGCTCCATCCAAGTTGCTGCAAAAGACATTATTTCATTCTTTTTTTATGGCTGAGTAGTATTCCATAGTATATATAGTCCATATTTTCTTTATCTACTTATTGGTCAATGGGCACTTAGATTGGTCCACAATTGTGAATTTAGATTACACATGCAGGGTCCTACTTCTTTTCTTTTGCAACCCAGTAGTGTGATGTGAATTATACTTTTTTTTTTTTTTTTTTTTTTTTTGAGACGGAGTCTCGCTCTGTGCATTACACATGCAGCTCCGCCTCCCGGGTTGCCATTCTCCTGTCTCAGCCTCCTGAGTATATACAGGCGCCCGACTTCTTTTCTTTTGGGTAGATACCCAGTAGTGTGATGACTGGATTGGGATTACAGGGTAGATCTACTTTTTGTTCTTTAAGAAATCTTCATACTGTTTTTCATAGAGGTTGTACTAATTTACATTCTCACCAGCAGTGTATAAACATTCCCTTTTCACCACATCCGTGGCAACATCTATTGTGTTTTGACTTTTTATTAGTGGCCATTTTGACTGGAGTAAGGTGGTATCTCATGTGATTTTAATTTGCATTTCCCTGATTAGTGATGTTGAGCAGTTTTTCGTGTGTTTGTTAGCCATTTTTATATTTTCTTTTGAGAAATGTCTACTCATGTCATTTACTCACTTTTTGATGGGATTCTTTTTTTTTTTTTTTTCTCTTGCTGATTTGAGTTCCTTGTAGATTCTGGTTATTAGACCTTGTTGTATGCATAGTTTGCAGATATTTTCTCCCATTTGGTGGGTTGTCTGTTTACTCTGATGGTTATTTCTTTTGCTGTGCAGAAGCTTTTTAGTTTAGTTAGGTCCCATTTATTTGTTTTTGTCATGTTTGATTTTAGGGTGTTAGTCATAAATTCTTTGCCTAGGCCAAAAGAGTTTTTCCTGGATTTTCTCCTATAATTTTTATAGTTTCAGGTCTTAGATTTAAGTCTTTGAGCCCTCTTGAGTTAATTTTTGTATACAATGAGAGGGATCCAGTTTCATTCTTCTATATGTGGCTATCCAGTTTTCCCAGCACCAATTATTAAATAGGGTATCCTTTTCCAATTTATGTTTTTGTATGTTTTGTCAAAGATCACTTGGTTGAATTTGGCTTTGAGTTCTTTATTTATGTTTCATTGGTCTGTGTATCTGCTTTTATACCAGGACCATGCTATTTTGGTAACTATAGCCTTGCAGTATAATTTGACATCAGGTAATGTGATACCTCCAGATTTGTTCTTTTTGCTTAGGATTGCTTTGACTATTCAGGCTCTTTTTTGGTTCCATATGAACTTTAGGATTTTTTTTTCTAGTCATGTGAAAAACGATGTTGGTTTTTGTCTTTGGTTCTGTTTATATGCTGGATTACGTTTATTGATTTGCGTATGTTGAACCAGCCTTGCATCCCAGGGATGAAGCCCACTTGATCATGGTGGATAAGCTTTTTGATGTGCTGCTGGATTCAGTTTGCCAGTATTTTCTTGAGGATTTTTGCATCGATGTTCATTAGGGATATTGGTCTAAAATTCTCTTTTTTTGTTGGGTCTCTGCCAGGCTTTGGTATCAGGATGATGTTGGCCTCATAAAATGAGTTATAGAGGATTCCCTCTTTTTCTATTGATTGGAATAATTTCAGAAGGAATAGTACCAGCTCCTCCTTGTACCTCTGGTAGAATTCGGCTGTGAATCCGTCTGGTCCTGGACTTTTTTTGGTTGGTAGGCTATTAATTATTTCCTCAATTTCAGAATCTGTTATTGGTCTATTCAGGGATTCCATTTCTTCCTGGTTTAGTCTTGAGACAGTGTATGTGTCCAGGAATTTATCCATTTCTTCTAGGTTTTCTAGTTTATTTACACAGAGGTGTTGATAGTATTCTCTGATGGTAGTTTGTATTTCTGTGGGGTCGGTGGTGATATCCCCTTTATCATTTTTAAACTGAACCGAAGGCAAAAACCAACATCATTTTTCACATGACTAGAAAAAAAACATCCTAAAGTTCATATGGAACCAAAAAAGAGCCTGAATAGTCAAAGACGAAAACCACATGATTATCTCAATAGATGCAGAAAAGGCCTTTGACAAAATTCAACAGCCCTTCATGCTAAAAGCTCTCAATAAATTCAGTACTGATGGAACATATCTCAAAATAATAAGAGCTATTTATGACAAACCCACAGCCAATATCATCCTGACTGGGCAAAAACTGGAAGCATTCCCCTTGAAAACTGGCACAAGACAGGGATGCCCTCTCTCACCATTCCTATTCAACGTAGTGTTGGAAGTTCTGACCAGGGCAATCAGGCAAGAGAAAGAAATAAAGCGTATTCAATTAGGAAAAGAGGAAGTCAAATTGTCCCTGTTTGCAGATGACATGATTGTATATTTAGAAAACCCCATCGTCTCAACCCAAAATCTCCTTAAGCTGATAAGTAACTTCAGCAAAGTCTCAGGATACAAAATCAATGTGCAAAAATCACAAGCATTCTTATACACCAATAACAGACAAACAGAAAGCCAAATCATGAGTGAACTCCCATTCACAATTGCTTCAAAGAGAATAAAATACCTAGGAATCCAACTTACAAGGGATGTGAAGGACCTCTTCAAGGAGAACTACAAACCACTGCTCAATGAAATAAAAGAGGACACAAACAAATGGATGAACATTCCATGCTGATGGATAGGAAGAATCAATATCGTGAAAATGACCATACTGCCCAAGGTAATTTGTAGATTCAGTGCCATCTCCATTAAGCTACCAATGACTTTCTTCACAAAATTGGAAAAAACTACTTTGAAGTTCATATGGAACCAAAAAAGAGCCCGCATTGCCAAGACGATCCTAAGGCAAAACAACAAAGCTGGAGGCATCAGGCTACCTGACTTCAAACTATACTACAAGGCTACAGTAACCAAAACAGCATGGTACTGGTACCAAAACAGAGATATAGACCAATGGAACAGAACAGAGCACTGATAAATAATACCGCACATCTACAGCCATCTGATCTTTGACAAACCTGACAAAAACCAGCAATGGGGAAAGGATTCCCTATTTAATAAATGGTGCTGGGAAAACTGGCTAGCCATAAGTAGAAAGCTGCAACTGGATCCCTTCCTTACACCTTATACAAAAATTAATTCAAGATGGATTAGAGACTTAAATGTTAGACCTAAAGCCATAAAAGCCCTAGAAGAAAACCTAGGCAATACCATTCAGGACATAGGCATGGGCAAGGACTTCATGTCTAAAACACCAAAAGCAATGGCAACAAAAGCCAGAATTGACAAATGGGATCTAATTAAACTAAAGAGCTTCTGCACAGCAAAAGAAACTACCATCAGAGTGAACAGGCAACCTACAGAATGGGAGAAAAATTTTGCAATCTACTCATCTGACAAAGGGCTAATATCCAGAACCTATAAAGAACTCAAACAAAGTTACAGGAAAAAAAAACCCCATCAAAAAGTGGGTGAAGGATATGAACGGACACTTCTCAAAAGAAGACATTTATGCAGCCAACAGACACATGAAAAAATGCTCATCATCATTGGCCATCAGAGAAATGCAAATCAAAACCACAATGAGATACCATCTCACACCAGTTAAAATGGTGATCATTAAAAAGTCAGGAAACAACAGGTGCTGGAGAGGATGTGGAGAAATAGGAACATTTTTACACTGTTGGTGGGACTGTAAACTAGTTCAACCATTGTGGAAGACAGTGTGGCGATTCCTCAAGGATCTAGAACTAGAAATACCATTTGACCCAGCCATCCCATTACTGGGTATATACCGAAAGGATTATAAATCATGCTGCTATAAAGACACATGCACATGTATGTTTATTGCAGCACTATTCACAATAGCAAAGACTTGGAACCAACCCAAATGTCCATCAATGATGGACTGGATTAAGAAAATGTGGAACATATACACCATGGAATAGTATGCAGCCATAAAAAAGGATGAGTTCATGTCCTTTGTAGGGGCATGGATGCAGCTGGAAACCATCATTCTCAGCAAACTGTCGCAAGAACAGAAAACCAAATATGGCAAGTTCTCACTCATAGGTGGGAATTGAACAATGAGAACACTTGGACACAGGAAGGGGATCATCATGCGCCAGGTCCTATTGTTGGGGGTGGGGGAGGGATAGCATTAGGAGATATACCTAATGTAAATGACGAGTTAATGGGTGCAGCACACCAACATGGCACATGTATACATATGTAACAAACCTGCATGTTATGCACATGTACCCTAGAATATAAAGTATAATAAAAAAAAATGATGTTGGTATTTTGAAAGGAATTGCATTGAATTTGTAGATTGCTTTAGGCAGTATGGTCATTGTCACAATATTGATTCTTCCAATGCATAAGCACAGGATATGTTTACATTTGCTTGTATCATCTGTGATTTCTTTCAGCAGTGTTTTGTAGTTTTCCTTGTAGCGATGTTTCACCTCCTTAGTTAAGTATATTCTTGGGTTTGGTTTGTTGTTGTTGTTATTGTTGTTGTTTTGGCAGCTGTTGTAAAAGGGATTGAGCTCTTAATTTGATTCTGAGCTTGGTCATTGTTGGTGTATAGTAGTGCTATTGATTTGTGTACATTGATTTTGTAACCTGAGACTTTACCAAACGTATTTTTTCAAATCTAGGAGTCTTTTGGAGAAGTCTTGAGTTTTCTAGATAAATGATCATATCATCAGCAAACAATGATAGTTTGACTTTGTCTTTTCCAATTTGGATGCCCTTTATTTCTTTCTCTTACCTGATTGCTCTGTCTAGAACTTCTAGTAGTATGTTGAATAGAAGTGGTGAAAGCGGGCATCCCTGTCTTGTTCCAATACTCAGGGGGAATGCTTTTGACTTTTCCCCATTCAATGTAATGTTGGCTTGTGGGTTTGTCATATGATATATACACACACACACACACACACACACACACACACACATATATATATATATATTTTTTTTTTTTTTTTGAGACAGTCTTGCTCTGTTGCCAGGCTGGAGTGCAGTGGCACAATCTCGGCTCACTGCAACCTCCGCCTCCCGGGTTCAAGTGATTCTCCTGCCTCAGCCTCCCAAGTAGCTGGGACTACAGGCATGTGCCACCACACTCAGCTAATTTGATATTTTTAGTAGAGACAGGGTTTCACCATGTTGGCCAGGATGGTCTCACTGTCTTGAGCTCGTGATCTACCTGCCTCAGCCTCCCGAAGTACTGGGATTACAGGCATGAGCCACCATGCCCAGCCAATCATGGTTTTGTATTTAATTCTGTTTATATGGGGTGTATTGCCTTATGTATGTTAAACATACATTTATATGTTTATGTTATACATGCATATATGTTTATGTTATACATACATCCAAATGTATACATACATTTATATGTATATGTTAAACATACATTTATTGACTTAGATATGTTAAACCATCCCTGCATTCCTGGGTTGAAAGCCTCTTGATTATGGTGGTGTATTATCTTTTTTTTTTTTTTTTTTTTTAAGACAGAGCTTTGTTCTGTTGCTCAGGCTGGAGTCCTATGGCGCAATCTCGACTCACTGCAACCTCTGCCTCCTGTGTTCAAGTGATTCCCATGTCTCAGCCTCCCAAGTAGCTGAGATTACAGGCACCAACCACCATGCCCAGCTAGTTTTTTGTATTTTTAGTAGAGATGGGGTTTTGCCACATTGCCCAGGCTGGTCTTGAACTCCTGAGCTCAGGCAATCTGCTCTCCTCAGCCTCCCAATGCTAGGATTACAGGTAGGAGCACCATGCCTGGCCTATCTTTTAAAAAATTATTTTATTTTATTTTATTTAAGTTCCAAGATTTATGTGTGGGATGTGCAGGTTTATTACATAGGTAAAAGTGTGCCATGGTGGTTTGCTGCACCTATCAACCCTCACCTAGGTGTTAAGCCCCACAGACATTAGCTATTTATCCTGATAATAGCTCCCCGCCTCCCTCCCCACAGGCCCCACTGTGTGTTGTTCCCCTTCCTGTGTCCATGTGATTTCATTGTTGAGCTCCCATTTACAAGTGAGAACGTGCAGTGTTTGGTTTTCTGTTCCTCTGTTAGTTTCCTAAGGATAATGGTTTCCAGCTCCATCTGTGTCCCTGCAAAGGACATGGTCTCGTTCCTTTTTATGGCTGCATAGTATTCCATGGTGTATATTTACCACATTTGCTTTATCCAGTCTATCATGGATGGGCATTTGGGTTGATTTTTTGCTATTGTAAATAGTGCCGTAATGAACATACACATGCATACATCTTTATAATAGAATGATTTATATTCTTTTGGATATATACTGAGTAATGGGATTGCTGGGTCAAATGGTATTATCTTTTTGATGTGTTGTTGGATTTGGTTTGCTAGTATTTTGTTGAAGATTTTTGCATCTATATTCATCAGGTATATTGGTCTGTAGTTTTTTTTGTTTGTTTGTTTTTGTTTTTGTTATGTCCTTTTCTGGCTTTGGTATCAGGGTGATACTAGCTTTCATAGAATGAGTTAGGGAGGATTCCTCTTTCTCAATCTTTTGAAATAGTTTCAGTAGGATTGGTATCAATTCTTCTTTGAATGTCTGGTAGAGTTCAGCTGTAATCCATGTGGCCCTGGGCTATTTTTTCTTTGGCAGGTTTAAAATTATTGATTCAATATCAGTTCTTGTTATTGATCTCTTCAGGATTTCTGTGTCTTCCTGATTCAAGCTAGGAAGGTTGTATGTTTCCAGGAATTCATCCATTTCCTCTAGATTTTTTTAGTTTGTGTGCACAGAGGAGTTCATAGTATTCTCAAGTGATCCTTTGTATTTCTGTGGTGTTGGTTGTAATGGGCTTCATTTTCATTTCTTTCCTTTTATGAGATGAAGTCTTGCTCTGTTGTCCAGGCTGGAGTGCCATGTCATGATCTTGGCTCACTGCAGCCTCCACCTCCCAGGTTCAAGCAATTCTCCTGCTTCAGCCTCCTGAGCAGTTGGGATTATAGGCATGCACCACCATACCCGGCTAATTTTTGTATTTTTAGCAGAGATGGGCTTTCACCATCTTGGCCAGGATGGTCTCAAACTCCTGGCTTCAGGTGATCCACCCACCTTGGCCTCCCAAAGTGCTATGATTACAGGCATGAGCCACCATGCCTGGCCTTCATTTCATTTCTATTTCAGTTTATTTGAATCTTCTCTCTCATTTTCTTGGTTAGTTTAGCAAATGATTTATCAATTTTGCTTATCTTTTCAAAGAAATAACTTTGTTTCACTGATGTTTTGTATTTTTTGTTTAAATTTCATTTAGTTCTGCTCTAATCCTTTTTTTTTTTTTTAGTTTTAGGTTTGGTTTCTTCTTGTTTCTCTAGTTCCTTGAGGTGTTTTGTTGTCAATTTGTGATCTTTCTGATTTTTTGATGTAGGCATTTAGTGCTGTAAACTTTCATCTTAGCACTGCTTTTGCTGTATCCCAGAGGCTTTGATAACTTGTGTCATTATTATCATTCAATTCAAAGAATTTTTAAATTTCCATCTTGATTTCATTGTTAACCTAAAAGTCATTCCGGAGCAGATTAATTTCCATGTATTTGTATAGTTTGAAGGTTACTTTTGGAGTTGATTTCTAGTTTTATTCCACTGTGGTCTGAGAAGATACTTCATAAAATTATTTCTTTAATTTTATTGAGACTTGTGGACTATTATATGGTCTATCTTGGAGAATGTTCCATGTGTTGAGAAGAATGTATAGTCTGTAGTTCTTGGGTAGAATGTTTTGTAAATATCTGTTAGGTTCATTTGTTCTAGAGTGTGGTTTAAGTCCAGTGTTTCTTTGTTGACTTTCTGCTTTGATGATCTGTCTAGTGCTGTCAGTAGAGTGTTGAAGTCCTGTACTATTATTGTATTGCTGTCTATCTCTTTTCTTAGGTCCAGTAGTAATTGTTTTACGAAGCTGGGAGCTCCAGAGATAGGTGCATATATATTTAGGTGGTAATATCTTCTCGTTGGATTGATCCTTTTATTATTGTATAATGACCTTCTTCATCTTTTTTTTTCTTTTTTACTGTTGTTGTTTTAAAGTATTTTTGTTTTTCTGATGTAAGAATAGCTACTCTTGCTCTCTTTTGGTTTCCATTTGCGTGGAATATCTTTTTCACTCCTTTACACTGAGTTTATTTGAATCCCTGTATGTTAGATGAGTCTCTTAAAGAAAGCAGATATTTGTCTTGTCTTGTTTTAATCCATTTTGCCAATCTATGTATTTTAAGTGGAGCATTTAGGCTATTTATATTCAATGTTAATATTGACATGTGAGGTACTATTCCAATCATTGTACTGATTGTTACCTAGATACTTGGTTTTCTTTGTTATATTATTATTTTATAGGCCATGTGAGTTTTATGTTTTCAAGAGTTTTTATTCTACTGCATATTGACTTTTTGTTTCAAGATTTATAACTCCTTTTAGCATTTCTTGTGGGGTTGGTCTGGTTGTGACAAATTCACTCAGCACTTGCTTATCTGGAAAAGACTTTATTTCTCCGTGATTTATGAAGCTTAATTTAGCTGGATACCAAATTATTGGCTGACAGTTATTCTGTTTGAAGCTAAAGATTGGACCCCAGTCCCTTCTGGCTTGTAAGATTTCTGCTGAAGTTATGGGGACAGTTAATAGAAATACATTTTCTGCTGGGTGTATTGGTTCATGCCTGTAATCCTAGCACTTTGGGAGGTTGAGGCGAGAGGATTGCTTGAGGCCAAGAGTTCAAGACTTAGCTGGCCAACATAGTGAGATCCTGTCTCTTTTTAAAAGCATTTTAATTTTTTATAATTATATATTTTTAAAAAGTAAAATTTTAAAAATACATTAATTGAATTGAAGGACATTCCAAAAGAGACACCTAAAGCTCAGTAATGGCTGCCAAGTTGAAATGAGCATAGAGCTTCTAGGGACTATTTTGAAAGATAGGATATTAATTTCTATGTGTGATCTCTTGACTTACAAATACCAGATTTTACTCATGTTACCTGTGTCTCACCTCAGTGCATCCTGGTTGTGTATTCATTTCTTTGACCTGCAGAAGAACTCTAGGCTGGCCAGGTTGACAGTGATTGAGAGCACACAGCCCATTATTGCCATCTAACCAGAGATGGCTTGAGGCAGCGTAGCCTAGTAAGTAGTTAAGAGTAGGGCCCTGGCCAGGCGCAGTGGCTCATGCCTGTAATCCCAGTACTTTGGGAGGCTGAGGCAGGCGAATCTTGAGGTCAGGAGTTTGAGAGCAGCCTGGCCAACATGGCAAAACATGTCTCTACTAAAAATACAAAAATTAGCCAGGCATGGTGGTGGGTGCCTGTGATCCTAGCTATTCAGAAGGCTGAGGCAGGAGAATCACTTGAACCTTGGAGGCGAAGGTTGCAGTGAGCTGAGATCGTACCATTGCACTCCAGCCTGGGCAACATGAGCAAGACTCCATCTCAAAAAAAAAAAAAGGAGTAGGGCCCTGAAGCCAGACTGCATTGATGCCAATCTAGGCCCTACAAATGACTGCTCAGTGTCCTTGGGTTCTGTGCGTTGGTTTCCTCATTTCGTGAGCAGAAATAATAGTACTTTGTTCACACAGGTTTTGTGAGGAGTTAATTAGTTAATTTGCGTAAAGGGTTTAGGAGAATGTCTAGCACTACTATAAGTGCTCAGTAGTGGTTAGCATGCTTTTTATTGCTGTCATTATCTTGACAGTCTGAGATGCTCATTGATTCTTCCTGTCTCTGTGTAATCACATTCATCTATAAGTCTTGTCTGTCACATTTTAGTAAACTCTTTTTCACTTCCTGGAAAGAATCAGGAATTAACTACCTCAAGTACCTACTTTTGAAGAGGTTGTGTCTAAGTCATGGATATGAGAAAAAGAACCAGAAGAAAAAGAAGGAATTAAAAGCCTGGAAGAAAGTGAACATGTTGGTAAGGGAAAGTACAACTGTAATAATGCCACTTCTTACAAAGCCAGTGGTAGGATTCATGAATGTTAGCGGTATGTTTGGACTGATTTTCACTTCTGGTTCTGTTAAATAGCCAGATACCCTTTCCCATTCAAACACTACCTTTGATCTCCTATGCTGTTAATACCTGTTACTGTTCTACCTTTTGGTTAACTTTGTGGACTGAACTGTTGCAGATGAAGAATCACTCTTGCATCAGGCATGTAAAAGATATCAAAACTAAAGAAATTTTGCCTTCCTTAAGAAAACAAGAATGAGAAATCCCCCTGTGCCATCCATAAAGAGGGCATTCAAAGCCTGAGTGTTGAGTAGGAGTTACAGCAGAATGGCACATGTGGAATGAAATTCAGGCCTTTGAGGACTAAGAAAATGGTACTCAGCTTTGCTCGTATTAATGCCTGGAAGCAGGAAGAGCTGTTCTACCTATAAAATGGGGGTTGGGGGAACCCTACTCATTAGCTAGGGAATAGCCATGGGAGGAAAGAAAGGAATTGGCAAGAAAACAGGGACCCAAAGCCTGAATCACTCATAGATGAGGTAGCTGAATTCTTTTCTATGTGATCTTATCCCCCTCTTCAGATGAGACATTAACACAGAGTTGTCTGAGGCAGGTGGAGAAAGTTAAGGAAGCTATAAAAAGGTATTGGGCTACAATGCCTTCATTGAGAATGTGTATACACTGTGTTTCTCAATTTTTCTGTGGAGGACCTAATTCTCTTCTTCCTATCTTTCCAATTAAAATGAAAACCTATGGTATGATTGATTACAAGAAGCTTTACTTAACTTCTAATAGTCTGATCTCATTTCTCTGAATAAAAATGACATCACAGTAAAACTAGATTATAACATTTACAGGCTTTGACATAATAGAGACCTATGAATTGACTTAACCCACTGAATAGTTATAGAAGTGAATAACTAAGCTGTCTGTGTAATGGGGAGGGAAAGGAATGTGAATCCTTTGTCACACGAAGTAAACCAACAACATAGTACAGTTTTACAGCCACAAGGCAAGTATGAGAACGCAGCTGGTCACTCATGCTACCTTGCCCAGGGATGAAGGGTTTTCACCTATAGTGCATGTAAACATCTTTCCTTGCTTACCTGAGTGCCTATTCAGCTGTTACCCCAATTCTTTCTTATTTCTCCTACATTTAAAATCACTTAACAGGCTGGGCATGGTGGCTCACACCTGTAATCCCAGCACTTTGGGAGGCTGAGGTGGACAGATCACTTGAGATCAGGAGTTCAAGACCAGCCTGGCCAACATGGTGAAACCCCATCTCTACTAAAAAAAAAAAAAAAAAATTAGCCAGGCATGGTGGCGGGTGCCTGTAATCCCCACTACATGGGAGGCTGAGGCACAGGAATCACTTGAACCTGGGGGGCAGAGGTTGCAGTGAGACAAGATCGTGCCCCTGTACTCCAGCCTGGGTGACAGAGTGAAACTCTGTCTCAAAAGATAATAAATAAAATAAAATCACTTAATAATATGACACCTGGCATAAAGACCACACGTAATCTGCTTGAATCTAAAGGGACATGCAATGGAAGCTTAAATACACTATTTTGTAGTTGAAAAGTTTTTCAGGAAGGGACTGGACAGTGAGAATGCTTATTGCCCTACAGAGAGTGACGTGTCTGGATTTATAGCGGGAAAATATATACAAATAGTCTCCAGAGTTTTAAATCATCTGCTCATTACAGAACCTCATTTCAGTGTAACAGTCCTCTGGTGTATGAAATGGATGGAAGCAAAAGTTATGGTGGATTTACAAACCAAAATTCAACTATGTCTCATTTGATGTATATGAGAGGACAGCATGCATCCGTAGTCCAGCTAGGGAGGATGAGAAGGGAAGATCATTTGAGCCTAGGAATTCAAGTTCAGCCTGGCCAACATAGTGAGACCTCATCTCTAAAAACACCAAAAGTTTTTTTTTTTTTTTAATTAAAAAAAAAAAGTGAGGGGACAGAATGTCATATGAAGAGAGTATGAGTTTTAGAATCTGACCCCTGATTCTGGCCTGGTTGGCACCCAATCCTTGGGCAGGTTTCCAGATCTCTGAGCTGTTTTCTTCCTCTGAAAATAAAGCCGTCTCTCTAGTCAGGGTTGTTGGAAAGATCAGTACTTACATGTCAGGCCACTAGCACAGAGCCTAGTAAATTAACAATGGCAGCTGCTGTGGGACATGACATTTCATGTCTGAAACATATCCAGGGTTTTGTCAAAGAGCAAGTGTTCAGCTATAGACTTGATGGGTGAAGTTTTAGCACATTTATTGGGCAAACTCTAGTTTCATGAGATACTTATATAAAGTTTTAGTTCTACAATTTTTTCTATTTCATAGCCACATTGGTGTATTTTTTGCTTATAATTTGACTACAGGAGGGGATTGAATATAGAATTCACAAGTCTAAATTTGTGTTTAAAGAATGGGTTGGCTCAGTTTCATCTACCAAATTAGAATGATCTTACCCTCCAATATATTGTAAAGTGTAATAGAAATCAATGAGAGAGAACCTCTTCCTTACAATAGTAGAAAGAATTATGGAGTTAGAAAATCAATAGCCTGGGTGCGGTGGCTTAAGCCTGTAATCCCATCATGTTGGGAGGCCAAGGCAGGAGGATCACTTGAGCTCAGGAGTTCAGGACCAGCCTGGGCAACATAGTGAGACCCTGTCTCTATTTAAAATAAATAAAGAAAATTGAAATAATAGAAAAAGGAAATAGATGCTTACATCAGTAAATACAAGTTTTTGTTTTGTTTTGTTTTGTTTTTTGAGATGGAGTTTCACTCTTGTTGCCCAGCCTAGAGTACAGTGGCACAATATCAGCTCACTGCAACCTCTGCCTCCTGGATTCAAGCAAATCTCCTGCCTCAGCCTCCCAATTAGCTGGGATTACAGGTGCCCACCACCATACCTGGCTAATTTTTATATTTTTAGTAGAGACAGGGTTTCACCACGTTGGCCAGGCTGGTCTCAAACTCCTGACCTTAGGTGATCTGCCTGCCTTGGCCTCCCAAAGTGCTGGGATTACAGGCGTGAGCCACCATGCCCGGCCAAAATTGTTATTTTTTTTAACAACTTTCCAAGTGCTTGGAATTATGAAAGCAGCACTTAAAATTTTTAAAAGTATTTCCCTACATGTTAACCTAATCTTAAGCCATTAATACTGTTTAAGATTTAAAATTATCTTGGCAGTCGAAGAAGTAAAATCCAGAAAAGGTAAATGACTTGCTCAAGGTGGTTCCTGCCAGATCTAGAACCTTCATCCCATAGCCTCCTGGGATTAGGTTCTTTCATAGACTATCGGCTTAAGTACTTTTTGGAAATAAAAGAAAATGTAAATATATAAAAGACAAGAAAGCGAACTTGTATCTTCTCCGGGGTAGTTTAGCAGTAGTTCTGTCTTAAAGAGAATTAGACCAGAGAGATACCATTTCTAATCTGAAACTCTTTGGTTCTGTGAAATTGGTTGAAGAGGCTAAATTTGATATGAGATCTGTCTCTATGTGGTGAGCCCTTGGAATATTCCTCCGTACATCACAGTGAGGGGTGGGTGGCCTGGTGTCTTTAGGACTCTTCCAGTGGCGTGTGAGCAATAGCATCTGTTACCCTGTTTCTGTGTGAAACGATTAGCCAATCCCACAGGCTGAGCTGTCTCACTCACTGAGAAGCAGCAGGACAGAGTGGTTAGGGCAAGGTGATGGAGTTCGATGCCAGCATTCGTGTGTCTGCTCTGGCCACTTGCCAGCTGTGTGACTCTGGACAAGGATAATAGTGAAGATGACAATAATAATAAAACCTGCCTCATAGGGCTGTTGTGAAGATTAAATGAGTTAATGTTTGCAAAGACTTGAGAATAGCACCTGGCATATAGAACGTGCTATACAAACATCTTTAAATTGTGGCAAAAATTGACCGTTTTAACCTTTTCTTTCTTTTTTTTTTTTCTTTTTTTTAATTTGAGATGGAGTTTCACTCTTGTTGCCTAGACTGGAGTGCAATGGTATGGTCTCGGCTCCCTGCAAACTTCGTCTCCTGGGTTCAAGTGATTCTTCTGCCTTAGCCTCCCGAGTAGCTGGGATTACAGGCGCCCGCCACCTGGCCAGTTTTTGTACTTTTAGTAGACATGGGGTTTCACCATGTTGGCCAGGCTGGTCTCAAACTCCTGACTTCAGGTGATCCGCAGCCTCAGCCTCTTAAAGTGCTGGGATTACAGATGCAAGCCGCCATGCCTGGCCCGTTTTAACCATTTTTAAGTGTACATCTCTGGGGCATTAAGTACCTTCACATTGTTGTGCAGCCAACATGAATGCCCCATTCTCTCCTCCCCTACAACCCCTGGCAACCTCTATTCTACTTCCTGTCTGTATGAATTTGACTACTCTTGGTACCTCATATAGCTGGAATCATACAGTGTTTCTTTTTCTGACTGGCTAATTTCACTTAGAATAATGTCCTCAAGGTTTATCCACACTGTAGCATGTGTCAGTATTTCCTTCCTTTTTAAGGATGAATAATATTTTCTTGTATGTATATACCACATTTTGCTTATCTGCTTTTCTGTTCGTGGACTCTTGAGTTGCTTCTTCCTTTTGGCTATTGTGAATAGTGCTGGTATGAACTTAGGTGCAAATATTTGCTGGAGTCCCAGCTTTCACTTATTTTGGGTGTATACCCAACAGTGGGGTTGTTGGATCATACGATAATATTACATGTAACTTTTTGCACAATTGCCCTACTGCTTTCCACAGGAGCGGCACCAGTTTATATCCCTACCAGCAATACACGCGGGTTTCATTTTTTCCCACACCTGCACCACCACATGTTATTTGTTTTCTTAATGCTTTTTTAAATATGTAAAAATATTGAAGGAATTTATTAACCAACAGTCATATATCCAGTGTTGTTAAGTTGTTGCCTTAGTCTTTTTAAAGAGGAATGAGTAAAATACTTCGATGAGGGAAGATTTGGGAAATCTTCTGGTTAATCAAATGCTGGTTAATCAATGTTTACCAGCAAAGCCCTCCTACTGTGTTTCTAGAACCCTCCTTCTGTGTTTCATCTAACCTCTCCTTGATCTAACACTCCCATCCCCATCCTTTGCACTCTACTTTTAAGGAGAAAGGCAAGTCATAGGTAGTAAGCTCATAACAAGAATTAGTTTAGAACCAAACTGCTTTTTGGTTTACATACTGCAGTGTGTAAAGAATGAATTGGCTCAGTTTCGTCTACCAAATTAGAATGATCCTACCCTCCAAGTGTATTGTAAAACTTGTATGAACAGACTGAGCATATCCAGCATAATAGTAGCCCATCCCTGAAAAAAGATGTGGGGAAAAAACAGATGGAATGAGAAAGTTCTGGTTCCTCTCTGGCCTGTGTTTTTCCTCTTGATGTGCTTCCTTACTTTGTGAGCTCAAGTTTCAGTGGGTGCCAGGGGCACCAGTCCATTAAGAAGATCATGTCTGTTTTGCGAGCAGTTTCCGGAAGGCTCTGTGGATCACAGAGGTTGGTAGTAACATGGGGCATAGCCCAATTCAGCAGGAAGCAGTTAGAGCGGTCATCAGTCAACCTCCCCAACAGCACTTGGGTTTTCCTGTTGAGAGCAGGGACTGAGAGACAGGACTAGCTGGATTTCCTAGGCCGACTAAGAATCCCTAAGCCTAGCTGGGAAGGTGACTGCATCCACCTTTAAACACGGGGCTTGCAACTTAGCTCACACCCGACCAATCAGATAGTAAAGAGAGCTCACTAAAATGCTACTTAGGAAAAAACAGGAGGTAAAGAAATAGCCAATCATCTATTGCCTGAGAGCACAGGAGGAGGGACAATGATCGGGATATAAACACAGGCATTCAACCTGGCAACGGCAACCCCCTTTGGGTCCCCTCCCATTTTATGGGAGCTCTGTTTTCACTCTATTAAATCTTGCAACTGCAAAAAACAAAAAACAAAAAAACAAAACAAAAAAAACCAGGGGGCATAGCTAGACCCATCGAGAGCTGCCGGAATCAGTGGGTCAAGTGTCTTGAATAAAATGCTTCTTCCCAGGAAAGATGCCTCCCAGCTGGGTTCCCTAAGCTGCCTGCACATGTTTGACCAAGTGTGAGCTAAGCTGGGGTCGGTGCCCAGTTGGTTAAACATGAAGTCGCTTATGTGGCCTGAGACCTTTGTGCTGTTAAACCAGGGCTGCTGGTATGCAGACCTATGCAGCCCGTCGGGTACACATAGCACATCTTCTCAAAAATGCCAGTTTTACTAATATTGGGGGTGGGAACCCCTTCTATTTTAAATACTGAAACACAGATAAATTGTGGATTAAGATGAAAAATGGATGATTTTTTTAAAAGGGTGAGACAGACATGATACTTTATGCTAATTGGGCTTTGAGCTGTGCCCACAAATATTCGTTTTCACCCCTCATTCATTCCATGTATTTCCTCTCTTCTGCATTTAGGGTTTTCTATGAAGAAGCTTATTGTTGCACAATTTGGGAAGCCTGGGGGTGTGTGGAGGTCCAGAGAGACTCAGAAAGGCTGGTTTGCATCTCCTACAGGTAGCGTGGCCAGTAAGAGTCAGACTGCTGCATGGCTGTGCTCACCACATGTCATCTGTGATCTTGAACAAATGGTTGGACTGTCTCAAGCCTCTGCTTCCACTCTGTAAAGTGGGAATAATACCAGTGTCATAGGACTGTTGTGGGTTAAATGCTGTGCAATGAAGAGGAGCTGGTGCTGGCTTTGTCTGTGGCTGTGGAAAGGTGGATAAGGAGATGAAGCCTCACCTGCTACTTCTATTAGTGCCTCTCCCAGCCCTCTATCCTTACTTATTCATGTAGCAACGTCTCTACATGCTGGAATTCACAGCCTTCTTTTATTGCTGAATTTCTTCTCTCTGCCCTTCGTCTCCCCTTAGATAACTCTAACTCCTCCAGACCTGATATCAAGATGAAAGGAAGGCTGGCTTGGGGAAGGGTCTGGAGTAGCTGAAGATCTGGAGTACCTGAAGACTACTCCAGAGGACTTTACCTCCAAGGGCAAGAAACCCATCTGGTGTGCTGCTCAAGGCTCTCCATACTATCAGGATGGTAGTGAATGGAGCACTAGGAGAGGAAATGGGGAAGCAAGGATTTTGAAGAGCAGACGAGAGCCATTATCTTTAATCTCCACCTCCATTCCCATGGGTGCAGCTCTAAACATGTTGCAAGAAAAAGCAGATCCACGTGGACTATGAATACTGGTCAACTGGCAAAATGAGCTTGGTTTGACTATTTAAATTAATAGTAATTATTATAATATCATCAGTGACTTAACAATTGATGCCCAGTGAACTGTATGTGATTCTCTTGCAGGCATGTGTATTATCAGGTGTTCCAGTTTAGCTGCCATGAAAGAACTTTTATCAGTAGAATGAACATCTGCCCAGCTTCTTGATTTTGAGCCGTCACCCGGTCTTCTCACTGTCATCTCACAACCGTACTCCTCTCATCTACCTGGCTTAGAAACAGCTGTAAATGACCTGGGGGTCTCCCTTCACGTATTCTTGAGAAGCTCAAAAACTTGGAAGGGTGGAGGGGAATGGCCCTCTTAGCTGTGTCCATAAAACAGACTTTGAAGGCTAAGGATTGGGACAGAAATACACCTTGATGTGTGTATATGATTTCTCTATTCTTGTCTTCACTTCTCCAGATGTGTTTTGCCACCCAACTTCCTTTCTCTCCCCTCCTTCAAACCTGACTTCAAACTCTCTTCATCTAGAAAACTGGCTCTGATTAATCCCATCATTCAACAACCTCTTTTCCCTCCCTCGGCTTTTCTGTTCTTTCACTTTAATTAGTTTGTACTTTTTCCAAAGGAGCTTTATAACTTTTCTCCAACTGTTAAATGTGTCTTCTCCTGTTAGATTGTAAACTGAGGTACAAAGTCCTTCCACCCTATCCCTTCTTTCTACCCATGAAGTGCTCTGCAACTATTTAAACATTAGTTAGAGACTTTGCCATATACCAAAAGAAACACATTCTGTTGTTGTATTTATTGGTTTTAATTACAAGTCAGTTAGGATGCATTTTAGGGTTCTGCATCTCCATAATTCTGTGCCAGCACTTTGCACCTAGTGGACCATTAGTACCATTACTTTTCCATCCCTGCCTAGCTTCATAATTGTGGACACTTCTGCTGCACAAATGCTGGCAGGGCTCTCATGACTTAATTCTGAAACTGTATTTTAGTGGCTGATACACAGAGAAGATTTGGCTATCTCCTCTGGTCTGCAGCTGACATGTGGCGTGAGGGAATTTACATACAGTACCATGGTCCAGTTCTCAGCCAAGAATTAAATGCCTGGAGATCAGCTATTTAAATCTGAAGCAGAACAGCATGAATTATATTTAAGGTAGTTGCTGTTCCGGCTCTTGTATAAAGTTCTTTCAGCTCTGGGCTAAAGAATCATAATATCAGAAAACCTTCATGTCTGTTGTAGTTTATAAGAACATCTCTTCTAAACTGGGACGATTTACTTTCTGAGAGCAGTGGTACTGCATGTTAGAACAAAAAGCACACAGCAAGCCAAAACCAAAATGTTTGCAGCTTTGTTGCCCTACTGCGGTAAATTCTTTCCCATGAGAGTGCTGTTCTCTGTGTATTTTATACACTTTCCAAGTAGTTTACACAATCATGGGTTGTATACATTCTCTGCAGCCTGCAAACTTGATGTGAGCCTCACCCACACTTGCCAACCCAACTCCCTTCCCACATCAGCCATTCCATTTCCTCCTACTGCTTTCTGTGCTGTTGACCTAAAAGAATAAAAATGTTTGCACTAATATAATCGGGTACCTCCAAAACACAAAGGTCAGTGAAAACTAAACAAAAACCAAGAATAGTTTTAAATACATGCCAACCCTATAGAGCAATCTATTAGCTCTAGGACCTTGAGTAAAGCACTTAACCTATTTGAGTCTTAGTTATGTGGAGGTAATAATACTTGTCCCATCTATCAGATGAGAGCTGTTCTAGTCATGAGAGAGAATTTATGTGGTAGCACTTTATAAATATATACGACTTCTATGAAACTGAAGAGCTCAGCATGTTTGGTTCAAGTCTTGCTGCTTGCTGTTGGCACCATATGCAGTGTTTTATGGCTTCTCATGAGTCTAGTCTCCTTACGAACCCTAAATGTGTGGACCCGAGCTGATTTTCATGTCCTACTTAAACGAGAGAAGCTTCTTGCTAATGAGAACTAGCCTAGGTGGCTTTAGTCCAGAATCTAATCACATTGAAATATATTCTTGATTCATGACTGTGTTGTCAACATATATCCATTTGCATAGTATGATCCACTTGAGAGCTGAGTTTTTGGCAATATTTTTTAAATCGTCCTGAATCATGTGTTAATTCGCACTCACTAACAAACAGCATATGCTTGCATTAATAGTACCCATCTGTTCAACATCATAGCCTTCTAATTGAGTCTGTTGTATTAAACTTCTCTTCCAAATATAAGTTTTGACTTAAAGTCAGCTCCTTAGTATATCCCTGGAACAGTGAGATACCTTTATGTTTTGTTGCCTTAATTGTACAAGCTTGTCTTTACGTAAATTGGCATATTGGGGTGACTTTCTGGTGCCGAGCCATGTCCTGTTTCCACCTCCACCATCTGAAGTCACAAAGTGAGCTGGCTGCTACTTGTTGACTTCCTTTTACTTCCCCCGTATCGTGCTTCTCTTCTTCTTGTTCCTTCTATTGCCAGTCCCGCCCATGCAAAGCATCACCATGTTTTTCTTTCTTCTTCTAATTTGGATTTCATGTCACACAGGCTTGCTGCAGCCTTCTCATCACTGTCCAGGTTAGGTTCCCTTCCATTCATTCTCTTTCACTCATGTCTTACCCTACCTGTTTTCTCTCATTAGCCTGTCACACCCAAGCTATCTCTTTAGGCTGTTGGGCCTTCTAATAAGATATCATGGCATTAGTCATCTTCTGACCACCTCCTCTCTGCTGCCTTTGAACTTCTGTGATTTTTAAAAATATGGTAAAACTGACTAAATATTCACTGTACATTTTGAATGACCATGATCCTTTTCTAGAAGTTCAGATAGATCAGTTAGATGCATGAAAGTCATCCTTTACAGTGGACCTGGTATTAATGCTTATTCCTCATTATTTATTTATTTATTTTTTTCTGTAACAGAACATTAAAACAAATTTAAGCCAGACACAGTGGCTCACGCCTGTAATCTCAGTACTTTGGGAGGCCAAGGCAGGCAGACCACTTGCGGCCAGGAGTTCAAAACCAGCCTGGTCAACACAATGAAACTCCGTCTCTACTAAAAATACAAAATAATTAGATGAATGTGGTGATGTGTGCCCCTAATCCCAGCTACTCGGGAGGCTGAGGCACGAGACTTGCTTGAACTTGGGAGGTGGAGGTTGCGGTGAGCCAAGATCACACCGCTGCATTCCAGCCTGGGCAACAGAGTGAGACTGTCTTAAAAAAAGAAAAAACAAATTTCATATATTGTTATTTCTGATATAGATATAGTAAAGTAATACAGGTAAATGGTATAGAGTATTTGGAAAATGTATAAGAATCAAAAAAAATAAGAAGAACAAATCTGACCTCAAGTGATCCACCTGCCTCAGCCTGCCAAAGTGCTGGAATTATAGGCGTGAGCCACCGCGCCCAGCCCTTGTTTTTTCTTTTGATCTTATTACAACCCTAGCGTTCCTCATGGTCTAATTTGTCAATATTGAATATTAATTATTTTTCTTTTGCTGGACTATATTTGAGATTTTTGGATCTCTGAGAAAAAAAGCCTATAATTTTACTTTGTATACTTTCAAGATGGTAACATTAATTTTATATGGTTTTTTTTTTTTTTTTTTTTTTTTTTTTTTGAGACGGAGTCTCGCTCTGTCACCCAGGCTGGAGTACAGTGGCATAATCTCGGCTCACTGCAAGCTCCGCCTCCTAGGTTGACGTCGTTCTCCTGCCTCAGCCTCCCGAGTAGCTGGGACTACAGGTGCCCGCCACCACGCCCGGCTAATTTTTTTGTATTTTTAGTAGAGATGGGGTTTCACTGTGTTAGCCAGGATGGTCTCAATCTCCTGACCTTGTGATCCACCTGCCTCGGCCTCCCAAAGTGCTGGGATTACAGGGATGAGCCACTGCGCCCGTCCAATTTTATATGGTTTTCAGGGAAAAACAAATTCACACAAATCTATCTGCTGATTAAGAAGATATCTATAATAATAGCGACACCCTCAGAAAAGCCTAATGGCTGCTGATGTCATCAAGCATTTACATGCAGGGAGACAGTGGCACTTCAGTTTAGTAGAAAGATCATGAACTTTGGAACCAGTTGTTTTGAAAACCAATTCTGCCATTTACCTGTTTTTAAGATCTTAGAATTACCAAAGACTAAACTCTCTGAGTTTGTTTCCCATTCGAAAAATGTATTTTTCAATCAATTCCTATCTTTTTTTTTTTTTTTTTTTTTTGAGATGGAATCTGGCTCTGTAGCCCAGGCTGGAGTGCAGTGGCACAATCTCGGCTCACTGCAACTTCCACCTCCCAGGTCCCAGTTAAGAAATTCTCTTGCCTCAGCCTCCTGAGTAGCGGGGATTACAGGCACACACCACCATGCCCAGCTAATTTTTATATTTTTAGTAGAAACAGGGTTTCACCATGTTGGTCAGTCTGGTCTTGAACTCCTCATCTCGTGATCTACCCACCTCAGCCTTCCAAAGTGCTGGGATTACAGGCATAAGCCACCGCACCCGGCCTTCAATTCCTATCTTAAAGAGGAATGCAGGGACTAAGAAGTAATATATGCGAAATATGTGATGTAAGTGCACGTTAAGTATTAATCCTTTCTGTCTGTGTTTTTTTTTTAACACATCATAAAGAGCTTACATTGATTAGAAGAATAAGTCATGTGCTGTATAATATATAGAAAAAAACCCACTTATAGCTAAGAGATTGTTTTGTTTTCTTGCATGTACTGTTGAGTCATGTGTGATCTAATTTTTCATTTTTCCTAACAGTCAAGGGAAAATTAGGCCAAGCCTCACTGTTCTCTTGTCTTCTAAAGCCTCCAACTTTGTAGGAATATCCTCTGCTATTGTACTGTTTGGGGTGGTTTTTGTGAGGATAGGGACAGGGGACTGTTGTTATAAGACCTGCTAACTCGGCTGAACAGTTGTAAAATATTATTATTCCTATGGGGTATTAAAGTTTATGTAAATATCTGGGTCTTTAAACTATTAATTATCTATAGAGAATAGGGAGAATTACTTTAGGATTGGTTCTAAATAACTTGGGACATTTTGCCCTGACCAACAGTTCAAGCATAAAAGGTTCATACCAAGTCCTAGGGAGTTGAGTTTCTTTCCCTTCTTCTAAATATAGTAGAAGCTTATCCAAACTAAAGATTTTTAAATTACCTTCTGTTGTTGGAGTTAAATTTTTAAGATTGGCCTTGGAAACTTGACACTTCATTCTTTCTTACTGAGATCTGTGTGGGGATGGGAGGACAGAGTATATAGGAGCAGGCAATGGACAAATGGAATTTTCTCTGTGCCTACTTGGTAATAAGTGGAGGTTTGGTTTCCAAACTGTGTCTTGAAATTGTAGTTGTTCAAAAAATTCCAAATCTAGGAATCATTGCCTATAATTCTTCCAAATTAAGCAGAGTTCTAGATACACCCCACCCACAAACCCAGTCTGCAGACCAGCCCTCTGTATATGGGCCTTAACATCTCCATAGGCTACTTTGGGTTTCTAGATAATGAAAAAAGAAATTAGATATTCTTATTCAGATTTACATAGCGGACCAAATGAATTTTCCTCTTGTGTGAAATTTATAAATAATTCATCTATTCTGGAAAGACGTTCTGGGTGTGGAAACCCAGGTTTGGTTTAAAAACAAATGAACAGTCTGGTGCAGTGGCTCACGCCTGTAATCCCAGCACTTTGGGAGGCTGAGGTGGGTGGATAACCTGAGGTCAGGAGTTTGAGACCTGCCTGGCCAACTTGGTGACACCCTGTCTCTACGAAAAATACAAAAAAAAAATTTAACCTGGCATGGTGGCGCGTGCCTGTAGTCTCAGCTACTTGAGAGGCTGAGTCACGAGGATCGCTTGAACCCGGGAGGCAGAGCTTGCAGTGAGCCAAGATCGTGCTACTGCACTCCAGCCTGGGCAACAAGAGTGAGACTCTGTCTCAAAAAAAAAAAGAACAAACAAAAAAACCAACAAGTGTTAAGTAGATGTTTATAAGTATGAAAAAAGTTTGGGGACTTTTGTATGAAAGTGGGATTCAGGAACCCTCTTTCATGTGTAGATCCTGATGCCATGTACATTGAAAGCATATTTGCAGAAAAGGATAAATTATTTTCATAAAGCCTAAACTCTCTCTCCATTTTCCTGCATAATTATGACAAGCTTCTTAACTATTCCAGGCCCTAGTGACCTCACTGCAACAAAGAGGGTATTGGCAGCCAATCAGGAACTCTAACTCTTGTTGGTAAACTTGTCTTGTCACTGTTCGTTACCCTCATTTCTCCACCTGGGAAATTCTTCTAATGCTAAACTTGAAGATTTGGAGCTTTGTCTTTTGATGGTAGGTGGCCATAGTCGCTTACAGCCTTGTCTAACCTAAATATCCTCTGAAGTTGTGTATTGATTTATAACTTTGGAAGGTTCTTAGGAATGTGTCATGGGGGAACAGTTCCAAGGATGATGTGGAAGGCCGGCTTTCCATAAAGTTCCCCTGCCCTTAGTATCTTGTGTGACTATTATGAGAGCAGCAAACTTCGTAGGACTAAACTTGGAAGGACACAGCATCTCTGCCTTGAAGCACAAAGTTGAGCACACCATTCAGCAGCCTTTACTGAGCACCTATTATTTCCTTTGCCCTTGGTAGAGATATAGAAATGGATTAGACTCGAGGGCCTGTTCTCCATGTCTCCTAATTTTAGTAACTTGATGAAGCCATGTTTTTAACATGGGGGTGGCAGTCTCTCTCATCGTTTCAGATTCTTCAGAGTGCCTGTGAATATGTATGGGGTTACTAACAACTTCGGCCTAGGGTTTGCCTATTTTTCAAAAGAAAATTCAGTTCAGGGAAGTTTGATTATGTGGTCATTTAAAGCTTAAGATTAAGCAGCTGTGAAATACTTTTGGAAGCTGGTATGAAGCTGGAATATACCACAGGTCAAATTTACAGAGTGTATCAGCTTACTTGAAATCTTAGACTTTAGGTTCTCTCATCTTTATGTTCCATTCTCCCATTCCCACCCCAGTTTTAGTGTCTTGGAATCAATTCTCTTCCTTCTAGTGTGTTCTTTGATGTACAAATGCCATCTCTGATAACTATTCTTTAAGTTGTGAGAGGGGGCAGATATCCTTTTAGGTATTTTCTTCCAGACAAAAGCAGTTCCCAACTCTCAGAAGATGGAATCAACCCAAATGTCCATCAGTGACAGACTGGATTAAGAAAATGTGGGCCGGGCGCGGTGGCTCACGCCTGTAATCCCAGCACTTTGGGAGGCCGAGGCGGGCGGATCACAAGGTCAGGAGATCGAGACCACGGTGAAACCCCGTCTCTACTAAAAATACAAAAAATTAGCCGGGCGCGGTAGTGGGCGCCTGTAGTCCCAGCTATCAGGAGGCTGAGGCAGGAGAATGGCGTGAACCCGGGAGGCGGAGTTTGCAGTGAGCCGAGGTCGCGCCACTGCACTCCAGCCTGGGGGACACAGCGAGACTCTGTCTCCAAAAAAAAAAAAAAAGAAAAGAAAATGTGGCACATATATACCATGGAATACTATGCAGCCATAAAAAAGGATGAGTTTGTGTCCTTTGTAGGGACATGGATGCAGCTGGAAACCATCATTCTTAGCAAACTATCACAAGAACAGAAAACCAAACACTGCATGTTCTCACTCATAGGTGGGAACTGAATAATGAGATCACTTGGACTCGGGAAGGGGAACATCACACACCGGGGCCTATCATGGGGAGGGGGGGGGGAGGGGGAGGGATTGCATTGGAAGTTATACCTGATGTAAATGACGAGTTGATGGGTGCTGACGAGTTGATGGGTGCAGCACACCAACATGGCACAAGTATACGTATGTAACAAACCTGCACGTTATGCACATGTACCCTAGAACTTAAAGTATAATAATAATAATAAATAAATAAATAAATAAATAACAGAAAAAAAAAAAGATGGTTCAATGAACAATTGAAATGAATTATATACTCGAGGATACTTAGGATTCTTTGTAGAAATTTTGAACCACATAGAATAACAATGTATGTTTATAACGCTAAGGCTGGGCACCATGGCTCACTCCTGTAATCCTAGCACATTGGGAGGCTTAAGCTGGAGGACTGAGCTCAGCGGTTGGTTCAAGGCCAGCGTGGGTAACATAGTGAGACCTTGTCTCTACTGAAAATAAATAAAGGTTAAATTTTTTAAAATACAAAATAAAATGCTAAATTGTGGGTCCACCCTCCCCTCCCCTCCCCTTCCCTTCCCCCCTCCCCTCCCCTTCCCTTCCCCCCTCCCCTCCCCTTCTCTCTCTCTCTCTTTCTTTCTTTCTTTTTTTCTTTCTTTCTTTCCTTCCTGCCTTCCTTCTTTCTCCCTTTTCCCTTCCCTTCCCTTCCCTTCCTTCCCTTCCCTTCCCTTCCCTCCCCTCCCCTCCCCTCCCCTCCCCTCCCCTCCCCTCCCCTCCCCTCCCCTCCCCTCCCCTCCCCTCCCCTCCCTCCCCTTCCCCCCTCCCCTCCCCTTCCCTTCCCTTTCTTTTCTTTTCTTTCTTTATTTTTTGAGACAGGGTCTTGCTTTGTCACCCAGGCTGGAATACAGTGGCGCGATCACAGTTTGCTGCAGCCTCCACTTCATGGGCTCAGGTAATCCTGCCTCAGCCCTCTGAGTAGCTGGGACTATAGGCTTGCACCACCACACTCAGTCAATTTTTTGTATTTTTTGTAGAGACGGGGCTTCACCGTGTTGCCCATGCTAGTCTCAAACTCCTGAGCTCAAGGAATTCACTTGCCTTGGCCTCCCAAAGTGCTGGGAGCTACCCCAGCCGGGCATATTTCTATGAATTGATAATTCCTGGTTTTCTGCTTTTCCTTAAAGAGAAATACCCTAAATAATATTCTATTATAGAACAGATTCTGAGCCCTGGTTTTGGGGACTCTTGCCAACCCTCCCTTCAATAGATCCCTCAAATCTGAGCATTTTGTAATTTTGCCAAACTTTCAATTGTTTAATAAAAACTTTAAGAGACCTTTTGAGTCATATTCATCACTTTGTGTTCCATCTCCATAACAAACTGGCACCAAGCAGCCACTCAATATTTGTTGAACAAATGAATGAATTTTATTTAATACAAAGTGTATGCTGGCCTTGGTGTCTCTGTGTGAAGGTAGCAGGTAAAGAATGGGGGAAATTCAAAACAGTGACCATGTCAACTCCCTATTGAATGAGGTAGATTTTGGGCTATTTTTACATTGGATTTTGTATGTATTCTTTGGGAAATGGACTCCTAAAGGACCCTTTCATCTCTATACTTCTATTTCAAAATACTCTCTAACAACTTGCTTTCATTCTGCTCCTTGAATCTGTGAATAAGCCTTATTGTATAATTTCCATAGAATGCAATTGCTTCGAACTGTCATCTGATGCTATAAGTGGTATTTTGTGAGTTACTAATACATCAGAAATCTGTGTTCTTCACAATGTCCTCATGTTTTTTGTGATTCAGGCAGCAAGTAAAGATGAACTGTGGAGGTTGCAGTTAATCAAGTTACTTTAAAATAGAAAGAATTTTGAAGCCACTTAAATGACCTGTTTCTTGGGCTTGGCAGTGACAAGTCCCTTCCTGGGCTCACTTAGATTTAGCAGCAGGAGGTACTGGGCAAAGAATAAGAGCTGCAATGTTGACAGACCTTAGTTCCTGGCTCTACCATTGACCCAGCAAATAACCATGGGCAATCTCTTTCCCTTGCTTGACTTTGGTTTCCTCATTTATAGGAAAGAGATAATGCCTATCTTGCAGGGTAATCATGAGAACCACAGAACCACACAGTAACATATAGAAACATCCTTTATAGGCAGTAAAGCCACGTCTTAAGTGAATTATCTTATTAGCTCCATGATGGATCTTTAAATGACAGTGTTATTATCCATGCCAGTCATTCTTATCAGAAGTCCACTACTTAGTAAATATTGAGTAATGCAGAAATATTTGCAGGCAGTCTCTGTGGCCCAGAAGGAGCTGCTTTTGCTGTTAAGATTTTCTCAAGCTCCTAACCTTCTTAGACTTACAGTTTGACAGTAGATTATGAAAGGTATTCTCTCCCACTCAAGGAAGGTGAGGCCGAAGTGTGTGTAGTTAGAAAGTCAGTGGGCCTGGCAGAAGGTCAGAAGGCAAGGAATGGATATGTATAAGGAAGTCCCAATGAGGGTATACATTTTTTATACTTATTACCCTGTGTCTGGTGCTTTGACTCACATGTGGCACATAGAACCTAAGAATTGAACATTAGTTGAGTAAAGTCCACAGAATGGTGCTATCTTTGCTCCATTAATGATCATACTCTTATCGAGTGTAAATAATCAAATAAAATTACCCCACAGAGATATTTTGGAGCCCTTTTGGAGCCTTTTGGAGCCTTTCCTGATAAGATATTTTATTTGTTCATCATATATTTTTACAGAGCATGCAGCCTGTGCTGGGAGGTATGCTGGGCACCATGAGGACACAAATATGTCTTCTAGGAGTTTACTGTTAACTAAAGTGGGATAGGAGGGCATTTTGAGCTGAGACAATCAGGAAGACTTTGGGAAGAAAAGGGCCCCCTGGGTCAAGCCTGGAAGATAGGTAGGATCCTACTAGATGGGGTCAGTATGTTGCAATTGCAATTTAAAGCTTTGTGGGTGTGTATTTTAATTCACACATTAAGTAAAATGTCCCTTAGGAACTGTCCTGGGCTTTTGCAATCTTGCATGGTTTGTGGAGGCAGTTGTGGACAGAGGCTGAGGGACCGGGTTCTGCTGGGGCTTCTGTCTCCTGCTCGGGGGTTGGTTGAGGCTGGAAGGGTGCAGCAGCGTAAGAAAGATGGGGAGAGCACCGCCTTTTTAATGTGACCCCAGTGCCTATTATTCCAAGTTGGGGATGGTATGACGAGCACAGGGGCTCCCACTAGGAATTTTATTTTGGATCCAAGCCTTAGTGTTTCTGGAGTACTATAAAATGAAAACATCCTGTCAGAAATGGGAAAGTCTTTAAGCTGACATTAAAAAGAGAAACTGGGAATCATGAGGTATCTTGGGGATTAACTGTTCAGAACAGTAGAGATGGAGGATTAGGTGACGGCATGTGAGTGTGGCAGGTATCATTTAAGAAAACACAGGAAAAGAAAATTATAAATTTTTTTTGAGACGGAGTCTCATACTGTCACCTAGACGAGTGTAGTGGTGCTATCTCAGCTCACTGCAACCTCCGCCTCCTGGGCTGAAGCGGTTCTCCTACCTGAGCCTTCTGAGTAACTGGGATTACAGGGTGCGCACCACCACGCCTGGTTAATTTTTGTATTTTTAGTAGAGATGGGGTTTTACCATGTTGCGCAGGCTGGTCTCAAACTCCTGACTCAGGTGATCTACCTGCCTCGACCTCCCACAATACTGGGATTATAGGCGTGAGCCACCGTGCCTGGCCTAAAAATTATAATTTTTAAAGTCTATTCATTATGCAGTAATGATGAGCTCACTTAGTGAGGATTCCCTGGAAGGTAGTTTTTCTGTACACGTAGAGTGCTATCTGTGTGCAAGGAGCCCTGACAAATTAGAAGGAGACATGAAGATGATCAAAACCTTCCTCTAAGGATCCCCTAGTTTGGAGAGACAGACAGACTGATGTATAGTGGGGGGCTTTTCTGATGAGTGATGTAATAAAAATGTGAATTAAAGTGCCAAAGAGAGCCAATGGATTTAGATTCAGAGGTCCGTGGAATTTTGCCTGAGATGATGTGAAAGCCACCACCTGCAGAAGGTGGGAGAATGGCTTTCCAGGCAGAGAGAAGGGTAGAGCAGAAGCACTCAGTGTTGGAGGGAGTGGTGTGGTCCTGGAACACGGAGCTGCCTGGGAGTGGTGGCTAACGTGTGGGCTTCCTGGATAGGGGGAGATGCAAAGTGTTCTAGAACCTTGTTCTGTAGGAAATAGGGGAGCCATCAAAAGTTTTGAGAGGGGGAGTAATAAGGAAGACGCTTCTGTTGGCCATGGGGAGAATGAGTGGAAGACGGGTAGTGGTTGAGTGACTAGACCTGTTCTGAGAGTTTATGGGAGAGACATTAAGACCTGGACTCTCTCAGTGGAGGTGCAGAGGAAGATTGAGAGCTTCGGTACTTTTCAGAAATGTGAGGGATCATTTTTTTTTTTTTTTTTTTTTTTTTTTTTTTTTTTTTTTTTTGAGGGAGTCTCGCTCTGTCGCCCAGGCTGGAGTGCAGTGGCGCGATCTCAGCTCACTGCAAGCTCCGCCTCCCGGGTTCACGCCATTCTCCTGCCTCAGCCTCCCGAGTAGCTGGGACTACAGGCGCTGCCACCACGCCCGGCTAGTTTTTTGTATTTTTAGTAGAGACGGGGTTTCACCGTGTTAGCCAGAATGGTCTCGATCTCCTGACCTCGTAATCCGCCAGCCTTGGCCTCCCAAAGTGCTGGGATTACAGGCGTGAGCCACCGCGCCCGGCCAAGGGATCATTTTTAAAGTTTAGATTGGACTGAGTTTATTAAAGAAAAAGAAAATGTTTTTGACAGATGTCAATCTTTGTTGAAACACGTTGGTATCAGTGCTGTGGGGTGAGGTCTCCATGTTCAAGGAATGGAGCCACAATGGAAAATTGGGAGTGGTAGGAAGGGGGATGGGAACAAGGATGAGGACATTCATGGAAACTTCTGCCCCTTTGCACACTTTTTTTTTTTTTTTCCTGAGACTGAGTCTAACTGTATTGCCCAGGCTGGAGTACAGTGGCGCAATCTTGGCTCACTGCAACCTCCACCTCCCAGGTTCAAGCAATTCTCCAGATTCTCCTGCCTCAGCCTCTCAAGTAGCTGAGACTACAGGCACCCGCCACCACACCTGGCTAGTTTTTTGTATTTTTAGTAGAGACGGGGTTTCACTGTGTTAGCCAGGATGGTCTCAATCTCCTGACCTCATGATCCACCCGCCTCAGCCTCCCAAAGTGCTGGGATTACAGGCGTGAGCCACCGCACCTGGCCTTGATTCACTTGTTAGAAATAATACTGTAAAAATACAAAAAACTAGCCAAGTATGGTGGCATGTGCCTGTAGTCCCAGCTACTCGGGAGGCTGAGGTGAGAAGATTGCTTGAGCCCAGGAGGCTGAAGTTGCAGTAAGTCATGATGGCACCACTGCAATCCAGCCTGGGTGACAGTGCCAATTCCTGTCTCAAAAAAATAAAAATAAGAAAGGAAAAGAAATAATATTGTAAAATCCCAAGGCAAATCTCTCTCTTTGCCTGATGTTTCAATACTCCTGTCTCTGAATGTTCAGCTGCATATGAGTTTTTTCTGGTTGATTGTCTCTGGTGTTCAATGAAGACTGCCTTTGTAAATCACATGTTGTTATCCTCTATTTCTAGCTATTGTGGACGATGAAAGGCTCTCTGCAGAGGAGATGGATGAGAGGAGGCGGCAGAACATTGCTTATGAATATCTGTGCCACTTAGAGGAAGCCAAAAGGTAAGATCCAGACTTAGTCTATTTGTGCACCATCTCTTGGAGATAAGCTTTGTGATAAGGGCATGGGATTTTATGACCAGAGGGTTCTGAAATGGGCCAGCAATTCTAAAGAGCTGTCATAGTTGGAGATGGCCAGGGAGAGAGTCTTGCCTGCACTCAGTGATTTAGATTTGGCCAAACCTCCCGTGCCAGGAGACCAGTGGGCTAGGGGTGACCCCTCCACACTCTGCTCTAACCCTGAGTCACAGCTGGGTGTACATCACACTCCTATGCATATGCTACATAGTTCTAATAACTCATTTGCAGTCTTGTTGGCAGCAGGATAATGGGAGAAGAAGCATCTGTTTCTTGCAAATGGTTGGGCAGGGTTGAGAAAAAGTTGATGCCACAGCCAAAGTTGAAGCACTTTGGCTTAAAGTTAAAGCACTATTCCTTTCGCTTCCTCAGAGCCTCCCGGGAAATCACTGGGCCAACCGTAGACGGTTTCAAATTCTTCATCTCACTGGCTTGAATGTAGAGGAGCAACAATGACTTAAATCAACTTCGTTTTTCCCCAGAGCTTCCTTGGGTCTTTTCCCCACTCCCAGCCCAATGATGATAAATGCCCAGCAGGACAGTGGCATATCAGACTGAAGTCCATCAGTCCCTAAGTAGGTTTATGACAGCAATCTCCTCTTTAAACCATGGGTGTGTGGCCACTTAGGGTATGTTGTCTCTAAAATCACATTGACTCTTTTAGACTTTTTAGATTAAATAAATGTTGCGTTCTCCAAGGAGAAAGTGAAGATAAAGAGTCCTAAGTACAAATACTTTCCGCATGAGAGGAATCAGAGAACTTTGTCCTTTGTGGGGTGAATACTACAGAGTTCATATGCCATGAGTTAGGGTTTGATTGAATGCTTTATGCCTTGATGGAGCAATAGTATTGTTCCCTGGACAAAGATATGTTCCAGCCCTCTTAGCTATATAGAAATAAATACTTGGTTAAATGGTCTCTGGTGTTAATTATCTCTGATCACTGATAAATGGCTATCTACAGAACTAGAATGATGAGGTTTTTGATCAGTATTTTGCAGAACATTTGGTGACACATGCCCTAATTTGACATCAAAATTGCTTTCAAGGGGTTTCTCAGAGTTGTTTAATATTTTAATAGTGTCACATAACTTTCTTTAGGCTCTAAAAACCAAGTTTTAAAGATTGTTTAACATGTCTGTGAAGTCTACAGTTAGGTTGCAGGATGCTAGCGATTCACTATCAGTCTAAGATCGTTAAAAACATGCTTTTAGTCAAGTTGTTGCAAAAAAGTTAGATAAAGAGATTAATTCATAGGCATTGAGAAGAAGTGGTCTCAACCACTCCTGAGGCTAAGGTGGGAGGATCGCTTGAGCCTAGGAGGTGGAGGTTGAAGTGAGCTGAGATCGGGCTGCTGCATTCCAGCCTGGGTGGCAGAGTGAGATGCTGCCTTAAAAAAAAAAAAAAAAGAGAGACAGAGAGAGAAAGAAAAGAAAAAAAAGTATATACTTTCAGTGAATAAGTTCAAGGAGATGGTAGAAAAACTTACTTTTCTATTGATACTCACTCTATGTTCTGTTTTTGCTTCCTGTTTTTAACAAGTGGGAAGGGGTGTCATGTAGAGGAAAATGATACGTGATTGGGAGTTGGTTTACCTAACTTCCTAGTCCCAGCTCCACCACTTACACAAGCAGTTTGACTTTCCACAGACCATTTAACCTGTGGGAAGTTCAATTTGTCCCTCTGTAAATGAGACAATAAAGATGATGTTACTTATTGCCCTACTTATTCATGGATTCAAGGATTTTTTAAAAATCATTTAAAGAAGGTGTAAGTATTCTGTAACCTATAGTGCCAGTCAGGTTTCTGGTGATAACATAAGCAAAGTTTTCTCCTCAGTATATTGAAATGGTATAAATGTAGCTTGAAAGCTTGTCACCTTCTCTAGTATTTTTGAAATTCTGTAGTTGAATTTTGTTCAGAAAGTCAGCATAAGAATTATTTCAGATTCTTTGAGGAAAACTTTCCTTGGAATAGTTTCATGAAAATAATTATCAAAATGTACAATTTTTCCTCTAAGATGGCTTTTCATAAATTTATTTGATAAGAGCATATTAGATGTAGTATATGTTTGTGAATTATTAAGACACCAGTAGTTTTTTTCTTTTTTTTTTTTTCTGAGATGGAGTCTCACTCTGTCGCCCAGGCTAGAGTGCAGTGGCGGGATCTCAGCTCACTGCAACCTTCACCTCCTGGGTTCAAGTGATTCTCCTTCCTCAGCCTCCCAAGTAGCTGGGATTACAGGTGCCCACCACAACACCTGGCTAATTTTTGTATTTTTAGTAGAGGTGGGGTTTCACCATGTTGGCCAGGCTGGTCTTGAACTCCTGACCTCAAGTGATCTGCCCACCTTGACCTCCCACAGTGCTGGAATGACAGGCTTGAGCCACTGCGCCTGGCCAAGACACAAATACTTTGAAAGAAGCTGATTTTTTGTCATTGATTATATAAAAATTTGTGGCTACTACTAGACATATAGTTGTGCTGATTTAAGAAAGCATAGTGTACAGAAAACTCATGGTCTTGAACACAAGAAATATAGGAAAGGGTGAATTCGTCTTGCTTGAAAAGATTATTTGAGAGAATTTATTGCATGATTCTTTTAAAGTATTAGTACCTTTGGAATTTGTAATATTGGGTTTATTATAATGCACATATGTGTGTTCACATGAGTGGAGTTGGCTTAGAATATTGAGTTTCTACTAAATTGTATGCTTGTACTATATATATTCATCTAGGAAGTGTTTCTTGTTTCTGATTTCAGTTGAAATGACTTTATTGCATTTCAATTAAAAATGTATTGGTTCTGTCTTTGCACCTGTTTTTCTTTCTGGAGGTGAGAATTGGAAGGTATCTAGTTTGTATATCCTGTAACTTAGGATTTTTACAAATTGAGAATTACAATATTCCAGTATATCTTCAATTTTGGTTTTATTAATTTCAAAATTCTATAATAAATCAGGCCATTTAAAAGTTCTTTATTCAGAGGGGGCATCACTACCAACATTACAGAAATACAAAGGATTATACAGGAATACTGTGAACAATTACATGTCAATGAAAACTTAGAAGAAACTGACAAATTCCTAGAAAGACAAACTACTAAAAGTGACTCAATAGGAGATTTAAAAATCTGAAAAAAACTAACATAAAAAAACAGAATGAGACTTATAATAAGTGAAGAGACTGACTTAGAAATCAGAAAACTTCCCACAAACCCAGATAACTTCACAGTAGAATTCTGCCAAATGTTTAAAGAAGAATTAATAGCAGTCCTTGCAAACTCTTCCAAAAAATACGAAAAGAGAAAACATTTTCCAATTCATTCTTCTGAGGCCTGCATTACCATAATACCAAAACCAGATAGTCATCTCAAGAAAACTAAAGACCAATATCTCTTATGAATACAAATGCAAAAATCCTTAACGAAATACTAGCAAATCAAATCCAGCAACATCTAAAATATGTTTAATGCCATCAAGTGAGATTTATCCTAGGAAGCAAGCTTGATTTAAGACCTGAAAATCAATATCATATACCATATTAATGGAAGAAAGGACAGAAGCCACATTGTCATCTCAATATATGCAGGAGACGCATTTGATAAAATCCAGCCCCCTTTCTTGACTTAAAACATTCAACAAACTAGGAATAGAAGAGAATTTCAACCTGATAAAGGACATCTATGAAAAACCTACAAGTAACACCATACTCAATGGTGAAATACAGGAATAAGGATGTTTTCTCTTACCACTTCTGTTCAACATTGTACTGGAGATTTTAGCCAGGCAGTTAGGCAATAAAAATAAACAAAATGCATCCAGATTAGAAAGGAAGATGTGAAACTATTTCTAAGGGATGTTATCTGGTTTATAGAAAATCCACAGGAATCTACTAAAAAACAGAACAGAAGAAAACACTAAAGAAACCCCACCAGAATGAGTCCATCATGGTTGTAAGATACTAGGGGAATGTGTAAAAGTTGCATTTCTTGACACTAGCAATAAGCAATCTGAAAATGAAATTAAGAAAGCAATTCAATATATGATAGCATTAAAAACAATAAAATTCTTAGGAATAAAATTAACAAAAGAAGTACAAGACTTGAACACTGAAAAGTACAACACATCGAAAATTTTAAAACTCTTAAATAGAAGGAAAGACATCTCATGTTCATGGATTGGAAAATAGCATTAAGAAAACAACGGTCCCAAATTGTTACAGATTCAATGCAGTTTCTAGAAAATTCCCAGCTGCCTTCTTTGTTTTAATGGAGAAATTGAAAAGCTGATTCTAAAATTTATATGGTGGCCAGGCCTGGTGGCTCATGCTTATCTTCCAGCACTTTGGGAGGCTGAGATGGGAGGATTGCTTGAGGCCAGGAGTTTGAGACCAGCCTAGGTAATGTAGCGAAACCCTGTCTCTGCAAAAAAAAAAAAAAAAAAAAAAAAAATTAATTAACTAGATGGGTGGCATGCACCAGTAGACCTAGCTACTCTGGAGGCTGAGGCATAAAGATCACTCAGGAGGCTGAGGATGCAGTGAGTTATGATCACACCCCTGCACTCCAGCCTGGGTGACAGAGCAAGACCTTGTCTCAAAAACAAGAACAAAAATAAGGTTTATATGGAAATGCAAGGAATGTGGAATAGTCAAAAGCATCTTGAAAAAGAAATGCAAAATTGGAGGACTCATTTTTCAATTTCAAAACGTACTTACAAAGCCACAGTAATTAAGATAGTGTGGTACTGGCATAAGGATATACATATAGATCAATAGAGTAGATTTGAGAGTCTAGAAATAAACCCTAACACTTCTGGTAAACTGATTTTCATCAGCAAAATAAAGGCAATTCACTGGGAGTGGGAGAAGATACCCTTTTCAACAAAGGATTCTGAGACTACTGAATGTCTACATACAAAAAATGAATTTGGACCTCTGCCTTACACCATATACAAACATTTTCTTAAAATGGATTATTAACCTAAATGTGAGAGCCGCAACTGTAAATCTCTGTAGAAGAAAACAGGAGTAAATCTTTGTAACCTTGGATGTTAGGCATTGGTTTCTGAGCTGTGACACCAAAGCACAAACAATAAAAGAAAAACAGATAAAGTAGACATCATAAAAACTGAAACCTTTTTTGATTCAAGAGATACCATCAAGAAAGTGGAAAGACAATCATGTATCTGTTAAAGGTTATATGTATTCAGAATATATAAAGGGTTCTTAATCGGGTGAGGTGGCTCACACCTGTAATCCCAGCACTTTGAAAGGCGAAGTCCAGCAGATCACTTGAGCCCAGGAGATCGAGACCAGCCTGGACAACATGGTGAAACCCCATCTCTACAAAAAAATAGAAAAATAAGCTGGATGTGGTGGCACATGCCTGTAGTCCCAGCTACTCTGGAGGTTGAGGTGGGAGAATTGCTTGAGCCTGGAAGATGGAGGTTGCAGTGAGCTGAGATCACACTGCACTCTACTCTAGCCTCGGTGACAGAGCAAGACTGTCTCAAAAAAAAAAAAAAAAAAAAAAAAGGCACTCTTAAATTCTACATAAAGAGTCAATAACCTAATTTTAAAACGGACAAAAGTTCTGAATAGACATTTCTCCAAAGAAGATACACAAGTGATCAATAAGCATATGACAAGGTAATCAACATCATTAATCATTAGGGAAATATAAATCAAAACCAAGATGAGATGTTACTTCATACCCATCAGGGTGGCTATAATCAAAGATGAACGATAACAAATCATAGAGAAATTGAAACTCATACATTGCTGGACATATTGTAAAATGGTGCAGCTACTTTAGAAAATAGTCTGGCAACTCTTTAAAAAATTAAACATAGAATTACCATATGACCCAGCAATTCTCCCAGGTATATACGTATGAAAATTGAAAATCTATGCCCATACAAAAATTTGTACTCAAATGTTCAAATAATCATTATTTATAATGACAAAAAGCAGAAACAATTCAAATGTCTACACACTGATAAATGGTGATGTATCCATACAATGACATATTTTTCAGCTATAAAAAAGAATGACGTACTGATACATACTACAACATGATGAACCTTAAAAACATGTTGAGTGAAAGAAGCTAGACACAAAAGGCCACCTATTATATGAAATGTCCAGAATAGACAAATCCATAGAGACAAAGTAGATTCGTGATTGCCAGGGCGTAGGGGAAGAAGAGAAATGCTGGGTAACTGCTGCTGGGTATGGGATATCATTGTGGGCTGATAAAAATATTCTAAAATTGATTGTGGTGATGGTTCCACAACTCTAAGTATACTAAGAACCACTGGGTTGTACACTTTAAAGGGGAGAATTGTCTGGTATATAAGTTGTATCTTAATAAAGCTCTTTATTGAAGTTCCTTACACTGGCTTGGAGAGGTCCTTAGGAAGCTGTTAAATAAGATCAGTTGGTATTAGCAGATACATTGCATACAGAAGGTACCCCTAAGATACACAAGGTGTCTAAATACTGTGTGTGTTTTACAGATATTTATTGAGCATCCTCTGTGTGTAAACAAGGAGGGTTGTTTTGGGAGATGGAGTTCAGACAACGAATAATGCTGCTCTCAGAAAAGCTCGCCATTTGGTTGAACTTTTAACTCAAGAGGTTAAAGTTATTTTTTCCTTCAATTATGTTTGCTCTGTTAATCTCTCTGTGTATGTGTATCATATCCATATCCAGCCATCATCCTCCTAAACTGCTCTCGTATGTTCACCATTCTATCCCACCACTGCTAGCCCACCGAAGGATTCCAGCATCTCTTGTGAGACTACTGTAGTAGCCTTTAACTGGTTTCTTCATGTGTCTCTGGCCTCCTTCAGTCCATTTTCTGTCTTAGTCAGATAAATCTTTTCAAAACTCTGAGCATACTCCTTTACAGGGCCTCCTAGGCTCTGCATAGTCCTGTTCAGCCTCTTTAGTTTTACATTGCGCCACACTGCTCTGTGCTTCAACCACATTGATCTATTTTACCTCCCTGTTCCCTCCTGCACAGGACCTTGCCATGTGCTGTTCCCTTTTCATATTCCTCTTTATCTAGTCAGACTTACTTCCTCTTCATATTGAAGCTCACTTTTTGAGGGAATCCTTTTCTGACTTCCACATCCAGGTCAAACTCACCGATTAGAAGGCCTTTTGACATCATATCTATTGCATGTTTGAATGAATAACGTAACGCCCAGTGTTGGATCAGTATCATTTGCTACTAATGAGGTTTGATTATGCTGTTTTCTGTACATTTTGGATGCTAGAGGTAACAAGGAGGATATGAATCAGACTCATGGTAGACAGCTGGACTGCCAGCCTAGAGGTAATCTTTGTTTCACTGGAAAATCCTATATTGCAGTTAGATGAATGCAAGTACTTCCTGACAGGTTTGTGACCTAGTAGGTTATGAAGTTGGGAATTCCAGACAACTTAATAAGCCATGATACCACAGTGAACTAGAAAATATCCAGAAAGGCATATAGAGTATTGCTTAATGAATGAATGAAGAAAGAGGACTCAAAAAATGAATTTTTTTTGTTTGTTTTTTTGAGACTGAGTGTCACTCTGTTGCTCAGGCTGGAATGCAGTGCAGTGGCAAGATCTCGGCTCACCGTAACCTCCACCTCCTAGGTTCAAACGATTATTTCTCCTTCCTCAGCCTCCCAAGTAGCTGGGATTACAGGAGTATGCCACCATGCCCAGCTAATTTTTATATTTTTGTAGAGATGGGGTCTCGCCATGTTGGCCAGGCTGCTCTCGAACTCTTGGCCTCAAGTGGTCCGCACGCATCGGCCTCCCAAAATGCTGGGATTACAGGTGTGAGCCACCACTCCTGGCCTCAAAAAACTAATATTGATGACGATGAATGAAATATTAAACAGTCTTATTTTTAGGACCAAAAAGAAGTAATTTGGCTCTTTACCGAAATTACTTCACCCTACAGACTGAAGGATTCAGATGTGGAGAGCGAATCAATTCTGTTGGGAGGCAAAGGATGTCTTGTATGTGTATTAGTTACCTATGACTGCATAACAAGTTATTCTAAAACTTAACAGCTTAAAACAATAAACATTTATCTTGGAATTTTTGAGGGTCAGAAATCTGTCATTGCCTAACTGGGTCCTCTGGTTTTGGGTCTCTCACAAAGCTGCAGTCATCTCACGGTTCATGTGGGGCACACCCACTTCCAAGCCACCCAGTGACACTGGCAGGATTCAGTTTCTGACAGGTTTTTGGACTGGAGAGATCTCAGTTCCTTGCTGCTGTTGGCCAGAGTCTTCCCTCAGTTGCTCACCACTTGGAACCTCTTACACATGGAAACTTACACATGGCAACTGGCTTCCATCAGAGTAGGCAATTGACAGAAGAAGATGGAAGCTGCAATCTTTTTGCAACCTATTCTCAGCAGTGACATCCATCATTTTTGCTGCATCCTATTCATTAGAATCGAGTTACTAAGTCAAGACCATGCTCATGGGGAAGAGTTTTCCACAGGGGATGAATTCAGAGGGATGGGGATGACTGGGAACCACCTTAGAAACTGCCTTGCAGAGTGTCTTCATAGGCTTTTGAAATTGACCCCAGAAAGGGAATTTGAGGATAAAATTATTTTTGTTACTATTAAAAACTCAATCAGAAATTGAATCCTTCCTGATCTGAATGCTTATGGTTCTAAGCTTATTGCTGCCTTGATTGTTTTTTGTTGGCTTGTTTTTTTGTCTTTAATTTTAAGGGTCTTGCTGTGTTGCCAGGCTGGATTCAAACTCCTGGGCTCAAACAATCCTCCAGCTTCAGCCTCCCAAGTAGCTGAGGCTACAGGTGCTTGCCACCGCGCCTGGCAACTGCCTTGATTTTTTTGAATTGTGAGCTGTTTTAAACTAAGCCTTTTCATTTCTCTGTCATTTAAAATAATGCTAAATGGACTTTTTAGGTTTCCTTTTCAAGTAGGCCCTCAAAGCTAACTTTATAGCTTTTTTGCTGTGGGGCTTTTGCTGAAATGAGACTGTGCAGACAGGTCTGCTACTAATATGGGCTTTGAAAGGTCCTCTCTGATGCCAGAAATCCCACTATTTAAATTAAATTAAAGGAGTAACTTTTCCAAAAGAATTAGGACTGCTGAATAGATTTTATATTAATCTGCCTAAAATTTATTCAAATAATGAAAATGAATCTGTTTTATGAAATTCAGTCTTTTAGTGTTTAGGACAACTATGCAAAAATGTAAGATGGAGAATTCTTTTTGGATAAACTCTAGGTTGAGGAACTTAATCCAATCGGAGCTATTGTAAAGGTCAGAAAACAGGAGAGGGAATCTTGGCAAGGAATGGAGATGGAGTTTGCAAATTGCAGCTTGAGCAAATAGTTATGAATGGGGCTGCTATTGTGTCTCCCAAGGAAAGTTCCTGTAGTATTATATTCCTTTTTTAAGGAAAGAAAATGCACAGAAATCTTTTGCTGTGCTTCCTTTTTCTGCCCCACCTCTGGAAATAAACTAACCAAAAAGAAAAAGAAAAAAGCAAAGAAAGAAAGAAAAAACCCTCCCCTTGGTGATAGGCTTGTTTAGAACTATTACCTTCAAAAGTCTCTTTATGTGAGCCAAGCCATTGGCTGCATTGGTGAGTCTGGGACAGTTTTATATGTGCCCTGGAAAGAAAACAAAACATGGGTGTGATTCTTTTTGTGTTAGTGTTTACAACTCAGATACCAAAAGAACACCTTGTTGATTAAATCGAGTCTCAAGCTCTGGCCTTACCTAGTGGTGAGTTAGAAAATCAGATTTCAAAGAAGTGCTTCAAATGTTTAAGCAAGTGAAAGCCATGAGTTGCTTAACACTGAATATTCATGATTAGTTTAAAAAAAAAAAAAAGAATCTTCTGACCGGGGAATACTTTAGAGAATGCAATGGATTTCCTCTGCATGCTTGGACCTCACTATCCTTATTCCTAGGGCATACCCATGGATAAGCAATGCTAATAAGAACTTGGAATTTCCAGGGAAATATTTTTCTTTGTTGCTCTACACACAAAATAGTAATGAAATTTTTAAGAATTCTTAATTGCATTTTCAAAACATAAATAGTTTTCATGTTTCCACTGTAACTCTCCATTCCCCCCTTCCCTCCCTTGTTCTCTCCCTGGCTCTGACCTCACCTCTGCTTTCCACAGGGAGAAAGATGAAGTGCTTGGTTGTTCCATGCAACAGCTGGTGGGGCAGAGGGTACAGTGGGCTGAGAGCAGGGACCCTCTTGCAAGTCTGGCACCTGGTTGGGGGCGGGGCCTGCTTGGGGCTGCTTTCCAAGGAGCTTGCTTCAGAAGCCCTGTGCCAGCGAGGCAGAGATCAGGGCCTGGCACATCCCAATGGCAGGGAGAGAGTAACTTGTGAGGAGCCCAGACTTGTCCAGGGTAGCCTGGCAGAGTTGGAGAGGTGGTCTTAACAAAGTGATCTCCATGGCACAGGAATAGACTTGATCCCAGCCAGCCGTACCTGCCAATGAGTGGTACTTGTAGTTGGGGCCTCAGAGAGGTGTTGGTGCTGAGGGCCAGCTGGCAGTGACCAGGGATTATGCTGTGGAGCTAGTATGGAAGGAACACTTATTAAGGATATAAAGGAAAAAGCTACAGAACTTGGCAGGGGTCTGGATTTGGGCAGCAGAGGAGGACACTGGGAGGTCAGATGCCCTGGGGCAGATCAAGGCATTGCTTATCTGACTCAGTGGGACACATTTCGTGTTCTCTGTCTGCAAAGCCGAGGCTTGGGCATACAGTAGGTGGAAAAAGTTTTTTGTTTTTAGTTTCACATAATGTACTAGTTTTGGATGTATGTTGGACAGGTGCCAATCAGGTATGTTCTGACAGATGAAAGTATAACTTTTCACAGTGCTGGTATTTTAAAATACAAACAATCGGCATTAATCATCTCCAGCCAAAGACAAGTTGAGCAACTGATATTTGATCCCAAAGTTTATATTTGTTTCTCAGGATCTTCGAAGTTAGAAACCTGGGACAGGTTTGGAATTTTCCACAGTTGCAAATGTACTTTACTCACAAGGATTATCACACAAGTGTCTACTCACCAGGCATGGTGCTGTAAGCATTCAACCCACATGGTCTCAATTCTCACAATCACCCTGTGGGAAGGAGCATTATCCCCATTTGATAGATAGAAAAACCAAGTCTTGGAAAAACTTACGTAATTTATTCAGTATCACAGCCAACAGGCGACAGCAACAGTGTTACAACCTAGGTCTTTCTGACTTCAAAGACTATGCTTAACAACTATAACATGCTGTCCCATTTCTTTATTTCTTAATGTGTTTTGATTATGTCTTCCTTTTAAGTCCAAGACATGGTCTTGGTTTTTAGGTTCTATATGGGCTAGTTCTAGTTCTAGCTCTTGATCAATAAATTCTCACTTAAGCTTTGGTGGAATTAGCACAATATAGCCATCCATTGGCTATATATGGCTTTGGTGGAATTAGCACAATATAGCCATCCATTGGCTATATATGACGATATATTGTTTTCTTTTCCTTTCTCTTTTTTTTCCTGTGAACTGTTTCTATTTTGTTTTAACTGGTACTATTATAAGTGGTTTGTTCTGGGAAGAATTTATATTGTATTTACCTTCTGTTCTTCCTCCCTCTTTCTTCTTCTCTCTTTTGCTCACTTTAGGCTAGCTCTTTCTTGCTCTCTCTTTTTTTAATTAAAATAAAATAGAGATGCAATCTCACTGTGTTGCTTAGGCTGGTCTTGAACTCCTGGCCTCACGCAGTCCTCTCACCTTCGTCTCCCAAAGTGCTGGAATTACAGGCATGAGCTACTGTGCCTGTCCTCTTCTTAGGGTATTATTAAGAATTTGTACTTCTCTATGATGTAGACTTTATTCTGTTCCCTTCACCCAGGAAAATTTTGGTGCATATTTATTCTTGGTTAGGCTTCCATACTACATTCAATTCATCAATTATCTTTTTGATTTTGCCACTATTATGACTGTTTTCAAAGAATACTTGGCTTTTTGTTGAAACATCAAAAGGTATGAATAGCAAATAGCACTGAGATCTCTTCCTTCCTGTATGAACCTCCCCACCGGAAGCTGCCTCATGCTGTGATGCTTAAAAGTCATAAAACAATATCATTATTCAAGGCATAGAGTGACTCTAGGGAAGCTGGTGGGGGAGAACATTTGTACAAGGTTGTCACAGAATGATTTCTTTGTGTCTTCCATTTTTAGGGTAATCATAGAATGTAGAATGATCTTCCATTGCCTTCTCAGTCTGAACACCTTTGTTTTTCTCTAACAGAGCCGAATCCCCATTTTATATATGGGGACACTGAGGCTCAGAAATTTACCTCACTTATCCATGGTGGAGTTAGTGATAGATTTGGGATTAGGATAAAGGTCTTCTGACTGACAGTGCTCTTTAGTTTCATGAGTCTCTATAAATCATGTTGAGTAGTACAAGTAGAAAGCTCAAATGAGTCTCTATAAATCATGTTGAGTAGTAAAAGTAGAAAGCTCAATAAAGAAAATATATAAACATGAATATTAAATGTATTTGGTAAATTCAATTCAGGTTTGCTTTTGGTTAAATGCTGCAAATGGTTTGGGGGAATTAGCCATTCGTATGTTCTTGTCATGGATCTTTCATTTTTGCTGAGAAACTTGAACCCATTTTGGTGCAAAAACAGGAATTCAGGAATTAACATTTCTAGTCATTTTTGCAGTCTCTGTAGTCTATCCTACTTGGCTTAATGTCCCTGGGTTTTCTGTTTGTTTGTTTGTTTGTTTTTTCCCATCGTGTGATTCATAATACACAGCTTTTCCTGCCTCTGGTATTTCTGAATGCAAGAGTTGAGGCAGCTGTGTCATCTGGGAGAGAGTGACTTAGGGCAGTGATCTCCAAATTCATTACACCTGCATCAAGGTCACATGGATGCTTGTGTGAGTGCAGGCTTCTCAGGATCACTCCAGAACCTATAAGGCCATCTCTAAGGACAACCTCCGCCTCCCAGGTTCAAGCGATTCTCCTGCCTCAGCCTCTCAAGTAGCTGGGTTCACAGGCATGCATCATCACACCCAGCTACTTTTCTATTTTTAGGAGAGACGGGGTTTCACCATATTCACCATATTGGTCAGGCTAGTCTTGAACTCCTGACCTCAAGTGATCCACCCACCTCAGCCTCCCAAAGTGCTGGGATTACAGGCATGAGCCACTGCCTCCAGCTGAGGTCTGCCTTTGAACAAAGCACTGGAGTACACTTTTAGGCACACTGATGTTTGAGATAGCATCTATGGCTGATGCTGTCTCAGCTCTCAGCCTTCCCACCCACCCCAGCTTAGAAAATAGGAATGGAGGATACCCCTTCCTCTGGGATGAGAGGAGAGAGAGGAAGGATACTAAGAGTCACCATCAGCTGAGGTGAGGAAGGTGGAGGCATGAAAAAGTAATAGTGCATCAGCCAGGGTTGGGTAGAAAGCCTGAGTAGTTTTGAAGATCCAATTAGAGTTATAAATGTTCTTTGCAGAGCCCATAAGCATTTTCATGTGAATTTCTCCAACAAGATAAGATAAAAGAATAGGGTAACTATGCCTGGGGATTGATCTGTTGGCTCTGACCAAGTCATAGCTGTTGGGGCTCAGAAACTGATGCCCCAAAATACAGCATTTTGACATTTCAAACCGAAGAAGCTTCTAGGTGTCTCTGACATTCCCGCATCCCACGTTCTCTTTCAAAGCCTTTATCTACCAAAGATCCAGATGCACCAGGGGAAAGAATTGTTTTTCCTTCCCCTCCCTCTAAGACCAGGAATGTGGCCACACCTGAACAGACCCTTTCACAGGATGACATACAGGTTAATCTCTGTTCCCCATCCATTTTCCTTGGTAATCTCGACAAAATTTCTTTTCTGCCCCCTTTCCATAACCTGTTTTGCTGGGATGGTAGTTACGCTTCTGAGTCATTTGAGGGGTGGTAAACACTGTGTACTTGTGTACATGTTAGTAAAACTCATAAGCCTTTTCTCCAATTGATCGGCCTTTTGTGAGTTGATTTTTCAGCGAACCTTCAGATGGCAAAGGGGAAGATTTCCTCTGGCCTCTGCATGGGAAACGGGGACTCCAGGGTGTTCATGGGAGTATTGCTGAAGTTGGGTTCTTGAGGTCCCATCTGGCTGAGGAGCCTGTGAAGCCAGGATGGGAAAGATGGAGTGGGGTAAAGTCAAGGAACCACCTGTAATGAGAATAAAGGGCAGGATCTATAAGAATAAGGAAGTGGAGAAGTGAGTAAATAAAAAGGCTGTAGTCCGAGATTTGGAAGCCTTGATCTTACAGGTGGAGTATTTCCAGGTATTGATAACGTGCAAGGTGTGGTGCCTGTGTGTGGAGTGTAGTGGAGGAATGTTACCAAGGTCATCCACCTTCTTGAAGCCACCAGCAGAGGCAGGCCTGGAAGGAACACAGCAATTGTGGCAAGAAAGGAAAAGTCCTGGAGGTCAAGAGATATGTAGCAAGACTACGGGTGAGAGGGAAGAGTGAGGCCCTGAGAAGTGAGGTGATGGACAGGATGTGGCCTGGGAGAAAAGTTTATTTAGGAAAGTGATGACTATCCTCTCTTTGTCCTGGGAGTCAAGGAAATTTGGCAAACAGCCACCCCTGGAGTAGGTTTCTGAGGGGTGGGATTTTGAAGCAAAAGCCAGCTTTTCATTAGACAAGTAGGTGGAGAAAGTGTAAACAAAAAGTGATAACATAAGAGAATTACAACGGGTCAGGAGTTCAGAGGCTCATTGGAAGGAATGAGTAGACTTGGGATATGTGTAAGTAGGGCCGGTTAGCAGGATGGAGACAGATGACTTTATATGAGTTCTGGGGGTCAGGACTTTTACTAGAGTTTACTAGGAGACCAAATCCACTGCAGAAACAGGCATAGATTTATGTAACTGTGATAGGGGCCCATTAAAGATCTTGTGTTACTGATTGATTACTAATTCATTAGCTGTGACATACACTTTCAGCAAGTGACTAAAACATTATGACCCAGAGTAAAACAATTTTATATCATGACCCAGGTAGCTGTGTGATATGTGTAATAAGTGGGTGGGTGTGTCTAACTAAAGATACACCGAGCAACACTTAACCTCTACTGTATGCAACAGCCTCTGATGTTTAGTATTCTCTTCTCTTCTAATTCATTTTCTAAGAAAATGCTGGTCATGATCCACTGTGTTGATTTTGTGATCCATTAAAACATTACAGGTCAGACATGGTAGCTATAATCCCAGCACTTTAGGAGGCCAAAGTGGGGAGATTGCTTGAGCCCAAGAATTTGAGACCAGCCTGGGCAACATGGTGAAACCCTGTCTCTGCAAAAAATAAAAAAAAAAAAAAAAAAAAAGCCAGGCATGGTGGTGTACACCTGTAGTCTCAGCTACTTGGGAGGCTGAGGCAAGAGGATCACCTGAGCCTGGGAGGTAGAGGCTGCAGTACGCTGTGATCACACCACTGCACTCCATCCTGTGTGAAACAGTGATACCCTGTCTCGAATCAAAACAAAATAAAACATTACAGCCTGCATTTGAATAAAGTGCTTTACACTATCTTGAGCGTATTTTGGTAATAGTTATGTTCTGCATAACAATATTTCAGTCAACAACAGACTGAATATATGAGTCTTATGCCCCATAAGATTATAATGGGGCTGAAAAATTCTCAAAGCATAACTCACGTGTTTGTGGTGATGCTGGTATAAACCTGGGCTGCCAGTCATATGAAAGTATAGCACATACAAATGTATATAGTACATGATACTTCATAATGGTACTAATTATGTTACTGCTTTATGTATTTACTATGTTTTTATGTTAGTTTAGAGTGTACTTTCTCTACTTAAAAAAAAAAAAAAAAGCAAATTGTAAAATAGCCCCAGGCAGACCCTTTCAGAGGCATTGGAGAAGAAGGCATTGTTATCATAGGAGATAACAGCTCCATGCAGACCTTTCCGTGGGACAAGATGTGGAGGTGGAAGACAGTCATCTTGATGATCCTGACTCATGTGGGATCTAGCTAATGTGTGTGTTTGTGTCTTAGTTTATAGCGAAAAAGTTTAAAAAGTGAAAAAAAAAAGTTAAAAATAGAAAAAAGCTTATAGAATGAAGACATAAAGGGAAAATATTTTTGTACAGCAACAAAATGTGTTTGTGTTAAACTAATGAGTCAAAAAGTTAAAATTCAGAAGTTTATAAAGTAAAAAAGTTACAGTAAGCTAAGGTTAATTTATTATTGAAGAAAGAACCTTTTATTTTTTCTGTTTTTGAGATGCAGTTTCACTGTTGTCACCCAGGCGGGAGTGCAATGGTGTGGTGGCTCACGCCTGTAATCCCAGCACTTTGGGAGGCCAAGGCAGGTGGATCACCTGAGGCCAAGAGTTTGAAACCAGCCTGGCCAACATGGCAAAACCCCTGTCTCTACTAAAAATATAAAAATTAGCCAGGCATGATGGTGCACACCTGTAATCCCAGCTACTTGGGAGGCTGAGGAAGGAGAATCACTTGAACCCAGGAGGTGGAGGTTGCAGGGAGCTGAGATTGTGCCACTGTACTTCAGCCTGGGAGACAGAGCGAGACTCCGCCTCAAAAAAAACTAAATAAGAAAAAAAATAATTTAGCATACCCTAAGTATACAGTGTTTATGAAGTCTACAGTAGTGTATGGTAATGTCCTAGGCCTTCACGTTCACTGTCCTTTAGGACAGTGACATAACTCCTGTCTTCAAGTGATCCGCCCACCCTGGCCTCCCAAAGTGCTGGGATTATAGCTACCATCCCAAAGTGTTGGGATTACAGGCATGAGCCAGGCATGGTGGTGTGCATCTGTAATCCCAGCTACAGGCCAGGCCCCCTTTTTATGTTTAGATACACAAATACCACCATGCTACAGCTTCCTACACTACTGAGTATAGTCACATGCTGTATGGGTGTGCAGTCTAGGAGCAATAGGCCATATATCCTAGGTGTGTAGAAGGCTGTACCATCTAGGTTTATGTAAGTGCTCTCTGTGATGTTTGCGCAATGACGGAATCACCTAATGACATACTTCTCAGAACACATTTCCCTCGTTAAGTGATACATGACTGCACTAGGTGCTGCTTCCTCTGGGAGGAAGAACATTAATTTTCTGTATCTAGTTCATACTTGGGGCTTACTGTACCGTCTGGGAGAAACCAGGAGGTGTTTGGTTAAGACTTTTCCTGCTCATGACCTTCATAGGCCCCCATTTTCCCTGCAGGATCACGGAAGGGCACCTCCTGAGCCTGGCCCAGGAGCCCATGCTCACCCCTTTTACACTGCCCCTGCCTTCACCCCATGGTTAATCGTTCTCTCCTCAGTTACGCCTCAGGTCCCTGCCCTGCTTCCACTGCGTATAGTACGCTTTATGGTAACTTTCTCCATGTGTTGTCCTCTCTTAGCAGTCAGGGAGCTCCCTGAGGAAGACATTCTCACTCGCTGTACCCCACTGCCTTGCATGGGGCCTGTGCAGAATGGGTGCTGGGTTGCTTTGCCTGAGTGAGCGTTGTGATCTCAGAAGTTCTGGCTTAGCCTCCTTGTCCCTGTGCTTTTGTCTAGAGAGGCTTTGTGAGGGATGCTGATTCTGTTGGATAGCCTTTGAATGATTTTCATTCTCAATTGCATAGATCGCTTTGGGGAACACAGACCAGCTGGCTGTGCTTGGCAGCAAGGTGTTGTGTGGTGGAAATGGCTGAATTCCACATATCCTCTGTTACTCACAGACATTTAGGGGAGCACGTGCCATCCCTCTCACAGTTTTGAATACATAAGACTGGGTGCTCCTCACCCTTCCATTTCAGTGGGATAGTTTGTCTAGCAGCTGCTCTGTGCTGATGACATTAGGAAATAGGGATTTTAAAGTTCCTCTGTGCAAATGGAGCCCCTCAGCCCCTGATGATGTATTCTGCACAAATAGATTTAAGTAGGCTTTTTGTGCATCAGAACTGCCTACAATCTGAAACGCACCAACACGACAGGTTCAAGGATGAATTAACAAAGGTTCAGCAAACTTAATGATATTCAGAAGTCTTGTGGCTAAGTCACATTATAAAATAAACTCATGTGTGTGGTGTAGAACTGTGTGTGTGTGTGTGTGTGTGTGTGTGTGTTGGTTTTGAGAAACTGATAGAAGGAAGAAGTAGATGGAGTATTATTTTCTTATTCCTGATGTGTCTCCCAGCCTGGATATTGACAAAGAGCAAAGGAGAAGTTGTCAGGCACAGTCAAGGAGAAGGGATGAGCGATATGGTTTAGGTGTGGAGGAAGAGAATTGAAGGGACATTTGTGCCACTTTACGCACTCACAGAGCTGTTTGTGTAGGTGAGGGCTGGGCAGGGAGTGTCGCCAGATACTGACTTCTCTGCCTCAGAACTTCACTCAGTGGGGTGTCTGTGTGCCTCAGATTAATGTCAGCCTGCACAGGGAGAAGCAAATATGTGTCCCCTGAGGGATAAGGCACATATTCCACATACCCTCTGTTCTGGACGGAACTGAGCTCAAGGAACTGGGTGGAGAGGAGGTCCTCTTCTCTCAAACATGGCCCCTCTTTCTCGCAGTCATACTTTTGCTAATCCTCTCTTTCTGGAATAGTTTTCTCATTCCTGTCTCCCTCACTTATCATTTTACTCCTTTTAAAGTCTGCCTGGTCTTCAAAGATGAACCCAGAGCTTATCTTTTCTCTGCAGATTTCTTGGTCACCCAAATAGTGGTAATTTTTCCTCTGAACGCCCCTAGCACTTACTGTCCATATCACTTCTGTGTCATGTATAACAGGATAGCAGATGGAGGAACCTCAGTTTTCTTGTGTCTCATATACATAGGCAACTTCCATATTATTGTTCTGTGTGTTATCTTGTCTCCCCAAATACAGCCCCAATGTGTCAATTCTTACCGTGTCCCCTACAGTTCCTAGGGGATTTTGCAGGGGGAAAGAAGTGAGTTGTCATGTAAATGAAATAATGGTGAACCTTGACTGAGGATGTCAGAGAATTTATTGTGCATCCCTGGGAGCACAGCTGTCTTAGTCTCTTGTGTCCCTATAACAAAGTACCTGAGACTGGGTAACTTATAAAGAAGAGAAATTTGTTTCTCCCAGTTCCGGAGACTGAATGTCCAAGAACAAGGTGCTGGTAGGTTTCGTGTCCCATCCAGTCCGGTATCGGCTTCCAAGATGGCACCTTGCAGCTGCATCCTCCATTGGTGGAAGTGATGGAAGGAAGGTCAATAAGGCCCTACCTAGTTCCCTCCAGCCCTTTTATAAGGTCACTAATCCCATTCATGAGAGCTCTGCCCTCATGACTTAATCAACTCCTAAAGGATCCACTCTTAATGCTGTCATAATGTGATGAAGTTTCAACATATGAATTTGGAGTCACACATTCAGGCCACAGCAGCAGCCTTATACGGGAACTGACAATATTGTCTCTACTGGGGCTGTCCTCTATATAGAAATATAACAGGAGCCACATATGTAATTTTGCCTTTTCTACTAGCCACATTAAAAAAGTAGAAAAAACAGGTAAAATAATTTTAATGTATTTTATTTAACCTAGTATATCCCAAATGTCATTTTAATACATAATCAATGTACAAAAAATTATTATTATTATTATTTTGAGATGGAGTCTCGCTCTGTCGCTCAGGCTGGAGTGCCGTGGTGCAGTCTAGGCTCATTGCAACCTCTGCTCCTGGGTTCAAGCAATTCTCCGGCTTCAGTCTCCTGAGTAGCTGGGATTACAGGAGTGTGCCACCACACCCAGCTAATTTCTTGTATTTTTAGTAGGGACAGGGTTTCGCCATTTTGGCCAGGCTGGTCTTGAACTCCTGATCTCAAATGATCTGCCTGCCTCAGCCTCCCAAAGTGCTGGGATTATAGGCGTGAGCCACCATGCTCGACCCAGTGTACAAAAATATTAATGAGATATGCTACTGTCCTTTATTTTACACTAAGTCTTTACTAACTGGTGTGTATTTTATGCTTAGAGGACACTGCAGCTCAGACTAGCTGCACTTCAAGTGTTTAATACTTACATGGGGCTAGAAGCTGGAGAGAATAGGCCCTGCACTCTTGATCCTTTAGTCTAACAGGAGCCTCTTAGGGATCTTCTGATTAATCCAGGAGAAACAAGAAAGGTTACAGGGTTGTGTTTCATGTATTAGGAGGCAAATTAAAGCTTTAAGAGAATAGAAACAGAGAATTTACCAATGAGGTGCACTTAACTTTTTATCCCTTAGTTTTCTTTCCATATTCACATTTACAACAGAAAGGAGAAACTAGGAGAAGTTTACAACAGAAAGGAGAAACTCGCCAAGTATTTATGCGAATACAAGTAGCATGGGTTGCATTCTTTTTCTTCCGTCCTGTGCACCTGCCTTACCTTTTCCCAGGGTGAGTGGATGATAGTGTGGCATCTTTGCAGGAAGAGCGTGCAGAGAAGAAATGGTGATACCAGCCACCTCAGCCTCTGCTTCTGATAGCCTCTTGCTTTGTTCCTGAAGTTAAATAACCAAAATGTATGCTCATAAAGTGGTGATGAAAAATTACCTCTTGGTCAACAGATGTCTCTGATGGCAGCAAATCCACGTTGCATTTGTCTTTTTCTCTTAATAAAGGACTTGATGGACTGTGACAAGATTGGCCACCTATTTTAGAGTCAGTGGAATTAAATGAAGACATGCCCACACTACCTAATTTCATAAGGGTGGTGCTGAAGGGAGAAGAGGATAGTACACACAGAAGGAACAGGGCAGCCCAATATCGACATGTTAATACCCAGGACTAAAAACAAAGTCTCTACTGTTACAAAGGCCAGGAAGGATGTTCTCTTTCTACCCAGGCAAACATTGTCCAAATTTTATCCACAGGAAGATCAAGGCTCAGTTATTCATTGTGTACAGCTGCAGAAACAATAGAAAATATAGCCCCTTGGTTATCAGAGCAGCATTATTCAAATAAAATGATCAGGCTTAATGTAGCCTTGACTGAAATGTGTGGAGGTAACATGCTGATTTTGTTCTTCTCAAACAGTGTATGAACGATAGTCAATTTCTTTTTCCTAGTCCTGGTTCTGTTAGTGCCTGGGTGGCCTTGAGCAAAGCACTGTCTCTGTGGCTCAACTTCTGTATTTATGAAACGGATCCAGGAACACCTTTCACACCTACATCCCAGCGTTATGATGTGAAAAGCAGCCTAAAAATTAAGCGCTACGTTGCTGTAAATTGTAAAGTGTGGAAACATAGAACAAAATACCTCTTAAGCTCCATTGTTTATTATGAAAAACATTTTCAGTAGTAGGAACAGCTGTGAATCAGGCAGCCCAACTTAATTAGAGTCGAAGAATGTGCGCCTTCAGCTGCTTTTTATTGATAGTGTTTGCACATTTACTTCTTGAATAGCATAAATAGAGGTGGAGTAGGTTTATGCAGGGAAGAATGAGTACATTGGAACAACCTAGAAGTAGAATCTTCCTCTGTAAACAATATTTTCAATACCAGATACAGGCCCCTCTGTTGTAGCACCGGGAGAGTAGGAGACCACTTTTCAAACCTAGAAATATATGCACGTGGTTAATTATACTTTTACAAGGTAAAGCATCCATCAAGGAAATACTTGGAGCAATATTGGCCCAGCAAATTCAGCTTTTAAATATAATTCTTATTGGAACAACTAGCATCTCCTTCGGGAAGAAAAATAAGGTGGTTAAAATGTTGATTCTCTAACCTACCATCTTGGACAGGGCTGGATGTTAAGTCACTGGCTCTTACAGGTGATGTGAGCAGCACATAGACTGGGCGTTTTCGAGTCAAGTGCATCAAAGGCTGCAGGTTTTCTCCTGGCCACCGGGAGCACTGTGGTAGGACAGCACCTCTCCTGAAATATAGCTCAGTTATGCTCACCTCAGCTCCCCCATGGGATGTGTGCGTCTGCTCTTGCTAAGTGCCAGATTTATAATTTTGTTCTCTTATGCTAGTCATGCAGCCTTTTCTCTCCACCCCCACCCCATTGGCAGCCAGGCAGAACTGGGGGGATAGGAGAGGGCTCTAAACAGACAGCTCCTTAGCCTCCCAGAGGCCCCTGGGAAGAGCCACAGGATAGGCAAGGGACAAGGGAATAATAGCTTTTCCTTCTTCCTGAGAAGCCTTCTAGAATTCCCCTAACGAACTAGGGGATTTAATGTGGATCGAACAGAGAAGCCTTCCTGACTTCAGGATGTTAGGGGTACACGTTTCTTGAGGGCAGAGACCGTCTCATTGTTCATAATTTTTTTTTTCCTGTCCGGCAGGTTCTCGGCAAAGGTGTGGTAGTTAAAACGACTTCCAGCTTGGGCCCCAGACATTTATTTGGAAGAGTCTTGCTTTAAAACCTAAATTTAAGTTAAGCCCCATAGAAAGAGCAAACGAAAACTTCAAAGAACTCAGAGCATGTAATTTCATGGGTTGTGAAGGCTTACAAGGAGAGTGACTTTAGTCAGGTGCCAACACCTTCTCAGGGTTACAAGGAATAATCTAGTCCAGCTGCCATTGTAGATGTGGGGGTGCAGGTTGTGACAGGTGGCCCCTCAGGTGGGGAAGGCTGTCTTAGTGCTAGCTGGTCTCCACCTGCCTGTTCTGCTTCCCACTTCTGAGTACCGTGTCTATTCCTCCTTTATGGGGTGTTCCCCCATCATGTTTTTAAGCGTCAGAATGTTGGGCAGAGGGTTCTTTTCTGCATCATCCTATAAAGCAATCACTAAGTACATCAGGCTATGAAGCACTTTTCCTTTTAAAAAAAATTTTTTTTCTTTAGAAATGGGGTCTTGCTCTGTTACCAAGGCTGGAGTGCAGTGGCTCAATCATTGATCACTGCAGCTTTGACCTCTTGGGCTCATGCAGTCCTCCCACCTCAGCCTCCAAAAGCACTGGTATTAGAGGTGGCCTCATTTCTCTCTCTCTCTGCTGGTTTTTTTTTTTTTTTTTTTGTTGTTGTTGTTGTTGTTGTTGTTGAGACAGGGTCTAACTCTGTCACCCAGGCTGGAGTGCAGTGGCACGATCACAACTCATTACAGACCTGACTTGGGCTCAAGAGATCCTCCTGCCTCAGCCTTGTGAGTAGCTGGGACTGCAGGTGTATGCCACCATGCCTGGCTATGCTTTTAATTTTTTGAAGCAACAGAGTCTTCCTGTGTTGCCCAGTCTGGTCTCGAGCTCCTAAGCAATCCTTCTGACTTGGCCTCCCAAAGTGCTGGGATTACAGGTGTGAGCTATGGTGTCCGGCCTTCTTTTTTCAAAATCATTTTCATACCTGCTTTCCCTGTGACACCTTGAGGTAGGGTGCGAATGGGCAAAGAGGCAAGAGAGCTGAGCCTATTTCCAAAGCCCAGGCCAGAACCCAGTTCTCTGGATGACCATGCTTCTTAGGTAAGTATCTTTTTGTGGAATATTTGGAGTCCTTTTGACACATAAAGATTTACTAAACAACATATTCACATATGGCAAAATATTATCTATAATAGCTTTAAAATGTCTTTGCTTTAGTTGTAGGTTCTGATTTGCTGTGGTGTAGTGAGGAGACAGTTTTTCTTTTGCTGTGTTTTAATTGCAATAGCAAGTAAACAAACCTTTTTTTTCCCCTTGATTATACTTTTCTTTGGTTTCCTTGGAGTTTTCCCTGGTTACATTGAAAACCACCCAGTATTTGCATTTCCATGGGTTAGTTCTTAAAGTCCTAAGTGGGTCCTAGTGTTTGGAGTTTTGTAGAAATCACATCTTTGTGTAGTACAGGCCACACATGGGGAGTTGAATGTCCATGTGGTCATTGGAGAAGTGGCCAGAGTTGGGTGTCAGAGCTGCTGTTTGGACTTGGACAGATCCTGAGTGTGTCATCCTTGGCCAGGCACTCATTCTGTACAGCCCCCAAGGTGTGGCTCGAGGGAGAGAGCAGGTGTGCACTGCTGGGTCTGTCCTGTTCTCTGTAGCTTCTGGATGGGAGGAAGGGTGACCTTTTCCAATTGTATTTTAGATATTTGGCATATTTCAAGTACATTTTAACTTTGAGTCTTAATTTTATTTTTTTCCACAGCTTTAGTAGGAAGATTGTCAATGACTTCCTCAGCACATATACTTTTTCCGGTTTTAATTTTTGTAAAAACTTGATCCTTGATGTTTAGATTCACCTTTTTCTCCTCTTAAAAATCTAGACAAGGCCCAATTAATGAGAGTTGCTATGGTAACTTTGGTGAAATTCAGAATGTTCCTAATGCAAAGAGCAATATGCTTCAACAGCAGATTTCATTTAAAATGTAGATGAAGAATTTGCTTTGGTATAAAGGTGTTCAGCTGAACCTTCATGAAAAAAGTTGCCAAAGACTAAAAGTACAAAAGGTTATAGCTTGAAAAGCTTATCGTGGGAATTTTTAGCCATCTTTTAAATAAATAAATCTCATTTGATTGCAGCATGTTTGCCCTATGCATAAATATTAGCTTAGATTTTGTTTGGGCCTCCAAAACATAGATTTAAAATTCTGCCCAGTTTTATCTCCCCCCATCAAATGATTTTACCATGTATTAGCTTATAATGTGAGTGATGTTTCAGGCTTATATTAATATACTGCTTTATGTTGAAATAAACTCATTTTCTTTCTCATAAATTTCATCAATTTCAGACCTTAAGCACAGTTATCAACCTGTTCGATGCTTCTATTTAACTTTGCTTAAGTAGCGCTGAAGGCCTGTCAGATGACTAGGTGTAAGTTTTTCCTAAACAAATTAAAGTTATTTTGCCAATGCAGTGATATTTTTTTTAAAAGCAAGGATTTCTTTAATAAAATGAATGTTATTACACCCTTAAAAGTGACAACACCCATGTAAAAGAAGCTGATTGTATATCTAAATATCAAAGAAAGATCACTGACTTTAAACTTCTTTTTTGTTTTTGTTTTGTTTTGTTTGCCTCTGTAGCCACCATTACAAGCTCAGTCATAAGGAACAAGTGAGCTGTTTCTCACTTATTTTCCTTTTTATATCTGTCCTAGGCAAATTTTCTTTCTTTCTTTCTCTTTTTTTTTTTTTTTTGAGATGGAGTCTCACCGTATTGTCCAGGCTGGAGTGCAGTGGCGTAATTTCGGCTCACTGCAACCTCTGCCTCCCGGGTTCAAGCAGTTCTTCTGCCTCAGTCTCCTGAGTAACTGGGATTACAGGCACGTGCCACCACGCCCAGTAATTTTTGTATTTTTAGTAGAGACAGGGTTTCACCACGTTGGTCAGGCTAGTCTTGAACTCCTACTTTCATGATCCGCCTGCCTCGGCCTCCCAAAGTGCTGGGATTACAGGCGTGAGCCACCGTGCCCGGCCGCAAATTTTCTTACTTATGAGGTTACTAATTATTTAACCTGAAGACTATCTAGAATATATGATGTTTAATTTTTTATTTAGTCACCTGCATTTATAAGTGAGCATTTGATCCATGGCAAACACTGTTTTAAGCACAATAGTGTTTTTTTAATGTAATATGTAATAGTGCTATTTTTACACATTTTGATTGCTGTGTATGTGTTTATTGGTATTTCGTTTTTTTAATTTTTTTGAGATGGAGTCTTGCCCTGTTGCCCAGGCTGGAGTGCAGTGGCACAATCTCGGCTCACTGCAATCTCCGCCTCCCAGATTCAAGCAGTTTTCCTGCCTCAGCCCCCTGAGTAACTGGGATTACAGGTGCCCACCACCACGCCCAGCTAATTTTTGGATTTTTAGTAGAGACAGGGTTTCACCATGTTGGCCAGGCTGGTCTCGAACTCCTAACCTTGTGATCCGCCCACCTTGGCCTCCCAAAGTGCTGGCCAGGCGTAAGTCTCCGTGCCTGGCCTATTGGTATTTCATTGTCAGTTAGAATCGGGGGATGTGGATGTGGATCTTACAGTTAAGATCACTGTAAGAAAAAAGTTTATCTTTTCAGTATTATTTATTAATTGAAGTTGGCTTTTGTTTGTACATTGGTATACAAATTCAAGTTTGAAGATGTTGCAAAGTGGATATTGGAGTCTAGCCATTCCAACCCTTCATCATAAGGCAGCTTCCCTCCTCCACATCACCAGCCCTCCAGGCAGATCTGCGTGCAGCGGTGCTCAGGCACATGTATGCGGTTTTTTTAATGCAGCGGGGTGAAAGAATAGGGGGCAGGGTCTTTTCCTACATGGGGTAGGGGTACATTGGCCAGACACTGCATCTGTCTGTTGTCTACTGTGTCCTGGCACAGCTCACCTCCAGAACACAGAGCCCAAAGCTGTCCTGAAGCAGTGGGTTAGAAAACATGTTTGAATATTCAGACACATGGAATATGTCCAGTCCTTTTCAAAATTCAAAATGGTAGAACCATATTGGGAAGCCATGACTCGGGACAGGGAGGAAACTTTATCAGGCCCTAGCCGGAAAAGAGTTTAGGGCTGATTGGAGTTGTGGGACATGGGAGCTGTCCTCATGTCTGGGGATCACCCCTTGCCATTCATGTGACCTTGAATGATCACTGAGCCTCTCCTCCTTGGTTTTCTTGGGGAATAACACCGAAGTCATAGGACAGCTGTGAGCACTGGATGTAATAATGGATATAAAAACTGTTTTAGCAGTGAGCACACTTTCCCCGGGACTTGGTAACTGATAGTTGTCAGTTCCTAATCTTCATTTAAATTATTGTAAATGTGAGGTGAAGGGAAGGAGAAATTCTTGTTAGTGAGAAATTAGCTTACTCTTTGGCATCAAAGTGTTTGTGACATTTGTCTGTGGTGTCTGTTAATCAAGGTCTATTAATCCAGCTAAGGCCAGATCCTTCTCTTATAGATTAAATATTCTTTTTTTAAAAAAAAAAATTGGTTGTTTTTGTCTTGGTTTTCAGTTTATAATGAATGCCTATCTTTTAAGATTGACCTAGGGGAGCAGTGTAGGGTAAAATATCAACTTCCCTGTGAAAGATTCTATGCTTCTGAATAACAATAAACAAGGTCAACTTTCTAGAATAAAATTCTTCTGATATAAAAATATGTCCATTTGGGGAAAGGTCAGAGAAACTGAGATTCAATAATTCATCTTTTGAGGATTCACCTTGTTTATATACAAGTCATTTCTTTGAACAGTTTGATCAGGTGTTGCTTCAGTAGGGGAGGTATGAAGATACAAGGTACATGTTGCCTCAAGGAGAGAGGTTGTAGGTTTGCCCTTTCCCTGTAATTGCTGGACTAATCCACCAGCTTATATTAGTAAGATTAGCCATCTGTTAGCTTCTAAAACAGAGGCAAAAGTTTCTGCTTTCAGATTCTCTTGGTGTGTGGGCTTGGGAAGGACAGATGGGAGCTAATAAATATCATACCTTGAAAGGCCAAGCACCTGGCTAAGTTGTCCTATCCACTGTTAAATCCAGCCCCCACAGCAGTCCTATGACGTCGGTATTGTTCCTCCCTTCAGGTAGGAGGTTCAGTAATCATTCAAGGTCACATGACTGGAAAAGGGTGACGCCAGATGTGAAGTCAGGCTCCCAGCTCCTTGTTCTTCCCCTGTGTTCTAAACTCCTTCCCTGCTTGGGCCTGCTACAGCCTTGTCCTCTCTCCCTCTGTGCCTCGCAGTGGTAGGGTTGCATGGAACACGCAGGTGAACAGTTTGACCTGTGGATGAGCTGTTCTGGAGAGCCTGCCTGGTGAGAGCAGGTTGGTCCCTGCAGTCCAGAGACTGCACACAGTCCTTCCAGTGAGTGTCTCTGGAGTCTGCATTTCCTGAATTAAACTCTATAGTTTTGTCTGCTAGACCAGATACCTTTGCTTTCTGTCACTTCTCAGGCCAAGAAGTAACATTTTTTAAGAAAACATCTTTTGCCAGTAAAGATGTCCCTTCATCTTTCCACCCCACCCCCATCCCTGACCTCTTCCACATACAGTTTTTTTGTTTTTGTTGTTTGTTTGTTTGTTTTTGAGATGGGGTCTCGCTCCGTCACCCAGGCTAGAGTGCAGTGGCGTGATCTCGGCTCACTACAAGCTCTACCTCCCAGGTTCAAGCGATTCTTGTGCCTCGGCCTCCCAAGTAGCTGGGGCTATAGGTGCACACCTCCATGCCAGGCTAACTTTTTTGGATTTTTTTTAGTAGAGGTGGGGTTTCACCATTGTTGGCCAGGCTGGTCTCCAGCTCCTGACCTCACGTGATCTGTCCACCTTGGCCTCCCAAAGTGCTGGGATTACAGGCGTGAGCCACCATGCCCAGCCCACATACACTTTTAAGAATAATAGTTTATCTTGATAAAATCTGAATTAAGCTGTTGTTTTTATGAGGATTGTTTCTGACTCCTGTTTCTCATTTCCCTTTTCAAACCTCCTCTGTCAGACACACACACTCCATGTCCACACCACACATATGCACGCTACGGACTTCACCACCCACATTCACTTTACTTTGTTAATCTGGCTGCAAGGAAATTTCTTAGCCCCTGACACAATGTGTGAAGAGAGTTCTGTTGGCAGCTCACCATGGTATTTCAAATGTGTGCCTCAAATTGAGAGTGCCGGTTGGAAATAACAATTCACTCTAAGCAGTGCTTTTCATTGAAATGTAAATTGCCTTATACCCGTTTTCATTCTTGCAGACTTCCCAGGAGGAAGACAGGTTTTATGTTACAAGCACTGAGAGAAAAACTTTCTCCTGGTATCTCTTTTTTTAGTGTGCAGCAAGATTGAGGATGATTCATTTAGGCAACTCTGGTCTACTCTAGGAGCTTGCATATGTAACAATATGCAATATTCTCAGGAATTTTACCAGTGTGGGATTGCTGGTACTTTGAGGCGAGAAAGATAACTTTGTATCTGGATTTAATTTCTGAGTTAATAAACAGCCATCACCCCAGAATGCCCATTTTTATTTGTTTCCTTATCCACTTATGAACTACCTAAAGGCATTTATCAAATAGTGACTTAAATCTAAAAATAAAATTAATGTCCTTTGTTTGAAATGCTTTTAGTGACCATTAGGAGTTAGGAGCAGTGCGGTGGATGTAGAGAGAAGGAAAGATTCAACAATAACTGTATAAAACCCTGAGGTCCCACTCAAGTGGGGCGGCCTGGCCAAAATGTAGCTTAAAACATAATGGTGACTATGAGAAAAAAGCTATTTTGGTGTCATTGTTGTAACAGTCAGCAAGGAACTGTGTAGGTTATAGGGCCTTTTAAAATTTTTCAACTGAATACTACTTTATTTCTATTCTGACTTTCAAACATGAAAAGACCATTACGTTAAAAAAAAAATACTATGGAATCTGTGTGGCAGAATGTATTTAAACTGAACAGATTAAGGCGTAGTTGAAAGGGCTGAACAGCCTTGAGCATTTTTCTTTAAATATTCAAGTTTAAAAGCATATTCGTTGGCACCCCTAAAAGGAAAGCCCGGTAAAATGAATATGACATTTAGAATATGTAGCATTGGAGATTTTCATCTTTTTTTTTTTTTTTTTGAGTCATTGGGTTTATCAGCTGGAAACTTTCATGGCATTATTGCATCTTTACATAGTAATAAATGTGTTATAATTGACATAATTGACATGTGCTTTAAAATGTTCCCACTTCCTCTACTTCCTGGAAGATAGTTTCTGTCTTGCATGTTGTCCTTGCTGTGTTTTATGACGTGTTTGTATAAACATGATGAAACTATTCATGTTCTTGTTGATGCTTCTCTCAATGGTTAGCACTGGCTCTCTGGGGGGGTTTTTTTGCTAAACCTTGAAAAAGTCTTATTAGATGGAATACAGTGGAAAGGTTAAGAAGATGCCTTTTTTCCTCATACTTTAATTAAATAATGTGAAACAATACTGATTTAATAAATGTTTCTGTGAGTTGTGCTAAATAGAATTGGTAACAGTGTTATAGTTTTATAGGGCTTTTTATCTGTTGAGAGGTATGCAGGATTTCTTTTTTTTTTTTTTTAATTTTTTTTTTTTTAAATTTTTTTATTTTATTTTATTTTTTTTTTTTGCAGAGATAAGATCTCACTATATTGCCCAGGCTGGTCTCCAACTCCTGGGCCCAAGTGATCCTCCCACCTTGGCCTTCCAAAGTGCTGGAATTACCGGTGTGAGCCACCGCACCTGGCCAGTGTGCAGGATTTCTTGATGTTTCTCATCTTCCCATACCTTTTCTCTTTTCCTGACATATGCTTTAGCCTCTGATAGCCATCATCAAATACCTGGCTCCTGTTGGTTGTTCAGTCCTCTTTTTCTCTTCTCTCACGTACCTACTACCCTCCGGGCAAAGCAAGTTCCTTATGGTTCTCTGCCTAATTTATATGTCTCCAAACATGCTGCTCCCCTCACCTTAAATTCCCTGCATGACTCACAAGTCCTTTAGGACCTTTGAGTTGTACCTTCATCTCCAGAAGTTCTCCCTGGCATTTGTTCTGCACCTCCCATGGCTCTGCATACCCAGAGTTACTGATTTGTCTCCTCTCAATGCTCCTGGAACACCCAATCCACCTTTCTTATTGTGTCCTGCACTGGGCAGTCTTTGTTACTTTGCTCACCTGCCTTCTCCCATGTCATAGAAAGGCTGTAGTGAGACACAGCCCGGTTCATTACCTTAGTAATAACTTCATAAGCATGTCATCAGTAAATGTTGATCAACTGCGTGAATCTGCTGAGGTTGTGAAAAGGGATTCGGAGAAGTTTGAGATGCATTTGGCCCCCGTAGTTCTTCCCTGGGGTTGGGAAATCAGGCATGTACCTGAGGAAGGTTGCTTTTCTGGTAAACAGAGGAGCTGTAGAGTGAAACAGAGCACAGCATGCGCCTATGGACTGCTTTCAGGCCGTGTTCTCTGGAGTGTGAGGTGCAGGATGGCTCAGGCCTCCTGTCCCTGGAAGGTAGAGTGGGAGCAAGCATGTTGCTGGTAGCGGTCAGAGGCTAAAGGAAAAGATAGCACTGGGATATTGCCTTGAGATGAATAGGATTTCCATAAGCTGGGGTGAAGGAACGAGGAGGAGCACAAGGAAAAGATTAGCGTTGAGAAGGAGCAAGGTATTTGGGCAAAAGGTTGGAGCAGAGATTTCCTGTTCTGGAATTAGCAGTGGGAGGGAAGGAAGAAAGGAATCCCAGAAGCCAGGTATGGAAAGTCTTGATTGTTAGGCTAAAGATATTTGGGTGTTATCCTGACATACAGAAGAGTGTGTGAAGGTTTTGTAACTTTGAAGAAATGGAAGCGAACAGTCCTAGTGATGAGAGCGGAGGAATACTGGGCAGAGAAGGAGACTTTTGCAGTAGTATAGGCAGGGAGCATCCCAACCCAAGACACAGTCCGCTCTTCACTCATTCTACAAAGTGAGTCCCATGTGCCAGGCCATGGAGAGTCTATGATGAGTAGTGTCCCTTGAGGAGAAAGGGGCATGAAAACAAAATCACCTTAGTTGTCACATTTATAGTGAGAAGATTCCAACCTGAAGGAAAATCCACAGGAGGTGATAGGGTGCTGGTTAACTGATATGAGTACCAGCATGAGTATCTGCACAGGATATGCAGATCGTGGATTACAGATCTGGGCTTTGTTCACAGTGAAACAAACAATGCTGCCTGTGCTGCTTTAGTCACTTAACCGGACATCTCCCTGATGCTGTCAACTTCAGTTCCTTTTAACTGGTCTCCTGCTGCTTCCCTTGTCCCCACTTGCTCTGTTCTCAACATTGCAGCCAGGGTGATCCATTTAAATCTTAAGTCAGATCGCATCCCTTCTCTTCCCCACACTCACAATGGCTCCTGTCGCACCCAGAGTAAAAGCCAAAGTCCTCATGAGGATCCACAGGGCCCCGCCTGCCCCTCACCACCCCTCTGGCCTCATCTCCTGCTCAGCCCAGCCACTGTGAGCACACTGGCCTCCTTGCTGTTCCTCTCACCCCTGTAAAGCTCCCCGAGGCCCCTTCTTCCCTGTGTGTCTCCATGTCTGATTTCTCACCTCTTTGAAGTCTGCTGAAGTGTCACTGACCACCCTATTTACAATTGTAACCTGTCCCCCAGCCCTAACCCTGGCCCTTCTGACCCTTCTGACCCTGTCCTACCTTTTGTTGTCATGACTGATTGCCTTCTGTCATGATGTGTCATTTACTGTTGTTTCTCGTCAGATCCTCCACACTGATCCCCCTACCCCATAGGTAGGGTCTTTCTTTGGAAGTATTTAATTTAGTGATTTTTTTTCTTTTTATTTAGTAGACTCTGTAAGGCAGAAATCAGCTTCTGTTTTGTTTATCAGTGTGTCTCAAATGTCTAGAACGGTGCCTGGTACAAAGAAGTAGCTCAGTCAATATTTGTCAAATGATTTGTAATTTATTTGCTCTTGCTAGTAAGGCCTAGTTAACTTTTCCCCCTTACCAAGTGGATTTTGGTTATGAGAAAGAAAGGTTGATCCTGTCACGGCCTAAATTCCAAATATAGTTGCCCCTTGGTATCCTTGGGGAATTGGTTCCAGGAGCTTCCACAGATGCTCCAGTCTGTGCTATAACGTGATGTAGTATTTGCATGTAACCTATGCACATCTTCCCATATTCTAGATCATCTCTAGATTATTATAATACCTAATGCAATGTCAATGTTATGTAAATAGTTGTTCTACTGTGTTGTTCTTTAAATTTGCATTTTTTTTATTGTTGTCTTGTTAGTTCAACCAACTGATCTGCAGTTGGTTGAATCCACAGATGAAGAACCCACAGATACGAAGGGCCAGCTGTATATTTTACCTGTTATTTGTTTTCTTCAAATGATGTATTTTCTCTTTGATTTCTTAGAGCAAAGTTCTATAAAATAGACACAATAATTAGAGAGGAAAACTTGAAAGCGGCTTTTCAAATAAAAGAAATGTGGCAAAAGGGTTCAGTCACCTATTAGAAAGGATTTGTAATCTGCAAGGCTAAAGTGGAGGATAAAAATGTTGTAACCAGAGGACAAGGTCCTCTGGTTCTCTGGCTTGCATGGTCTGGGTGCATTCCAGTTATTCCTAACAACAGTGACAAGTTCTCCATCATTACTATCTTGGGGGAATTTCAGATACCCCCACAATTGTACATGCCCTTAGCATTCTGTTGCCTCTTAATTCAAGAACTAAATACACACAGTACTAAATGCTAAATAACAACAAGCACATGATAGAATACCAGATGGAAAAGAATAATTCCTAAAAGGACCACACCACAGGAGTTTTTTAGTTTTTTTTTTTTTTTTTTGATCTTGTCACCTAGCCTGTTTTTCTCCTGTGCACACATGCATCATTGACACACACATACACACTCACCCTTCCTTCTCCCTACCCCCTCCCCATTAAAGAAAGCTGTTGAAGAAGATTCAGGAAATCAGAATAGAGAACGTGGACTTGTGCAAACCTTTGGATAACTTTTCATTAGTTAGCCTGTCATCTTATAAGTAACTTTCAAAAGTGAATTGGGACCTTTCTAAATTCCCAGCTGGAAAGTTTGCATTTGTTTTCTTTTAATTACATAACCCATTTGTCAGTGGAGGCAGTATCTCCCTGCAGGAGGCAAACATTGGTTCTTGGAAGGCAAAAAAAAAAAAAAAGGAAAACCAAAAAACACCCTATTTAAATGTATAAAGCACAGATATACATACTTATATATACAAGATATACAATACATAGATATACAATATATCTATGTTATGAACATATCCTCAGGGTGAGTACAGTCATGAAAATGGTTGAGAAGCACTGGTTGAACCCACACTCAGAGGCACCAGCCTAGAGCACAGGCGGTCTGCTCTGCATGTTCATGCTTTTATGTGGTGTTTGATAGTTTAACAGTGAGCTGTGTCCAAGGGCATGAGCCTGTTAGGTAGGACATGGGCTTATCATGATCAGTTTGGTCCTTTAGGCTCTTTTTGGTTAGACGGACAGAATTGCTCAGGTGACTCCATTTCTGGAGGGCAGAGGGAAGGCCTTACTGGGCTCCCAGGGACCAGCTGGCAGGAGTAGAGTTTGGGAAGGAGAAGTTGTGTTTGAAATGGATATAATAATCATCCCTCTCCTCGTAGAACCATTGCGGGGTAGTGTGTTAATTCATTCTTGAGTCACTATAATGAAATACCTGAGGCTGAGTAATTTATAAAGAAAAGAGGTTTAATGGCCTCATAGTTTTGCAGGCAATGCAGGAAACGTGGTGCTCGTAGCTGCTTCGGGAGAGGGCCTCAGGGAACTTACAATCATGGCAGAAGGTGAAGAGGTAGCCTGTGTACCACATGGCGGGAGAGGGAGAGAGAAGGGGGTGGTCCCAGACTCAAACAACCCGATCTTGCATGAACTACCTGGGTGAGAACTCACTTATCACCAAGGGGATGGCACAGAGCCATTCTTGGGATCTGCTTCCATCGTCCAATCACCTCCCACAAGGCCCCACCTCCAACATCGGGAATCACATTTCAACATGAGATTTGGAGAGGACAAACATCCAAACCGTATCAGGTAGTGTTGAGGTTGTTGAGGTTGTTGAGGTTGTTGAGGTAAGTGTGTACAAAGCTCTTAGTACAGAGTGAAGCTCAGTGAACAAATGGCTCTTCTTATGAAGAGCAGCCCTCAGAGGTGGCATGGCGCTTCCTTCAAGAGAACCAAACTTGGAAACCTTGAATTAGGAAGTGATTACTCACTTTACAGAGAATGACTGCAGTAATGATATATTTGCTTTCTGTTACCTAAACTTAGCAGCTTACGTATGTATCATCTAATGGTTTCTTTAGCTCAGAAATGTGGGCACAGCTTTATGGGTCCTGTACTTGGGGTCTTTCAAGGCTGCCTTAAAGTGTGGACCGGGACTGGGTTCTCATCTGTAGGCTCAGCTAGAAAGGCATCTGGTTCCCTGCTCGGGTGGCGATCAGCAACACTGTATTTCCTGGGGTTGAAGGATTCACAGGAGCTTGCACTTCAAAGTCAGCAAGAAAGGAGAGTGAGAAAGACAAAGCACAGGTCTGCCAGTAAGACAGAGTCTCATATAATGATAGGTAATCACGAGAGTACAGTCTGTCCCCCTTGCCATCTACTGTTGGGTAGAGGCAAATCATAGGTTCTGTCCATACTCAGGGAGAGGGGCCTACCTGAAGGTGTGAATGTTGTGGGGCAATCATGTAGAGGGAGTCTGTTTGCTACAAATGGTATTCGTATTCACATGTGTTTCAAACATAGTAGAGGCAAACCTACCAAATTCTTTCTTGCTTTCTTGCTTTCTTCCTTTCTTCCTTTCTTCCTTTCTTCCTTTCCTTTCCTTTCCTTTCCTTTCTTTTCTTTTCTTTTCTTTTTTCTTTCGTTTTTTGAGATGGAGTCTTGCTCTGTTGCCCAGGCTGCAGTGCATTGGTGCAATCTCAGCTCACTGCAACCTTTACCTCCTGGGTTCAAGCGATTCTCCTGCCTCCACCTCCTGAGTAGCTGGGATTACAGGCATGCGCCACCACGCCTGGCTAATTTTTGTATTTTTAGTAGAGACAGGGTTTCACCATGTTGGTCAGGCTGGTCTTGAACTCCTGACCTCGTGATCCGCCCACCTCGGCCTCCCAAAGTGCTAGGATTGCAGATGTGAGCCACTGCACCCAGCCCAAATCTTTCTTTTAGCAAAACATTTGGTTGATAAAAATATTGGCTTATATTTTAGTAATACTGATTGGAAAGCAAGATAAAGCCACTTTGTGCTGCCTAATAGTAACTTAACAGCCACTAATGCTGCCTTCTGCGGTTTGGAGTTTACTGAGGACACAGCTCTCTTCCTTGAAAACATGGCGTCTGACATCTTCCAACCAAGGGAGCTTTTCAGAACCTCAAAACTTCTTACTTTGTAAGGAATAATTGAAACATCCCTGCAAAGGTGATTTAAAAAAAAATCTTTTCTAAAATGTAAAACTTTCTTTTATTATTTGTGCAATGTTTATAATAAGTACTCATTTCAGTGAAAAAATAACCATTGCTTTGTTTCACTCAGATTCATTGTCAAGCTTTAAACTTTCATTTGTTTTCTAAATTGAAAAAAGCCATTTTTGGATTGTTCTTAAACTGGCATTCTTAAATGAGAAGTTTGGCACTTTGTGTTCTCTACTGGGCTCCCCCTCCTTGCACTAGCTCGGAGTTATGCTCAGTCAGCTCTCCTCTGTATGGGAGAATGTTGAGGAACAATGCTGAGAATTATATGGGTATTGCAAACACCAAAGTGAGATTGCTGTTGGAGATTAGGATACCAAAATGCAAAACAATTTAATGATTTGGAGGTACATTTGGAAGATGACAAGGAAGGATGATTGACCACACCCTTAACCAAGGGTTAAGAGGCCCTAAAGAATATTTGGAACCTTTTTTTCTGCTGTACACAGGTGTACTGGCCACCACCTATGGCCCTTGAAGTTGGGGGAGGTTAGTGTTTTGGTGATTAGACTTTGAAATATTTTGTGATTCCATGTACTCAGCGTATCCTAAGTTTCCGGCTCACTGACCAAACTTAGCAAGGCATTGTTAAGTCGTGGGCTTCATACAGTTCGGAACTCCCGGATAAGGAAAAAGCAAACATTCCAACTGTCTCATAATAGTAAGAGCAAAGAGCCTGTGCAGTCCCCACCATGGACATCATGATTGTGCATGACATACATATTCAAATTTAGAACGGAAGAGATGCTTCAGCATTCTCTTGGGCCAATTGTTTTTCAGAATGCAGGGTCGAATAAACAAATATCTATATATTTCGACTCTTCTGAATGCCACATGTTTGCATAATGCTTGACTTTTCAATGTTTTTGTAGCTCTTCTTCATTGAACGCATCCAAATTGTGGGAATGTGGCAGATGGTGTTATATCCATTTGACAGATGAGAAAACTGAGGCTGAAGAACTTGACTTGCCTGAGGTCATGTCACACTTCTATATCAGAGACAGAAGTAGAGACAAGGCCTCCTCATTCCAGACCTCAGGCAGGAGCCGTGGTGAAGAACAGGGAGCTGGTTTGCATCCTGGCTCTTCCATATGCCAGCATTGTGACCTTGGGCTGTTACTGAACTTCAAAGCCTCAGTTTTCTCATGTGTGAAATAGGGAGACTCCTTTCTCTTAGAATTGTTAGGGTTAAGTGAAAATTTACAACAGTCCCTAAACCTTGCAAGCACTCAGTAAATGGCAGCTACTGATGTGGTTTATGTTGGGTTTGGCATACTGCTATTTGCACAGCTGGGTGTTAGTTGAGCTCATCTGGTGTATCTCCTTAAAGCCCATTGGATATGGGTATCTGGCCTTCTAGGCCCATAATTCAGAATCAGTGGAAGAGACAATGTTGATACATCTCTGAGGGTTAGTTACCTGGGAGCTGGCTTGATGTCTGGGGTTCTAGACAGTGCCCCCAACAGGAGAGTTGTTATGGTGTGGAATGAGGGGCTTTGCAGGCAAGAGGATGAAAAGAAAATGGTAGAAACAGGAGAGTGGCTTTTGGGTAAACTCTTGAATTTGCTGTTCAGACATATTAGCGATTTGTTTAGTGAAGAACAGAGCAGGGAGGTGTGATGGGCTTCCATTATTGTGAAATCAAAGATTTGAATTCTGACCACCTGGCAGGGAATTTGGGTTCTAATTTGCCACCAGTGGAGATAGCACAATTACGATTGTCTTAACACAAGAAGCCATCTCCTCTAACTTACTCTCAAAATCTATCTCAGGTACTAACGCTGACACAGATCTGCTGCAATAAACTTGGTTGTCTTTTCTGTGCTGGGGAGGGTTTCTTCTGAAATGTCAGCACCTGCGCTCTTTCTTTCTGCCCCTCTGTCTTTGAATCAGACAGCAGCTTTACCTCTTGGCCTCTTAGCAGATTTATTCTTAAGCAGTATTAAAAGTATTGTTGCTTCTTGTCCAAATCTCCTCCTTTCCCCATTCAGAAATAAAACAACTCCCTTAAAGGGGAGGGAGAGATTCCATCACCTCCCTACTTGGGGCCTGAGATGTGTTGCAGAAAGTAAAATTCTCTGAACTCTTTGGGCCAATTGTTTCTTAGCTTTTAATACCTTAGCATGTTGTCTGTGCAGTTTTTAAAAGTATGGCATTACACACATACCCAGCAGTATTTGATGAAAGGCTCCAATTTCAAGGTAAGACAGTAGTATCAAGCTGTGCAAAATGGTTAGTCAGCCTACTAACTCACTCAACTCTGGAGCAAGCTGCTTAACCTTTTTAAGCTACCTGTAAAATGAGAATAAGAAGTGCTGCCTCACAAAATTGTTACCAAGAGAACAGGCTCATAGTAAGAACTCCATTGTTAATTTCCTTAAAAAAAAAAAAGAAAGAAAGAAAATCCTGCTGAGGCCTGGTGGCTCATGCCTGTAATCCCAACACTTTGGGAGGCCAAGGCAAGAGGATTGCTTCAGCCTAGGAGTTCAAGACCAGCCTGAGCACCATAGTGAAACCTCATCCCTACAAAAAAAAAAGACAAAAATTAACTGGGTGTGGTGGCATGCACTTGTAGTCCCAGCTACTTGGGAGGCTGAGTCAGGAAGATGGCTTGAGCCTGGGAGGTTGAGGTTGAAGTGAACTGTGATTACACCATTGTACTCCAACCTAGGTGACACGGAGAGACCCTGTCTCAACAAAATGAATGAATGAATAAATAAAAGCTATTGAAAGGGGAAAATAAAAGCCTAGAAGACTTTATTTACTTTCTTCTGTTGCGTACTACCACTTCCTGAAAGAATAGACATTTCCCAATCTCCCAAGTAATTAAAAATGAATGCAGATGCTTATTTAGAGTGACTGCATTTGTTCATCAGTAGAGGTAGGGACCTAAGAAATGGAGAGGTTCTTCCCATAGCTGGACTGTGTGGCTAAGCATAGCATTGCTATAACAAAATTTTTTTCTCATCCATTGTAAAAAGCTTATAAAATATAGAAATGCATTTAAAAAATTCCATTTACAACCTTACTGTATAAAAGTAGTAAGACATTTGGTGTCTTTGCTCTTTCTTTCTTTTTAACTTAGATTTGTGTATGAAATAGATCATGTCTACAAAAGTGTATGAATTAAGGAATACTAAATGTATGGGTACCACTTTCCAATTTAAGAGCTAGCACATTGCTAGTATCTATAAGCCCCTTTGTACCTGGCTCTGCCATTTATTTGTTTTTCCTAGAATCAAGTTAGTTCTGTTTCTGTAGTTTCATATTGTGTTTTTGTTCCTACTGTATCATAAGCATTATTTGATAATGTCATCATTTTAGGTTGCTTTCTTATCTTTAGAGCTCAAGGTAATTACAGATCACAGAGTAGCCTTTCCAGTACTGTGCCTTATATACTCATTTAATTTCACAACACACTGTGAGTTGCAGCAGCTCCCCATTTTACAGATGTGAAACCTACATTTCAGAATGTTTAGGTAAATTGCCTTGATGACAGAATATGCCAAAGGACTGAGATTAGAGTCCAAGTCTATGTTTCCAAAACCCTTGCCATTTCTACCATGGACAGGATGACTTTATGGGGCTGTATGTTGGAGGCACCGTGTACATTTAAGGAATTGACCATTAAATGTGATGACGACATTGTGGCAACATGCTTATGATAAAGTAGGAATAAAAACACAATCTGAAACTACATAAACAGACATGTAGCATTTCTGCCTAATTCTAAACAAGAATAACACATGACTAGGTTCTAGTTTTTAAGTGGTACTGGTGCCAGAAAAATCCAGATAAAGGCAAGCTTCCAGAAGGAATGTGGAAAAACAAAAATAATTTCTTGACCAGGTGCAGTGACTCATGCTTGTAATCCTAGCCCTTTGGGAAGCTGAGGTGGGGGGATCACTTGAGCTCAGAAGTTCAAGAACAGCCTGGGCAACATAGTGAGACCCCCGTCTCTATTTTTATTGTAAAAGGATATTAATAAACTATAAAAAAAATAACTTATTGATAATCGGAACAGTATTGCATGCTCTGCTTTTATTTGGAGAGTCTATAGTGTTGTGTTGTCTGGTCTTCCCTCTTATCCTCCCCTAATTCCCCCACCTTCCTCCCACCCCCACACCACTATGAAGTGAAATCTGAGCTTTTATGTTCTAAGTAGCCCTCCTGCTGTGTTTTCTTTTTTCTTTGGAGTGTAATGGCACGATCTCAGCTCACTGCAACCTCCGCCTCCCGGGTTCAAGTGATTCTCCTGCCTCAGCCTCCCAAGTAGCTGGGACTACAGGTGTATGCTACCACACCTGGCTGATTTTGTGTGTTTCATAGAGGCAGGGGTTTCACCATGTTGGTCAGGCTGGTCTCAAACTCCTGACCTCAGGTGATTCACCTGCCTCAGCCTCCCAAAGTGCTGGGATTACAGGTGTGAGCTCCTGGCCCCTGCTGCATTTTCCACAGTTGTACAGTTGTGCATCTGTGATTGATTGTGCTACAACCTGGGAGGAAGCCACTCTCCTCCTTTGCTTTGCCCATGAAGACGTGGCCCTGTCAGGTCTAGAAGAATAAAATGGTTGCTATGGTTGCTGCGGCAGCTACAGTGCCAAGCTGAAAAGCTGCCTAGAAAGTCGCCTGCTTATCTGTGGAAAGAGAGGGGACTGCATTTGGCACAGATACAGTTGCTCATTATATTCTGCAGGTATAGTCACTGAGGCATCCTTGGGCACATTCTGCGAACTCAAAGATGTGTAGAGATTTGGAAGGTGAATAAAAGGCTGTGTTTGTTTAGGTGGGGCAGTATGGCTGTTATTAAGTTTAGTGAGATGGTAGTGGTTAACCTCACCAAAGTATTCATTCATATAAGCATCACCTTCAACTTTGCCACAGTGTTTTTGGGGGATAGAAAAGTTCACTGCCTGTGACCAGTGAATAGTAAAACACTACTGGCATTTTTTCAAATGGCCATTAAACGCCAACAGCCACCACCACTTGCTGAGGGACAATAAAAGGAGCAGAGGAGGCAGTCAGTCACTTTGCATATGTTTGAATTCTTACACTGTAGGTGTCCAGCCTAAATAATGCTGTCATTGGTTTTAGTTCAGTTAATCATGCCTGAATTAAAATAGATTTTTTAAAACTGTGATTGTGGGAATAGTGCAACATAAAATAGTTTTATGTGGCCCTACTTCATGTCTAAAGTGTAAAACCATTTGTTTCAAAAGAAGACAATTTAAAAACATTTTCTTTATTTTTAATACAGGGTCTTACTCTGTTGCCCAACCTGGAGTCCAGTGGTGCAGTCATAGCTCACTGCAGCCTGGAATTCCTGGGCTCAAGTGATCCTCCCATCTCAGCCTCCCAAGCAGCTGGGACTATAGGCATGCACCACCACAGCTGGCAATTTTTTTTTTTTTTTTTTAAATTCTTGGTAGAGAGAGAGGGTTCTCTTTATGTTGCCCAAGCTGGTCTTAAACTGCCAGGCTCAAGTGATCCTCCTTGCCTCAGCCTCCCAAAGTGCTGGGATTACAGGCATGAGCCACCATGCCCGACCTCCAAATATTTTCTTATGATAGGTTACTCCTGAAAGCAATAAATCTAATGTAAAGTTCAGATTGACTTTTTAATTATCTTTATTTTTAAATTTTGCTTTTTAATTTTCTTTTTTGTTTTGTTTTGTTTTTGTTTTTGTTTGAGACGGCATTTGCTCTTGTTGCCCAGGCTGGAGTGCAGTGGTGCAATCTCAGCTAACTGCAACCTCGCCCTCCTGGGTTCAAGCAATTCTTCTGCCTCAGCCTCCCAAGTAACTGGGATTATAGGCGCCCACCACCACGCCCAGCTAATTTTTCATATTTTTAGTAGATATGGGGTTTCATCATGTTGGCCAGGCTGGTCACAAACTCCTGACCTCAGGTCATCCACCTGCCTCAGTGTCCTAAAGTACTGGGATTACAGGCATGAGCCATCATGCCTGGCTGCTTTTAAATTTTCTAATTCACTTATTTTTATTGTGTTATAGATTGAGTTTTGTTTTCATGCCTTCCTGTGTTTGTGGAGTCTTAGAAAAGAACTCTCAGGTTACTTTATTTTAATTTAATTTTATTTGTTTGATACAGTTTCAATCTGTTGCCCAGGCTGGAGTACAATGGCATGATCTCGGCTCACCGCAACCTCTGCCTGCTGGGTTCAAGTGATTCTCCTGCCTCAGCCTCCCAAGTAGCTGGAATTACAGGCATGCACTACCACACCCAGCTAATTTTTGTATTTTTGGTAGAGACAAGGTTTCACCATGTTGGCCAGGCTAGTCTTGAACTCCTGACCTCAGATGACCCACCTCGGCCTCCCAAAGTGCTGGGATTACAGGCATGAGCCACTGCACCCAGCCTCAGGTTACTTTTCTTTGAGGCTACACTGATATTCATTTGTGGAGTACAGATATTCTTCTGTTGGTTGGTACTGTTTAGCAGTGTCTCCCTAGAATCTTGTGTCTCGCAAGACTTGACCAGATTGTTGGGCACTTTTCAAATGCCCTGCTAAAGCTGCTGAATCCCTGAATGATCAAAGCTGGCACTGACTTGGGCAGCAGCCTTGACTTTTAGAGCATAGCGTGCTAACAAAGAGGAGCTTGCTTCCTCCAAACAGTAATAGGATAATGTCCAGGGATCAGTGAGTGCGTTCCTTTCACCCAGTACTCTGCACCTTGCATCTCTTCAGCCTTCTGCCACCTTCTCCTGATTGACACCTCTTGTCCTGGTGGTGAGGGAGCAGGCAGAGTCTTTGGATACAGCTCAGCTAAGTGCCTTCAAAGTCAGGGCAGGGGAACTAGTAGCTGAGCCTCCATTGCCCGGGGTTATCTACTTGGAAGGTTTTTCTGCCTTCCTAATTATTCTTATTGCTACTATTTTACTGCCATTCTCCCTCCATTTGTGTTACTCTGTATAATCAACATCTAAGTGCTAAAGTCCTGGACTTGCTTCTCTTCAGTCTGTGCCTTCTCTACATGGTATAGACGGATGCAGGTGAGATTTCCTGACAACTCCCAAATGTGTAGCTCCAGCCCAGGCCACTTCTGTGAGCCCCAGATCTGTGTGTGTGATTGCAAACTCAAGGTTCTCCGCTGCTGTGTACTATTCCAAACTTTAAATGTTTGAATCTAAACTCATTATTTTGTAACCCTCCCTCCCACCTATAAGCCTTCCCCCAACAACAAAATAACATATTTGGTCTCTTTCATGTCCTTATCATGTGAAGGACACTCTCATCCACTTAACTTTGCAACCTGGGAGTTACTACCACAATCTCTTGCTTTCCCTCTGTATTCAGTAGTCCCTACATTTTATCAGTTTAAATTCTTAAATCTCTGTCTTTAATGTGGTTCTAAAGGCCCAGCATGATCTAGCCCTGGCCTCACTCACTAGCCTCATCTCCAGCTGCCCCTCTCTGCCCTGCTGAGGTGGACCTCACCTTAGAGGCCTTACACCAGCCCCCACTTGCTGAAATCTACCCCACCTCCCCACTGCCCAACATCTTCCTGATTTCATGTTCCAAGTTCATGTCCTCAGGGGAGCCTTCCCTCGATGCTCAAATGAGGTCAGCATCTAGGGGTGTAAGCTCTTGGGGCCTGTATGGCCCCCTCACAAGAGTCTTAAGTCCCATAGCAATAAGGGCTTTGTCTTTGCTTATAGTATATGCTCAGTGCCTAGGGCAGGCCCCTCACCAGGTGAGCATTTGACAGATATTTGTCTAGTGAAGGGATGGATGGATGAATGATTGAGTGAATGAATGTCAGGCACAGTGCCAAGCATTTTGTACACATCTCATTTGATCTAGGAAACTGCTGAAATTGCAAGACACAATTGGGGGGTCACCCCAGAGCTTAGCCAACAACCAAGCCCAAGCTCTTTCTGCTCTTGCCACTGGCTTCCTTGAGGGAGAGACAGTTGCTGCTATTAGATTTTACTCATAAAAATCTGTGATGATACAGGGAGAATGGAGCAAGACTTCTTCTAGTAGAGAAATTAGGGAGACACTGAAGAGACTTGCATTTTACTGATGCTAATTTCCTTACGGTCATTTCTTTAAGAAAAAAATCCTCTTAAGTAACAAGCTTGGGGAGCTATAGAGCTAGATCAGAGATTTTGCTGCCAACCTCTAAGTGACATTCCAAGTCCACTTTCCGCTGCTTCCTGAGGAGGCCTGTCAGAGCTTTGCAGGTGTATTCCTGATCTCCTGGCTTGTAGCTGTTATTCAAACTGCTTCAGCTCTTTTCCTCTCTACCATTTTGGTTCTTGTCTTTTTAGACCCTATTTATTCATTGAAGAAGCTTTTATTGAGCACCCATTATGTTCCAGGCACTACACTGGTTGCCCACCTTTATTCCTGTTCCTGGTAAGCATCTCTTTACCATTGCCCCTCTGCTCAGCAACCCCCACACTTTTACAAGAACTATCATTCATTATGTAATGAGGTCTTGAACTTATGGGTTAGTTCAACATTACTTGGGCACTGTGTAGCAGATACTGTGCTAAGTTTGGAAGTTTAAGAAGAGACACACCCTGTGCCTTGAAATCTGTTTACACTACTATCAGCCACACAAGAATGGGCAGATGAACTAGTGTGAAGTCAGGAAGTATCCATAGTTTTCTGTGATCCACGAAAGTGCTACGGGTTTTCAAACTCCTGGACAGCTCTGAGGCCTTGATCCATTTGTAGGTCAAACATTGTACGAAAAGTAACCCAAGAGAGCTACTTGAGGGCAAGAGGAAGGACTGGACTATTTCCCCTGTCTCTTATCACCTTCCTCACCCTCATTCTCCTACCCTATCTAAGTACTAGTTCTTGCCAATAAGCTTCTTGCTTCCAATGTGTGAAAATGTAAGCACTTAATGGGCAATTCCTAAAAACTGCTATGTTTTTCCTCAAAAGCAGTGGCATGTACTTATCTCAAAGTTTGGAAGTTAATGGGAAAAATATATTGACCAATAGGCACAAATCTATGCATCCTATTTGGAGTTGACCTAACAGTTAAGACAACTGGACTCCAAAATAGACAGTAACAGTGATCTCCAGAATCAAAAGTGAAAAGGAAATATTAGAGCATCTACTTTTCTGACTTATTGCCTCAAGAATTTCTTTTTTGCTTTATACAAAAATGTAGACAATATTCTGGAACTAACAAGTAATTATAGCAAGATTGCAATGTAAAGATTAATATATAAGTAAATCACATTCCTATATATTAGCAATGAAGTAGAATTTGAAATGAAAACACAGCACATTTACATCAGCACCCCCAAAAATGAAATCCTCAGGTGTAAGTCTAACAAAACATGTTCAAGATCTATATGAGGAAAACTGCAAAACTCTGAAAGAAATAAAAGAGGAACTAAATACATGAAGAGATATTTCATGTTCAGAGGTAGGAACACTCCGTGTTGTCAAGATATCAGTTCTTCCCAACTTGATCTATAGGTCCAAAGCAGTGCCAATCAAAATCCCAGCAAATAACTCTGGATATTGACAAACTGATTCTAAAGTTTATAGATAGAGGCAAATACCCCGAGTAGCCAATACAATATTGAAGGAGAAGAACAAAGTTGAAGAACTGATGCTATCTAACTTTAAGACTTATTATAAATCTACAGCAATCACGGCAGTGTGGTATTGGTGAAAGAATAGACAAATAGATCAATGGAACAGAATAGGGAGCCCAGAAATAGACCTACATAAATATAGTCAACTGATCTTTGACAAAGGAGCAAAGGTGATACAAGGCAGAAAAGATAGTTTTTTTCAACAAATGGTGTTGGAACAACTGGAATCCACATGCACAAAAATGAACCCAGACAGAGACCTTACACCCGTCACAAAAATTAACATAAAATGAACAAGACCTGAATGTAAAACACAAAACTCTAAAACTCCCAGATATTGTACATGTTTTGTTAGATTTATAATAGAAAATCTATTATACATGACTGTAGATTTGGCATTGACTTTATATACAATACCAAAGACATGATCTGTGAAAGAAAGAATTGATAAGCTGGACTTAAATTAAAATTTAAAATTTCCGTTCTGTGAAAGGCCATGTCGAGAGAATGAAAAGACAAGCCACAGACTGAGAGAAAATATTTGCAAACAGATATATCTGATAAAAGACTGTTATTCAAAAATATACAAATAATTCTTAAAACTAAACAATAAGGGCCGGGCGCGGTGGCTCAAGCCTGTAATCCTTGCACTTTGGGAGGCCAAGACGGGTGGATCACGAGGTCAGGAGATCAAGACCATCCTGACTAACATGGTGAAACCCCGTCTCTACTAAAAAAATACAAAAAACTAGCCGGGCGAGGTGGCGGGCGCCTATAGTCCCAGCTACTCGGGAGGCTGAGGCAGAAGAATGGCGTAGACCCGGGAGGCGGAGCTTGCAGTGAGCTGAGATCTGGCCATTGCACTCCAGCCTGGGCGACAGAGCGAGACTCCGTCTCAAAAAAAATAAAAATAAAAATAAAATAAAATTTTTAAAAAAAAACTAAATAAGAAAACAATCTGATAAAAAATTGGGCCAATGGGCTGGGCATGGTGGCTCATGCCTGTAATTCCAGCACTTTGGGAGGCCGAGGCGGGTGGATCACAGGGTCAAGAGTTCAAGATCAACCTGCCCAACATGGTGAAACCTGTCTCTACTAAAGATACAAAAATTAGCCAGGTGTGGTGACACACGCCTGTAGTCCCAGCTACTCAGGAGGGTGAAGCAGGAGAATTGCTTGAACCCGGGAGGCGGAGGTTGCAGTGATCCAAGATTGCGCCACTGCACTCCAGCCTGGGTGATAGAATGAGACTCTTTCTCAAAAAAAAAAAAGAAAAAAAAAATTGAGCCAAAGATGTGAGGGGCCTGGGCGCGGTGGCTCACACCTGTAATTCCAGCACTTTGGGAGGCTGAGGCGGGTGGATCACTTGAGGTCAGGAGTTCAAGAGCAGCCTGGGCAACATGACAAAACCCCATCTCAAAAAAAAAAAGAAATACAAAAACACAAAAATTAGTTGGACGTGGTGACACATGAGTATAATCCCAGCTACTCGGGAGACTGAGGCATGAGAATTGCTTGAACCCAGGAGAGCCGATATCTCGCCACTGCACTCCAGCCTGGGTGACAGAGCCAGACTCCCATCTAAAATATATATAGATATGGACACCTCACCAAAGAAGATGTGCAGATATACAGATGGCAAATAAGCATATGAAAAGATGCTCAATATCATATGCCATTAGGGAATTACAAATTGAAACAGCAATGAGATATCACTATATAGCTCTTAGAATGACCTTTATGATGGGCTGGTACAGAGGGTGGTTTCCAGAACCCCTCTGAAAATCAAAGACCAAGTATTAGAAGATCAGGCCCAGTTTGGTGGCTCACACCCATAATCCCAGCACTTTGGGAGGTGGATGCAAGAGAATTGCTTGAGCCCAGGTGTTTGAAACCGGCCTGGGCAACATAGTGAGACCCCCATCTCTGTTCTGTTTTTTTTTTTTAAAGATCAAGTGAGAAGCTTACAAATTCATAGGAAAAATATGAAATGGTCTAGTATTATGTGGACAAAGAACAGGAGTAGCCAATTCACGAAAAAGTAAAACTAAAAGCTTCCAGCATGCTCAGTTCCACAAAATGACAAAACCATAGGGTCCCTTTATTCTAGCTGTTAATTTAGTAAAAGCACAAACACAAGCATGCATACAGCCCCTACATGTCCCCTCTGTTTTAAGTATCCTGATCCTCTTGGGGAAATAGGTGTACCATGTACCATGCTGATGACCGTGTGCTCTGGCGGAGCCCTTTTGGTAAACAGTTTGGCTGTATAGATGTGTGTGTGTGTATGTATGTGTGTGCATGCCTGTGTGTATATATATATATATATTTCATACGTTAATGTCTCTCTTTAAACTCTGCTTAAGAAAACCATCTCAAGTGCAGTAAATGCCACATGTTTATCATGGCACAACTTAGTATAGTGAAGAATGGGAAATCTTAATCTAGCCAGCCAGTGGGAGTGTTAGGCAGACTTTATAAATGATGTGTAGAAAGACTGAATAATAACACTGAACAGTGTTTATGACTGTATTGTTGAGTGAGAGAAGCAAGACACAATCATACCTTATAAATCACCTCTTTTATAGTACTTGCCAATTTGTTTGCAATTCCTTGTCCTTTTTTTTTTTTTCCTTTTTTTTTTTCTCGAGACAGAGTCTTGCTCTGTCGCCCAGGCTGGAGTGCAGTGGCGCAATCTCAGCCATTGCAAGCTCCGCCTCCCAGGTTCACGCCATTCTCCTGCCTCAGCCTCCTGAGTAGACTACAGTTGCCTGCCACCACGCCCAGCTGATTTTTTTGGTAATTTTAGTAGAGACAGGGTTTCACCGTGTAAGCCAGGATGGTCTCGATCTCCTGACCTCGTGATCCTCCTGCCTCGGCCTCCCAAAGTACTGGGATTACAGGTGTGAGCCACCGCACCTGGACTCCTTGTCCTTTTTTAACTGTCTTTATGTCTAGACTTGGGAGTACCCTGAGGGCAAAGATAGGTCATAGGACAGAACATGAGAAAAGTATCCATAGTACTTTTACCCATAATAGATAGTCACCCTCTCAGACCTAAGGGTGTACCTGCGGGCAGAATGAATAATAAAACTTTCTTACCACCCAACATTTCCTAAGAGCTGCTAATAGTTTTCCATATTTAAAATTATGGGAAACAATATTTAGAGAGCTCTTTTTCACACTGAATAGATTTAAATGATTAATTTTCTTTCTTTCTTCTTTTTTTGTTTTTGTTTTTTGAGACAGTCTCAGTCTGTCACCCAGGCTGGAGTGCAGCGGTTCATTCTCAGCTCATTGCAACCTCCACCTCCTGGGTTCAAGTTATTCTCCTGCCTCAGCCTCCTGAGTAGCTGGGATCACAGGCACCCACTACCATGCCCGTCTAATTTTTGTATTTTTGGTAGAGGTGGGGTTTTGCCATGTTGGCCAGGCTGGTCTCAAACTCCTGACCTCAGATGATCCACCAGCCTCGGCCTCCCAAAGTGCTGGGATTACAGGCATGAGCCACTGTGCCTGGTCTTAATTTTTATTTTTAACTTTGGTGAATGTTACTGGATCATTAAGAAAGTTTTCCAATATAGTATTAGCAACTGCCATAAAGACTTGTCTTTCTTGGGAGATGCGGCGATGATGGTGCAGGGCCTGTGCAGGCAGGGGTGGCGCCTGAGGGTCCCGGGCCAGGCAGCCGCACACAGTGTGGCAGGATCCACTCAGGTGCATCTCCTGTGGTGCTCATCTGGCCGCTGCCATCTGTGCTGGACCCCACCAAGGTGTTGAGTCTCATGGACACGATCTGGAAGGACCCAGACAGCGTGCCTCCCATCGATGTCCTCTAGATCAAAGGGGCCCAGGGAGGTGACTACTTCTACTCCTTTGGGGACTGCCACCACTAAACAGCCTACCAGCAGCTGCAGTCAAAGACTGCCAAGCTTGTCTAGTTCACCCTCTCGGACCTAAGGGTATACCTGGGGGTGCCCACACCAGACGTGCAGTAACCACCTCCTTAGCACCTGCCCCCACCTCCAAGAGCCCAGAAGACACACCTGGCCTCCAGCAGGCTGGGCCTTGCAGAAGGAATAGTAGGGATGCATTCTTTTTGCACCTGGGGTGAGGGTCTCACTCTGGGCACCCCTCTCGCCAGCTGTAAGGCCTTGGACTCATGATGAACAGTGTGGGTGCCTCAGTTCCCACATCTTTGACAGTCGGATATGGCTTTACCCATGAAGCATTATTGAGAGGATGAAATGAGAACAGAGATGGGCTTGGAGAGCCACATGCTGCTGACTCCAAATTCCCAGGAACAAGGATCCTACTGCATTTTTGTCTTTATGTAACCCTATTATATGGACTACATTCAGCTGTAAGGAAAGGAAAGCCTTGGTTGCAATGGTTTAAACAAATGTGTTTGATTTTCCACATAGCGTGAATTCCAGAGGTAGGTGGCCAATGGTATTGGTTCAACAGCTCCGTGATAGTAGAGGTCACATCTCTGAGATCCTTTTGCCTTGCCCTCATTTGCTTGTTACTTCATGGTCACAAGATGGCTGCCGTATCTCCAAGAATCATGTCTGTGGTCAAGGACAAAAGGAGTAGGGGAAGAAGAAAGGCCAAGCTTGCTGGACCTGTCAACTTCTATCAGAAAGTAAAACTTATGTCAGAAATCCGTTTCCTGCTCTCTCCTTCTGCAGATTTTCACTTAGATGCCCTTGGCCTGAGCTAGCTACCACCGCACCCCTAAGCTGTGAAGAAGGCTAAGACAGTAGGGAACAGACTCGTATTGGTTGAGTAGACCAATCATGTTCCATCTACTGAGACTGGCACACTGCCTCCTGAAATAAAATTGGAATCCCATTTAAACAAAAAAAAGGAAGTGTCTTTCTTAAGTGAGTTTATACAGACGATTGGCACATAGTCCTTTCATCAGAATCCTTAGGTCAAGATTATATTACATTGCAGATGATCTCCAGGGTACTTTGGAGATGGATTCTAATTCTTATTCTCATATTGCAGTAACAGGGAAACTGAGAGATAGGGGTGTGTCAGAGTTTGAAAGACAAACTATTTGAAGACAGAAACTCTAGTGGAGATTGATTATTAGCCAAAATACAGAATTTGCTATTAAAGAAGAGGGTCTAGAATCCTACCCCAAGAAGTTACTGGGGCATCCAAAAACAGGTTGTTAGACACATTGAAAGTGTGAAACTCAGACTTTGTATAAGGCTTTTGTATCTTGAGAGGGAAAATTTAAAACCTTCGGAGGCTTGGGAGCTTCACGAGTTCATGATCCTTCTCTGCACCAAGTTCACACTTGCTAACCTTTCTGCTTTAGTAGCTAAACTTTTGATTCCATGAAATCAAAACCTTTTAATTGCTTTCTGTATTGGTGACCTTTAAGAGATAACTTGGGCTTATTGGTGTCAGTCTGTAAAGAAACCAAACTCTGAATTGTGATACTATCTATTGAATTAGGCAGGGGAAAAGCTAATTAGTACTATAGTGAGACTGGAGTGCTTCTCAGATATTACCTAGGGGCAACTGAGGAGGTGGAAATTTACTGATTTTTTTTTTTTTTTTTTTTTTTTTTTGAGACGGAGTCTTGCTCTGTCGCCCAGGCTGGAGTGCAGTGGCCGGATCTCAGCTCACTGCAAGCTCCGCCTCCCGGGTGTACGCCTCAGCCTCCCGAGTAGCTGGGACTACAGGCGCCCACCACCTCGCCCGGCTAGTTTTTTGTATTTTTTAGTAGAGACGGGGTTTCACCTGGTTAGCCAGGATGGTCTCGATCTCCTGACCTCAGGATCCGCCCGTCTCGGCCTCCCAAAGTGCTGGGATTACAGGCTTGAGCCACCGCACCCGGCCAAATTTACTGATTTTTAGACAGTCTATCAAATTACAATTTTCAGAAAAAAGTATTTCCAATGACTGCAGTGTTTTGCCTCTATCAACTATATACTATGTATGAGTTTTTAGAAATGTTACTTTTGGGGCTGGGTGCAGTGGCTCACGCCTGTAATCCTAGCACTTTGGGAGGCCGAGGCAGGCAGACCATGAGACCAGCCTGGCCTACATGGCGAAACCCCACCTCTACCAAAAATACAAAAATTAGCTGAGCATAGTGGTGCATGCCTGTAACCCCAGCGACTCAGGAGGCTGAGGCAGGAGAATCGCTTGAACCTGGGAGGTGGAGGTTGTAGTGAGCCAAGATTGCACCACTGCACTCCAGTCTGGGTGACAGAGCCAGATTCTGTCTCAAAAAAAAAAAAAAGAGAGAGAGAAATGTTTCTTTTGAACTCTCATGGCCTTGGCTAGTTTTAAATGCTTCTTCATTGGTAGAAGTCTTACAGAGATCATGAAACATTAATAGTTACCATTTATTGTGTACTCTTTCTGTGTTAAATATTTTAGGCATATTATCACAGTCAGTCCTTACAGCACTCCTTTGAGGAACATGGCATTTCTCCCAAAACACATTTTTAAGAACCCCTGAGATTTCAAAGATCAAGATCAGAGCAGGAAAGGAAAGCTCTGGGTCTGAACCAGGTCTGTCTGCCACCAAAACATCACTCTTAATAGAGATGATGGTCTGGAACAGTGGTAAAATCTGACATAATTCAAACACTTAAACTAGTTTGCGTATATGTATAAAATTCCTAGAATTCCTTATAAAACACACTAATGACATTGAAGTTCAGTAACTTCCCATGTTTCGTATAAGCCAGAGAAATACTGATTTGCCACAGTGAAAGAGTTAGTGGAAGCTATTGGGCCATCCAAAGAAGCTAAGGCTGAAAAGGCTACATATGGTACGATTCCAAGTACATGACGTTGTGGAAAAGGCAAAACTACAGAGACAGTAAAAGGATCAGCGGTTGCCGAGGGGTAAGGGGAGGGAGGGATGAATAGGTGGAGCGTGGAGAATTTTTAGGAATGTGAAACTATTCTGGATGATACTGTCATAGTGGATTATACATTCGTCAAAATACAGAATGTACAACACCAACAGTGAGCCCTCACATGAACTATGGATTATAGTTATAAATAACATATGGATATTGGCTCATCCATTGTAACAAATGCTCCACACTAATGTAAGACATTAATGGTTGGAGGTGAGGGGATATATGGGAATCCTGTACTTTTCCTTTAATTTTTCTAGAAACTTAAAACTGCTCAAAAGTCTATTTGTTGCTTCCCCCTCCCCCCCCCCCGAGATGGAGTCTTGCTCTGTCACCCAGGCTGGAGTGCAGCGACATGATGATCTCGGCTCACTGCAACCTCCGCCTCCCAGGTTCAAGCGATTCTCCTGCCTCAGCCTCCCGAGTAGATGGGATATACAGGTGCCCATCAACACAACAGGCTAATTTTTGTATTTTTAATGCAGATGGGGTTTCACCATGTTGGCCTAGCTGGTCTTGAACTCCTGACCTCAAGTGATCTACTCGCCTTGGCCTTCCAGAGTGCTCGGATTACAGGCAGGATTCCCTTCATATTTAAAATTACTGACCCCAGGCCACAAGACATCAATCATGTTAAAAATTCCACTGTCCTTCATGGCTCACTTGATTTTTTGCTAGCTCTGTGGATGAGCTTTTCCTTATCTGTTTTCTCTCTCCCTTTCCAACTGCCAGCATGCTAGCTGCTTACATTTGGTCTCCCCACTCCCAGCCTGTCCTACCTCCTGCCATCAGATTAATCTTCCTGAAATGTGGCCCTGATTCTGTCATTCCCCTGGTGAAAAACTTTTGTTCATGCTACTCTCCCCTCTTGGTTTCTCCATCACCTGCATCACGTGGTCTATCTTCTCTGAAATCTCGTTAGAAGCAGTCATTGAAATCAGAAGCGACCTCTATCATAGTGTGTTGTTTGTAACTTGTTGACATTTGTTCAGACACCCTTGTATTAAACATCACGTTGTACTTGCTTCCCCCTCACCATCAATTGGACTGTAAGTTATCTGATGGTTAAGTCTAAGACTGTTTTCCCTCCACGTTGGTTTTCGAGTCACCTGGAGTGCATTTAATACGGTGGGCCCTTGAAAAATGCATTCAGCTGAATCAATGTGTCTGTGTTCTCAGTCTATCCAGAGCTCTGCTATTCGGTGAAATGGAAGAGAAACTCATTGCCTACATGACTGTTATTGTGATGTACAGTGCAATAGCTGAGATGTTACTGACATTAGAATGCTGTCATTTATTGGTATTTGATCACTGGCATATTATATTTGGGATTTGTATCCTTACTTTGACTGCTCTACTATGTATTGAATGAAGAGTTTAGAGTGGTATTAATATGTTTTAACCAGTACATTTTAAACCAGTCAAACATCTATCCACATGCAAAAGAAGGGCCCGTACTTATCATGCTTCTTCACATGCTTACCTTGCTTGTTACATGATAAAGGGTTGCCTTTATCTATTTTTCCTTTTAGAAGACTGAAAACATTTAAATGATACTGTCGTTTTGATCACTGTTTTAGGTTCTTTGAAGATTGAGGAATCTGGTGACTATTTTGTTAAGCAATTTTTCTTCTGGAGTTTTCTTTTTTAACCTTTTGTGGCTTAATTACAGTAAAAGATTTTCAAGTAAGTGAAAATGAGTTGCATATATCCCTTAGGTCTTTTTCTTTATCTTAAGTAACAGGGGAGATGAAGTAGAAATATTTAGCAACTCAGTTATTGCCTCTGGCATTTAAGAGTTCAGCTTGAAGAAAAATAGTTGACTTGAAAGAATATGGCTTAAGGACAGAGGTGAGAAGGAGATAAAGAAGTGCATCTATAGGAACAAATTTGTTTCTTATTTGCTTTAAAAATTGTTTAAGTAAAGCACATTTCACCAAGTTGAATTTCAGCTTAAGAGTGAATTTCACCAAGTGAATTTCACCAGAAGTGAAATGGCAGAACTCCAAATACTGAATATGCTATGCTTTTAGAAAAATAAAGTAGTTTTTTTGTTTTCTTTTCTTTTGTTTCTTTAAAAATGAAGGTCAAAAAAATATCAGCAGGAAAGTCAGAAGTGGATTTAGATATATAAATGTCCTCATTGAGGAACAAGGGGGTGATCTTTTTTTTTTGAGAGAAAGTCTTACTCTGTTACCCAGGCTGGAGTGCAGTGGCAAGATCATGGCTCACTGCAGCCTTGACCTCCTAGGCTCAAGCAATTGTTCCACTTCAGCCTCTTGAGTAGCTGAGACTAAGCGTGTGCCACCATGCCTGGACAATTTTTGTGTTTTTTTGCAGAGATGGGGTTTTGCCATGTTGTCCAGGATGTCTAGAACTCCTGGGCTTAAGCGATCGACCCACCTCAGCCTCCAAAAGTTCTGAGATTACAGGCATGAGCTACTACACCCAGCCAGGGATGATCTTTTTAAAAGGAGGTATAGTTTAATAATAATATGCAGAAAATAGGCTTAAGATTTTAGTTGACTATAAACCTAATATAAATCTATAATGCAATGTGGTTGCCCGAACCATTCTTAAAATATTAGGTTGTTTCAGTATGTTTTATTGTTTTGAGGAAAGATAAGCATCCTATTAAGATTTCAGGTGGACATACTTTTTAAGCTTTTGTATTTAACTTATAAAAATCATCAAGCTATAACAAAACTTAAGTCAACTTATGATGTTTGTCTTCCAACAGTAGCTGATAGCACATTTTTTTTCAAGTTCATACTGGATTATAGTTAAATTAAAAGTTATTTATTAATTCTCCAGGATAATAGAAACATTAATTGTTCAGAGAAATTCCAAATATAAGGAACTTTAGAGAAAAGATGTGTTTGAGTATGTGTGTGTGTTGGGGGGTGGGGGTTCCCGGAATACATGATGGAAACTTGTCTAGAGAATTCTAGTGCTTTAACTAGAGCATAAAAATAGAGCAGAAAATAGCCACAGATGTTAACTGACAATTGGACATGTGTGAATTGGGTCTTTGAAAATTTACAAATGGATTTTCTTTGCAAGTTATATGCTCCACAGAGAAGAAAGGTATATGTTCACTTCTGCATGTCTGCTTGGTTTCCAAAGAATAGCTGCTATCTTAACTTAAAAATTTTTAGTTTTCATTCCAGAAAACATTGTATTTTAAAAATTGATAAAGACACTCCATTTGTAAATACTTGTTTTAAAATAATATTTCTAGAAGGCAAGATAGTGGCCCCCTTTCCTGTCAATGTGGAGTTTCAAAGCAGCTGAAGGTAGAAATTAATAGTTGGTGAGAGAGCTATCAAAAGAAAACCAGGAGCCAGAGACCAACTACTAGTAGTCAGTAATAATTCTGATGGTCTACTCAATCTGCCAAGGAAAACAAAATACATTTTTTCCCCCAAGTCAGGTTAACACAAGTATAAAAGGAAGTACATTCAGGATCTCATATGCCATAGTTCAAAAATTTTTTTTACTTTATATATCATCAGATACATACATGCACATACATGTAAATATGCATCATCCATGGGATGTGATCTCAGGGAGATAAGTACCAATTCATATATTCCTTTTAAACCCACTCACTATTGCCCCGATTTTTGTTCCTTCTAACTGCATTCAACTCTTCAATTCATAATCATACAGATTCATGCAAATAATAGTAACGTGTTTACCTGGTTTTACATTCTAACGTTCTATTTCTAGAATTGCTTAAATGTTAAGTAGCACTTATTCCTGTAGTCTCAGTTACTCACAAGTCTGAGTTGGGAGGATTGCTTGAGGTTGAGGCTGCAGTGAGCTGTGAATGTGCCACTGCACACTAGCCTGGGTGACAAAGTGAGACCCTATCTCAAAAAAAAAAAAGAGAAAAAAGGTAAGTATATAAGAAAGACACTGTAAAGCAGAAGTTTTTCATTTCTTATTACTTCACTAGAGGAGTTTGGAATTGGGAAGAGAGTTGGGTAGCAACAACTAGAAGTTAGATCCGTCACATACAAGTATGCGATTGTTGAATTACATCCTTACCTGGAAAATGAGCTGTTGTAAGGGTTAAATGAAAACCTATTTAAAGCACCTATTTTAGAGTAGGAACTCACTAAGATGGTAGGGCTGCTACTCTTATAAGGGGACTGTATTAGTCTGTTTTCATGCTGCCGATAAAGACATACCCGAGACTGGGCAATTTACAAAGTAAAGACGTTTATTTTATTTTATTTTATTTTATTTTATTTTATTTTATTTTATTTTATTTATTTTTTGAGACAAGAGTCTCACTCTATCACCCAGGTTGGAGTGCAGTGGCATGATCTCAGCTCACTGCAACCTCCGCCTCCTGGATTCAAGTGATTCTCCTGCCTCAGCCTTCCAAGTAGCTGGGACCACCAGGCACGCACCACCATGCCTGGGTAATTTTTTTGTATTTTTTTTTAGTAGAGACGGGGTTTCACCATGTTGGCCAGGCTGTCCTCAAACTCCTGACCTTAGGCGATCCGCTCACCTTGGCCCCCCGAAGTGCTGGAATTACAGGTGTGAGCCGCCATGCCTGGCCCAAGAAAGATGTTTAATTGGACTTACAGTTCCATATCAGGGACATAAGTGGAAGAAGGGATATAAATGGAGTTCAGGATTTCAACTTTGATATACATAAGTAATGGCGGTTCTTCTGGGTGCTGCTTAGCAGTAATTGGACAGAGGTTATTTGCCCAAAGTTTCTTTGAATTTATCAGCTATTTGCCAAACACTATTGATGGAATTGACAGGACCACAAAAAAGACTCACAACATTTTCATCTGATTCCTAGTTTTCAGGAGAAAAATTAAAGTTCTTTGGGAGAACTTTAAAATGTTACATTTAAATATAGTTAATAAAAAATGGCATTTCGGTCCAGTGTTAACATTAGTAAATTAATGTGATTGAGTTTCAAGGTTTTGGCTTGTGCATGCTTAAAGCTTTGTGAGTCAAGAAATTCCTATTATAAATTTATTATCTTAAAAATAAGATCTGCTCCCATACCAGAGAAGATGAGACAATGAGTCTGCCATCCTAACAAACCCAACACAGATATGTTTCATATCTCTTTCCATCTCTTTTTATTTTTTTTTTTAAGTTTACATACATGAATTCGTTTTTTGGTGTAAAATTGCACAAGTTTTAACTTGTATATTCCTGTAATCACCATCACCACACTAAGGATACTAAACTGCTACATAATTCCTAAAAGTAGCCCTTGTGCTACTTTTCAGTAATTAAACACAACCCTCCCCTACCCCAAACCTTGGCAACTACTGATCTATAGTTTTACTCTTTCCTGAATATCGCATGAATGGAATCATAAAGCATGTAATCTTTTAAGACTGGGCGGACTTTATTCAATGTAGCACATTTGAGATTTGTCCATGTTGTGTGTAATGATATGTTTCTTTTTATTGCTGGATAGTATTGCCTTGGAGAGAGATACCACAGTTTGGAGGACATGTGGGATGTTTTCAATTATTGGTGATTATGAATAGAGCTGTTACAGACATTCATATACAGACTTTTGTGTGAATATACTTTTTTATTTCTATAAGTATCTAGCAGTACTGGGTCATATGGAAGATGTGTGGTTAACTTTATAATAAATGATCCAACCATTTTCCAAGATGGCCGTGCCATTTTGCATTCCTGCCAGCAATATATGTGAGTTCTATTTTTTCTGCGTCTTCCTCACACTTGATATTAAGCTTTTTGTTTTAACCATTCTAACAGGTATGTGGTAGTGTCTCAGTGCATTCTAATGGCTGATTATTTTAGCTATTTAAACCCCTTTGCCATTTCATATAGAAGTTTTATTTGCTCATTTGGTAAACTATCTGCTCAACTCTTTTGCCCATTCTTTAAAATTCAGCTTTCTTATTGTTGAGTTCTGTGAGTTCTTCATATATTTGGATTCAAGTTCTTTTTTGGATATATAAAAAGCAAGTATTTTCTTTTAGTGTGTAGCTTGTCTTTTTACTCTTATCAGAATCTTTCATAGTGCAAAAGTCTTTAATTTTGATAAAGTCCAATTTATCTTTTTTCATTAATAGTTTGTGCTTTTGGTGTCATATCTAAAAACTCTTTGCCTAATCCAAAGTCACAAAGATTCTCTGGGTGTTGTTTTCCTCAGAGTTTTATGTTTTACATTTAGGTTTGTGACAATTTTGGGTTAATTTTTATATAAGATGTAAGGTATAAGTTAAGGGGGGTTTTGTTTTTTGCCTGTGGATTTTTAATTATCTCAGCACCACTTGTTGAAAAGACTACTCCTTCTCCATTGAATTGCCTTTATACTTTTGTCAAAAATCAGTTGGCCATATTTGCATGGTTCTCTTTCTGAGCTCCTTTCCACTGGTCTGTGTATCCGTCCTTATCCTAACGCTATGGTAAGTCTTAAAATTGGGTAGGATGGGTACTCTAACTTTTGTTTTTTCAAAATCATTTTAGCTATTTAAACTCCTTTGCCATTTTCATATATAAAGTTTATTATTGGCTTGTCTATACCTTGAAAAAAATTTGCTGGGATTTTGATTGGAATTGTGTTAAATCTGTAGATCACTTTGAGAAGTGACAACTGTGTTAGATCTTCAAGTCCATGAACATGATAGGTCTCTCCTTTTTTTTTTTTTTTTTTAATGGAGTCTCACTCTGTCATCCAGGTTGGAGTACAGTGACGCGATCTCAGCTCACTGCAGACTCCACCTCCCAGGTTCAAGCTATTCTCCTTCCTCAGCCTCCCAAGTGGATGGGATTACAGGCTTATGCCACCATGCCCGGCTAATTTTTTGTATTTTTAGTAGAGGCAAGGTTTCACCATGCTGGCCAGGCTGGTCTCAAACTCCTGACCTCATGTTCCACCTGCCTCGGCCACCCAAAGTGCTGGGATTACAGGCCTGAGCCACCACACCTGGCCTAGGTCTCTCCTTTTATCTAGGTTGTCTCTGACTTCTTTCGTCAGTGTTTTGTTGTTTTTATCTCTCTTTAAAGTTGAAGCATCCATTGATTCTGATGTTTGGGGGTTTTTTTGGTTTTTTGTTTGTTTGTTTTACCTTTCTTCCTAACAGAAATGTTTTCAGAATCTGATTTAAGTTTCTTTTACTGCAGTAGGTACACTAGAAAACATAATTATTTGTCCAGATCTCCATCTTATTTAATGTTGGACCCAAGCCCTCAATGACAGAAGATCCCCTTTAATAGGGCAGTGACTATGTGTACCAATTCCATGGGTCTAGCCAGCTTCTCATAAGTGACAGCAGACCAGAGAGCATACTCACGTCACTATTTCCTATTTCTCTCCTCTTTATTTTCAGTTACAGTTTCTGTCTTTGGGGAAAAGCAGGCAAAATCTAATTTGTAATGGATAGAACTAGCTGTCCACTTAAACAATAGAAAACTGAGTCATAAATTCTGTCTTTATAAAACTCCTCCATACTTTTGGAAAATGACTCACTTTTAGGCAGCGTCTGCCATAGATATTTGCCAGAAAGTGATCTAACTTGGATAAGCTTGATGCTTTGTACAAGTTTCAGAGCCCCCGTAGAGAAAGCTCTTAGGAACCAGAGACCATCGTGTGCCTATGTCCCAGGACTTTCAGTCCATCAACACACGTCACTGTAGCATTTTGGAATGTTCTGGTTCAGTTCCTCTCAGATGTTAGCTACTTCAGAACCACCTGGAGGGCTTGTTAGAACACAGATGATTGTGTACCACTCCCAGAATGTCTGGTTCTATAGGTCTGGGATGGGTCTGAGAATTTACATTTTGAATAAGTTCCAGGCATTACTGAGGCTGCTGGTTTGGGGCCTGCTTGGAGATCAATTCCTCTAATTTTGGTGTTTGTGTCATTAAAAAGAATTGATAATTAAAAAAAAAATGCAACCAACAGAATCTCCATAAAATCTTACATGTTTACAATTAAATCATTCTTACAAGCAATGAGATGGTATGGATTTGTTCTCAAGTTATTGGATGGAAACAGAAACTTCTCCACTAAGGAGCCCTGTCCATAGCTGATATGAGAGAGAAAACAAAGCTGGGCCACATTGCTTTCTGCCTTCTTCTTTTATGTAACCAGGAAGGAGCATAACCCTAGAATTTTTTTTTTTTTCTAAAGGCAGAGTGTTGCTCTATTGCCCAGTCTGGAGTACAGTGGCGCAGTCTCGGCTCACTGCAACCTCCGCCTCCCAAGTTCAAGCAATTCTCCTATCTCAGCCTTCTGAGTAGCTGGGATTACAGGCGCCTGCCATCATGCCCTGCTAAATTTTGTATCTTTAGTAGAGACCATGTTGATCAGGCTGGTCTTGAACTCCAGACCTCAAGTGATCCACCCACCTCAGCCTCCCAAGGTGCTGGGATTATGGGCATGAGCCACCGCGCCTGGCCATTTAACAGCTTATATTCTCTTAAGGTTGGGTCTTAAGTCCTATTTCTTACCTCAAGGAGATGTAAGATGTTTATATTTATTTCTTTCATTTAGACATGCTAAATTTTGTATGTTGAGAGCAGACTTAACTTCAATGCAGACAGGAGAATTTAGCAGCACTCAAAATGAATTTACAACGTACGATTCACTATAAAATGCTTACCATTGACTAGAAGCTTTACTCCTATGTACCTCGATAGAGCAGAAATAGTATGGTAGAGTAGAAAGATCAATCATTAACCAAGGAAATCTATTCTGTGTGCCTTGGACACTCAATACAAGGGCCTTGGAAGTTACTTACTTTGGGTATTGCTTTAGTCAGGAAATTGAGGAGTTTTTGGAATAGATCTTTTAAAGTTTCTTTTTGGCCTTGAGATTTTATGTTTTTATGTTTCTATTTATTTCTGCCTAAGTAAATGATCCTTTTTTCTTTCTTACCACCATCCATCCCTATTACAAATTAAATATCTTTTTGTAAAAGGTCTTAACCTCAAAAGGAGAGGAAATGCAATTAGCAAACTCACAAATTTCCTTTCAGTCTTAATTTTCTTTTGCATTTTTTTTGAGACAAGATCTCACTCTGTTGCCCAGGCTGGAATACAGTGGTGTGATCATGGCTCACTGCAGCCTCAACCTCCCAGGCTCAAGCGATCCTCCCAGTTCAGCCTCCCAAGTAGCTGGGGCCAAAGGCATGTACCACCACACCCTGCTAATTAAAAAAAAAAATTTTTGTAAGGGGGAGAGTCTCTCTATGTTGCCGGGGCTGTTCTTGAACTCCTAGGCTCAAGCTATCCTCCCTCTTTGGCTTCCCAAATTGCTGGGATTACAGCCATTGGACCACCATGCCCAGCCTTAATTTTCAATGGGAAAGATTATTGAACCATGCTGTATGCTGTGTTCATTAGCAATCTCGCTATATCAAATTTTTGCTACCTGGGTTGAAACGGCGAATTTCCATGTCTTTCTAAAATGCATGCATTTTTGTCTGCAGCTGCCAAATAGGCAAGGCACAGCTGAATAAGACGTGGAAATGTAGCTTGTTATAAGTATAGTGTGTGGAGGAGTTTCTAATCTCTTTCTGTCCAATCAGCTATGCAGTAAGAGCTCAGTTTTCATCCTCTAGCCCTGAATAGAATGGGGAAATCATCAGCAATCTATTCTGGAGCATACATTTTTAAAATGCTTTGAAGAGAAAATTTTTCATCCAGTAAGTAGTGAAGAGCTCCTGATTAATAATCGCATTTATTTTAATTTGTTTAAATTGAGATGATTAGGAGAAAACAAAGATGGGGGAAAGATTCGGGATTTTAGAGGGTTATTACACCCTGATTCGGGTGATTATCCGTACTACCCCCTCGGACACACTGTGAGCTTTATTTACGTACATTTTAAGGCAGACAAGATTAGATAGATCCCAGGTGTCCGTTACCCTGTGACCTTTTACCAATACAGGTAAGAAATCTTAAACTCAAGCAGAAACCTGTACACGGCTGATCTCTTTAGGAGTCTTTGAATCTGGGGCACGTGCTCTGAGACATTTGTGAGCCTTATTGGGTCACTCTCTGTTAGGAGAAGGCCACCAGTTAAGGCAAATGACAACCCAACCTATTCCCAAATTCACCTGTGTAGCAGAATCAGCTTTGATCTTAATAATGTAAGGAATCAAACAGCCTTTGGTGTTGAATGAAGTATGCTATACCTTAGCCAAAAGCCTCACTTCTGACCTGTGCCTGATTTCCTGTGTACTGTGACTTGATTATCCATACATTTGACTTTTCAAGACTCCCTGAGGCTGGGCTAATTAGAATAGCCCGGTAAAGCCATTTGAGAGTTTTTAAAATAACATCCTAGGGACTGTAGTAGGGTTCCTGTTGCCACTGTTCTCCAAAGGCACCCTGCATTTGAGAATCAGTTAATACCAATCCAGTAGTATACAAGCGAAAATTCTGATTATGGGAAAACAGAAGAGAAGGCAGTATTGGCTGTTCAAGCCACATGTCTGAGCATAAATGGGGAGGCCATGATTTCCCACTGCTTTTGACATAACACCACAAAGAATGTCTTTGTTAAGAATCAAAAAACATAAGAGTTGAACAAGCCAAAGGAAGAAATGATATCATGGCCCAGTTGAATCAACTAAGGAATATTTTTATGTTAAAGAAATTCTTTAACCTTATAACTAGGGCATTCATATTCTTGTGTATATTGAGTGGCAGATTCATCTGAAAAGAAAGTTCACATCAATAGCCTTTTAAAGATTTAGGGAATATTTTGCAGTGTAAGACTCATTATTTAAAATCTGAAATATATTTTTCCTTCCTACGAATCTTCTGTGTGTTTATAGTAACATCAAGACAATGACATCCTGCAATTGCACTAGAATGTATTAGAAATGCATGCCTTGTGCCAATGTATTCAACAAGGAAGCTATCTTTTCCTCTGTCTTATTTTCATTGAGGAAACCCATGCCTATGCATTATGCATGCGAGTCTGGTGTGGTGTTTAAGTATGCTCCCATGGGACTGCCGTGAGACTGCTGTGAGTCTGGATTTGGGGGAGAGCTGTGTCTTGGCATTTTCAAATATAAGAGAAGGATGTTACCTGATACTCAGAGAATCTTGGCTGAAGCTTAGCATCCCTCTCTGGATTAGCTTAGTGTTGTTTTATGATACTATTTTTTTGTTTCAACCAGTTGCGCTATTGTTTGCTGATGGAAATTGCTACATGCTGGCCGGCAATCATTAGGCAATGCTAGGGTTTCTGATAAATAGAATATAGGCATCATTCTTCATATCAGCAAAATGATAAGTTGGGGTTTTGCCCATCATACTTAAAGCTAATTTAGGACTTAAAATCTGGAGCCATGCAAATTTATAAATGCTGCTTAATAGGAGACAGTGCATTTGTTGATCTAGTGCTTGAATTTCCAGTGTATTTTTTTTTTTTTAATTCTGTGTAGGGACCCATTTTAAGATAATCTGGGAAAGAAGAGAACCAGGGAGGAAAATACAGTGTGAGGGAGGCTGGGTGGGAAAATGGAAAGAGAGGTAGGCTGTGGAATTAGATGAAGCCAGTAGTTCTTATATTTTCTGTATAGCAAGAGCCCCTTTAGCAGACTGAGAGTTCTGTGGAACCCCTCTCAGATTGTTTTTAAATGCGTAAAATAAGCTGGACTACAAAGAAAGCCAATTATATTGAAAAGTTACCAAAATATTTAAGAAAACACTTGTGGCATAGTAGTAGGTGCTTTTTTACTAATGCACAAAATAACAAGGTCTAGTTGTGGGACCTAATGACTTCTATAATTTTTAAATGGTGATGGGCATCAATGGTATTTCACAATTGGCAACAACTGTGAAGTGATATGAAAATATGTGTATTTCTGTTGGAGACAAGGTCATAGATACTGCCAATATCTGGTGAGTGGTCCATACATTCATAATTGAAGGAAAATGCTAAATTGTGGAGGTTAATGCAAAGTAAAATGTAATCATTTTCCTGTCCCAGTCCCCAAAACAAGAGCTCGTGGATCTCAGATTAAGATCCCCTGGGTTAGAGCTTGGCTAGAATATTAACATGGCCTTTTACTGGCTGTACCACCTTAGGCAAGTTAACCTCAAAAAGTCTATTTCCTCATTTATAAAAGTGTTGATGAGACCCACTTTGTACAGTTGTTGAAAGGCGTAGGAAGATCATGCCTAACCTAACTCCTTGTGTACAAATGATGACTTGTAGCACACTAGGTCTTCTGACTAGATTTCTTTTGGCAGTGATAGTATAAAATGACACTTGCTACACTTGCTGAGAGGCAGGGGCAGACTTTATCCTAGGCAAGGAGCTCGAAGATTACACTGAAAGCTGAAAACTCCTTTACCTTTAGATTTTCTTGAGAGTTGTTGACCCTTAAGGAGTGTCAGAAGTGGGGTATAATATGGAGAAAAGAGAAAGCATTATAAAATATGTGGAAAGGAGTCTATTAGGAAATCTGCTCCTGGCCTTGTTGATCCGAAGCCTTTAGTTGCAAAGAAACAGCTTTTTGTTCATTATAAATGTTTTAACATAATTAGAACTGGTGTTGCCATCCACCCCATTTGGGCATGAGCTTTTTTCTTCCACTGGAGACGTAGGTCCCCAGATGATTGATTGGCTGCAAAGTATGGACATGTCTTGATTGTTTCTAGAAGGAGCAGGACCACTGCCTTCTTGGATCATAACTACTACACCTGTAGAGCCCCAAAAAGTCTGGTTACTCTATTAGATTAAGGTTTAACCTGTGATAATAATCTAGTTTTATTACTTAAAGGGAAACTCAAAAGTGTGAAGTTTTGTCTGGATATTTTATTAAGCACATGTACCTATAGGCCATAAGGATGTGTTCTTTTTCTGGCTGGCCACTGAGTAGGTCTGTGCATGATGCTGGGCAGTTCTTCCTTTCTCCCTGACAGCTTTTAAAGGTGCTGAGTATTTGATTCATCATCTCAGTGGGGGTGTGAAATCAGTGAGGCAATGGAGCTTCAGGGTTTCCTTGTCCCTTGGGTCATGGCTAACACCCCATTTAATGTCTCCTTTTCATCAAAACCAGATTTGTTGTCTCACTTATTTCCCAGTGTCTGGCCAAGATAGTGATCTTCATGAAAACAAACTGGAAGTAATGCAAGCCAGAAAAGATGCGAGAGCTTCGCCTCTGCAGAAGGAAGCTGTTAAGGGGAACAGATGGAGACAGGGTCTAAACAGCTTCAAGAAAGTGTGCGCTTGCTAGTCTCAGAGGTGCTTCCTGTGCCCCAAGAGCTGTTTGAATCAGGAACTACTTGAAGACGTGAATGACTTCTCCAACTCTGCCAGGGATCCTTCATTAGCCCAGCACTTCTGAGATCACTCAATGCCCCCCGTAGACCTCTCCTGCTCTTCTGGATGCAGAAGCAGGAGTGGGATATAAAGCGAAAATATAGTAAATTTTAATCTAGTGTGGCTTGAAAAAGAAGTTGCAATTTATAGAGAATTACCAAATATGCTGTGATGGATCACTAATTTTCAACATATGATAATTTAAACATTAAGGATGATGTCTATAATTGTTATATTAATCTCTGAAAGTATCAGGACTTTATGAGGTTCCTGTGCCTTGGCCATCATTGTGATCATTTATGGTGACTAATCAATTTGATGACTAAGTAGCATATTAACGGTAAGCATTCTTGGCAAGCAAAGGGAAGAAATGTCTTATCTGCATTCACCATATTTCATGTCTTGGCTGTTTGCAGTTATTTACCCCTTTCTTCCATTAATCTAAACTTCCAAGACCCTAAGCTCACATTGTATCATGTATTAACTTGCTAACTAACCTGGTTTTGTGGTTTTCTTTCTCTGATCTAATCAGTCCAATCAGAAGGAAGATTACACTTATAGATGCACATGCTGATGTCATGACATCATCCTCTTATTTAAGGATCTTCCCTTTGCTTCCCTATCAAGTCTCAACTTCTCTGGCCATCTAGACTTCAGGTGAGGTCCTTTTATCTTAGTGACCTTGTTCTTTGATTCACTGACATGGATCTTGGATGCCATTAAGGTGGTTTACTTATTGTCAGATACACTTTGTTCTTTTCTGTCCTTTCACTGTGGAATTTTTCTCTTGGCCAAATTCTATCCATTCTTGGCCCACACTGCCTTCCTAGCATTCTTGTATCTCTCTCTCACTGTCTCGCCTGCACAATTTGGTACATTTGGTTTACTGTTGGTCTTCTATTATTTCACATATTACTTGTTTTTCCAGCAAGTCAGAGTTCCTTAATAGAAAGTATTCTGCTTTATTTATTTTGTATATTATAATTCTTAGCAAAGCACCAGCACACAGTGAGTGTTCAATAAATATTTAGAGGAAACAGGTAAAAGGTGTCATGAGTTAGATATTTCAAATATGAGGAGATGAACCCTTGATGGGGTCAACCCGCATCAAGTGTGCCTCGTTTACAAAACCAGGAACCCAATTTTCTCCTTTTTTTCAAAGTTGATCCAGCCTTAGGGAATTCAGTTCATAAAAACCAAGCTCAAGGGAGTGAATGCCAATTCAATAACAATGAAAAGTCTAATCTCTAGGTAACTGGAATATCTGTGTCAGCCATTCATTGCATCCTTTTTCTTGTAGCAAGGCTTCCAGCAGGCTACTCTAGGGTCATTCATGGCCAATAGGATTCATTTGCACCAGCTCTGAAGCCTAGTGCATGCCATTTAGACTCTAAGGACATCTTGCAAAGTTCTTGATTTTTAGTTTCACCCCTTCCTCATAGATGACTCTTTGCTTTTTAAAGGAATCGAAGGGCTATTCTATAGACAGTAGTAAAACCTGTTCAGAGATGTTCTAAATGCCAGATTTCGTTTGCTTGAGAAGCAAAGAGAAGATAATTTAGACAAGGGCAAAAGTACCGTGAGAAGACTTTGGAACAGTTTTGCCCAAGTTGTAACTGGAGACGGAGACTTGATGAGTTTTGTGCATTAGGTGGATAACATTCATGAGCTGGAGAGAATGGGAAATGCAGAGTGCAAGGGAGATTAGTTTTGAGGGGGCAGATGGCAGTGTTGAGTGATGCTGAGGGGAGATCAGAATGTCAAAAAAGAAGTATGACTGATACCTGGTTAGTTTCTTTATTTTGTCTTTCTTTAAGCTGCTTTCACCAATGATGTACATATGAAAAAGGGATGTTATGAATAAGTTACCTTCAAACTAAATTAACTGAGCGGTTTTTACATGGAGCTTCAGGATATCCAGAAGCATATGTCTAGGCATAGAAACGGTTATTCTTAAGGGCCAGGAGCAGTGGCTCAGGACTGTAATCCTAGCACTTTGGGAGGCCGAGATGGGCAGATCATGAGGTCAGGAGTTCGAGATCATCCTGGCCAACATGGTGAAACCCTGTCTCTACTAAAAATACAAAAATTAGCCAGGTATAGTGGTACATGCCTGTAATCCCAGCTACTCGAGAGGCTGAGGCAGGAGAATTGCTTGAACCCAGGAGGCGAAGGCTGCAGTGAGCCAAGATCGTGCCACTGTACTCCAGCCTTGGTGACAGAGCAAGACTGCCTCTCGGAAAATAATAGTAGTAATAGTTATTTTTAAAGTAATATTTAATGTGAAATTCATAAGACTTGAAATTGGGGGAAATTGGAAGGGATTAACTCCTGGGATATTGCTCATTGTCCTTTAACACAGATTAGTATTTTTGCAATCTTAGAATTATGTATTTATCAGGGGCTTCTTTTTCCTGTGGACAGCGTCATGGGGTGTTTGAAGTGGCTTGAGCCCAGGAAGTCTGTTTGGATAAATACTAATTGATGGACTGATGTAGAACACTTTATCATCTCTGAGCAACTGGTAATCACTCAAACGCATGTAAGAAGCTCCGTGGTTGCTTTTTGCAGCTATCAGTCATGATGGTTGTGTAATGCAAATAGGAGTAAAGGTTTGATTAGTCTGTAACAGTAGCTGGAACACTTTTTCTGCAAGGGGCCGGATGGTTTTGTGGGCTGTGTGGACTCTGTCCTTATAGCTTGAAAGTAGCCATAGACCATAAACAAATGTGTGCAGCAGAATTTGAATAAAACTTTATAGAAAATGAAGTTTGATTTTCGTAGAAACTAATGTGTTATGCTATTCTTTTTTAAAAACTTTCCAGCCATTAAAAAATCTAAAAAATATCCTTGACCCACAGACTGTATGTGCCAATCCCTGGTACATAACATAGAATAGGATGAGTTTCAGGAAGAAATAGTACAAAATACAGGCTGCTATATGTTTGCAATAGTGTGCAAAGAAAGTTTACCGAGCCTTTTCTTGGCAACTGAGACTTCTTATACCATTCATTTTCAAAAGTCATTGCAAAACCATGAATTTTTTCACTAATTTCTTCAAACTGATTATATCAGCTTTCTAAAATATTTGGTGTATAATCAAAGTACCGTTTTGTTGCTGGATTTCAAAGGCTGCAGTTTAGTACTAGGTTTCTCCTGTTTCAAAACAAATTGTGTTATGTACACAAATATGTATGTGCACATGCATACACAGGAGGGCTCTTTACCTTAACAATTTCAAGTTCTTCTAATCTCCTTTTTGTTCACTACTAAGTGATTCTTTATTCTCCATGTGTCAGTTTATTTCCAGATGTACATCTTAGTTTTCTTCTGGTAAAGTCCTGTTTCTTTCTATCCTTGCTGATAGAGGAAACCACATAAAGGATTTCTTAAAATTAAGAAAACAATGTCACTTCAGGTGTGAATCCTGTATACTTTAAGAATCAGTTTGCAGCAACATGGCACAAGTATACATATGTAACAAACCTGCACGTTATGCACATGTACCCTAGAACTTAAAGTATAATAATAATAAAAAATAAAAAATAAAAAAATTACAAAAACGTAAAAAAAAAAAAAAAAAAAAGAATCAGTTTGAGGTGTATAGTTGACATCCAAACCCCAGATGCATAATTCACTTGAATGGGAACATTTTGTAGAGAAAGCTGAAAAATGGCAGTCAGATTTTTACAGAACAGCCCAAAAGGGTGTTGTGTGTGCTGATGATTAGAACTTTTGCCGTTTCATGCTTAGTAATTAGGACTGAAAGATGGGCTCTGTATTAGTCCATTTTGCGCTGCTATGACAAAATATGCAAGACAGGGTAATTTGTAAGGAACAGAAATTTATTTCTCACAGTTCTGGAGGCTGGGGGGGTTCAAGATCAAAGTACTAGGAGGTTAGGGCCCAGTCTCTGTGCTTCCAAGATGGTGCCTTAAATGCTGCATCCTCTGGAGGAGAACACCATGTCCTTGGGTGGCAGAGGGGCAGAAAAGAGAGAACCTACTCCTGCAAACTTGCCTTTTTAATTTTTTAATTTTAATGTTTTTAGAGACAGGATCTCTGCTCCATTGCCCATGATGGAGTGCAATGACATAATCATAGCTCACTGTAACCTCAAACCCCTAGGCTCAAGTGATCCACGTGAGTAGCTGGGACTACAAGTGTATGCCACCATGCCCAGATAATTTTTAATTTTTTTTTTTTTGAGGGACAGGGTCTTGCTATGTTGGCCAGGCTAGCTCAAGCTCTTTTGATAGCAGCATTAATCTACTCATGAGGGTTGTATGCTTATGACCTCAACACCTCCCATTAGGCTGCACCTCCCAACACTGCTGCACTGGGGATTAAGTTTCCAACATGCAAATTTGGAGGACATATTCAGACTATAGAAGGGTCTGTTCCTCGGAACACTGTCTTTTTAAAAAGAAGTACATTTAATTATTCAAAGAATACATGACTATGTTTTTGTCTTTTAAAATAATGTGGATAAATTTAATTCCTCATTTGACCCTGTCTCCTCCATTCAATACTTCCTCCCTTCCCAGAGATAATGTCTTAGTCTGTCCAGGCTGCTATAACAAAATGCCATAAACTGGGTGGCTTAGGAAGAACAGGAATTTATTTCTCCCCATTCAGGAGGCTGGGAAGTCCAAGATGAAAACATTGGTAGATTTGGTATCTGGTGAGGGTCTGCTCATGTAATCTCACCTGGTGGACAGAGCCAGGGATCTCTCTAGTGCCATTCATGAGGGCTCCACCCTCATGGCCTGATGGCCTCCCACAGGCCATATCTCCCAATACTGTTATATTCTGGGTTAAGATTTCAACATAGGAATTTGGGAGGAACATAAGCATTCAGTTCATTGCGGGCAACCATTGTTATCAATGTTTTGTCTTTCAAAATCATTTTCTGTGTGTTTATGTACATAAATGTTCATAAAGTATGTTTCCTAATACAAACCATATGAGGCCAGGCATGGTGGCCCACATCTGTAGTCCCAGATACTCAAGAGGCTGAATTGCGAGGATTGCTTGAGGCTAGGAGTCCAGTCTAGGTAACATAGCAAGACCTTATCACTATAAAAATAAAAATTAAAATAACCCATATGGATTTTATGTCATACAGATTATAGTGAAAATTGCTTTTTTTCCTGCTTGATCCATGTTGGAGAACACAGGTCAGCATTTTTCTTTTGCCGTGCTTTCCTGAGGATGGGGTGGCAGGGGGTAAAAGGTGATAGAAAACCCTTTTGCATATGATATTGCGGTAAGACAATCCTGTCCTCTAGGCCTGGTCAAGGTTTAAAGCTGACTCTCCCATGGTGTGCTCATGAGGGTTCTTCAAAGACTCTGTCACCTGCATCAGTTTCTGGGAGTCCAGGGGTCTACCACCAGTCCTGCCACTGTGGTCATGTTGCCCTTTCAGACAGCCCTAGAGGAATGGACCTGAAACAAACTCTGGACTGGCTCATTCTTGTCGGAGGACCACCTCGTGCTGTTGGAAACATCAGGCACTCTGTGCCTCCACACCCACAGCCCCTGAGAGGATGGCTCAGACCCACTGCAGCAGCAATTTCCCTTGACTCCCATGCCACCAGGGCAGCTAACCACACTGCCTCTCATGTTCCAGGTCCCCAGAGAAGGGGTCCCAGCACCTCTCTGTGTCTCTTTAACAGTGGAGCACTCAAATCAAGCCCCCAACTGGCCTCACCGAAATCCTGCTTGTGAAGTAAGAAGCTGATATTCCTACTCTTCCCCCAATGGGAAGAGGGTGCTGAATGGGGATCTCAGTGCAGCACTTTCCAAAGAAATCCTCCCTCACATCTTGCTCTTGACCCTCCCTGTGGGAGAGGGGCTCAAGCCTAGTTCTTAGTTATCTCCTTTTTGAAGGGCAGATGGTTTTTGTTTTTTTTTTTTTTTTTTTTGAACTCACTTTGGTATCTGATATTGCTAGCATCTTGTGTTAGAGCCAAAACTTGCAGTGTGGCATCCTCATTACATGTATAAGTGCAAGTTTTTTTCTGCACTAGAAACTTACTTGTGGAATTGTTGGATGATAGAGGGATAGTATATTAGAATGTTAAATTACTCACCAACAGGGTCTCAGGTGCATGACACATACTTGCCAACACTTTTTAAATTGATCTTTAAATGCTTTTACCAGGCTTTTGAAGGAAAAAGACACATATATCTAACCATTTTATTTTTCTTTACCAGGAAGTTCTTTATATATTTATTAAGCATTTTATTTTTTCTTTCCACGAATTGCCCATTTAAGTCCTTTGCCCTATTATTTTAAACATTGTCTTCTCTTTATTGATTTGTAGTTCTTTATATATTCTTAATACGAATGCTTTGTTACATAGCAAATATTTTCTCCCAGCTTGGCCTTGTCTTTTAACTTTGGGAAATTGGACTACATCAAAGGCACCATGAATAATGACTTTGTGTTGTGTCTGGCTTAAAAAGGCCATCCTTCTCCAGCGTTATAAACAGCTTCTCCTATATATTCTTCTCATGCTGTAATAGTTGACATTTTACAGTGTTTTGAGGGTTAATCCATCAGGGGTATTTTCATGAATAGTAGAACTCTAACTTAATTTTTTCCCACATGGAGAGCTAGTTATCTCAACACTGTTTGTGGAAAGCCAGCAGCATGATTTGTGGCCACTGGAATAAGGGTAGTCAAAGGGCTAAAGGGGCTGGAGTGGGGAGAAGGACAGATTATTGCTAAATATCCTACTGATCAGGGTTAGATGACTTCTCAGTCTAGAAGTTACATACCCTCCTGAGAAAGCTACTTGTAGGAGTGGACACCCAACATCCTTGAACCAGTTTTACTATCAGAACATTTACATACAGGCAGAACTAAAATCTGTGATTATCTGGATGAGAAAACAGTTGTAGGCAACTTACTCATTTTTCTGAGCAAGAAAAGTTTCTACATAATTATGTTCTGTATGAATCTTTTATCAGCTTTAATAGTTAAGTCTCTTCAAAGAACATGAGATATTCTTTTTTTAAAGTAAGCATATAATTTATTTATCCTCATTAATACTTTGTTTTCCCGAACCCTTCCAAGTCGTTGGGGAATGTTGTGTTTCAGGGGTCAGTGAAGGTCATGAAGATGCCTTTAAGGCCTGATTAACCTGATCTGAAAAACTTTAAAACTGACCTTCTCTACATCTCCCCATTATTGTCCTACATTTCACAGTCAGATCAAGGCTTATTATCCTTTCCATTGGGGAAGTAGCCCAAATCAGTGTGAATGAAAAATATATTTACTAAGAAGTGTGAGTCTTTTAAACCCTCTTGTGTTTCTTTTAAGAAATTAAAACCAATAATGACTATCAGTTGAATTCGGTTGTTTTTATCAAAATCCTTGGACATACATTAAAGTATTTGTCCCGTGGGCAGGTGCCAAGGCTATGAAGTCAGAGCCTGGCATGTTCGAGAAGCAGAAAGAAGGTTGGTGAGGTAGGGACACGGCAGGTAGGGAGTAGAGTGAGGCCAAGCCCCAGGTCAGGGCTGGACCTCAGGGCCTAGGTCCAGGCGAAGGCACTGGGCATGATGCTGAGGGCAGTAGATGCTGTGGGAGGATTTTAAGCAGGGTGACAAGATCAGGCTTGTAGTAGATGAGAACTTTGGCTGTGTAAAGATAGATTGACAGTAAGCCAGAGTGAATCGAGAAAAAAATAATCTAGAAACCTGTTGCAGTGATACAGGTGAGGGATACTTTGCCTTTATTGGATTTGAAAGTATAAAAAGAAATGTTTATATAATAAATTGTTGTTTAAATAAATGGTATAAAATAAAACATTTTCAAAAACACCCATGTCACAAAAAAATATTAAAAAATCAGGTCTGTGCAGGACCAGCTACCTAACTTGCAGGGACCTCACTGCCAGATGAAACTGTGGGACCTCTTGTGCAAAAAAATAAGAATTTCAACATGTCAACAGCAGAGCATTCAACAAACATGGGACCCTGTGTGATTGCTGTGCAGTATGCCCTGGGTCTGTGTGATAAAATGGCTTGAGTCAGTCCCTGAGCAGCTTGTCCTTGCCTGTTCCATAAAAAGGCTGATGATGACTCCTGTGGTCTAGGCAGAGGGGTAAAGATAAACTAAGCTTGTGTAGCTACTACTGTTATTTTGTTTGTTTGTTTGTTTGTTTGTTTAGACTGCTCTTTGCAGAGCAGGGCTACCCTATAGGCAGTGTACCCAGAGAAACCTGTTCTTTAACTCAAAGTCTTTGTTAACCTTAATACAATGTAAATTACAGAGAATGTTGGAAACAAAACTGGCAACAAGTATTTATGACTAGAGGAGGTGAATCGGGATGGTGACAAGAATTGTTTTTTGTTCTTTTTTTTTTTTTTTTTTTTTTGAGACAGAGTCTTGCTCTGTCGCCCAGGCTGGAGTGCGGTGGCCGAATCTCAGCTCACTGCAAGCTCCACCTCCCAGGTTCACGCCATTCTCCTGCCTCAGCCTCCCGAGTAGCTGGGACTACAGGCGCCCGCCACCTGGCCCGGCTAGTTTTTTGTATTTTTTTTAGTAGAGACAGGGTTTCACCGTGTTAGCCAGGATGGTCTTGATCTCCTGACCTCGTGATCCGCCTGTCTTGGCCTCCCAAAGTGCTGGGATTACAGGCTTGAGCCACCGCGCCCGGCCTGTTTTTTGTTCTTATTGGCTGTGGTTGATGAAAACATAAACTAGGAGAAGGAAATAACATTAACATTAAATTTATTCCTTAGAACTATTTATTTCTTACTAGCACATACCCATTTAGCTGGCTTTCCAGGAGCATGTTCCTTTTTTTTTTTTTTTTTTTTTTTTTTTTGAGACAGCAGAGTTTTGCTCTTGTCATCCAGGCTGGAGTGTAGAGTGAAGTGGCACAATCTCGGCTCACTGCAGCCTCCGCCTCCTGGGTTCAAGCAATTCTCCTGCCTCAGCCTCCCAAGTAGCTGGGATTACAGGTGCCAGCCACCATGTCTGGCTAATTTTTTTGTATTTTTAGTAGAGACAGGGTTTCATCAAGTTGGCCAGGCTGGTCTCAAACTACAGACCTCAGGTGATCTACCCGCCTCGGCCTCCCAAAGTGCAGGGATTACAGGGGTGAGCTACCGTGCCTGGCTTCCAGGAACATATTTTTATACAGTTTGGAGGGACAATGATTTGGGCAAAAGACTTCCTGTTAAATTGTGTGCTTTTTTTTTTTTTTCTTTTTTAAAGAATTGGTAATATGGCCGGGCACGGTGGCTCACGCTGGTAATCCCAGCACTTTGGGAGGCCAAGGTGGGTAGATCACCTGAGGTCAGGAGTTTGAGACCAGCCTGACCAACATGGTGAAACCCTGTCTCTACTAAAAATACAAAATTAGCCGGTTGTGGTGGTGCATGCCTGTAATCCCCGCTACTCAAGAGGCTGAGGCAGGAGAATCACCTGAACCCAGGAGGTGGAGGTTGTAGAGAGCCAAGATCATGCCATTGCACTCCAGCTTGGGCAACAAGAGTGAAATTCTGTCTCAAAAAAAAAAAAAAAAAAATGGCAAGGCATGGCTTTTTATCTCAAATTTAAGTGTTAGCTCCTTCTCCACTTATTTTTTACCTGTAGAAAGTGATTCAGAAAACAGAGCTTTGTGTAAGAGGTGTAAACTGTGAAGTTCCGTAACTCTGAAAATTGGAAACATAAATATATAGAATTTTCCCTTCTAGTATCACTGCGGGAAGAATAGTGGCTGTGGGAATTTGGTAGTTTGGGATATTTTGAAATTGGTTGCTGTCATTTTCATTTGTAATAAGTTTACTTGGCAAGTTCTGTACCAGAGCTATCTTGAGGGCAAAGTTTGTGAACACCTTTTAAAACACAGCTTACGTTTCTAGGAAAAAGATCTTATGCTTACGAAACCAAATTCCTTTCAGCAATTTTCAATGACTCAGAGCCCTGATATTTGCATAGTGATTCAGCCAATGGAAGTTGACTCTGAGATAATTTTGGTTAAGATAAGTCTCCTGGTTTATGCTTTTAAAAAGTGAATAAAGGCCTGTCCGGAATAGTATAATGTGCAGTGGCTTCCAGCCACTTTTGATTATCTCAAATGCCACCTATAAAGCTGGGTAGTAATAGTGATATTAAGGTATTATTTCAGAGGGACCCACAAGGCCAACTTTGGACTCTTGACATTAAACACTGCAAAATTCCAAAGTGCAGACAGCTTGGCAAGTTTGAGTTCTGGTGCATTCTGTTCACAACTAGTTTTTTTGTTTTTTGTTTTTTTTTTTTCTTCAATAGTGCTTTTGTCTTTCTGCTAAAGGTCAGACTGTAGTTGTCGAGTATTGGTATTGTTCCTGAGTTAGTAGGGAAGATGGTGGAAGTATTGACTTAGTTTTTCTATTATAATATCCTATCACAATGCTGGATTTTAATGATTTTAAAATGTAAATAAACTTGTTTGCATTTTTAGACTACTTGTGAGCAGCTGCCAATTCTAAAATCACTATGAGTGTTTGCAGCTCTTTTCTGGGCTCATTTTACCCCTCTTTGATCTTCTATCAACATGCAGGTCTGTGTGACGGGCTAGAACCAGCGTGTATTTTGTTTAGAGTCAGACTTTGTTGGAATCCTTGTCTCACAATCTGGACCCTTGAGGCAGCACCCAGATTAAGTAACCTCTGTAATATGCGGTACCACCACTACTTGGCAGAGCTGTTGGGTAAAGTAATGCATATTACCTGCTACAAAGTAGATGTTATATTTGAGTGTAGAGGAGGGGTGTATTTGCCCATTCTCATGATGCTAATAAAGATATGCCTGAGACTGGGTAATGTATAAAGCAAAAGAGGTTTAACGGACTCACAGTTCCACATGTCTGGGGAGGCCTCATAATCACAGCAGAAGATGAAGGAAGAGCAAAGGTGTTTCTTACATGGCAGCGGACAAGAGAGGACTTGTGCAGGGGAACTCCTCTTTATAAATCCATCACATCTCATGAGACTTATTTACTGTCATGAGAATAGCACCAGAAAGACCTGCCTCCATGATCCAATTACCTTCCACTGGGTCCCTCCCATGACACGTGGGAATTGTGGAAGCGACAATTCAAGATGAGATTTGGGTGGGGACACAGCCAATCCATATCAAGGGGTAAGGTTTAAATGTAGAGCCATTGAGTCCAGGCTGCTGCCACATACGCTTTGAGGGCAATGGAAGTAGTCTGAGTCCTCTCCATGGAGAGTGGCCACGAGGGACCCAGAGCTGACCTCTGCCTGCCTCCAGCCAGATTACAATTCTGTTGTAATCTGGGACTGTTTTTCAACTGCACCCAGTTTATCTAGGGAGAGTTTGTAATTGATGTTTGTTTAGCCCCATGTCAGCATCACTGGTTTCTTAAGAAGTCTCACCCAATTCAGTGGGGCTAACAACATGAAATGGGTTTAACTTTCTCTAGGCACTGCTTACAACTGTGCCTGTTAAATCCCCTCTTCCAGTCTTTGAATGGTGGATTGGGCATATTCTATCATTGCTTCATCTTTCTAAATCTCCTAATCTCATATCCAGTTCAACCTGTGTGCCTCTCCTACTCTCTCTTCTGAGCTCTAGCTCCTCCGGGATGCTGGGGTGGAGAGGAGAGGATGGAAATGGGGAGCAAGGGACTAATAAGTATTTAACTCACTAAGCGGAGTTGGTGGTGAGAAAGTGCCTCTCGTAGTCTGCTGCTTTTGTGTGGTTTGTTCTGATGCTGGGGTGTCTGCTCAGGTGATGTGTAACTCTCTTGGGGCTGTGTTTGGCTTTACTTCAGCCTCGTTTGTGAGCAGCCTATGCAGAGGACAGCAATGCCCCCCTTTGGTATTGCTGGGTGTTCATGCCCCATCTGGCTTCAACTCCTCCTTCTAGTGAGTGTCCCTGTGCTTGGCCTATCAGCTGCCTGGCAGCCCAAGGGCTCCTGCCCCTGTGACCTCAACACTCCTTCAAAAGGAACTGTGTGAGTTACTGCAGTCCTCTCTGTCTGTCCAGGGGTTGTAGGGAACTGAAGTGGAGCAGAAAGATTCCAGTCTTCTTTCCTGGAACATTCCCTTGAGGCTCTGCTTGCATGTGGCTCCCGCAGTGGGCCTGCCACTCCCAAATCTCTGGCTCAAAAATGGGTACCAGTCTCATGCTCATGGGTGTGCCCCCACTCCAGGGACTGGATGCCAAGTTCCCCCTACCCCCTGACATGCTCCATTCTGCTGCAGTGCCAGCCTGGAAGGGAGTGGGGAACTGTGAAGTCTTCAGCTCAGCCAGCAATCAGATTAGGAACAAGATGCTCATCTCTCCTCCTTGCCGGTACCCTAGCCTCTCCTAGTGATTCTCTTGGAAACCCCCAACCCCTAACTGGTTGGGGAAGCAGACAGTAACCTGCACTAGAAACTTGCCCTCCCTATAAAGCCAACATCAACCTTTCTGCCTTTCCTTGCATGGGAAGAGGGGCTGTGGTCAGGTAGTAAGACTGGTCCTCTGACCTCCTGGGGAAGCCGTAGGGGGCAGTGTCTGACCCTACTTGTTTATGGCTTTCTAAGTAGGGTACTTAGCCCTGTTGTGCTCAGCTTTGGCCTTGGTTGTATTCTAAGAATACGGGAAACAGCCCACTTAACAATATCTTCTTTAAGTTAGTAATATTCTCTTTCTGTACCAACCCTTCATGTAGTGCCCAGGATGTTCTTCCTGTGCATCCTTTCCTGCAGTAGCAGAGGGAGGGCAGGACCACGCTAATATTTACTGGCATTTGTGTCAGATTCGATCAGTAGGCTTAAAATGTATTTCACCTTGGAAAGGTGTGGTAGGGGTCGCCATGGACATCATTTTAATTAGCTGTAGGAATTGGAGGTTCAAAGCTCCCCAAGTTTTCTTCAGTTTCCCCCTCCTGACTGTATGCCAGTGACTTAGAAATATAAAGGTATGTTCTCTTGGATGGATTGTTTGACTTGCTGCCTCCTCTTCATAGTCACCTAAGAAATGGACAGTCAAAATAAATGGAAAGTCTTACTTTAAATAGCAGAGTTGATGATTAGGTTCAGGTAAGCTACTTCATTGTTCATGCATTAAGCATATACAAGAAAGAAAAAGGAAACCACTGGGAGGGTATGAGTGAAATGGCTAGCTGTTTTTGGGAAAAGTTAATCTGGTGGCAGAGTATGGAAACTAGATCATCCAGGGAGGAGGAGATGGAGGTGTGGAGCGCTAGATTATAGGTCAGTGTTCAGACCAGAGGTCAAAGGGCCTGACCATGGTAAGCGGTAGTGAGAGTGGGAAGGAGGGGATGAAATGGGAGAGAGGCACAGAGTTGCTGGCAGCCAACAGCGCACTGGGATGAGAACAGGGAATGACTTTATAGCGTCAACCTGGGATCCATGAAAGGAGAGGGTACCATGAACAGAAGTAAGAAGAGAAGACCAATTTGAGCATGCAGAACATCAGGGCTACTCTTAGCCTATAGTGCCTTTTCAAGAAGGAAAAGATGTTCCCTCCTCCAGGCACAGGACCTGGCCTGCAGCACACAGGCTGGCCCCTGGGCTAGGTTCCGGTGTACAGTGTGCCACCTACACAACCATACATGATAGCCCTGGGGAAGATTCCTGTAGAGCAGCAAGGTTCCCAGGAAGTAATAAGGTCCCAACACTTCATCAAGGGCATAGCCAGACTCTAATGTCTAATGAGTGATAGTGCTTATTTCTGTATTGATTGTAGAAAAAGCCATCATGTAAGAAAGGCACCTCCTTTTGAAAGACACCTATCTTCTCCACACATATCACAGCTTTTCTTTTTTTTATCGTGATGAAATATATATAATGTAAAATTTACCATTCTAACCATTTTTAAATGTACAATCTAGAGGCATTAAGTACATTTACAACATTGTGCAACGTCACCATTCTCCATTTCCAGAAATTTTTATCTTGCAAAGCTGAAACTTTGTATCTATTGAAAATAATTCCCTATTCCCCCTCCTCCTAGCCCCCGGTAACCTCTATTCTACTTTCTGCCTCTGTGATCTGCCTACTTTAGGTACCTCATATAAGTGGAATTATAGAATATATGTGTCCTTTGGTGCTTGTCTGGCTTTTTTACTTAGTGTCATGTCTTCAAGTTTCATTCATGTGGCGTTTATCAGAATTTTATTCCTTTTCATGGCCGAATAATTTTGTATTGTATGGATATATACCACATTTTGTTTATTCATCTGTTGATGGGCACTTGAGTTGCTTCCATGTTTTGGTGACCATGACTGATGCTGCAATTAATATGGGGTGCAAGTGTATATTTGAGTCTTTGCTTCTAATTCTTTGGGGATATTATAATACCTATACTGGATCACAAAGTAATTCTACGTTTCACTTTTTGAGGAGCCACCAAACTGTTTTCCACAGTGGCTGCCCCATCTTACATTCCCACTAACAGTTCACAAGTGTTTCAATTTCTATTTCTCATCATCCTCACCATCATTTGTTATTTTTTGATTCTTTAAAACCAGTAGCCATCTTAATAAAGTAATATTGCCTTATGGTTTGATGTGCGTTTCCCTGATATCCCAGTTCTACTTTTATATAGCTGCTTATCATTAAGAAAGCTCTATTTTTCAAGAATGCTGGAAAGAGCAACTTCTCCCCTACAAACTTATAACCCACCTTCACCTATGTGAGAACATACAGAGCATAGTTTCACCTCCTTTGAAATACTGTAATAAGAGTTTTAGATGTGATTGATTCAACGTGCAGAATGTTTATTTTTCGTGCATGTGTGTGTGTGTGTGTTTGAGATAGTGTCTTGCTCTGTCACCCAGACTAGCACAAAGTGATGCAATCACAGCTCACTGAAACCTCACCCTCCTGGGCTGCAGCAATGCTCCCACCACAGCCCTCTAAGTAGGTGGGACTACAGGCATGCAACACCATGCCCTGCTAATTAAAAAAAAAAATTATAGAGATGGTGTCACACTGCTGGGCACAAGTAGTCCTCCTGCCTTGGCCTCCCAAAGTGTTGGGATTACAGGTATGGGCCACTGTGCCTGGCCACTACTTTTCAGTTAGTTGTGAGCATTTAAAAATCAGAAGAACTCATAAAAAATCTGAATCTTCCACTTTTTAGGAAATCCCAAAGCTCAGGCCCTTGTGGTCCACATTTTCACAAGTAGCTGTGAGCTAGAGCCAAGTTGCTTACAACTCCCACCCAGCCAGCTTTGTTCCTTACCAGTACCGGCCTCACCCCTGCAGGTACCTGTTTCCAAGCCCTGTTACAGTGGATTTTCTGAGGCTAAAGTTAGTTTGGATTTATTCCAACTTATATAAATAATTGAGGTGATTAGATATGACTAATACTTCTGTTCTACCTAGCTACTTAATACCTCCACTGACACTTCCTTGCGTGATAAAATCTGAAATCTCCTCATTTATCCTTGCATCCCTTGAGCCCCTTGAGGGACGGGTCTTATCAACAGATTGGTTTCTACTGGTTAAAAGTTGCTTTAAATCTGTTTCCTCATACCTGGAACAATTGGATATCATGTTTTGCATCTGCCCATCAGGTAGATACACCCTTTTAGCTCTACCACGTTCTAACATAGAGTGGCTCCTCTGTTATTGCTACCTAATTGTAGGCCTCCGCTTGCTAGTTGTGTCCACTGTTTATGTTATAGAGAAATCTTTTCACATATACAAGGACTTTATATCTGTGTGTGTGCTCATTCATTTAATAGCCTTTGTATGTGCTAGAGTTAAGGCATAAGAAATACAAATGTTTCATGTCTGTGGTCAGGAAATACAGTTAGCAGTGGCTGTAGCTGTTTAGATTGTGACGATGATAATTGGCCGCTTCAGATCCTGTGTCTTACAGATAATCAGTACTGGAAGGTGTAGGGTGAGGCTGCGTCACAGCCATGAAATGGAGGCATTGTGAAACCCAAGCCGGCCCAGAACACCCTTGCAGCATGATTTGTTATTGCACAGAGCTGGCTGTACTGCTGCTCAAGCCATATTTCCTGAAACTTAAGAAGGCCAGAGTGGAATAGAGTTCTCTTATAACCAGCTCCTCTTCCCTCAAACCTTCGCATGACACCCCTTGTGGTTTTCAGCCCGTCTCTCTGTGTGGTCGCTAATGACTTCATTAAAGGTGAAGCGTTTCAGTGATCAAGAGCCAGTGCTGGATGGTGGTCAGAGGGATGTAAATGTGCAAGTGGGCCTCGGAGCCTGGGTGGACCAGCCTCCTCGCCTCCGCTCTCAGGCGTCTCGCCCTCCGGCATGTTTCTCTGAGGAGCTGCTGATCATTTGCCCAGATGATGGAGCTGGGAACCTCGTTGTCACCAAGTCAGTCCTGATGATATGTGCTTCCTGTCAGGGAAATCCATGGTGCATGTGTTTATCTTCCGCTTCTCAGCCAGTTTCTTTCTGCATCTATCAGTCTCTTCTTATCTGTCTTCTTTTTCCTAACTGGGCATAGTAGTCAGTTGTGAGTTTGGACTTGTATTTTCTTATTTTGTAACAGTTTGTTTTCTGGCTTCATCTTGCCCCTCCGTCCTAAAAGCTCCACTTGACTTTTATTTCTCAAGGTAGGTGGGACGAGTTTGGATTTTTTTTTTTTTTTTTTTTTTTTGGTCAGGTTGATTTACATTTCCCCCCATTAGGGTGTGCCATGGAAAGAAGTTTTCTCCATTTCTGATGTCTATGTCAATACAGAACAATAATGAAATTGTTAGGCAAGTGAAATGGTACTTAATGTTCTGTCTGGAAACTCCTAGGCACCTGCAAAGCTTTCTGAGTGAGAATTCACTGTGGGTAGCAGTTCACATGCCCCACTCCTGAACATGTGTAGGAATGGGTCCCCGTAGGCATCACTTTCTAGCCAGTCCAAAGCCACGCTCCCCTGGCGGCCCATTGTCATCTTCCTGCTCCCATAGGCACGGCACCCCAGATGTCTGCTGATCTGACCAAAAAGCTGGCAGACAGGAAATAAACTGACTTCTAAGATAAGAACCTTCATTTGAAACAATTTTTAACATGCCTTCTTTGTCAAGGAGTAAAGACCCTGAATCCCCCAGGGGTTCCTACAGCCCATGAAGGTTCACAAGAGAGTCTACAATCCTCAGAGCCAAGAAGCACTGAGACACAAGAACAGGGCCACTTGACAGAGATAGCAGTTCCCAGCCGACTTGGGTCCTAGGAGGATATTCTGGGTGGCAGGGCTCTAATTGATTATTAACCTACATATAAAATCAAGGACGTATAGCCAAGCACAGCAGCGAATGCTGCCACCTTGTGAGCTGCCTGTGGTTGTGCTGGGTAGAGATGGATCTAGCTAAGGCAAACCAGGATGTAGCTTGGAGAGAACTTGGTCAGATTTTTATTGCTTCTGGTATAGTTGGAACACTTTACTTCTTAAGTCTACTGTGTAATGTATGTATACAGAGTGAGTGGTTGCTTAATTAAGTGCTCTAATTTTTTTTTTTTGGTCATATATACACGTGGTACAAAATTTAAAAGGCCCAAAGGAGGGGACAGTGAAAATTGTATCTTTCTCTCACCCAGTTCCCCTTCCCAGAGGTAAACACTATTGCCAGTTTCTTTTGTAGCCTAGTGGGAATAATTTCTGAACAGTTATCTATACTTTATAGATAACTGTATAGAGATAGAACTATATGTAGTTGTATACAGTATGTATGTATTTATATACAATACATATATACATATCTATAGCATATATGTAGTTATATACAGTATATATGTATATACATACAGTACATATATACATATGTAGTTATATACAGTACATATATACGTATCTACAGTTTTCTTCTATATCGCTATCTCTACATATACATACATATATACACATAAATATATATATAACTATACAATTGTTATACTGTTGTGTAACATGGATGTGTATACAGTAGCAATATGATTAAATATTTCTCATTAATGATGATTTCCTGCAGCCTTTCAAACTTATTAAACAGAAGGAAAATTAGAAATGGACTGAACAGAAGTGGCATCATAAAAGGCAGCTACTGTTTGGGAGCAAGGGGCATTGCCGTGGAGAGGAAATGTGTGGTGGTCTGAAATTGCACCAGTTTACGGTACAATCTTAAAACCATGCCTAGCCTTGCTGAAGGACCTCGGGGGCAAACGTTAAGCTGACCACTCTCTTTAGGTCATGGTACAGTATCTGTGGGCACATGGTGGGCGCTGGTTTGTGCTGGAGCCCTAAAAGTTATTTCCTTTTATCCCTGGTTCCCTCCCTCCCATAGGCAACATTCTGATATGTATACAATGTATCATTTAGATTTGTGTGTATTCTTGCAATGTATCTTGTTTTGTGTGTAAGTATTTTTAATTTATGCAAATGATATATCTACCTCATTCTGTTCCTTAGGTTTTTTTTAACTAGGCTTTGAAAGTTCCATCCATTTTGCTAGGTGTGAATCTACTTCATTGCTGCCTGTCTTTGTAGGGCCAAACTGAGATTTGGAAAATAGTTGAAGCAATTGTGGTGACTTTTTACCCCGGTTTTTTCTCATGTTGACACACATGACAAAAAGTGCATGTACTTTTGTGTTACTGTTTTACTCACTTTATCAACTTTCCTCCATTTTGCTAATTTGTCATAAATATTAATGGCTGTATAGTATTCCATTTATATAATGAGTTATCACTTCACACTCTCTCCTGTCATCAGACAACTAAGTTTTTTATTTTTTAATATCATTGTGGTTACATGCATATCATTGGTCTTTATTGATTTTCTTTTTCTTTAGCCAGAATAGATGCCCAATAGGGGATTATTGAGCCAGAGAAAATTCTCCTACGGCCTGTGATGGAAGTGGCCACACTCTACCTCTTGCTTTATTCCCAGAAATGAACACAAGTTTCTATATCTATTTAATACACCCCTTTTTGGCCGGGTACGGTGGCTCACACCTGTAATCCCAGCACTTCAGGAGGCCGAAGTGGGCAGATCACTTGAGGTCAGGAGTTCAAGACCAGCCTAGCTAATATGGTGAAACCCCATCTCTACTAAAAATACAAAAATTGGCCGGGTGTGGTGGCAGGTGCCTGTAATCTCAGCTATTCAGGAGGCTGAGGCAGAAGAATCGCTTGAACCTGGGAGGCAGAGGTTGTAGTGAGCTGAGATCACGCCACTGCACTCCAGCCTGAGTGACAGAGCGAGACTCCATTTCAAAAAAAATAACAAAACAAAATACCCTTTTTTATTTGTAGTGCATTATACTTAGAGCTGTTGCCATAGGAATTGATCTATCAAGCATCATGGTAGTCAGCAGACAAATAGGAAACTCCTGTTCTGTCGTCAGAATGAGTTGCAGAGAGTACCATCTGCTACCTGTATTGTACATCTTTCTGTTCCTCTGTCCCGCCTGGCACAAGAGCAGCATTGGTTTAATCATCAGCAGCCCTTCTGCTCTCTGTAGTCGGGATTGGCAGTAACTCATTGGTGGGTAACCCTGCCTTCGTCTTGCCACTTGCACTGAGAACTGTAACTACGGACACGCAAATCAGGAAAGAATGGTGCTTGGGATGCTCCTCCTATCTTGCCTCAAACGTTTTCACTCAAGGGATATTAAAAAAGTGGCTTACTGCTTATAAAGATTGTGTGTCAGTGAAGAGGAAGAGGTGGGAGTGGAGAGTGGGAGGCATTTGCAAGAACATATGTTGGATTCTTTTTTTCTCTTCTTGGTGACAATGATTGATGGCATCTAGTGAGTCCCCATTTGTCACTTCCTTGGCACAGCTGGTAGTGGAGGTGGGGGAAATCAATAAGGGCTGGACAAAGAACGTAGCTAGAGGAAGAAAGCACTGCAAATATGGTATTAACATGACATTCCTCACAGTTGAATTTTTCACTGTGCTATTACTTCACACTATCTGCTGAGAGCTATTCTCTTTTGATCCTTTAGGCTGTAGAGGAATCAGTCCGTGTAACTCTCCCTGATTCACCACCTCCAAGAAAGGGTTAACTTTGGACATAAGATACCTGTAGTTTAAGGGGAGGAAGAGAAGGAAGGAAATTGATACTGGATACAGCTTTTGCCAGTTATGTTTCTTATATGTTGAAATACGGCCTGGCTTCAGCTATGGCATTCTCTTGGTGTTCTGGAATGTCCATTATTTAACAATTCCATATTGAATACTTGCTTGGGGCTTAGAAGAGGGAAGTCAAGTGTAGGAAGGAGTTGTGGCAATTTAAGTAAGTTTACAATGATCTTATTAAGCTCGTTGCTTTCATTTTCCTGCCTACGTTGGGGCAAAGACATGTTTAAAAGTGCAAGAACAGTGATTATTTTGTGGTTAGAGCATGTGCACAGTGTAGACAAACCCAGGAAGGAGAATCTGCTTCATCAAGTCTTAAGTTGTTATTTAGACCAAAATGTATGCGTAAGCCTCAGATGAGTGTTGATGTGCCAGGAAACTTCTGCTGAGTACTTTCGGTTCTTTCTTCTTTACTTTTCCTCTGCACCCCAGCTCGTGGTTATTTGGTAAAACTGAAGGTGCTTTGCACTGCAAACAGACATGACAGCTCAGTCTCCCCTGTAGCAAGTTCTAGGGAAGGCAGGTTGACAGAGTCCCGTTTTTGAGCTCAGTTCTCCAAGGCCCTTTGGTCAGCTTATTTTCCTGCAGGGTGTCACGTCCCACAGTAGTCTCCACCTAGAAGACATTGGATCTCCTATGTTCAGGTCAGTGTGGCCAGGCTGCTCTGTGGAGAACAGTGTGATAAATCCTTGGTAGCATTACACTTTAAACTGGTGCCCATTTGCCTACCTCCTTTTAATTTCATTTTGTTAACAATTGTTTCCTGAGGACCTGTTGCATGCTGGGTACTTTTTCCCTAGGTGATTTCACATTTAGCATCTGCTTTCATTCTCATGACTTATCTGTGAGGTAGTGTGTATTGTACCCAATTTTCTGATAGAGGAAATTGTGGCCCAGAGAGATTGTTGTACCGCAAGGTAATAAAGATGAATACAGTTGCAGAACCAAGTTTGAAGCCTGATTTTTGGGGATCTGAGGTCCAGTGAACACAGCTGTACCCCCACAGATGCTTCTGAAAGTGACCGCAGTCTCTTCAGCCAGTCCTAAAGAGTATATTCACCTTCATCTTGTCTTAAAGCACAGGCATACCTGGCTTTGCGAAAGCATAGTTTATGAAGATCTGAATTGGCTCATTTTAGCTTTAGAAAAGGTTTCGCCTAAGGCTTCTGCTTAAGAAGAGAACATTCCTAGGAAGTGAGCTTAAGCCCTGTTCACCCTATTAATCTTAAATGATTTGTCAGAGCAGAGTGGCTGAGAGATGTCCTGTAGAGGTGACAACCTGAATTTAAATCACAGCCCAGCTGCTTACTAGCTGTGTAATCTTGAGCAAATTACTTAACTCTCTGAGCCTTTTCTTCCTTCTCTATTAAAGGGGAGTGATATCAATCTCATCAGGTTAGTGTGAGAATACATTCATATAAGTGCCAAGTACCTGCTAAGTGCTAGCCTATGTGCTAAGTAAATGTGAGCTGTAATTGTTTGCCATTGGCATTATCAGTAGAGTGGGAGTCTCATTATAGCAGAAACCCGCCTCTCCTGAACATATGTAAATATTTACATAGCCCCTACTAAATGTCATTTAAGACTGTATTTGGTGTAAGGCAATAGGATGTGTTTAGCAGGAGGAGTGGATTTGTTCAGGGGGTGCAACAGACGGGGACGGGAGAAGAAGGCATGTTTGATAGTCAAAATGCTGGCATACTTCCTGCACAAGGAAGTCTATATGGCTAAACAAATAGTGCTGAACTAAACAAATAGTGCCGAAGGTCAGGTGTGAACAGTGAATTACATTGGCAGTCAGGCAGGGGGATGGTCTGGGATATGGTGGTGAGCAGTAAAAACTACAATAGCTACCATGAACGGTACCTACTATATGCCAGGCACTGTTCTAGTGCTTTTCTCCTATTAACTCATAACAGCCTTTGGAAGCAGTTCTATTATTAACCCATTTTATAGATTAGGAAACAGACTCAGATTAATTCAGTTACCCAAGGGGCACGTAACTGGTAAGTGGCAGAGCTTTGGTTCAGTCTCAGGCATCGAACTCTGGAGTGTGTGCTTTCAACCATTGTGTTAGATGCCTCTCAAGATAGGTAAGGTCCTTGCTATCGTAGAATTTACAGTCTAACTGGGTGAGCCAGTCAAACTAATAAGTATTAATATCTAGTCTGCCAGGTAGTAATAAATGTAGTGAAGAGAAAATTGGGTGAGGAATTTTAGAGGATGATGGGAGCTGATGTTTTAGCTAGTGTATTTGTTTGTTCAGGCTGCCATAAACAAAATACCACAGATTGGGAGGCTTAAACAACAGAAATTTACTTTCTCAGTTTTGGAGGCTGGAAATCCAAGAGCAAGGTGTCAACATGTTTGGTTTCTTCTGAGGCCTCTGTCTTTGGCTTTGCAGATGGCCCTTTCACTATGTCCTTCTGTCTTCCCTCTGTTGAGCATGCAGCCCTGGGAGCTCTCTGTGCCCTAAGCACCTTTTCTTATAAGGACAGCAGCCTGGCTTAATCACCTCGTTTTAACTTAACCATCTCTTTAAAAGCCCTGTCTTCAAATACAGTCTCATTTTGAAGTATTAGGGGTTAGGACTTCAACATATAAATTTGGGGAGGGGAACACAGTTCTGCCCATAACACTCTGCCCTCTGCACCGTCAAAATTCATGTCCTCCTCACAGCAAAATACATTCACCTGCATTCAACAGCCTAAGCCTTAACCGATTCTACTGTCAATTCTAAGTCCCAAATCTCATCTAAATATCATCTACATCAAGGCGGGTGAGACTCAAGATACATGATTTGTCTTGCGGCAAAAATTCTTCTCCAGCTGTGAACCTGTGAAACCAGACAAATTATTTGATTCCAAAATACAATGATGGGGACAGGCTTAGGATAGACATTCCCATTCCAAAAGGGGAACTTGGAAGGAAGAAAAAAGGGTCATGGGTCCAAAGCAAATCCAAGACCTAACTGGGCAAATTATGTTCGATTTTAAGGCCTGAGAATAATTCTTTTTACATGATGATCTGTCCTCCAGACCCATTGGGCTGGCAGAATTTCTTCAAGGCCCCAGGTGGTAGCCTTGCTTTTGAGGCCTTGGACAATGACAGCCTGACTCACTGACACTGAGACAGAGACAGCCTCCCCCTTTGAAATGGAAGAGACACCTCCTCGCCCCCTAGGCCTGAACACTTTCAGAGAGTAGCAGCTTTAGGGACCATTCTTCCTTTTTCTTGAAGGATAATACATGCTCACACCCAGAGCCAGATAGATCTATTGTCCCATCCTGTAGCATCTCAGAAGCCTGCTGTTGTGTCCTGTCTCTGTCCCCTTTAGTCCAAGTCAGCAGTGTTTCTGCTGCTGGTAGAACCCCATCTCTATTCCTGCCTTCTGTTGAGATGACTGATTAGATCTGTGAGTCCCACTGTCACTCTTTAGGGAGTGATTGTTCAGTCACACCGTTGGTGCCCTCTCCAGAACACATTCTCATTTTCTTGCAATATGGATAAGCTGAGAATTTTCCAGATCTTTAAGTTCTGGTTTGTTTAGCCTAACAATTTTTTCTTTAATTTCTCTCACTTCTCTCGCACTTTGCTAGAAGCAGGTAAGGAGAAAGGAAAGTGGCAAGGAAAGCACAGCAGGCTTTCAACACTTGGCTTAGAAATCTCAGCAGAATATCCAAGGTTGTCACTTACAAGCTCTACCTTCCACAAAACACAAAAACGCAATTCAGCGACGTTCTTGGCCGTTTTATAACAAGGATTGCCTTTTCTTCAGTGTGTAACAATACATTCTCATTTCTGTCTAAAATCTCACTAGAATCACCTTACATGTCCGTATTTCTAGCAACAGTCTCTCTTAGCATCTGAGTCAACGTTCATTGCAACACAGTTTGGGGAAGCTTGCCAAACTCAACAGATTATACTATATCATCGCCCCCTGAAAGAGAAGAGTGAGACGTAAGTCCTCTGAAGTCTCCTCCACTCCTACTAGATCTTGAAGTCATATGTTGATTCTTTTCATGGTATTGTGTGCCTGCGTTTTAAGGAAAATAGCATTCTTAAAGCAAAGCAAAAATTTTACTAAAGAAAAAAATTAGCCTTTCGTATCACTTTCTTAGAGTGAACCAAGTAAGTTTTGTATGAGAGAAGGATGGGGGTCCATAGATGCACACCTCAGTTTTGCAGGGTAGGTTCCTACAGCCACGTCCCCCTGGACTAATAAGGCTAATGGAATCATGGTGGCAGTTTTGCACTGGCCTCCAGCTGATGAAAAGTTTTGCCATGAAAACTTAACTTAGTCCTTCTGATGCTTTTACTGCCTGTTGATACAGAAGGTGAAAAATGACCAACTACGCTATACATAAAAACAAAGGCCACATATTCTTATATTCTTTTAGAATATGTCTTATATGCTGATTTTTAAAATATTAGGGGAAAAATTGACTTGTGATACTTGAAAGTTCGTAGAACAGGGCACTGCATTAAAACAGGGTTTATGCAGATAAAACACACTTTTCTGTTCTTGGCCAGCAGTTCTACTGTCAGGATACTTATTCCATACAGCACTGTATGATACAGACCAAGATTTATAGTTGGTGATTTCCTGAATAACAACTCAGATAGCAAATGCCTCCACAAAACAACTTTCATATGTTCTGCAAGGCACAAAGTAGTATAAAAGAAAGGATTGTTTGTTCCCGGATTTTTGTGGGGTGGTTTCTGTTTTTTCTTTTTCTTTTCTTTTTTTTTTTTTTTTTGTCTCCCACAAGACAGAATTTTTCTTCTTGCCCTAAAATTTGAAAGATTTCTCCTTTCTCTCCCCTTCTTCCACAAGTAGTCCCACCCTAAAAAGGAAGATGAGGTTCTCTAGCAACCCTTAAGTTGCTCATAAGAAATAGCTTCAACTTTTGCTTTGGGGCAAGACATTCATATATTGGGGTTGTGGGCCAATAAAACTAGTCAACAGAAGGAATGAGGAAGAAGCAGTGAATGTAAGGACAGTATTGGGGAGGAAGGGGGAATATTCTCATTTTCATTTCTGTAGATTTTTAGGCCAGATTTGAAGACAGGCTCTTGAAGACACATGAAGTATCTCTAACTTGATTTTATGTATGCACACTTTATGTACTATCTGTACATAAGTCATAGACATATAGATTGGACTAGAATTGAGAGTTCAGAAATGAACTCTCACTTGTACAGTCAGTTAATTTTCAATAAAGGTGCCAAGACAGTTCAACAAAGGTAGTCTTTTCTTTTCTTTTTTTTTTTTATTATACTTTAAGTTCTAGGGTACATGTGCACAACGTGCAGGTTTGTTACATATGTATACATGTGCCATGTTGGTGTGCTGTACCCATTAACTCGTCAGGTAGTCTTTTCAATAAGTGGTGCTGGGACAACTGGGTAGCCACATACAAAACAATGAAGTTAGACTCTCACCTCACACCATATACAAAAAGTAGTTCAAAATGGATCAAAGACCTAAACTAAGAGATAAAAGAGAAGAAAACATAGGCATAAATATGTAACATATAAAACACCAAAAATATAAACAACAAAAGAAGAAATAGATGAATGAGACTTCATCAAAATAAAAACATTTTTCCTTCAAATAACACCATTAAAAAAGTGAAAAGACAGCCCACAGAATGGAGGAAACACTTTCAAATCATATATCAAATAAGAATCTTGTATACTGAATATGTAAGGAACTCTTATAACTCAAAAATAAGAAGACAAATAATTCAACTAAAACATGAGCGATAGATTTGAAAGACATTTCTCCAAAAGTATATAAATGGGCTATATGCATATAAAAAGAAGCTGAATATCATTAGCCATCAGGGAAATGAAAATCAAAACCATAATGAGATGCCACTTTGCATCCACTAGAATGGCTGTAATCAAAACGACAGAAGAGTATTGGCAAGGATGTGAAGAAATTGAAATCCTCATACACTGCTGGTGGGAAGGGGAAATGGTACAGCTGTTTTGGAAAACGGTCTGGAAGTCCTAAAAAGATTAAACATAGAGTTACCATATGACCCAACAATTCTACTCTTGGGTATATACCCAAGGGAAATGAGAACATACGTCAATGCAAAAACTAGTTCACAAGTGTTTATAGCAGTATCATTCACAATAGTCAAAAAGTTGCGGGGGGGGGGGGAGGCAGGAATAACATGTCCAAAAACTGATGAATAAATAAATAAATGTGACATATCCATACAATGAAATATTATTCAAGAAAAAAATATGAAGTCCAGATGAACATGGATAAACCTTGAAAACATTATGCTAAGTGAAAGGTCACAAAAGGCCACATATTGTATGAGTCTATTTACATTTACAGGAAATGTTCAGAATAGGCAAATCTAAAGAGAGTAGATTAGTGGGTTAGGGGCTTGGGGGTAAATGGAGAGTGACTGTTTATGGATATAAGGTTTCTTTTTTGGTGTAAGGAAGATGTTCTAAAATTGATAATGATGATGGTCTTTCAACCCAGTGAATATACTAAAAACCATTGCATTCCACGTGTTAAACGGGTGAGTGTATGATGTGTGGATTATATCTCAATAAAGATGTTAAGCCACACACAGTCATATTACATAATTACACAGTTATATTGAATTCCATTATAATTTTAGATTTATGGACTAACACTGAATACTCAGAGTATTAAGCGACCTGTTCCAGTGCATATAGCTGGTGATCACAGAGCCAGACTTCCTGAACATCAGGCCAGTTGTCCCTCCGTTGTGATTGTTATAGGAAGTTTGACCCCAACATACCATACAAGTCACACTTAAAACTTGTATTGGTGTGGCCAGGTACCACTCACTTGTTCATGTAACAGATCAGCAAGCCCCTGAAACTGAGGTCGGCAATGGCAATAGCAACCTGCTCCTGTAAGGTTCAGTAGTGTAGGGTGGGGATGAGGAGACACAAGAGCTGCTGCTGCTTTTTTTTTTTTTTTTTTTTTTGAGTCGGAGTCCCGCTCTGTCGCCCAGGCTAGAGTGCAGTGGCCGGATCTCAGCTCACTGCAAGCTCCGCCTCCCGGGTTCATGCCATTCTCCTGCCTCAGCCTCCCGAGTAGCTGGGACTACAGGCGCCCGCCACCTCGCCCGGCTAGTTTTTTGTATTTTTTAGTAGAGACGGGGTTTCACCGTGTTAGCCAGGATGGTCTCGATCTCCTGACCTCGTGATCCGCCCGTCTCGGCCTCCCAAAGTGCTGGGATTACAGGCTTGAGCCACCGCGCCCGGCCTTTTTTTTTTTTTTTTTTTAAACCAACAAGAATGACCTTGAAAACAAGGGGTTCTTTACCACACAATTATTCAGAATTATTCAGGAACCCTGACTGATGGAAGTTATTCTACCTTCTCCAGCCAGCAGACGAGGAGGAGAGAGAGGAGGCTTATCCATGGGAGGTTTTCCTGAGCCACCTTAGGATGGTGCACCCCTCACACTCATTTCCCCACACCTTCTGTGGTTACAATGCCGTCACTTGGCCCCTCACAGATGCCGTGGGCCGACGAATGCAGACTCTGACCAGCAACTACTCTTAGTTGAACAATTTGGTATTGAAGCAGCTACGGTTGTCTGGGGTATATACCCTGAGGTTTGTTGTCTGTCGCATGCCAGGAAAATTTAGGACATGCCAGGAAAATTTAGGACATGCCAGGAAAATTTAGGACACATACACAAGGAGTTTAGGAGCAGAGGTTTAATAGATAGAAGAGAAGAGGAAGAGAAACAGCTTCCTCTGTAGAGGAAGGGGTCTCCCAGCAGAAAGGACCTGCTGGTGGTGAATGCCCCGAGTTTCATAGTAGGGTTTCAAGAGCCGGTGTCTGATTTACATAGAGCTCATAGATTGGTTCAATCAGGTATGATGTTTACATGGGGAAGGCTTGTTGCCCCACCCTAATCTTCTTATGCAAATGGGCTTTCCAGTTGATGGGGCCATCTTGTCTGCTCCTTTACCGTACAGGTGGCTGACAGAGAAGGGAAGGTGGAGCCGCCATCTTGAACATGTCTAATCCTTAGTTCTTGCTGGCATTCACCTGTGCAAGCTCCCAGCTTGCAGGCTGCTGTTCGTTAGAAAATGATTTGGGGCGGCTTTTCATTAAAAAGAAAAACCTTACCAAGGACTCCCATACCCTTGCTATCTGCCTGAGTGATTTCTTCTTAACTCCTGTATCGCTATCTGTGCTTGAAGTTTTTTCCTTATACTAAAAAATCGATCCAAAGGCTAGTCAGCCCACATGATGGCTGTGCACAAGTTTAGAAGTTGCATATCGTGGCTCCTGCTTCATTATGAGGGATTTTAATACCTTTAGAGCAATGTTAAGTACCCAGTCTGACTGGTTATTCTGTCAGCAGAGTCTGTCACCTGTCCTAGAAGAATAGTCTTGTTTGTTGCTCATATACCGGCTGATGATTGATAGGAGTTTCCGAATTGTATTTTATTGGAAGGATCTTTGAGAGCTCTAGGCCTGTGGGCCTTCCTGAGGAGGTGACTGCATTTGAATAGGCTCTAAGTTTCCTATATCCTGCCTCTGCCCTGCTACAGCACTACAAGGGGAAACCTGGACCATTTACTGTGCCTGTTGCAAGGTAGGTGGCAAAGAGGGAGTTCTGAGAGAACAAACGAAGCCCCAGGAATCTACTCAACCCTGACAGTGAATATACTATCCTCTGACCTTATACTGAAACAGTGACAACATCTGTGTCTCCAAGCCGTGGAACTCTGACCGCTACTCTGGAAGTAGCCCTGGAGTATTTTGTTACCACTTTTGTTTTACACTAGGCCTAGACTGGAGGATTCAGTTTGGTGAGTTGTGAGAAATTAAAAGTTGGAATTAGAGGAGCAGAGGCTGGCCCCTGTCAACTTATTGAGCTGGGTGGCCTTAGCCTTTTCTGAGCTTTGGAAAACCTCAGATATCATGTCAGAACATCAACAGAATCTGGGAACAACACCGGAAAATCATCAGCAAATGGTGATCCCGATAGCACCTCTTCTTTATGGAGCGATCATGAGAAGATTCCATGATAATCCCCATAAAGTATCAAGTCCAGATTTTGACACAAGATCGTGCTCAATAACTACTAGCTGTCATTGATAATAATAGCATCATCTTTTGACTTTCAAGGCAGAGAAAAAGAGGTATCTCCATTGATGCCTAATTTTAAAAAAAGTAACACTTCATAAATCTTTGGCAATATCTTAAAATATTTTATGATGTAACTGTGATTCTTGGAAAACTTTCTTTTTAGCAGTCAGAATCTTTCATAACCATATGTTAAGTACTTGCTTTGTGTAAACAGGTTGCCAGGCACAAAGGGATCATAAAGAGAAAGAAGAAATGGCCTTTGCCTTTGAGCAGTTCATAATGTCATAAGAATTAGCTATGGCTATATTTTAAACAGGTTATAGCTAACCTAAGTTTTTGCTATCAATGTTTTATTATTTTTTTTCTTAATTTTTTTTGAGATGGAGTCTCACTCTGTCGCCCAGGCTGGAGTGCAGTGGTGTGATCTTGGCTCACTGCAACCTCCGCCTCTCAGATTCAAGCAATTCTCCTGCCTCAGCCTCCTGAGTAGCTGGGAATGCAGGCGCCCATTACCATGCCCAACTAATTTTTGTCTTTAGTAGAGATAGAGTTTTGCCATGTTGGCCAGGGTGTTCTTGAACTCCTGACCTCAAGTGATCCGCCCCTCTCAGCCTCCCAAAGTGTTGGGATTACAGGCCTGAGCCACCATGCCTGGCCTGGTATCAGTGTTTTAAACCAACTGCACATATATTCTAATATAGACAAAAATGTGATTAGCTCTTTTTAAAAACAAGCCCAACTCTAAAATATCATACTTCAGAGCTTTTATTTTTGCATCCTGCCCCTTGCTCCCAATTGTCAGCTTGTCTCCCCCTACTCTTGCTACCAATTGTCAGTTTACCCCCAACCCTACCCCTCACACATATATCCCAATTACCAGGTTGTTATAAAACATTCATATATTTTTGTGTATAAAATGATTTCTTGCATTTTTCCAAGATAATTATTTGAAAATGTAATTATTTGAAAACAGATTGTGTTTTACCGTGAAATCACCTAATACCCTAATTAGTTTATTTAGCTTAAAAACTTGGTCTAGAACAGTGGCTCTTAACTTGGCCACATTTTTTTTTTAAAGGCAGCATTATTATTTATTTCCTCTTTTCAAAATTTAGCAAGTCCGTGGTATTCCTACTTCAGTTTATTTGACGCAAGGCTCAAATGATATGTGAATGATATGCATGATATGTGAAAAGGAAGTTCATCATCATCACATCTTACCTGTTCCTTGTTCTTCCAGTTTCACAGCCCCTTAGAATGTTAGAGCTGGCAAGGACTTTATCAACAAATTCTTCACATCACCAACATCCCTCCTTTAGCAGAGGAGAGAAACTGAAGCTCAGAGAGGTGAGGGGACTTGCTTACAGTCACACCACCACTATGTGACTGACTCCTGGTGCAGAACCCTCCCTTCAACCACGTGCCTCTCCCTGGCTGGTAATCTCTGTCTGTTTTTCAACTCCCTTTTCTGAGATGTCACCAAGTCCTGTTACTGTTTCCTGGAAATGTCTCTTGGTTGTCTTCCTTTCTATTTCTTCCTGGCTGATCCCATCCCTCAACACCTCACAATGGGAAAGGCCTGACAGAGGACTTGGTCTCTGAGGCATCCATTATACCAGATGAATTTTCTCTAATTACCACTGTCAGCACATCACTCCTCTTCTTTGAGGCTGCCAGGAGCTCCCTGCTTCTTGTGGCTACAAATGTCAACACCTGTCCTTGCGTGCTAGACCTTCCAGAGCCTAGCTTCACGGTGAAGGCCCAGCTTCATTGCTCTTTTCTCCCTGTGAGCCCCAAAGGCCCACTGTCTTCCCTGGGTTTTCTTCATGAGTCAGCCATGTTTCTTTTATGCCTTTAGTTTCTGTTCTCCCCAGCTTCCGGTTCTCTCCCTGCCTTTCCAACTACAGCAGGTCCTCCAATAATGTCGTTTCATTCTATGTCATTTCCTCATAATGTTGATGAAGAAAAAGAAGGGGCCACTGTAGAGTTCGTGTATTCTCCCCAGGTCCGCATGGGTTTTCTCTAGGCACTCGTTAGATGTGCATGTTAGGTGAACTGATGTGGCTACATTGTCCCCACTGAGTGAGTGTGGTGGGGGTGTGAGTGTGTCTTCCAGTGGGAATGCATCCTGTCCAGGGTTAGTGCCTCTCACCCCCCTACCCCTGAGCTGCTGGGATAGGCTCCGGCCACCCAAGACCCTGAACTGGAATAAGAGGGTGAAGAATTATCTTACTTTTTGTATTTTTCCAGTCCCTTCATTATACTAAAAGTTGATGTTAATCTTTCTTAATTGTATGTATAGCTCACATTTATTTCAGTGTTTAACATCGAGGTGTTTTGGTCTTTATTTAGAAGTTTGGTGATGTTTTTGTGGCCAGAAATATGCAATAGGAACTTAATTATTTTTTAGAGACAGAGGCTTGCACTGTTGCCCAGGCTGGAATGCTGTGGCCTGACTACGACTTACTGCAGCCTCAAACTCCTGGTCTCAAGCAATCCCCCCTCCTCAACCCCCTGAGTAACTGGGACCACAGGTGCCTGGCTTTTTTTTTTTTTTTTTTTTTTTAAGAGCCAGGGCCTCACTGTGCTGCCTAGCCTGGTTCAAACTCCTGGCCTCAAGCAATCCTCCCACCTCACCCTCCCAAAGTGCTGGAATTACAGGCATGAGCCATAGCACCCAGTGTAACTTGTTTGTAGAAATTCGCCTATGGTAAAATTGATTTTGTTATACATTATTTTGCTTAAATTCATAGTTTCCAGGTAGGTGAGGACTTACTGTACTGTATTCTTCGAGGCCAAGTCCAGGTTCTACCACCTTTTTAATGTTTTCCTTGATTGCTGCAGTGATAACCCAATGATTCCCCTTTACTCCCAAACTTTTTCTGATTATATCCTACCATGTAGCATTGCACATCATAGCCCGTCATATGGTTCTCTGGCTTTTCCTTAGAATTGTGTGGCCTTCTCAATTATATTGAATGCTCTTTGAAGGCAAGGCTTATGCTTCTATTTTTATCATATATACTATTCCCTTCCCATCCATTGGAAATATGTTCAAAGACCCTCAGTGGATGCCTGAGACTGAAGATAGCACCAAACCTTGAATATACTGTTTTTGCATATAGATACATACCTATGCTCAGGTTTAATTTATAAAGTAGGCATAGAAAGAGATTAACAACAGTAACTAATAATAAAACAGAACAATTATAACAATTGTAACAATATATTATGATAAAAGTTCTGTGAATGTGGACTCTGTCTCTGTCTCAAAATATCTTATTGTACTGCACTTACCCTTCTTGTGATGAGGAAGGGATGGGAGTGGGACGGCATGAGATTTTATCACACTACTCAGAATGGTATGCAATTTAAAACTCATTAATTTTGTATTCCTAGAACTTTCCATTTAATATTTTCAGACCTAGTTGACCTCAAGTAACTAAAACTGCAGAAAGTAAAACCTTGGATAACGGGGGACTACTGGATTCCAATTCTATAATGCCTAATACGTGGTCAGTAATAACCACTTATTAGGGGCTTGTTGAACTTCTAAAAGTTGTTATTCAGAGCTACAAGTGGTTCAGACATATTATAGTGTCAGCAGCTTGGGTTGGGATCAGTTGTTAATATTGGGGCACGGTGCTCTACTGTGTTTCAAGTGTTGGCAGGACCAGTGGCTATCGTGTTAGTGATCCTCTAAGGAGACTGTCTCTATAGATCTGGTGCTCACGCTAATAGTTGGGTTTATAGATCAATAGCTGAGTGACAGGGAGGCTGGGAACTGCACACCAGCATCTTGAATCTTCCAGTAGGTAAGAATTACTTGAGAAAGGAATATCCTCATAACTCTGGCAGATCCTCAGCACACCATTGTGACATGTGAACTGGCCTGTCTCCTCTTCCACTGTAAGTCCTTGAGCCGGTAATGACCTTGGTGTCTTTTCTACAATACTGGCACAACATCTTAAGGTTTAATCTGATCTTTGTCTAAAATATTTTTTTCAGAACCCATTAAGTACGGTATCTTCCAAAAAAAGAGAAGTGTGTTGTCATAAGTTCCTGGTATTGGAAAAAGGAGTCTGTATTATTTAAAGAAGCCTTGTCTGCTTACTTAATTCCGATGCCCCTTTTCCATGCCTTCCTACCTTTCCTGGTAGTCATTCCTGGACTGAGGTAACTGCAGATTTTATAGTACTTTGGACTGTGCACTCCCCAAGGCACAGCCCCTAAAAGAATTGCCTCTGCCGAAGTCTCATAAACTTGGAATTATTTTTTCTTTAATGTCAGCAGGACTAATTCCGCCCATACAAAATGGTTTGGCCTTTTCCTTCTTTGGCACAAAAAGAGACTTGGCAGAGGCTCAGATAAAGGTGAAGTTGATGAGCTCTGGCATGGGAGTGAGCTCAGCGCTTCTGGGCTTTCATTCCCCCTGTTCGTCTCATGTTCGAAATCCTCATTCCATCCAGAATGTCTTCCCTTCCCACCAGTGACACCTAAAGATGTTTCAAATCCTGCTTCCTTTGTCTCCAACACACACAGCGAAATGCTGAATGCCTTCATTTGCAGAAAGTTACCCAACTGGAGTCACTTTAATATTTTTTTAATCTTTTTAGGTGGATGGAAGTTTGCTTAGTTGAAGAATTGCCACCAACCACTGAACTGGAAGAAGGGCTCCGGAATGGAGTTTACCTTGCAAAGTTAGCCAAGTTCTTTGCCCCGAAAATGGTATCAGAGAAAAAGATCTATGATGTGGAACAAACACGTTATAAGGTAACCAAGATCTAATTGGTTTTGGCTTCCAGTTAAAAATGAAAGTATTGGTATTTCATATCCTCTCCCTTCTTTTAGTGTTTCTGTAAGGATTTTGGGGGCTGGGGGATGTCTTTGGAGCCTGTTAATAGCATTCCTGAGGCAGCAGCAGTTTTAAAAAGCGAAGTGTTTCTATTTCTGGTCTGATGCTGAGAGACTTCTGACTTATGGGGCCTCCCAGTGCCTCCCCCAATTATTCCTTCATGGAAGTCAGTTTTGACTTTATTAGTGCCAGTAAAGGTAAAAGTGGGGGCATGCTACCACTCCTTTTTTCACTTGAACTTGTGGCCCTAAAGAGTTAGGGCCAATGTGATAAAACAAGTAGGAAGGTCAAATGATCAGCCAACTGTTCTTTTCCATTTGATGCTTAAAACAAAATATGACTAACCATTTTGTGTACAACTAGTTTTAAGAATTGTTTCAGGACTAATTAGGGAAGCATCAGAAAATAAAAATCTATCATAGCCCTTTTAGAAACATCACAACAGCTGAGTGTGGTGGCTCTTGCCCATAATCCCAACACTTTTGGAGGCCAAGGTAGGAGGATTGCTTGAGCCCAGGAGTTCAAGGCTGCAGTAAGCTATGGTCACACCACTGCCCTCCAGCCTAGGTGAGAGTGAGACCCTGTTTCTAAGATAATAATAGCAAGAAGAAGAAGAAGAAGAAAGTTCAACAATAAAAACCGCACTGTTTTTTAAATTTGGAAGAAGCAGGAGAAGAAAACAAAATCAAACACCAATTTTATAGTAATAGAAATCCCGATTTTTTAGAGATACATATCAAAGTATTTAAAGATAAAGTGATACATCTAGGATTTGTTTCAAAATAATTGAGGGGAAGGTAGACAGATGATAAAAAGCTGGCCGTGAGTTCATAACTGTTGAGTTGATTGATGGTTACATAGGAGTTCATTATACTGTTCTGTCTACTTTTTTACATTTGAATTTATATATTCAAAAGGAAAAGGAAAAAGAAAAAGCAAATGCCAACCTAGAAGGCTCCTCCATTAGCAATGTATCTTCAAAACAGAATTTTTAAATGTCTGGTGTTCTATTCTGCAATTTGTGACCTCTTGTCTGCTGCAGGTCAAGGTTTCTAAAGCTTCTTTGAAACTTGATCTTTATTTGTTTAATGCATTCAGTTCTGTATATCAATATTTTTTATCTGCAGATTTTCAAGTATTCTGAACAGTTATTTCTCTTACAGCTATATGTTGAGTATAGTTGGAAAAGGAATTATTTCCCATTTATTGCATAATTCATAGTACCCTTCACTTCTTGAGGCAAAATATATTCTTTAAATATGTACATTAAATACAGGTAGAATGTTTGAATAATCTTTGAGGTTAACAGTAGAAAAGATTACTTGTCAAATTTATTTTGAGTCTGTTTTTCTAGTCCAGTCAAAAAGGTAACCGAGCACAAGTTTTTGCTTTGAATAATGTTATAAATAAAAACGTTTACATTTTTTAAAGTAAATTTGTGTTCATGAAGTTTCACTCCAGAGTTCCAGCTCATTATAACCTTCCACAGGACTTTAATAAAACAATCACTTAGTCAGCTAAAATTAAAGTTTAGAAAATTTTTTTGAGAAATATTTTTAGAAATTCAGAGAAGCCCAGAAAAAGACCATCTGTATCCTCTCTCCACAACATAAATATTGGTTCACATTTTACACTACATCTTGTCTTTTTTTCATGGCTTTTATTTTGGTTATAATCAAGATCTAGGTCTGTCAGTACCAACACGTATGTAGACTTGATGATAGAGTTAAAGTGTAGTTGGGGTAGGCTCCGGCTTGACTGAAAGGGAATTACAGATTTTCTTTTGGCTTTCTTGGACTGTGAGAATCAAGCTGGGAAGATAGGCCGTTCATGGAAGTGAGCCTCAGAGCAGTGTGTGAGCCAGTTCTTTTCTCTTCCTGGAATATTGTATACCTTGAATATAGGAGTGTCCTTCCAGACCAGCTTGGGGCCCTCATGGACAGTTGCCTCATGGCAACTTAAATAGGTACCTTCTCCTCCTGGCATCAGAGATCCTATTATTTAAATGAATAGCAACTTCTCTTTAGGATGGGGACAGGAGAAATAATATTTGCAATTTCTGGTTATGGAATAAAATACTTGTGGGGCATAGGCAGGTGATGACATACATGCCCAAGTGAAACATCACAAGAGGGAGGCCACCCCTGCCCCATCAGATCCCTGGAAGGCCGGGTGGCACAGAGGTGATGCTGGGAGAGGGGCAGGAAGGAGGGAGGCACGGCAGGAGGGAACCGTGGCCAGCTGTGGCGTGGGAGCCCCTCCTTGCTCAGTTAAGAGAAAAAAACATAAGATGAATGGAAAGGACTCCTCTGTGGATTGACTGCAGAAAGAGGTTTGTTTGTTTTTTCTTTATTAAATCCATGAAAGTGCCTAGTGTTCTTGATGGAAACATTGAGTGATTTGCCTTGTAATCATAAAATCTTATTTTAGGGCCTTTTCATTTCTCATACAAAAATGAAAGGGGATAAATATTAGCAAATAGGTAACTCACCTTCCTGATCTTGTATTCTTCAGGACTGAAGCATATCACATAGCCCTTTGCAAGGAGAGCTAAATCATGGGACTAAGGCAAAGATGTTGAAGCACGAGAGAACACTCAATAACCCAGCCCTAGCCCCTCATGCCATCTGGAAACCATGAATTCAGTGAACTCGGGCTCTCGCTGCAGGGTCTGCCTAGACTGTAGCCATAAAATATGTCAGCCTTGGCACTGGCAGCTTTGATGACTATCAGTTAGGCAGACAGGAGCTTTTGTGCTACCCCATTCTCTTTGTCTGCCAGCTTATGTACAACCCTAGTTCCTCATTAATTTAGGATTGGAAAGATGTCCTGAGTATTTGATTTCAACTTTCCAGTTATAAGTATTTTTTCCATGGCCACCTGTGCCGTCCACACCAGGTCTGAGTTACATGCCCATGCCATGTGCGCTGCAGCTCCTGACACAGTCTGTCTTGCACATGCCATAGTGTATTGTAAAGCGGGCAGGCACCGTATGGGCCTCTATGCCCCATACCCAGTTAATGGTGCAGAGTCTGATCCATAGTAGGTACTTGGGGAATAGCTGTTGGATAAAGGAATGAATGACAATAGTTTCACATAAGCCAAAGGATTCCATACCTTTTCTTGCCTTCTGTGCTTTATTTGGTACGTACTCAGTATACTGAGTGTGACACTCTTCCTGTAAGAATGGTGCTCAAGCCTCCTGCAGAACCACCTAATGGGTGTGTGTAAAAACTGGATTCCTGGGTCCCACCCCAGACTAGTGAGTCAGGCAGAATCTCTTGACCCAGGAAGCAGTACTCTTAATAAATCACCTGCAGGTGATTCTTTTCTTCTGTGCTTCTAAGGTTTGAGTTGAGAACCACTGCTCTAATAGGTGAATAAACATTAATATAACAAATTGCAATACAGTTATAGGGAAGGAAGATAAAGGTGTACCACAATAGAAATACATATAGGGTAGAATTCATTCATCCATACAACACTTGTCAAGACCCATCGCATGTCCGGCACTATTCTAGGCACTAACGGCAGAATAGTGAGCCAAGCAGGCAAGGGCTTGGTTTCGTGGTGGTGGGGAGGCGGACTAAGTGAATTTATAGCTGTAGATTGTGATAAGCGTCTGAAGGAAGATACGAAAGCTAATGTATGGGTAGATAGCAACGGCCAGGAGATGGGCTTCTCTGAGGAGGAGTTTACTCTGAGGATGGAAGAGTGAGAAGAAAGTCACCTGTGTGCGCTCAGCGGTGGGCATCAGGAAGAACTGTACAAAGAGAGGGAGCTCATTTGTGAGAGACTTGCCACAAGGAGGGAAAGAGCTTGGCCATAGTGGAGTGGTTGAAAGGGACGGTGGTGGAAGATGACGCCAGGAAGAGCAGAGATGAGATTGCACAGCCATGCAGGCCCCATGGAGCACCTGAGATTTCATGCTACGTTGAGGGGACAGCAATCAGAAGCCTTGTGATGCCATATGGTGCAGTTTGTGCTTCAGAAAGATCAGTTGCTGCTATACAGAGAACAAACCAGAAAGAGGATGAGAGGGGACAGAGTCCAGGGAGGGGATAATTCAGTCCAGGTGGCAGTGGCCTGCACAGACAAGAAGTGAACTACTTCAAGAGGGAAAACCAAGGGTGGATCCTGAAAAGGAAATAGAAATGGGTGGAGGGTCATGAGGAGAAGACAACTGGGTGGACAGTGGGAGATGACCAAGGAGGAGGGAGCAGTCTTGTCCATTCTAAGTGGGTTGTTGGGTGGTGAAAGGCCAGAAAGGTTTCCATGGTGGGGGCTTGAGAGGTTAGAAAGTGGTCCCAGGCAGACTGGGGCAGGCAAGAGAAAGAGGAGTGGACGGAAGGGCCTTCCTTGGGGAGGTTTCAGTCTGACAAGGTTCAAAGATAGTACTCTGAACAGCACCTTGATAATTGTAGGTTTATAATAAATTCTTGTCAAATATGTAGGTGTGCCTTAGATAGGGAAGGCATGCACACAGTGGTTAGCAGTGTGAACTGTAGAATCGAAATACTTCAGAGTCTAGCTTCGCCATTAACTTTGGCTCTCTGAGCCGCGGTTTCCTCACCTGTGAAGTGGGAATACAGATTGAGTATCCCTAATCCAAAAATCCAAGGTGCTCCAATTGACGTGACACTCAAAGGAAATGCTCCTTGGAGCATTTTGGATTTTGGATTTTGGGGTTGGGGGTGCTCAGTCAGTATGTCTAATGCAAATATTCTAGAATTTGTAAAAATCAGAAACTTGAAACACTTCTAATGCCAAACATTTCAGATAAGGGATCCTCAACGTAATAGCAACAGTATCTGCCTTTGTAGAGATATTGTGAGGAACAAAATGATCCATGCAGGGCACTTGGCATGGTGCCTGACAGACATGAGCATCTAATGAATATTGGAGGCAGTGTTTGTTCTAAAGTACTTGAGCAGTAAAATAAACATAATATTTGGACTTGAAGTGCAAATATTATGTGGTTCTGCAAGGGAGTCTTAACCTTGAGCCTGACTAGTTAGGTCAACTCAAGCATCTTACCTACTTGTGCCCTCAGTTTCCTCATCTGTAAAATAAGCAAATTTGGATAATGTTATTGGTTTCTAAAGTACCTCCTGGTTTTAAAATGTTTTGATTCCAGTGCGTAGGATGTTAGCATCCAATGATGACAACGTAGTTCCTCATCTATGCAGTTTAAACTAGATGAACCATGTTTGCTGGTATAATAGCTCAGCAGTGGAAAAACAACATATACTTCCTGGTCCAATACCTGAAAGAAATCAGGTGTATGGATAACAGCAACCCTTGGCTAAATCTGACTGTAGACATGTCACCTCATCTAATAGTAATATACAGGACTGGAGTGGGAAGAAAAGACTTGTTAAAGATGATTATCGTGGACTGAGATTATTTCAAGCCTATTTAGAAGACCATTTTCATTCTAAGTGAAGCAAACTCAGTAGACTGACAACGTTATTGCTGCAATTTGCTAACCAAAGTGTGTTTCTTAAGTATGCCAACATGAATCATAGGGTTCTGAAGTCAGCATTCTCAGGTAGTTTAAAAGGATGAAAGATTTGAAATCTGTCATTTCATTTGTTGCAGAAATATGACCAAGATAACCACCCTTTTCTTCAGTGCCTCTTAACATGAAGCACTGAACATTTTTCTGACCTTAAATGTAAATGGAAGTTCCAAGCCTAATCTTGTAGTGTAATAATTATAATAACTAATATTTACTGCATTCTTAGGTGCACTTTGCAACTAAATACCTTCCATATATTCTCAGTTTAATCTCTGCAACTCAGAGAAGCATTTTGTGGCTCAGGAACCAAGGTTCAGAAAGATTTGTATCTTTCCTGAGATACTTTGCTAACAAGACCACTAAATACATGGGTGTCTTTGTTATATGATTTGGGATTGTTGGAGCCCACCAGTTTTGGAAACCAGAAACCCTCTGTGGTCAAACAAGATTAGGTTTATTTAACTTGTTGGGCAAGAAAAATGCATACCCATATTGCCACAGGGAAGAGAAATGAGTAGATTTGGTCTTGTGCTGGGTGATTCTAGTAGGGATTTAGGGAAGCAAGAGCCCATTTTCTTTTGGGTGTTGTCAGGAAGTGGGATCAATTTGGTGTCTTGGTAATTTTTATCTAAGAGGTGGGAAGATTGAATAGGAACTTAGTCATCAGTAAAGAAAGCAGAGTAGCTCATATTAATTGGAAGAGGGGGACATTATTTTGTGGCACAGAGGGTTCTCATACCTGTCTTGGTTCAGACTCCATTGTGGATTGTTTCTATCTTGTTCTTCCATGGTCACAGATTGACCTCGTCTGAAAATTATTTGCATAAACAAATTTTTGCTGAGTTATAAACACTCAGACAGTATGGCCTGACCTGTCAAATCTCTGGACTTTGTTTATTCCTTTTCCTTCTTCCCTTCCTTCAACTCTCCCTTCCTCTACCCACTTCATTAGTAGTTAATTTTTGCCTTCCGAAGAATAATCAAATAATCTAGGTCCTGCATTCTTCTCTGGTAGAGTGTCAGCATAGGGAAGTTTTCAGATCCGGAGGGATGTAGTCTTGAATCCCACGTCAGCCACTTGACAACTACTTGACTTTAGGCAAATCACATCATCTTTTTGGCCTATCTTTCCACATCTTTAAAAAATAGGAATTTATTCCATCATGTGAATGCATCAGAGTTTATTTAATCTTATTCACCCACTAAAGGACATTTCCATTATTCCCAGTCTGGGTCTGTTAAAATAAAGCTGTTATGAACACTGGAAAAAAAGTAGGAATGATAATTACCTTTCAGGGTGTTTTGAAAATTAGGGATAATTTACATAAAGTGATTGGAACACATGGTTCAATCACAAATAGTGGGCACTATTAAAAAGGCATAAACATTTGTCAAATGTTAATTTGTTTATACTCTATAATTTCTAACAGCAGTGAAAATACTTTTTATATAACACACTATTAGATTGTGGAAGGTAACAGAAGGTGGGAAGAGCCAAACTTTCTGAGTGTGATTATCTGCTACTGAATGTTAGTTATATGGTAAAACTCGCTATAGTTATTGTTTTATATATTTATTAAAAAGTATAATAAATAGATGACATTGTGCTATGCATTTAACTAGTGAAAAACACAAGATCATTTTAAAGTTCTTAATGGTTCATTCCTGATAAACTTTTATGAGCTACAGGCAAGAATGCTATACTTATAGACTGTGCAGAAGGAATGACTATCTGATGAGGGCTATAAAGAAGAAATGGAAGATATACAAAAACTATTTTTATTGTAGGAGTAGGAAAAGATCTTGTTAAATATTTCTGCTAAAGATTTGCTTCTTATATACAAGGCCAAGATCAGGGTTAAATCAGAAGAATCAATACTAAAATTAGTTCTGAATTGTAGGATGGTTTATGTTTTGTTTTTCTCTTTGTATTTTGCTACATTTTCCAGGTTTTCTGCAGAAATATTATATTCATGATTAGAATAAAAAAATGTAGACTTCTAAAAATCCTGTCTTTTTCTGAAGTTGCTAGGCCTCTCAGCCATGGTTGTCAAAATCTGGACACCATACGTGTGTGTATGTGTGTACACACCCATGCCTGTGTACATGTGTCTCATAAAACATCCTTAAGCATGTGCTAGACATTAAACAGTCTTGGAGATTCTAGTTCAGAATTTACCTCAATTGTGTGAATTATGGAAATTCATGGTTCATCACAGATGGTTGGGATGTTGCCAAGATACAGTCTAGCCTCCTTTAGTGTGTCTCTGTTTTATGTGAACATTAATAACTCTGTTCCAGGAGAAATACAATTAAAAAGCATCCTGTACGTGAAAAAAGTTATTACAAATGACTCACTTTTTGTGTGGTTCCTTCTCTCCTTTTTTCCCTCCTATCCTCATGTTAGAAGTCCGGCCTTCATTTTCGACACACGGATAATACTGTCCAGTGGTTAAGAGCGATGGAGTCTATTGGTCTACCCAAGGTAAGCCTTCACACACTGGAACCTGAACTGGAAAGGCAAAGAGGTAGTACACAAACACCTCTTTATGAGCAATGACTTTGGAGACTGGGTTATGTTAACGTAGAAATGAGAAATGTGAGGACTAAAAAATATGGAAAGACTTATCCAAAGTAATGTATGGCAAGAACTCAGAATGAGGGATATGCACAGTTTGAGAGTAGCCAGGTAAAAGTGTGTACAAAATAAAGGCAGAACAAGCTATAGCTGGTAGATAGTTGAGCTATCTAAAATAGCCAACTCCCTTTCTTGTATTGCTATTTATACATAAAGATTCTGAGTCTCAGCCAGTTGTGGTGGCTCATACCTGTAATCCCAGCACTTTGGGAGGCTAAGGTGAATCACTTGAGGCCAGGAGTTTGGGACCAGCCTGGGCAACATGGCAAAACCCTGTCTCTGTTTAAAGAAAAGAAAGAAAGAAATCCCGTTGTATTAGTATATATTTTATTACTGTAATAATTATAAATGTATTTTTTGTAAATTATTGTTATTATTATTTCGAGACAGAGTCTGGCTCTGTTGCCCAGTCTGGATTGCAGTGACTTAATCGTGGCTCACTACCACCTCCACCTCTCACGTTCAAGTGATTCTCCCACCTCAGCCTCCTGAGTAGCTGGGACCACGGGCAAGTAGCTGCTCCACGCCCAGCTAATTTTTGTTTTTGTTTTGTTTCTGTAGAGACAAGGTTTTGCCATGTCGGGCAGGCTGGTCTCAGACTCCTGAGCTCAAGCGATCTGTCCGCCACGGCATCCCAAAAGTGCTGGGATTACAGGGATGAGCTACCACACCTGGCCTATAAATTATTATTATAAATCATTATATCACTTGTAAAGGCTAGGGGGTTATAGCTCTTACTCCTAAAATAGATACCTAAATATAATTTACTCAGCAAACAGTCAGCGCTTGTTAAATTCGAAGAGCAGGCATCCTAAAGTCTGTGAGAGAATTAGGCAAGGGAAGGAAATGAGGAAATAATTACATTTGATAAAAATTGTAGAACTATTTTTTAAACTTGTTATTTTGAAATAATTATAGAATCACAGGAAGTTGTAAAAATAGTACTTCTATGTGTATCCTTCATTCAGCTTTCCCCTGCTGGCGACATCTGACTGCAGTACATGTTAAATTGACGTTGATGTATTAATGTAAACTAGACTACAGACCTTTCTTCCATTTTCACTATTCCACATGCAATTGTTTGTGTGAGTGGGCTTGTGTGTGCATGTATGTGTGATTCTGTGCACTTTTATCCCATGAATAGATTTGTGTAACCACCACCACAATCAAGACACAGACCCACAGAAGAGTGGTCCTTCTGATTGCATCCCTCCCCCAGCCCTGTTCCCTGGCAACCACTAATATGTTCTCTGTGTCTACAGTTTTGGCATTTTGAGCACAATATATAAGTGTAATCATATAGCAGGTATCCTTTGAATCACATTGTTCCACTCTGTATATGGCTCTTGAGACCCAACTGGGTCAATAGTTTGCTCGTATATATGTTGCTTAGTATGTGCAGCTATTTTTTTTTTTTTTTTTTTTTTTTTTTGAGACAGTCTCACTCTGTCACCTAAGCTGGGGTGCGGTGGCGCAATCTCGGCTCACTGCAGCCTCCGCCTCCCAGGTTCAAGTGATTCTCCTGTCTCAGCCTCCCAAGTAGCTGGGGTTACAGGTGGGCACCACCACACCTGGCTATTTTTTGTATTTTTAGTAGAGACAGGGTTTCCGCATGTTGGCCAGGCTGGTCTCGAACTCCTGACTTCAGGTGATTTGCCCTCCTCAGCCTCCCAAAGTGCTGGGATTACAGGCATGGGCCACCATGCCTGGCCTATACAGCTATTTTTTAAAAATTATTTAGGAGTGGTCTCGCTGGAGGTCAAGAGGATAAGCTACTGACTTATGAAGACCTCTGTTGTGCCAGGTGTGCAATGAAAAACACCCACCACCACAGAAACAGAAGGTTCCTTAAATGTAATTTATTAATGCCTATTTTTAATATAATTATGCTCGTATCTGTTTTAGGTCAGTCTCATTTTATCTTGAAATGATCAATGTTTAAATTTTGTTCTGCCATTTTTAATCAAACTATTTTGTCTTCTCCTAAAATGCCCAGAATGTTAAATGCTGTTTCCTTCTAGGAACTGGCTGTAATACATAATTCATGTTTCTGGATTGTGATTTAGCAACTACTAACTAGAGACTGGGTGATAAACAGATTAATAAAAAAGGAATTTAAACAGAATTGTTTTGTATAAGGCAACATCAAATTCAGATCATTTCATTAGATTTGATAGATCTGATGTAAACCTTTTCAAATTGTGTATATTTAGGGCCAAACAAATGGTGTTATATAGCAGGTTTTATTTTAACGTTGGTTTTTATTATGAAGTCATTGATATATTGCATTACAGGGGCAACAGACTGTATACTAAGTTGACTTTGATGTATCATATTTAACTAGTATCCTTTCATTTATCAATAGTAAGTGCTTACTCTGTGCTCAGTATCATGCTAGGTGCCGGAAATACAATGCTGCATAAAACATTCTGGTGAACGATAAATTGATCTCATCTCCTTGCTGAAAGAAGATATTTATAATGGCTTTCCAGGAGAAATATAAATATAAAAGGTTCTTGTTTAAAGAAAAGGGGAGAGGCAATTGTAGTTGTTCTCTGCTTACATAGAGAACTTTAAACCGGTAATACTCTTTCTTGTTGTTTTTTGAGACAGAGTCTCGCTCTGTCGCCCAGTCTGTACTGCAGTGGTGCCATCTCGGCTCACTGCAAGCTTTGCCTCCTGGGTTCAAGTGATTCTCCTGCCTCGGCCACCCAAGTAGCTGGGACTATAGGTGTGCTCCACCATGCCCAGCTTTTATTTTTTTTTTAATTTTTAGTAGAGACGGGAGTTTCACCATGTTGGTCAGGCTGGTCTTGAACTCCTGACCTTAGGTGATCTACCTGCCTCTGCCTCCCAAAGCACAACCATGCCCAGCTAATACTCTTCTGAATTTAGGGATCCTCTTCTCATTGACACTTTAGTAGCAAATGTGTTAAAGGAAAAGTGGAAAGGCTTTTTAAATTTCTTAGGCTACTGCCATTTCTTTAAGTACTTAGTAATTATACATGTTGTAGCTCAAGTAACTTTGCTTCTTTCTTTTCTCAGCTTTTCTCAATGACCAACAGGAAATAGCACTTGAGTATCAAGTGCTACCATATGATACATGATTTTAGTTTTTGATGTCAGTTTTTATAAAATATTTACTTAAAGTAAATAATACCTAAATGATTATCTTAATTTTAAAAACCTCAAGCTTAATTATTTTTTGTGTGTTCTTAGGAACAGAGAAATTTGGTGCCTCACTCTGAAATCTGTTTCTTTTGTTGATTTGTTTGTTCATTTGTTTTGTTTTGAGACGGAGTTTTATTCTTGTCGCCCAGGCTGGAGTGCAGTGGCACGTGCTTGGCTCACTGCAACCTCCACCTGCTGGGTTCAAGCAATTCTCCTGCCTCAGCCTCCCAAGAAGCTGGGATTACAGTCATGCACCACCATGCCTGGCTAATGTTGGCTAGGCTGGTTTTGAACTCCTGACCTCAGGTGATCCGCCCACGTCAGCCTCCCAAAGTGCTGGGATTACAGGTGTGAGCCACTGGACCTGACCTGAAATCTGTTTCTTATCAGGCTGTTAGTTTCAAGTTTAAGAAAAAGAGTATGAAATAGTATGTATGATAAACCCCCGTGACACACATTTACCTGTGTAACAAACCTCCACATGTACCCCAAACCTAAAATAAAACATTTTAGAAGAAGAAAAAGAGTGTGAAGGTGTATTCAAAACTTTGATGTTCAGACCTTTCAGTCTAGTGATTTCATATTTAGATGATTATCCAAAATAATCAGATGCTCAGAAAATGCAGAAATATTCATCATGGTGGCTTATAATAGGGAAAAATTAGAAGCAAAACAAATGTTCAACCATGGATGACTGTCTAAGCTATGGTTCAAAAATATAAAAGAATCATATACATCTATTAAAAATAATCTTATAGAATAATGAAGGGGATGGGAAATAGTTGTGTTCTGTTAAGTGTTTTGAACAGGTTTACACTAAGTACAATTTTGTTTTCACACGCACACATATATATAAACCTAAAAAAATCAGAGACATACAGAAAAAAAGACCAGAAGAAAAATAGGGACAAAATTGCTAATAGTGACAATCTGGGAGGTATGGTCATAGGTGTTTTTCCTTTACACCTTATATACTTTCCAGATTTTATTTGGTGAAAATGTATTACTTTAAACAGATTTTTAAAAATGTGTATGTGTTGTATATGCCTGTATACATGTGTACAGAGCACATATGACAAGATTTTAACGATACAATAAAGTGGCTAATAAAAAGGACACCCTTCTCAGGCTCATGGGACCTCTGGGAAGTCAGGAGTGTGAAGGCTACAGGAGGCAGAGCCCACATGTGCTCATATGCCTGTGAAATGAAACACTACCACTAACACTGTGGACACAACCTTCTTGGAGTAGCTGGCTGGGGACCGCACTATCCTCCTGTGGACCACTCTTAGGCGTGCTGTCAGGCAGGGGTCCAGATACAGTGATTGGTCTATCTACAGCAAGATGAAGCAATGGCGGAGAGGTTCCTCTATATTTAAATAATTATAGGATAGCAAGGACAATCAAAATAGGATCATTTTGGGAAGTAAATACTTGTGAGAAGCAAAACATATAATAAACATTGTTTCTTTTGTTTTCCAGATATTTTATCCAGAAACAACAGATGTCTATGATCGGAAAAACATACCAAGAATGATATATTGCATTCATGCACTGAGGTAGGGGGAAAATACAGCTAAAAGACGCTCTAAGAAGTAGATTTAAATAAAACTAAAATTTCAATTTTAAAAGAGGTTTTAAGTTACTTTAATAGTTTGAAGAACTTTTTATTGATTCCATTGTTTTGGATTTGCTAACACAAAATTAAAATAATGTTCACATATAAGTAGTCCTTGAACTTGAAAAATGTTTTTCTGATTTTTAAATCTAACTCACATTAGAAAACCAGAAAATGAATGAAAACCATTAAGTATAATAAAGAGAGAATTTAGGTTGAAACTTCTAGAAATCCAACTGTAACGTACTACTATATTCTTGAGTTATGACCTAGTTTACAAACATAATGCGAATATATCAAATGAGCAGCTTTAATAGTCATTATAATTTTGGTTTAATGAGTAAAATTATAATTTAGTTCAATTCTTATAGATTAAGAAAATATAATGGTAAGAATACTTTCTTTTGATCTTTTGTTCAATAGAATTTGTACCCTAAGGATAAAGAAGAAAAACAGTAGTTCGTGTAAATTAGTCAAATCAAGACACATTCATTATTTTAAAGCAGTTGTTCAATAACTTGAATTTTGAAAATGCTGAAATTCTGCTAGTTCACAGATTACATTTTATCTTATTGGCCTGGAAGAAATTTGATTTTTAGATGGTAACAAAGATTATTCTAAAAATCCAGTTTGTGGCTATTGTCTTGAGTGTACACAGGTAATGGTTTTGGAAGACTTCATGTCTGATTACATTTTAAATTACTTTTAGAACATCTGCCTTGTGTTTTTATCACTAGAAGTCATTTTCCTGGCAGAGTACTCTGCCTAGAGGTTTACATTGACTTCTTCCTGGCTCTTTTCCTCTCCAAAGGAAAATGCTTCTACAGTAATTCATTGTGGTGTTGGCTTTCTAGAGAAGAAATTTGATTATGTCATGTAATTTGACTTTTTCCCCTAGTCAGTACTTACGGGATTGCTTTGGAAGATGACAGTTGCTAGAAATAGAGACCAAGTGTAGGTGCCTTTGCTATGGTTTTTGTTATTCTAATAACTTAGAACAACTGGTTAAAAAAAGAAAACAACGATAAAAACAAACCTACTTCAATGCTGCCTTCTCAGATGTGGCTAGAGTATCATTGTGCCACAGGTTTTCTAAAAGCTGCTTGTGCAAAAGTGCTTATGTTGAGGAATATTTTCAACCTCTGTTGCCCAATATTCTTTATTAAATATTTTTCAGATCTTAAAATGATCACTTAACACTGTAGTTAGTACTGGGTCTGTGACCTGCTAAGCCAGCCACCACTAGTTAATGCCATTGCTATATGTGTGCATCATAGTGCTAATCTCTAGTTCTGTCACATGCTCATGGGCTATCTTGTGTAAGTTTCAACTGATTTTCTGAAGTAGACAACTGGGACATTCATGTTAAGGAACTTATAAACAAATGGTATGCTAAGTTCCTTTCTGGTGATATCATGGTTCTCCTAAAGGAGCTATATAGAGCTGCACTTAGACTGACATGAGTGTTTGCCATGATGTTAACAATGGCTTGAATAGCTTGGTAAACAAAGAAAAAACAACTTTTCGTTTATTATTGCCAATTGTATACAAATATTGATGTGACATTTTCCAGGACTGTGTTTTTTAGTTACTCATCCTAGACATCTGCATTACTTTTACTCATCCTGGAGGGGATCCCTCCTGGGGCATGTCATTCACCAGATCTGACCTTAAGTAGGATATTTTATCTTCAAAAGCAGTACTTATTTAGTAAATAGCATTCTCCTCACTTTTCTTTGTTCTAAATTATTGTATAGCTGCCTCTCACTATGGAACTGAGAAGTCCCAAGTGTATCTGAAGCTTTTTCCACCAAAACTTGTTCCTGCTGTGATTTAAAATGCAGTCAGTCACTCAAAAGGAGGCTGATATTCTGTTTTGTTGTGCAACACACATTTGGAAGCTGAGGAGCAATCCTCTAATAAATACAGTGGGTTTAATAAAGACTCTTGCTGCATAGTTAGAAGTGATGATGGAAATGAACTAACATGTCTTCAGTTTTTATATCCTGGTTGCAAATACAGCACTGCTACTGTATTTGAGAGTTGTTATTACCTGATAGAGTAATTAGGCAGGTCAGAGATTCTGATTATAGCTGAGAAGCCAGCAAGGAAATTTCCTCTAGGAAGTTAAGCTTGCCAGGCGCTCCCTTCTTCCTGCCCCAGCCTGTGGACCTGACTTGATCTAAAAGTTAGCTCTTAGCCCTGACCAAACTTGTCTCCTATTCCCTGTCATCATGATTTGGACTTAACAACCTAACTTCTCCTGGGTGCTTACCCTTGCTTCCTGTTTGTATCTGTGTTTCCCTTTTCCTGCCTGCCCCTCACCTTTTCGTTTTATTTCTGATCCCAGTCTCGTGTCCTACCACTCACCAATCGCTGTGTCAGTTTAGCTTGGTGTTCTCAAGCCAGACTCCATGAACATTACCACAGCAGCAAAGGGGGGAAGTTCTCAAGCTTCACCTAATGTAGACAGACTCATGTTAGTGGTGGATGGCATCTTTTTTTTTTTTTTTTTTTTTTTTTTTTTGAGATGGAGTCTCACTCTGTCACCAGGCTGGAGTGCAGTGGTGCCATCTCAGCTCGCTGCAACCTCCACCTCCCAGGTTCAAGCGATTCTCCTGCCTCAGCCTCCTGAGTAGCTGGGACTACAGGCATGCACTACCATGCCCAGCTAATTTTTGTATTTTTAGTAGAGATGGGGTTTCACCATGTTGGTCAGGATGGTCTCGATCTCTTGAGCTCGTGATCTGCCTGCCTTAGCCTCCCAGCGTGCTGGGATTACAGGCATCAGCCACCACACCCGGCCACATCATTCTTTTTCTAAAGAAATGTTTGTCTTTTTCTCGTTTTTTTCAAAAGTAATGTATGCTCATTGTGGAAAAAAATGGAAAATTCTGGAAGAATATTAAAGAAAAAGCTAAAATACCCACTATCTCAACACCAAGTCAAAAACCACTGTTACTATTTTGATATCTTTGAACTTAAAGTGCATACTGCCTATGGCATGTTTTATTTTTGTGGCTTCTTTTGGAATGTTATAAAGCCTCTGCCTTGAAAAGGAACCAGTTCGAGAGTGAGAGCCTTGCTAACTAGTTACTATACTAATTTTTAAAAAATATCTGGAGGCCTTTTATGCAAGGATAAGAAACTTTTTTGACATGTGGTTTAGTACCCACTTTATTAAAGATTTATAATAAATGATATTAAACAACTGTTATTTGTTTAAACAGTCATGCAAGTGAATTCCTTGAAAGAATTGAAATAATTTAGTAGAACTAACGTTTTGAGTTCTTCAGATACCTTAAAGAGCAGGTGAAATGCCCAGGTACGTTATTACAAACTTACGACAGTGGAAGCTATTCTGTAAGGCCCATACTGCAAGTTTCACTCATTTTGTTTATTATTTATAACTAGTTTTGTCCTAGGCTATTATGTTATTTTGATACCTACCCAGAATTGACATAATCTTCATGGCACCAGAAACAAAAGAATACCCCTTCAGACCTGCCATGATTACAGATCTGGGTTTCGGATGGATCACCTGTGGGTCAGAACATGGTGCAACTTTGGGTTCTTCTCCCATGGTGAGTCAGACCCTGGCCACAGGCATTAGGCTAAACTGTCATTGTGTTTTTTGTTTTTTTTTTTTATTTTTTAATCAGACCGCATTTAAGTACCTGGCTTTCAGGTAGGTTTTTATTTACAGTCTGGTCCCTGCCCCTGCCCCACTTCCCCATCACCCTGAAATAATTTTCTTTCTTAAGTCTCACTTGACCAGCATTGTATAATCCATTGTCCTGTCATAATGATGTATTGGCCTGATCCACTAACATTATTAAAAGCTTATGTATGCCTTTTAAATATTTTTTTTTTAAATTAGTCGTGCTTTCTAGAGTTTTTCATCCCCTGGGAGACAAGGGATTGACTGTATCCAGTGATCCTTAGGCTTTGGGGCTGATTTATCGTCTCAGATCATGTTTCTAGTCCTGCCTCCTCTTAGTTAGTGGATGTGACCACCAGTGCTAGACCCTTTTTCTACCCGGTGTTTCTGTCACCACCTATGCTTCTTGGTTCTTCCTTATCTTGGGGCACTTCCTTTGTTTTCTGGGACTATTTAGTTTACTCAAAGTTCCTGGTCTTTATTCTTTCATGTAGTATAAATAGTATAAAAATATCTATATATAAACAAATATAGGCCAGGCGTTGTGGCTCATGCCTGTAATCCCAGCACTTTGGGAGGCTGAGGCAGACAGATCATGTGAGGTTGGGAGGTTTTTTTTTGAGACGGAGTCTCGCTCTGTCACCTGGGCTGGAGTGCAGTGGCGTGATCTCGGCTCACTGCAAGCTCCGCCTTTGGGTTCATGCCATTCTCCTGCCTCAGCCTCCCGAGTAGCTGGGACTACAGGCGCCCGCCACCACGACCGGCTAATTTTTTTTTTTTTTTTTTTTTTTTTTTTGTATTTTTGGTAGAGATGGGGTTTCACCGTGTTAGCCAGGATGGTCTTGATCTCCTGACTTCATGATCCACCCGCCTCGGCCTCCCAAAGTGCTGGGATTACAGGCGTGAGCCACTGCGCCTGGCCGAGGTCGGGAGTTTAAAATCAGCCTGGCCATGATGGTGAAACCTCGTCTCTACCAAAAATACAAAAATTAGCAAAGTGTGGTGGCAGGTGCCTGTAATCACAACTACTCGGTAGGCTGAGGCGGGAGAATTGCTTGAACCTGGGAGGCAGAGGTTGCAGTGAGCCGAGATTGTGCCATTGCACTCTAGCCTGGGCAACAGAGCAAGACTCCATCTCAATTTAAAAAAAAAAAAAGCACGGTGGCACACGCCTGTTGTCCTAGCTACTCAGGAGGCTGAGGCAGGAGAATGGAACTGGGAGGCGGAGGTTGTGATGAGCCAAGATCGCGCCACTGCACTCCAGCCTGGGCAAGAGATTGAGACTCCATCTCAAAGAACAACAACAAAAAAAAAACAGATATAGAAGGAACAAAGTACTTGTGTTTTAATAATGCTCCCCAACTTGTTAAAGTCAATAGAAATACACTTTCGCTATTTATCTCTTTTTTTATTACAACTTCCTTTTTGGACGTTGTATATTATTCTCTTGATTATTGTTTTGAACCTGTGGCCTTTCTCAGACTTAACCAAGATTAATATCTCTTTCTTTTTGATGAACCAGATTGTTTCAGCTTGGTCAATCTGAGCTCTTTCTGGCCCACTTCCTTGTCCTTCTAGCACCGTCCCTGACATTCTTTGAAACTGACATTCTTTGAAATATCCTTGTTCATGGTCACAACGGGATGTTCCAGTCCTATCCTGATTATTTCTGCTTCGAGATGTGGAACCAACCACTCTTAAGGGAATCCTCTTAAAAGTCGAGTGTTTATATTGGTTTTTCAAATTTAACCTTATTAGCTTACTGGATTCTGCTTTTCTTGCTGTCTGGTTTATTTGACCATTGAGATTCTTCTATATGGGCAGCCACAAACTGAAGCCGTGTCTGCCTCTCCTCTGTGATAGGATTACTCTTCCTGCTGCTGATACTGTAGCTATGTCACAGCCGCCATGTTTCAGGTGCAATGGTGATGCCATGGCTCTGGCAGACCCACTTCTGCTTCACCAGCCGTCGGAGTACCCTGGCAGTTTTGTAGAGGAGAGTTCGTCTAGCCAGCTCCCACACAGCCAGGTGGCTGTCTTGCTTCCCAGGTGGCCTTTGAACCTGCTCCTCAGGCATTAATGCATAACTTTCCTTGTCTTCACACTCTGTTCCCTTAGAACCCTTTCCTTCCCTAAGAAACTGATTGAACCCTTATATCAGATTGATTATATCTCTAACAGTGAACATATTTGCATTTATAAATAAGATTTCTAAAGACAGTTTCTTAGCCCAAAGGACAGGCTCTATTCCTAGGTTCTCAGAAGGGATATCTGGAGATGGCAGTATTTGGGAGTAAGGTGAGGGAGGCAGTTGCACCTGCTTATTTCTTTCAAGTCCTTCCTTGTTCAGAATTCTCTCTGTGCTCTGAACCATTCCCTTCCCTTTCCTCCTCTTTCTGTACTAAATTAGTATAGCTGTTGTGCCTTTCTATCTTCCTAAATTCTGAGCTCTTAAGAGTCTGTGAACCACATCTTGTTACCTCATACAGCTTATGTGCCATTGATTCCAAGTTAAAGTCTCTGGAGTTTGCATATTTAACTCTTCAGGAGGTTTAACTGAACTAATTTCCCTATGATAAGGCTGCCTCAGGATTCCTTTGCTTTGGGGCTGAAAATTAGGTATAGAACCCTGGATTTTGATATGATATTGGCAGTGATATATGTGACTAAGATGGAAAATTTTGGCTCAGTAAATAAAACTATTTCAAACATGGAGTCTGTGTGGGGAAATTCTGTGTGGGGAGATTCTTGGCATTGGAAAAAGTAAGAAAACCACTTTGATAGGTTATCATTAAGTGTTTGTATACAAAGGACACATTTTTATAACAAAGAATAGTAAGAACAAAGGCTAACACAAATGGAGCTTTTAACTATGTGCCTGGTACTGCACAAAATACTGTGCTGGTATAATCTCATTTTATCTTCATAATGTATCTGTGCAGTGGTCACTATTATTAGTCCCATTTTATTACCAAGGCAGTTGAGGAATAGAGAGGCTGCCGAAGGTCACACAGTTAGTAAAAACCAGGAGGTGTGAGAAGTGAACCTGTGCTACTATGAATTCAGCCAGCCAATGGCTTCAAAAGAAGTCAATTATTTCCCTACTTCGAAGAAAGTTAAAAGAACACCAGTATCAGACTTGAACTTCAGCACAGGCCTCTCAGCTCTTATATTTAACATGTTTTAAATGAAGAATCATGGAACTTGAGAACGGGAAGGGCCTTGGGAAGTTATTGTAGTCTAAGTCATTCATTTCACAGATAAGGGAACTGAAAGCTTGGGTGACGTGACTTGCTCTTAGTCACACATTGAGGTTTTACCAGTTTGGGGGCCAGGATTCAGGGCTTCTGGATTCTAGTCCCATGGTCTTTCCGCTCTACCATGAGGCTTTGATATACAAACATTCATCCCACATGTTATGGTACAAAATGAGCTACACATAATGTGATCCAAGAAAGCTGAAATAAATTTAGCTGCGGGCCGGGCGCCGTGGCTCAAGCCTATAATCCCAGCACTTTGGGAGGCCGAGACGGGCGGATCACGAGGTCAGGAGATCGAGACCATCCTGACTAACACGGTGAAACCCCGTCTCTACTAAAAATACAAAAAATGAGCCGGGCGAGGTGGCGGGCGCCTGTAGTCCCAGCTACTCGGGAGGCTGAGGCAGGAGAATGGCGTGAACCCGGGAGGCGGAGCTTGCAGTGAGCTGAGATCCGGCCACTGCACTCCAGCCTGGGCGACAGAGCGAGACTCCGTCTCAAAATAAATAAATAAATAAATAAATAAATTTAGCTGCTGCCTTTTAAGTTTGCATTTCATTACTATAGTACCTTTTAGTGTATATCTTGAAAGTAGTAGAAAAAACTAATACCACTAGTTTTATCTAGAAAGTGGTAGAAAAAACTAATGCCATGTGATTTTGGCAGTGAGGTATGTGACTAAGATGGAAAAATTTGGTTCAGTAGATAAAACAACAACAACTACTACTACTATCTACTACTTTCATGATATACACTACATGGTATTTTTTAAAACTTTCTTTATTGCTTCCTGGACTTTAAGTGATATTGTTTGTACAAGTAGGAGCACATGGGTCAATGAGACGGTAGCTGCCTCTGAGCAACCCCTCCGTTGCTGGCCTCACTCAGCTGCACAGGTGTGCTGTAGCTTTTGGTGTGGTAAGAGGCTTGCTACTTCACAGAAAGTGCTCCCTTAGACATGAGAAGCGAAGGTGACATTAATTCCACGACTACCTTTGGAATGTTCTCAGCCCTTTGACTTGGCTGTTAGGTACCAAACGGTGCTTAATAAAGTAACTGTTGAAGAGCTACATGAGTTTGGTATTTTTTCTGTTCAATGGGCTTTTTTTTTTTTTTTTTTTTTTTTTTTTAAGATTAAGGCTTGATTTCCTATATACTTCAGGTAATGAGCAGCCTCATTTTAATTTAAATGCTTGGGAAAGAGTAGTTTGCTATTGCTGTTTTTTTCAGCATGGGAAAACTGGGTAAACACAGTTTCCTGATAAACTTTTGCCCGTTTGAGTAATCGGCTGGGAAGCACCTCCCACACAGAGATTAGGTATAAAACGCCCACACTATGAAAAGTGATCTTTCCAAAGCTAACAGTTTAAACCTCAACATCAGTGATTTAAAAAAAAAAAAAGGTTGAAAATTGAGGCCAAACAGAAACTATACAATACATATTTTAAGTTTTTAGTAAATGAGATTTTTTGATATATGCAAATGAGATCTTTACCTGACCAATATTAGCTTAAGAAAATATCAGACTTAAATTTAAAAGCAAAGATTCTTCCATCTTCAGAAAGCTAACTTCTCAGCACCACCTTGTGGTAACTTTTACTTAAGCCAGGATGTTTGTTTATTGTAAGATTTATATTAATATTACATTGTACAATGGAGAAATAAAAAGTGAAATTGGAAATAGCTGTCTAATTTCTTTATCATCAAAGGGGAAAAATTAACACTTTGGTATAAACATTTTAATTCATGTTACCATCAAACCTGTATTTTGTGGTAGCCTAAGTACCTTAATTTAGGGATAGCATGGTAGAGAAAAATTTTTTGTTGTGTGTGTGTGTTTTTTTTTTTTTTGAGACGGAGTCTCACTCTGTTGCCCAGGCTGGAGGTGCAGTGGCACCATCTTGGCTCACTGCAAGCTCCGCCTCCTGGGTTCATGCCATTGTCCTGCCTCAGCCTCTGGAGTAGCTGGGACTACAGGCTCCCACCATCACACCCAGCTAATTTTTTGTATTTTTAGTAGAGTCAGGGTTTCACCAGGTTAGCCAGGATGGTCTCAATCTCCTGACCTCATGATCCACCTGCCTTAGCCTCCCAAAATGCTGGGATTACAGACGTGAGCCACCGCTCCCGGCCTTGTTGTGTTTTTTGAGATGGGGTCTCACTCTGTCATCCAGGCTGGAATGCAGTGGCACAATCTTGGCTCACTGCAACCTCTGTCTCCCTGGTTCAGGCAATTCTCCTGCCTCAGCCTCCTTAGTAGCTGGGATTACAGGCGTGTGCCACCATGCCCAGATAATTTTTGTATTTTTAGTAGAGAAGGCGTTTCACCATGTCGACCAGGCCGGTCTCGAACTCCTGACCTCAAATGATCAGCCTGCCTTGGCCTCCCAAAGTGCTGGGATTACAGACATGAGCCACCGTGCACAGCTGAGAAAAATATTTTCATATAGAAGCTGTTCTGAAAATAGTAATTAAATGAATGAATGGATGAACAGAGCATAATGTGAAAACAGTTGCATCAAGATCATTGAGCACAGCTGTCTTATCCCCTTTCCAAAACTGACATGAAATTAACTACGGTAATAACTTTTAAAAAATACATTTGCGATAAAAATGCCATCTACTAACCAGAAATTTGAACAACTCCTAACATGAAGTAAACAGACAGAATTTGATTGACTGAGAAGCAAGTTGGGAGAAGATCACAGCCCACAAAACGCTGGGGGATGCAGCAGAGGTAGGAGCTGTCGTGAGGTTTGCTCCATGCAAAGGGGACAGCAAGGAAAAGAAGAACTTCAAAGTGAACAATCGTCAGGCTGGGACCAGCAGAACTGTATGGCCCTTCCCTAAAGCAGCAAGTGTAGATGCTGATAGCAGGAGAGCATGCCGGTACCCAAGACAGCTCATGACCTCAAGAAGGGATAGAGAGTCCCCAGCCTGAGAAGGAAAGACTCTGGTTCCCTCGTGGCATCAGTTCCATTGCTCTCTACAGTTTCTTAATGCTGGCTCCTGACATGGGGATCTGCAGTGAATGACCAACAAAAAGCAAGTCTCAAACACCAAGATGAGCCCCAGATCAGAAGATGCCAGACATTTGAAGGGAACTGACACTGAAGGAAGCATTGGATTCACCAAACAGAACCAAGACTCGAGGAACAAATGAAAATATTAAAATATGTGCAATTGATGATTCATTCAATTTATGTTCAACAAATATTTATTGAGCACTTACATTTATACACGGAAGAACCAAAGATAAAACTCTAAGAAGGAAAATTTGGTATAGATAAAATCAGAAAAACACTTAATAAAATTTACAGATAACTAAATTATTGGTGGATATAATAAAAAAATGAAAGCATGAATCTAAAATTCTAAATTATCTCAACATTCCATAGGTGGGAAAGTTAGAGATGGAAGCATATAAAGGATAATAGATACCAATTAGCTTAGGCTTTGATGGAAAAATGTAAAAGTATGTTAAAACTTCAGCAGGATATTAGTGTAGGTAATACATATTAAAGATACAGCACATTAAGTACTTGAAATAAATATAAAATTTGTTGCTTGAAGACATTTTATGGATTCTACTTACATTTTACTGCAACATTTTCTACATTTCACTGATTTTTTTTATAGTTTTCTTTGTAAATTAGTTTAGGTATATTTTTGAATTTGTAAAAAGAGGAGGAAAGTGCAAATCAGGTACTATGAAAGAAATTGAAGTGATACAATTATACATTTTTGATTATTCATCTATTCTCATTTCTTTTTTTTTTTTTTTTTTTTTTTTTTTTTTTGAGGAGGGATTTTGCTCTTGTTGCCCAGGCTGGAGTGCAATGGCGTGAATTCGGCTCACTGCAACCTCTGCCTCCCGGGCTTAAGCAATTCTCCTGCCTCAGCCTCCTGAGTAGCTGGGATTGCAGGCATGTGCCACCATACCCAGCTAATTTTGTATATTTAGTAGAGACGGGGTTTCTCCATGTTGGTCAGGCTGGTCTCAAACTCTCGACCTCAGGTGATCCGCCCGCCTCAGCCTCCGAAAGTGCTGGGATTACAGTCGTGAGCCACCACCCCTGGCTATCTATTCTCATTTCTTAAATTATGGCTTGATCTCCACTCACCTCCCAAATTCTTTTGCAGTTCATCTTGCCTGTTAAATTCTGTTTAATTTTGTCATTCCCATTACTAGAAAGGAGCAAGTGAAGAGGTTGACATTTCATTGTTCCAAGTAATATGAGCACCCTTTTAACTGGAATTTTTTCCCCATGTAATAATGAGTTGAGAATTGGTTCATAAAATATTATGGTTTTGAAAATGTCAGCATGGTATCTTAATGATCTAGCTTTAATTATAATGACTTGTTGGCATGAACCTTTGGTAGTAAAGTCCTCAGAGGCTGTGTAAAGTAAACAGTTTTATATCCATGATAATCTCTAAAGACCTAGAACTTTAACTAAGGAATGTATCCTGTTTTGCTAGTTTGGAATTATGAATACATAATGGCTATTTCACTTTGAAGAATGTTCAAAGTCTAATATAAAAGTTTTTCTTCTGTGGATAAGATATAAATATCGTATTAAAATTTAGTATTAAAACTAATGTTACACATACGGTTAAAAAAAAACTTTGTTCTTTGTCCTTTGCTTTGGTTTTAAAGGAAAAGCAGGAAAATAAGAGGCAAATTCTTTAAAATTTGAACATTCATTAATAGGCATTTCCTGGAAGACATATGAATGGCTAATGCATATATGAAAAAATGTTTACCCTCACAACTACCATAAGGAAATGCAGATTTAAATAACGTCTTGTTGCTATCAGTTGCTAGTCCCTTGAAAGATTTTATTGATAATATCCTGTGGTGATAAGGGGACAAAGAAAATGGCATTCACATGTATTCGTGGTCTAGTGGGCCATACCCATCAGGGGGTTCTTAGGTTTAGCTAAATATTCAGATTCACCCACCTGTCATAAGCCACATCTGGCACCTGTTGCTCAGAAGAGAGGCAGCCGGGATAGCCAGCATGCTGGCAGGTGTTTGCTCTTCAGTGGGAGCCTGCATGACACTCCACATAGTTCTCCATACAGCCATCTGGAAGCCGCCATTCTCTTTGGTACTCCAAGTTACAACTTTGCTGCGGAGGAGTGGGTTTGAACCTTCCTGGCTTGTAAGTCTCATGCCCCCAGGAGCCAATATCTATAGTAACCGCTGTACTGCATAGCTTCCCAGTTCTCTGCAAAGAACATACCAGTTATAAGAGTCATTGAACCCAGGAAGGCCCAAAGATATGGTACCTATTAGGTATTTATGGTTTCTTCTCTCAAGATACAATTTATCAAGTGGGTTACTTTTTCCTAAGCAATGATGCTTATAACACAGTTGACAGTATAGGTTCCTAAGAGAACAGAGCTAGAAAGTTAATCAAAGGTCAAATTCTCATATAAAAGGAAAAAGGATGTTTTTTAAGCCTTTACTCACAAAGAATATATGAGCATAATCTCTTTTATATTTTTTATTTTTATTTATTTTATTTTTCTTTTTTTTCTTTTTTTTTTTTTTTTTTTTTTGAGACAGTCTCGCTCTGTCTCCCAGGATGGAGTGCAGTGTCATGATTTCAGCTTACTGCAAGCTCCGCCTCCCGGGTTCACAGCATTCTCCTGCCTCAGCCTCCCGAGTAGCTGGGACTACGGCACCCACCACCACGCCCAGCTAATTTTTTGGGGATTTTTTTGTTTTTTTTTTTTTGAGACGGAGTCTCGCTTTGTTGCCCAGGCTGGAGTGCAGTGGCGCGATCTCGGCTCACTGCAAGCTCCGCCTCCCGGGTTCACGCCATTCTCCTGCCTCAGCCTGCCAAGTAGCTGGGACTACAGGTGCCCGCCACCGCGCCCGGCTAATTTTTTTGTATTTTTAGTAGAGACGGGGTTTCACCGTGTTAACCAGGATGGTCTCGATCTCCTGACCTGGTGATCCACCTGCCTTGGCCTCACAAAGTGCTGGGATAGCAGGCGTGAGCCTCCGCGCCTGGACTGAGCATAATCTCTTTTTAAGATCCCATTTGGACAATATACGTTGAAAACTTTTATTTTGTGTGTACCCTTTCAAGCTGGTAATTTTGTTTTCATGGCTTTATTGTAACAAATAAGAAATATGCACAAAGATTTGTCTGTGTCTATATGTAAGTAGGTTTACTAAAGCATTATTTGCCATAGTTATTAATTAATAACAATCTAAATGCTCAGCAATTGCTTAAGAAAATTATAATACATTCATATTCTAGAATAATATATACATTTATAAAATAGGTATGTCCAGAAACAACTTCAAAAGAACATATATATCAAATTATTTAGTGTGTAACTGAGTGGTGATTATCTGTGTAATTTTTTAAACCATAAATCATTAATTTTTAACTTTGATCATGTATTTGGTCAAATAATTGCTTTTCATAAAAATCATCAGAAAATTGGCCAGGTGCGGTGGCTCATGCCTGTAATCCCAACACTTTGGGTGGCCGAGGCAGGTGGTCAGGAGTTCGAGACCAACCTGGCCAACATGGTGAAACCTCGTCTCTACTTAAAAAAATACAAAAAGTAGCTGGGCTTGGTGGCATGCACTCGTAATCCCAGCTACTTGGGAAGCTGAGGCAGGAGAATCGCTTGGACCCAGAAGGCGGAGATTGCAGTGAACCGAGATCACGCCACTGCACTACAGCCTGGGTAACAGAGCAAGACTCTGTCTCAACCAAAAAAAAAAAAATCAGAAAATTATTGTCAGTTTTAATGCAAGCTACTTACATTAAATGACTGATCATACATTTTAAGAGTTTGTTTTAATACCATTGAAAACGCTTGATCTTCAACTTTCTTAATGCATTTAATGAAATTCTACGTTCTATAAACTCTGGAGCTCCATCTCACATCAACATCTGAAGTGATAATTTTGAAGTACTTCAAGCCATAAAAATAATTCAGTTCACTTTCTCATATATACTATTACATGAAACTATGACTCAGTGATAAGGGTGGGAAAAGCACATATAATTTTGATAGAATTTAGATGCCAGCTCTCAAGTTCTTTTCTCAGGTTATGGGTAGGTTAATGGATGCCATCATTACTACCTTATGGATTTGTTTTTAAATACATCCAATTTATTCTCCATCTTCCCCTTGGGTGATACACACACATCATAGTTTAACATTACCTCACCCACTGATAGTCTTGCCACTCTATTTATTGGTTTAGAAAATGTAAAACAAATATTTCCTCCAGGGGTATGTGGTACTTGGAGGAATATTAAAAAGCAAAATATTATTCATGCTGTACCTTCAATAAAATAAGAATTATGTGAGGAATATCCTAAGAAATGTTTATTGCATTTGTTACCTGCTGTTTTGTATTAGCTGTGTTTCTTGTTCTCTGTACAAATGGATGATGCAGAGTTAGCTGGCTCTGTAGAAGTGCTGTGGAAGTGGATTACAGAAGACCAGTCTTTGGGACACAGATTGGAATTCTGATCCTGGCCTCACCAAGGACTCTGTTACCTAGGGACTCAGTTTCCTCATCTACAAAATTAATAGACTAGATATCTCTTAGGTCTTTTTCAACTGAAAAAACTATTAATAATTATGTAATTTTTAACTTTAAGACTTATGATGATAAAATTTCTGATCATTTTGTGGTTTTTTCTTTCAGTTTATATCTGTTCAAACTAGGAATAGCACCCCAGATCCAGGATTTGTTGGGCAAAGTAGACTTCACAGGTACTACTCTTTATCTTTGTAATTTTTTACAATCTCGTTATAAAAAGTACCAATACCTGGCCGGGTGTGGTGTCTCACACCTGTAATCCCAGCACTTTGGCAGGCTGAGGCAGGTGGATCACGAGATCAGGAAATTGAGACCATCCTGGCCAACACGGTGAAACCCCGTCGTCTCTACTAAAAAATACAAAAAATTAGCTGGGCATGGTGGTGGGTGCCTGTAGTCCCGGCTACTTGGGAGGCTGAGGCAGGAGAATGGCGTGAACCCAGGAGGCGGAGCTTGCAGTGAGCTGAGATTGCGCCACTGCACTCCAGCCTGGGTGACAGAGTGAGACTCCGCCTCAAAAATAAATAAATAAATAAATATTTAAAAAGTACCAATACATTTTTCCCCCATTTTGATATTATTGATTTCCCTTATTCCTGTATATTGGTGAGAAGAGAAAACAGACCTATCTTGTTTGTTCTTGACTCAGTTCTCCTTCCCCATGTTTGTGAAATGAGAAACGGGCTGGGTTCTTCCTAAGGCTCTTGTTTAGAAACAACCCCACTTCCTGATGAAGACATTTCTTGATATGATTGTACTCATTCCTGTGTCCATCCCTATCTGTAGCTTTCTCTGATAATGATTATTATTATTTGGTTCTTTGTTAGAGGAGGAAATCAGTAATATGAGAAAAGAACTTGAGAAATACGGAATACAGATGCCATCTTTCAGCAAAATAGGTGGTATTCTGGCCAATGAACTGTCCGTGGATGAAGCTGCATGTAAGTCCATTTAAAATCCAAACTTGCCATTGACGTGAGACTTACCTGTACTTTACCTGTTGATTTTGATTACTTGAAATAGAATATTTAGAAGATACATTAAGCACCCTAAACATTTTATTATTTCTTTTATAGATGATTACTTTGAGGATGTCATAGTATAACCAAGTAATTGATTTTGGTCTTTAGACTTCTTCTTGTACAACATGAATTGAGGTTCTAGAAATACCTTCATTGTCCATAGTTCTCTACTTTCTGTGTCTGTAGATTTTAGTGGTAGAGTTCATTGTTACAGGTCTTTTAGTATTGCAAGCTAAATTGCAAGTATCTCTTGGAACCAACATGTTACTTTAAAATTACCCATGTCGCCCTGACCAGAGGGCAAGGATTGACTTACCTTCTAACTCCTGTGGTTGACATAGGGCTTGGATCATTTTAGCCATTCAGTGACATATAAATGAGTCAGAATTACTTAACAGATGCTGAGATCAGGACCAAAGACAACCATGTGGAGAGGTTGTCAGGTGCTCCATAATATGTCTGAATTCTCTTTTTGACATATTTACTAGAAGCCAAGAAGGAAAGTAAAACTGCTTGAGTTTACACAGGGTCAGTGCAACTGTCCATGATGTCTTTTGCTGATAAAAACCTTTTTTTTTCTCTCTCTCTCTTTACTTTTTAGTACATGCTGCAGTTATAGCCATTAATGAAGCAGTTGAAAAAGGAGTAGCAGAGCAGACCATTGTAACACTAAGAAACCCAAATGCAGTTTTAACTTTAGTGGATGACAACCTTGCACCAGAATATCAGAAAGAACTCTGGGATGCCAAAAAGAAAAAAGAGGAAAATGCAAGACTGAAGGTACTTAGATTCTGTGTAATAAAAACAGTAATGAATGTGCTTATGAGTTACTAGTTTGAAAAGCCTTAATGTTAAAAGCAATATTTTTAAATCAATTGGCTATGTTCTCTATAGCCACAGACAATTGATTTGAATGAAATGTAGCATAGAAGAGGACTATACACTATGTAAGGCAATTAGATTATATCCCTATATAAGGCATGAAAAGGAATTTTATAGGCCAGGCATGGTGGCTTATGCCTGTAATCCCAGCACTTTGGGAGACTGCAGCAGGAGGGTCCTTTGAGTCCAGGAGTTCAAGACGAGCCTGGGCACCATAGTGAGACCCTGCCTCTAAGAAAATAGAAATAAAAATAAAAAATTAGCTGGGCTTGCTGGTGCAAGCCTGCAGTCCCAACTACTTGGGAGGCTGAGCTGAGAGAATCCCTTGAACCTGGGAAGTTGAGGCTGCAGTGAGCTGTGACCCTGCCACTGTACTCCAGCCTGGGCAACAGAGTGAGACCCTCTCTCAATTTTTAAAAAGGGAATTTTATGATGAATGTTATATATTGAAAGAATTAAAAGTCATGTTGCAAACTTACTAATATCCCCAGAAAGTGTAGACATAGCAACTCATAATTATCCCTTGTTAGACATCATCAACAGACCTTACATTAGCCAAGTTACTTTTACGTTTGGTAGTAGAGGTTAATAATTCAGTGTGGTGAAGTTCAGAGAGGATGTTTTTGAAGCTACGGTCTTTGTATTTTCCCAGTAGTCAATCCTTTATATTTGAGGATGTCCCTCCTGTGCAAGACAGCCTGCTCCTAATCCTAACTCCATTAGTAACCACCTTTCTATCTAGTCCATTATTGAAAAATTTGTCTACGCTGAGAGATTCTACTTCCTCACCATCTTGTCTCTCATTAAGCTCTTGCCATGTCAGTTTCAGCTCCATGACTAAAAGTAACCACTTTAGATTTTGGCGTTTTCTCTACTGGTGACTTCCACTAGCATCTGGCAGGGTCGGCCCCCTACCTTGAGATTCTCTGCTCCACTAGCTTATGTGCGTCCTTGCTGCAACGGTTCTCCTCTGTGCCTCTTTCTCCTCTTGCTCCTCCCTTTCAGTATGGGGATTCTTCAAGGTCTGACATTGAATCCCTTCTCTGTTCTTCCTCCATTGAGCTCATCCACTTATTGAAGAAATCAGCCATCAGCTTTATGCCAGCCCATCCCAAATTGGTCTCTCTCCTACTCCACCAGATAACTTCATCTGTGTCCCTCTGGCTTTGTACCCCATTATGTCAGAAGAGCTCCCCTTGCTGACATCCCTGGTTCAGAAGAATGGTGGCCAGCTTTATCTCAGAACTCTTTATGCCTCCTGTGTCCCATCCATTGCTAGATTCTGCTGCCTACTCTTGTTGGAGTTGAATCTATCGTCAACCTTCTAGTCTCACCACTCTTGCCTCAGTCCTGCCCCTCCTGACCTAATCGCATGACTCTTGTATCAAGCACCTTCCTCGTGGGTCTCTCTGCCTCCTGTTATTCTCCAAGCCAGTCCCTCTTAGAGCTAGAGGTTACAAAATTGATCTTTAACTACAAATCTGATGTTAACCCACCAGAAACATCCCCCGATTCTCTGTTGCCTACTGAATTAAACACCAAATCTTAGCTTAGCCTTCAGCTGACCCCCTCATCTTTTTGGCTAACCCTGGACACACACTCCAAGCTGTAGCCCAATGTGCTAAGCTTTCCATCTGCTGTCTGTGTCCTATTCTTGACATTATTCTGTTGCTCGAAGCCCTCATAGATTATGATCTCTTTGAAAAATTTTCTTCCCAATTAAGTATGAACACTTTCTAAAGAATGCTTATCGTACTTCTCTTATAGAACCTATTCGGTTCTTCTAGGTATATTTATTATTTCTGTTCTTGATTTTATTAGATCAAATCAAATGAAATTGGTGCTATTCAACTGTTTTTGATCTACAAAAATGGCAATACCAAGTGGTCCAAACTAATGTTTTCCACATTTGAAAATTAGCCCTTTTCAAAGAGTCACTGGGTCTGTCATTCATCTTTGTAATCTTTGCCAGCATTCTCCCCTAGTCCCCTGCACAGAGCAGGCACTCCACAAATGCTTGCAATGAATTTAAATAATTAGGGAATGGTTTTTATCACTCTTCACATTTTTCCATTTGAGTTCCGAGTTTTGGAAATATTTTATTTAACCTCAGAAATCAGTGAAGACTTTGTTTTGCAGAATAGCTGTATTTCAGAGGAAGAAAGAGATGCTTATGAAGAACTGCTGACGCAAGCAGAAATCCAAGGCAATATTAATAAAGTCAACAGTAAGTAATGGATCGTATGAAGGAAATTGATATTTCCATAAGATACAGACTTTCCTTGCCAGAATCCCAACACAACTCTCAATTTGTATACTTGGAAAACTGCCTTCTACAATGAAAAATCTACTCAGTGTCAATGTTGCTCTTAATTTTGGTACAGCATTTGGCAGTTTCCCACTGGGCTTTTTTTTGGTGATCTCAGTCCACACAAAGTATCCTGAAGCTAGTCTGATTCTACCTTTCTGTCTCATTACATTCCACATTTTGAATCTGTCACTTTTGGGGCTAATACTGAAGGTTATTTAGTAAAAGATTATAACTTACAGATTGTAGTTGCTTGCCCATGATTATGCGATGATGTTCTATTGGAATTGTAAAAGGTGCTGTTGACACCACTGCTCTCTGTGACTTCCCAGTCATTAATCTGTAGCTCATAAGATTTTTCTTACACTTGTGTGACTTTGGTGCCAGTGAATGGGACTATGGGCAGGCCAGATGAATTCTCATGATGGCAGCTTTGAGTCCCACACCCCTGAGCCTCTGTGGAGTCAAGCAGATGAGTTCCTCTTAGTACCTGGCTCAGGTGTGTGACTGTAAAGAACAGCAGACTCAGGTAATTAAAATAAGCATATGCAAGTTGAGATACGTCAATTTTTTTTATTCGTCCTTTCTCCCCTCTGGCAAAACCTATTTTTCCTTGAGCATCGGAAGAGTCAGTAAGAAATTTCATTTGATGTTTATTTTTCCCTGGTCAATCTAAATAATCCATATATACCCAAAAAATTAATACATGAAAGACCATTTAGCCTGCTTAATAAAACATGTGAACTCCCTGCCAAATTAAAATTTGGAGTGTCCACTAATTACAACAGTCCTAAACCTTGCCTTCCTTTTAACATCCTGGTTGAGTTTTGAATATTCTTTTTTGCTTGTAACTATAGAAAAGAAGTGTACCTCCGCAGGTGTTACTCGGAAGTCTGCTTCTAAGTTGCTGGAGAGAAATATCCTAAGGGGTTCAAACAGTAATTAAGGAAAGCCCCAGAGGGTTAATGTAAATGTCTAGGAGTTAACAACTGAGTGTGTTTGAGAATTTGCCTCACATACACATAATTGGGTTGAAAACTCTCAATTACCTTTTTTTTTTTTTAAGGGTAACACTTTAACATTTTAGGATGCATGTACCTGTTCTTTTATTCTTGTGAAATCTTGAACATGTTGCTAATGATACATGAAATGAAGTCCAATTTAAAGTTTGTCTTTTTGCTCCATGTGAAAGCTGAGGATTTCATGATGCTTGACAGAAATGAATTACAGGAGGAAATTAATGTTGCCGGTGAGACATCTGAGGTCCATAAACTTAGAGAGGAAATGGCTCCATAGCCTTTAACCATTCCTTATTTTTGAAATATTTATAACCATGAAAACAGTTTTCTTTTTCATGTTAAATAAAATGCTTTATATAAATGTTTTAGTTCTTTACTCAGTGCCATAAATTCCTGACCACAAATTTAATGCCAAATTGGCTATACTTTTTTTTTCCATTTTGAAGTAAAAGGCATTGAATATTTTGCACTAATGGCATAACTGGCTGAAAATATGAAGGCAAAGTTTGATGGCTTTCAGTGTGTAGAACATGATTATTCTGAAGTCTTTTTATCTCTCCCTATCTTAAAATTTATAGTCCAGTAGAACTGAAAGTAACCTTAGGAAAAAAAAAAATCCTCATTTTGATGACATGAAAATGAGACAATTGTATACTTTAAAATATGTAAGAATTGCTCACGCCTGTAATTCCAGCACTTTGGGAGGCGCAGGTGGGTGTATCATGAGGTCAAGCCTTCAAGACCACCCTGGCTAACATAGTGAAACCCTGTCTCTACTAAAAATACAAAAAATTAGCTGGGCATGGTGGTGGGCGCCTGTAATCCCAGCTACTTGGGAGGCTGAGACAGGAGAATCACTTGAATGTGGGAGGCGGAGGATGCAGTGAGCTGAGATTGTGTCACTGCACTCCAGCCTGTGGACAATAGTGCGAGACTCCATCTCAAAAAAAATTTTTTTTTAAATATAAGAATCATTACTTTGACAAGGTTTTCCCCAACCATGTGGGTTATTATCTTAAAATGTTAAGGCATCTACATTCATAGGTGGTAATGTCAACAGATCTGTTGTCAGAGGCCTCATCTTTGTTCACATTACAACCATTTACCTTTCAGGTTCAGCAAATGCATTCCATTCGTTGCATGATGTATTCTGTTAAGATCAGAGCTGGATATTTTGCATTTCTTTGCTTTTTTTTTTTTTTTGACAGGGTCTCACTCCATTGCCCAGTCTGATGTTGAACTCTTGGACTCAAGTGATCCTCCTACCTCAGCCTCCCAAAATGCTAGGATTACAGACAAAAGCGACCACGCCCTGCCTGGACATTTTGTTAAATGCAGAGTATAAAAGAGTGGTTGATCTTACCTTATTTTTTTTTAAGAAATTGTTTATTTAATAGTGTTTTTCAGAGCGGGTGTGGTGGCTCATGCCTCTAATCCCAGCACTTTGGGAGGCTGAGGCAGGCGGATCACGAGGTCAGGAGTTCAAGACCAGCCTGGCCAACATAGTGAAACCCTGTCTGTACTAAAAATACAAAAATTAGCCAAGCGTGGTGGCGTACGCCTGTAGTCCCAGCTACTTGGGAGGCTGAGGCAGGAGAATCGTTTGAACCCAGGAAGCGGGGAGGTTGCAGTGAGCCGAGATCACGCCACTACACACCAGCCTGGGTGACAGAGCGAGACTCCATCTCAAAAAAAAAAAAAAAAAATAGTGTTTTTCAGGCTAGGTGCAGAGGCTCATGCCTGTAATCCAGCACTTTGGGAGGCTGAGGTGGGAGGATGACTTGAGGCCAGGAGTTCAAGAACAGCCTGGGCAACAAAGAGAGACCCAGTCTCTACAAAAAAAAAAAATTTAAAAATTAGCTGGGCCTGGTGACACACAACCGTAGCCCCAGATACTCTAGAGTCTGAGGTGGGAGGATCTCCTGAGCCCAAGAGGTCGAGACTGCAGCAAGCCAAAATTGCACCACTGCACTCCAGCCTTGGAAACAGAGCAAGACTGTCTCAAAAAAAGAAAGACAGAGAGAGAGAGAGAAGGAAAGAGAGAAAACTGTTTTAAAGACATGATTTTCTGATGTTTGAAATTCAGCTGTACAAGCCCGTATGATAAATTTATCAAAGGTAAAGCAAGATCCTACCTAGGGTAATCCGAGATGCAGCTGAAAGGCCTTGGATTAACTTTAGAAGAACAGCAAATACCACAAACAACCACTAGACCTTCATTTCTGAAATTTTTTGGTTTGTCACATAAATTTTAAAGATCAAAATGGTTCTCAGGGTCCTTTAGGTTAAGTGTGAGTTTTCTGGGGGATGACTTGAAGGATCCCATTCATCATAAGTATTTCCTGTTATTGAGTTATATCTTTTAGTAAAAAGATGGAGGGAAGATCCTTGTGAATGTATTTAGAGAAAATAAATTGTCATTTTGTCAAAAAGGGTTAGAAGAATCTAAGCTTCAGTGTAGTCACGAATTAGGCAGACAAGCTAACCCTTGAAAGACTCTAGAAATTTATGGATGTGTGTTGCTTCTGCTACCCAGATGTCTTCTCTATAAGGCAAAACTCTGGAATCTCCATCTCATTTGCTCTTTCCTGATGGCAGAGTTCATCATTCATTCTCCCATTTACTCAGCAATTTCATTTTTGTTCTCTGAAAACTATGCTGAATCCACTGTTCCAAGCATTTCGGTTTGGTCACCAAAATCCAAGTCTTTATAATCTACACCTTACAACTGGTCAAGAGATCACAGAGTGTATTAGTCTGTTCTCACACTGCTATAAAGAACTACTTGAGACTGGGTAATTTATGAAGAAAAGAGGTTTAACTGACTCACAGTTCTGCATGTCTAGGGGAGGCCTCAGGAAACTTACAATCATGGCAGAAGGCGATAGGGAAGCCAGGCACATCTTCACATGCCCAAAGCAGGAGGAAGAGAGAGAAGGGGGAAGTGCTACACACTTAACCATATCTCATGAGAACTCACTATCAGCAAGGGTGAAATCCACCCCCATCTTACAATCATCTTCCATCAGATCCCTCCTCCAACATTGGGGATTATAATTCAACATGGGATTTGGGTGGGGACACAGAACCAAACCATATCACAGAGTTTATGGTTGTCTCAGATGTTGCAGCAATGTTTCTGAGTGCTTGCTGTGGGCTTACCTCAGAGCTTATGCATCAGGAAGATACAGCAGTAGGGCAAGGCTTGCTTCTGGTCTTCGTGTCGCTTGAAGTCTCCTTGGGGAGGCAGTACTAACACATAAGGAGCACAAGGAACATGCCTGCTGGAACTACATGGCCCAGCTTTAAATAACTGTGGGGATCACAAGATGAGAAATCCTTAAGGACTGGAGCAATCTGAAGGCTTCATGGAAAAGGTGAGACCAGAGCTGGTCCTAAAAGGAAGGATTTTGGAAGGAAGTCATGTTACTCAGAAATGATCTCGTAACCTAAGCTTCATCAATGCTAAGGTTCCTGTAGGCACTAACTCCAAGGATTGGATTGGTTTGAATTACTGAGATAACATTTTCAAAGCCTTACCTACCCTCTGCCTGCAGCTTTTCAGAGTTCATGAAAAGTAACCGCTTAGGTACAAATCCTTGGGAAGAAGGGCTGGTTGGGTGAGACCGCAGTGGAAAGAGCAACCATTCTGACAAAACGTGAACCCCCACCCTCAGGGCAGGCTGCGGTGGACCATATTAATGCTGTCATTCCGGAAGGTGACCCCGAGAATACACTGCTTGCACTGAAGAAACCAGAAGCCCAGCTGCCTGCTGTTTATCCCTTTGCTGCTGCCATGTATCAGAACGAACTTTTCAACCTCCAGAAACAGAACGCCATGGTAAGTCAGAGGAGACCCCAGCTGCGGGGATGGTAACTCTGTGTGCCATGGTGCACTAGGGAAGCCTAGTTAGGAAAGGGGAATAGGGGTATTGTACCAGTCCTGGTCTCACTGGCCCACCCGTACCAATTCCATGGCCTCCTTCCTTGTTAACTTTGCTTTTAGTCTACATAAAGAATCTAAGAGCATAGTTAGGAAATTCCAGCAGTGGTCTATATATATACATCTGAAAATAGGTTGTTCTTATTCTCTGTGTGATATTTGAAGAACCTTGGATAATTTTTAGCTATACTGATGTGGTTTTTTTTTTACAATATATAATTTTTTTATATAGAAAATAAGCTCAATCTACAATTTTAGAAACTGCAGATAAGACCATTAGCACCGGCCGGGCCCGGTGGCTCAAGCCTGTAATCCCAGCACTTTGGGAGGCCGAGACGGGTGGATCACAAGGTCAGGAGATCGAGACCATCCTGGCTAACACGGTGAAACCCCGTCTCTACTAAAAAAATACAAAAAAACTAGCCGGGCGAGGTGGCGGGCGCCTATAGTCCCAGCTACTCCGGAGGCTGAGGCAGGAGAATGGCGTAAACCCGGGAGGCGGAGCTTGCAGTGAGCCGAGATCCGGCCACTGCACTCCAGCCTGGGCGACAGAGCGAGACTCCATCTCAAAAAAAAAAAAAAAAAGACCATTAGCACCATGGCTTTGATTTTTGTAAATTTGTGCTCCTTAAAAGGACAACAGCATTCAACAATAATTTCAAACAAGGTTACAATATTTAAGAACATGTTTACTAATGCTCTTGTAAGCCAAACAATGAAACAAAATGAAAACTACTGAAAGCAGAACCAAGAATTCAGCGTATGACAAAGCTGTATTTTAAGAAGGTGGGGAAAGGACTATTTAATAAATGATGTCCTTGCAAGTGTTTAAGCTTTGTTAAGAAAACATTAACTCACTACACATATATCAGAATAAGTTTTCAACATAAAATGTTAAATATAAAAAATAATTTAAAAAATTAAAGTTCAAAGGAAAAACATAGGACAGTCATTGGATCTTTAAAGTCACAATCAGCACTTATCCACACACAATAAAGAGAGGCCAAAAACATGAGCAGGCAATTCGTAAAACAAGAAATATACAAATGACCAAACAAAGTTTAAATTCATTCAGAAGTGAAAAATATATAAATTAAAGCACAGTACACTTACTGTTTAAAATTAGATTGGTAGGTATAAATACGGGGCACAAACATCTCCTACACAGCCTCTGGGAGTATGAATTATACAGCTTTTCTGCAGGGTGGTCTTAGTAATATAGATCAAAAGCCCGTGATGCTGACAGTTACATTCTAGAAAATAAGCCTGAAGGATATGAACCAAATAGCTTAGCCACAGAGATGTTTCACAGCATTGTTTATAATACTGAAAACCAGGAAACAAATGACTATTTAATTAATAACAGATTGCCTGTAAATTAATAACATTTATGGTGCTTGTGCATGCTAGAAATTTGTGCAACCAGTAAAAATGATAATGTAAAGAATAATGACTGGAAAAGATATCCATACTAATATTAAGTGGGAAAAATGAGATTAAGATATATAGCATTATCTTGTTTTTTGCAATAAGAAAATGAAGTCATTTAGAGACAAAACCTCTGCAAATGTATGTATGAATTTAAAATACATAAAAGGATATACACAAAAGAGCTTGGGTGGTAGCATTTGTTTTCTTATTCTTGCTTATTAAGACTTCTGTATTGGCTGGGTGTGTTAGCTCCTGTCTGTAATCTTAGCACTTTGGGAGGCTGAGGCAAGAGGATCACTCAAGGCCAGGAGTTCAAGACCAACCTGGGCAACATAGGCCTCATCTTTACAAAAAAAATAATAATAATTAAAAAGACTTCCTATGTTTCCTAAATAGAAATATAGTATTTGTAATAAAAGAAAAATAGCTTATTTTCTTAATTTCACTTTGGTTCTTCTCTCATTAACATTTTCTTCCACTTCTCTGGCTCTGAAGCTCAAGGCTACTTAGGCTTGAGGACACTCATTCTTCCTCAACTGGCCATAGTTAACCTGTGGCCATCCAGCCCCATTTCTTCTTCCTCTCTCCTTATCCTTTTTGCTGTATACCAATTTAGGTAACCATGGACAGGTCACTGAAAGAGATAGAGGAGGTGAATTATAAACGAATCCATTCTGCTCATATAATTTGGTACCTTATATATTAAACTTGTATTTAATGTAAGATATTTGAATAAAATTTACTTACATGATCTCCATGGTAACTCCTTCTTCCCATTTGCTTTGGAAGATTAAACTACCCTTTTTTATTCTGAAATCAGTTTGCTGCAAGACTTCTGTAGAGATCCAGAAAGATATAATAATGCATTTTAAGATGAACATTATGTTATATATTAAATAACTATAATATCCTAAATGTAAAATATGTATCAGCTTTTCCTTAGTGATTCTTTTTCATGCTCCTCCTCCTTATGTCCCTTCAATATGATGAAAAAAATATTCCTTTTGAAGTTGGGCCAAGATCATATAAAATGGTTAAATGGAAGAAGATATTAAAGGGGAAGGGTGTTCTGAAATCTAAGACATATTTTTTTGGATAAGCTAAACCCAGATTTTAAATCATATAAAACTGGAGATCTGGCCAGGCGCGGTGGCTCATGCCTGTAATCCCAGCACTGGGAGGCTGAGGCAGGCGGATCACCTGAGGCCAGGAGTTCGAGACCAGCCTGGCCAACATGGCAAAACGCTGTCTCTACTAAAAATACAAAAAATTAGCTGGGCATGGTGGTGGGCTCCTGTAAACCCAGCTACTTGGGAGGCTGAAGCAGGAGAATCGCTTGAACCGGGGAAGCGGAGGCTGCAGTGAGCCTAGATCATGCCATTGCACCCCAGCCTGGGCAACAGGAGCCAAACTCCATCTCAAATAATAATAATAATAAAGCAAACCACACCAAACAAAAAAAAACCTGGAGATCTTTACTTGCTGTACCAAAAGATCACCTCAGACTTCTTCAAATATCTAGACCTGGTAGCGCATTTTAAAATTTCTACCTGATTTATGAAAATGTCACTTAGACTAACTTTTTTCGAATTAAATCAGTAGTCTTGGTTTGAAGACCTTGCTTTGTGCTTCAGATTATAACTTTTCGGTGAAATTCTCCCAACCTTCCCTTAACCCTTAATTCAAACTGGAAATCATTAGCTATGCTAAAATCTTACCTGGCACTCTCAATCAGTGACAATGTTATCTAGTCCTTGGCTTAATTATATGACTGGACTGAGCCTTTAAGCAGCCAGTATAGCTAGGAGTAGGGATCAGCAATGGGAATGCAGATATTTGTGGAATCGTAACTTTCCATTGTAATCAACCCAGTCCCAAAAAATGATCATCTAAGGAAAACCCAGGAGTCAATATGCCTGTTCTTAAAGCCAGTGGAAAGCAGGTGGCCACGACTCCTCTTTCTGCTGAGCTATCAAGTTCTTTGACTTTTCGTTGTTTGTTGAAATGTGCATTGTAAACCTCCATCAGGCACGTGAGGTGTGTTGTGTGGGGAGCTTATGTTGCCATATGTTTTCCAACAGAACTACTTGGCCCACGAGGAGCTTTTGATTGCTGTGGAAATGTTGTCTGCTGTTGCTTTACTAAACCAGGCCTTGGAAAGCAATGATCTTGTGTCTGTGCAGAATCAACTCAGAAGCCCCACAATAGGCTTAAACAATCTGGACAAGGCATATGTGGAACGGTAAGGAACATTTTCCAAACCTTCTTTCAGTGTAGAAATGCATGTTTGGCAGATCTTACAAGTGAGGAATTTGCCTGTTGGTGGAGAAACCATATACCATGCTCATGTTTCTTGAAAACTAGTCTGTTTTAAGAGTCCTTCTAATTAGTATCCTTGTTTACAGTATTCCTTTGGGGAAGCAAAAAGAATCAGAAAGTGATCATCCTGTGGCAATTAATAAATGACTTTGTCTTTGGCAAAGATTATTTGATAGGCTGAAAATAAAGGAACTGTTGGAAACACACCTTTCCTTGGGCATCTTTTAGAAACCGCAGAGTGTAGAAGAGTTGGAAGCAACTTTAATAATCATCCAGTCCAATTCTTTTATGTCACTGATGCAGAAACAGAATCTGGAGTTATGGACCTAAAATTGGGCAGTTGGGCCCCAAACTCCACTTTTCTGATTATTAAACCAAAGAAATCCTGAGACCACTGTGGGTCATGGCAGTGAGTAACAACATCCATTTATCTTTCCTTCATGTTTCTGAAGTGTGCTACCAGATAGTACAACTGACAGCATTATTATAAAATACCATAGCGGATCTAGAGAGACAATAAAATGGCCAGAATTGGGAGCCAGATGAGAAAGTCGCTGAGACAAAAGCCCCAGTTAAAATGAGTGAATCTTGGATTCTTGTAACCACCAGGGGGAGATGTCTGCACAGATCTTGACAAAAGCTCTTTTCAGAAACTGATTTTGGAACTGCTCTAGTAGGCAGGTTGGCTAATTCTCTTGGGTCGTGTACAGTTGCAAAGGAAAGACCAGAGATTTCTTAGGTTAAACAAATGGTATTTGACCACTTGTCTGTGTAGAGAATGGCCAAGAAGTAATGGAAAGATGTGGGTTCTCCTTGTTTTTAGTCTTTTAGGGGAAGCTAATTCTCTTGTTCTACTTAAATTTGGCCATGTGGTTCATATGACTCCTTCGAGTCTGTTTCCAAGATAATTTATATCTACTTCTACTGTTTCTGTTAATGGCACCATTCTCTCCTGCAAGCTTAGAAACCTGAAGCTCAATTTGAGTTTTCCTCTGCCCTCAGCTAGGCACCGTTGTGCTCTAAAGAGCCTGCCATCAGTAGCCAATCTATGTGCCTTATTTATACCTCTGCAAGACGTTTCCATTTCCCTGCAACCACCCTCACTTAGACTTCTCACTTTTGCTTCTGTAGTAACCCCTAAATTGGTCATCCTACTTTTTTTCTCTCCCCCTTCATTAATCCTTCCTACCTACCAGGCTTTGCCATACTTTCTTAGTGCTGGAGTAGAAGACACAGCCGGGCAATCCCTTATGAAGCTTACAGGCTAATGGGGCATCTTGGTGAGACAACTGTCCAGACTGTCCCATGTATTTAGCATCCCTGGCAACTGCCCTCCACATGACAGTAGCCCCTGACTCACCCATTCTGATTATCAAAAATGCCTGCTTCCTCATTTACAAATATCCTTAAAGGGCCGGGCGCGGTGGCTCAAGCCTGTAATCCCAGCACTTTGGGAGGCCGAGACGGGTGGATCACAAGGTCAGGAGATCGAGACCATCCTGGCTAACCCGGTGAAACCCCGTCTCTACTAAAAAAAATACAAAAAACTAGCCGGGCGAGGTGGCAGGCGCCTGTAGTCCCAGCTACTCGGGAGGCTGAGGCAGGAGAATGGCGTGAACCCGGGAGGCGGAGCTTGCAGTGAGCTGAGATCCGGCCACTGCACTCCAGCCTGGGTGACAGAGCGAGACCCCGTCTCAAAAAAAAAAAAAAAAAAAAAAAAAAAAAAACAAATATCCTTAAAGAAGTGGTCCTATTCTATTTGAAAACTGTATTTATACCTGTAGTTTCCAGCTGGGACCTACAGATGGAGCCTCACAGTTCGAGTGTTCTGTGTGAAAAACTTTTAAAATGTGTTTTGATTTTTTTTTTTTAATTTAAATACATTCTGGATCTGGAAGACCCAGTACTGACATGGGATTTAAGGGCCCACTTGGGTTCTTGTATTGACACTTGTGTTGGCCCCAAATGATCTTCTACAGCCTTGGCATTTTACTTCCAAAGTCAGCATCTTAACTTGGGATCTTGGAAGCCCAGTTTTGCAGATTATCAGGTTTGAGAAACACGGCTCTGTCCTGGGCCTCTCCCCACAGAGTGCAGGTGCTTCATAGCACAAGTGTGCTGTGCATGACCAGCTTGACAAATTCATGCAAAGCCTCTCCCTGTTCACCATGGCTTCTACTCTTGGGGCTGTGTTTGCCCAGAAGGATTCTTTTGTCTAATTCTCACAAAAGTATTGTATGGGTTAACATTAGCCTTGGGCATACACTGTTCCCAGATTAACTGTTCTAAAATGTAGTCCTGTTCATAATTCTCCTGTCTGATTGTTTCTTGTTCTCATCTGAATTAAGAACAGACTTCTCATTCTAAGCATGTTGCTCTGACCTTACCTCCAGCTCCATCCTTACTCGTATTTTGCACTTCAGCCAAGTCCAAGTGTACTTTCTAGTCTGTGTGTTCCTGTGCAGGTCCTCTCACCGTCAGGAACTTGGTACCTTTACCCAGCTCAGCTAAACCCAGTATTGGAGCTTCTGAGCCCTGCCTACCATACATTATGGTCCATGAAGTATATCCATGTTTCTCCCCACCCCAGCATCTGATGTTATCTCTCCTGGGAGGTAGCATGATGTGGTTGGAGGAACATATGCCTTGGAGCCAAAGATATCTGAGTTTGACCCTCCCTAACTAAACCTTTTTCCTTCATCTATAAAGCATGAAAACAAAAGAAACGAAAGCCCCACTCTGCATTTGCAGAACTGTTTTCAGGATTCAGTGTTTGGTTCAGTGCCTGTCCTAGGGAGGGTGCTCCACCAGTAAGGATTCCCTTCCACTTCCTGCTTCGAATCCCGTTATATCTACTCTTATGGACTCTCTACTTTAATGGCCTTTCCTGTCTCTGCTTTTATACCTTTTTGGAATTTTTGTCGTCTTACCCACTGGTCTGAAAGCATAAAGGCTGCACCTTTTTCCTCCTAATATTCCTGTAGTGCCTGCCACATTTTACATGTAGTAAGTGCCTACAAACATCTGCTGAACTGAATTGGATTACTGATCTTCTCAGAGCTTCCCAGATTAGTAGACTCCAAGGAGTGAGAGGAGAGGACATTTGCCTGTTTGGATAAACTGTTGCATATTTCCCAAAGTTGGTAACTTCAGTACTGGAGAGAAATACTCGATTGGAAAAGCCTGTGGAGCTCTCTTTTGTTACTTTGTAAAATAAATTTTTTTTTTAAATTATTACACTTTAAGTTCTGGGGTACATGTGCAGAACGTGCAGGTTTATTACATAGGTATACACGTGCCATGGTGGTTTGCTGCACCCATCAACCCGTCATCTACATTAGGTATTTCTCCTAGTGCTATCCCTCCCCTAGCCCCCCATCCCCTGACATGCCTCGGTGTATGTTGTTCCCCTCCCTGTGACCACATGTTCTCATTGTTCAACTCCTAATTAAGAGTGAGAACATGCGTTGTTTGGTTTTCTGTTCCTGTGATAGTTTGCTGAGAATGATGGTTTCCAGCTTTATCCTTGTCCCTGCGAAGGACATGAACTCATCCTTTTTTATGGCTGCATAGTATTCCATGGTGTATATGTGCCACATTTTCTTTATCCAGTCTATCATTGATGGGCATTTGGGTTGGTTCCAAGTCTTTGCTATTGTGAACAGTGCTGTAATAAACATACGTGTGCATGTGTCTTTATAGCAGAATAATTTATAATCCCTTGAGTATATACCCAGCAATGGGATTGCTGGGTCAAATGGTGTTACTTTAAAAAATCTTTTCTCTTTATAGCTTGTTTTTGTTCATTTCTTAAAAAATGATGGGTAGTTGTATTTCCTTCTGTGTTTATTTTTAACTTTCCCATTTCACTCCTGTTGGGTCAGCATTTAGACATTAAGTGTATGGGATGCCCATAAGGACTTTGCACTTTTAGAGTGGTCTCCGTCTGTGAGGGACACTAACCAGTGTAAGTTAACACTTACCCATTTTGTTATTGCGGTCAGTATTATTATATGTTACTAGTGTATTTCACATCTGCACTTGGCGAGACCTCTTTCAGCACCAGACAATAAATTGTTACTGCCATTTCCTATTTTTGAATCATGTTTTTCTCTCAAGCTGCTCTCTATGGAAGACACTGGATGTCACCTTGAAGCATGCAGAATTTTGAAAAAGTTTGTCACAACCAAGAAAACGTTTTAGACTTCATATAATGTTTCTTCTTTTAACCTCTGCCATTACTAGATCCCTAGAGACTATTCAGAATTCAAACTGCACAGTGACTCATTGTGTACACAGAAGATTGTTCTTCATTGCCCTGGTGTAAAGACATAAAAGCACACTAGGCCAGGCGCGGTGGCTCACACCTGTAATCCCAGCACTTTGGGAGGCCAAGGCAGGCGGATCACGAGGTCAGGAGATCGAGATCATCCAGGCTAACATGGTGAAACCCTGTCTCTACTAAAAATGCAAAAAAAAAAATTAGCTGGGCATGGTGGCAGGCACCTGTAGTCCCAGATACTTGGGAGGCTGAGGCAGGAGAATGGTGTGAACCCAGGAGGCAGAGCTTGCAGTGAGCCAAATGGGGCCACTGCACTCTAGCCTGGGTGACACAGCAAGACTCTTCTCAAAAAAAAAAAAGAAAGGAAGAAAGCCCACTAAACTATCTAGTTTTATTACTTTTGGCTGGAATAGTTCATGTTAGCCTATGGTTGTAACATTGGTTCTGTGAAAATTGGAAAGCAGGAAAATTGATAATTGAAAAGTAAAAGTTTCTTAATATGTCAGTATGAGTAAGTTTTTCCCTGAAATTTCCCCAGACAGAAAAACAGTAATTGGAATGATTGACTAAACTGTATCTTCCAGAGGGCTATGCACAGTGAGAAGGGGCATTGGTCATAAATGATGGGTGAGAGGACCATTTTTAATTTTAATTGTATTTTTTTGTGGAGACAGGGTCTCCCTATATTGCCCAAGCTGGTCTTGAACTCCTGGGCTCAAGCGATCCTCTCACTCAGCCTTCCAAATTGCTGGGATTACAGGTGTGAGCCACCATGCCAGGCCTAAGAGAGATTCTTGAGTATTGGCTAGGAACCTTTGGAGAAATGGGCAGGTGAAAAGGAATTTCAGTATATACTGGTTTAACTCATGTGCCACCTCTTCAGGACAGCATACAGTAAAGATTGTGTTACTCAGCAAGGTTTCTGGATCTGCATTTGCATGTTATCTAATTCCTCAGTGGCATATTAGGCCTCAAGGTGGCTCTATATGAGGGTTGTAGTAGAAAAGATCTTTTAAAACTTAGATTTTGGAAGGAACAAGAGAAATAATGAAAAGGACCCTTGATGATAGAAAGATTGAGACCCATGGTAACTCTGAATTTGGTCCTGTAACAATCATCTGAAGACTGAGAAGAACCAAGACATACAAAGGGGAGGAAAATTAGTAACTGGGGAAAAGTAATTTCGCAGACTTGAAAGCTTCCAGTTTTGCTTGAGTTAGGTACAAGTTTCGATTTTGAAGAGCTTTCATTAAACAGAATTTGTTCATAAAAATACTTTAAGAAAACACCGTTAGTACAAGTAAGCTTGGTGTATGTTGACAGATCTACACAAGACAATTTTATTTGCCTTTCTACTCTTTGTCTAACCTCATGACAACTACGTTTGACCGTGTGTCACAGTTGAGAAACATAACATAAACAAAGAATGAATGTCTCTGATTAACATCATGATTATTTTCTCTTCCACAGTTATGCAAACACACTACTCTCTGTTAAACTAGAAGTTTTATCCCAAGGACAAGATAACTTAAGCTGGAATGAAATTCAGAATTGTATTGATATGGTTAATGCTCAAATTCAAGAAGAAAATGACCGTAAGTATAAGACACTTGCCTTCTCTAGCATAGTGAGAGAAGAAGGTATCCGGACAACTTAGTTCTCTAGATTAGGGCTTTAAGTTTTTACTCAAGGAACTTTGTGAGAGCACACTCCGCTAATATGCATACCTTTATTTATATGTAGATTTTATGCCTATACCACTGTACCAATATATTATAAACATTACAAAGCCTACACAAGAATTCATAATGGAATAAAATACACAGGTAAAAGGCCTGATATATTCTGGTTATTTGTACTTCAGAGACAGTTAAATAACTCATATTTTTAAGCACCCAATTTTATTTTGATCTTTTATTTGGGCATTTTTTCTCCTGAAATATGACACGATTTTTCTGCCCCACAAATGGTGAAATTGGAACATAATCTAACTGTATTTAATGATCACAGATCATGGTGATTTGCTGTGTTTCTAGAAATTATAAGCTGCCAGCGTGAAAGCATACCAACCTCGAGAAGATATACCCTGAAACATGCTTTCTTGAATGTCAGCCTGCTGCTTTATCATTTGCATCTTGCTTATGAAAATAGAGTGAAGAATGAGGAGCTATGTAGCTTCTGCAGTCCATACATTCACTGCTTTTCTGTAGTATGCATTACCAAATTCAAGCTTCGAGCTGTGTTTTCCACCATGAAAACAAAGCAACACCATCTTCTGTGGCTTATGAGCTTTTCACTTGTCAGTAACAGTGGATGAGTGTTGCTAAAATCATTGATCTCTCCTCCACCTTCCAGCTTTGACTTTTCTAACTCATTTGCCCCAAGCTTGAGGGCAGATACTTCTCTCACATCTTATTAAGTTTTATTCTAGTGTGTTTGGGTAAGGTCTTAGGTCTGGTCTTCTAATGCTGTATTTAACTTAGGAATACTAAGGTCACTCTTGAAATAAAACATATGACTTTGTTATTTAATTGCATTTGCAAAGTTTTCTTCTTTTTATTTGCTATTTCCTGTGAGCACTGGGCCAAAAGTCAAGGCCAGTTTTGGTTCTTGTTTTTTAAACATATTCTCACTTTAAGCCCCTACTGTAAAACACGATCCAGATGTGCTACCCTATATAAGGTACCACGGATGTACCACTGTTACACTGATCCCTGGACACTTCCATTTTGTCCTTTTCAAGTTGTGCACAAATCTAAATTTCTTTTTGGATGGCTCAGCTTCCTGTTGCCTCTGCATTTCCTTTCAGTGAAGCGTTTAAAATCTCTGCAATCAGACAGCTTGCTCACAAAACTTAGCTCTTTTCTGACACTTGGCTTGGGAGTTTATGGTTCTTGCCAGACATTAGTCAAGACGCAAGCTGTAATTTGAGTAGATGTTCAACATCATCAGGCGGGGGTTGGGGGACCACTACTGCTCCTAGTGTCCTGCTACAGAGCTCAGTCCCCCAGCCTTCTGCCCTTCTCCACAACCTCTGTCTTACTCCTCTGAATCTCCTTCAGCAGTGGTTTGGTTGCTATGGCAACTGCCACCCAAGAAGTAGGACTCCTTTCTTTTGGTAGGCAAAACAAAGACTCACGTCCCATCTTTGCTTTCTAACTTTTTCCCCAATTCTTGCCAATACCCATGCTTCAGTTCTGCTTTGGTTATTTCTGTATGTGCTGCTTACACAAGTGAAGGTATGTTAGGTCTCAGTGCTGAAAGACTGTAGAGTTGACATTGATTAAAAGGGGAAAAATGCCATTTTTGTTCTTGATTATCAAATAGAGCCTTTGCTTTATTTGATTACTGGGGGAAAAAAAAAAGTAACATTTGCATAATTTAGAGAATTGTAAGTAGATATTATTTTTAAGCAAAAAATCTCATTTGATTGCTGTGGCTTTTATCTATCAAGGTAACAGCACTATTAAGTTATTCTCCCTAGGGCATTTCACACAGCCACTATAACACTTCTGTTTAGTATCTTGTCATAAAGGACATATGCCATAACCAGAAAAGGTATTTCAGACATTAATATTTCCTTTCTGGAATTTAGGAACTTTAATACAGAGTATTTAATTTATCTGTTTTGGTTTTATTTTTTCTTTTGTCAAATTAGTTCCTGAAGTATTGAGTTTGGTATCATGTTTAGGCAATTGCTCAAAAATCTAAAATTTCTAAAATACACCGTTGTAACCAGGCAGGAATTGATCAGTGTAGTAATTAAGTCATCTGAAGAGCTGAGAATTTTTCATGGACGTTTTGAAGGTGCATTACTTTTGCCTCCCCACTTTATTCTTGCCACATGCTCTGAGATCTAATTCCATATCTGAGTTGTGATGGAGGTAAGCAGCTAATGGAAAAAGAGAAATATAGAAGGTGAATTTAATGGAGAAGCTAGCTGCTGAATGCATTTCCTCAGGCTCTGTTGATTTCTTACTGAAAAGTTTGCTTTTCCCAGTAGAGCCATCAAGGAGCATTATTTTAACCATATAGCCTACATCAGGAAGTTTTCTTCTTTGAGTTTTTGCTCTTTAAATTTGTTAGGTACAATTCTGCGTAGGTTACCTCATCTGCTGCCTCAAATACATGAACTCTAAAAGAACGCCCACTCTCTTGTGGACTAGAATGTTATCGTAACACGTGTTGATATAAAGAAGTGGATCATGGGCTGAGTGAAGCTCAGCAATCTTTGTTCAAATAGGATTTGTCTTTTATTTATAAACAGAGGAAGTGATGCACATGTTCCCAGAGGGCTTCTGGGTAATCTTTCAGCTCCTATGATATCATTCACTATGACCTCAGCAGCTTGTATTCTTAGAAACGCAGCAGACAACAACTTTAGCAGGTGATTTCAATCAAGTCAGCTGAAATGCACTCATTTCCAGGTGATCGGCCTTGGTTCTGTTAAGACCATTTTTGGATGGGGTGTTTTAAAGGTATTTAGAACAGCTTACCCAAGGGGGGTGACCAGAGAATGGCACTAAATATTCCATGCACTCCAGTTTATAAATCCTACAGGGTAAAACGAGAGTACCTTGTATATAGATAATACTTAGACTTTCCAGAGTTCTCTCAATATTTACAGATAGTATAACTTGCACATTAGAGAAATACTTTTGCTTTTTCTTCAAACATATTTAAGTATTATAGTCTGGAATGATTTCTAGTAGTTTTAGATGCTTTTATTCTTCTTACAGGTCAATCTTTTCATTCTTAACGAAGTGGTGGTTATGGGCTCATCTATTCAAGAAATATTTAGCTAAATATTTTACCTTTACTTGAATGTCAAGCTAGAGATACTTTTTTTAAAAATGAGAAGTACTCATTCTATTTCATGGCATGTCACATCTATGAAGTGACTGGTGATCATTTTAGAGGAAATCTAATGGAAAAAATGAGAAATGTGAAGTTTGACCTTAAAAATGCTAATATTCTAAGCTTATTGTTCATTAATATCTAGTTTCTTTAACAGTCCTTGTCCATCAGTACTAATCTAGGAAGCAAAAGCCCCTTGACAGTGTGTGTATATGTGTTATATATGTGTGTGTCTATCTAAATGCATATTTTTTATGAATGGATAATAGTTTATTTTTTAATAATAAGGTGTTGAGAAGTAACCTCCAGATAGATCCGTTTCATTAGAATTGCAAAAACTTTTCAGGTTTCATAGTTTGACTTCTGTGCTTTTCATTTGTGAACCCTATAGTCAGTATCTCTCTCTCTATATATATATATATGTGTGTGTGTGTGTGTGTGTGTGTATATATATTTTTTTTTTTTTTTTGGCTAGGGGGACAGAGTTTTACTCTGTCACCCAGGCTGGAGTGCAGTAGTACAATTCTTGGCTCACTGCAACCTCTGCCTCCTGGATTCAAGCGATTCTCCTGCCTCAGCCTCCCAAGTAGCTGGGACTTGAATAGACATTTCATTTCTTTAAAGACGATGTACGAAGGGAAAATAAACACATGAAAAGATGCTCAAAACCATTAGTCACTAGAAAAATGCAAATCCGAACCACAATATGATACCACTTCACACCCACTAGGATGACTGTAATAAAAAAGACAGTAACAAGTGTTGGTCCGAATGTAGAGAGCTACTCAGGAGGCTGAGGCACAAGAATCTCTTGAACACGAGAGGCGGAGGTGGCAGTGAGCCGAGATCATGCCACTTTACTCCAGCCTGGGGGACAGAGCAAGACTCTCTCAAAAAAAAAAAAAACCCAGCAACTGAGACCTTGATAGAAGTCACATTGAATCTGTAGATCAATTTAAGAGGTATTTCCATCTTAACAATATTAAATCTTCCAATTCATGAACATGGGCTATCTTTTCATTTATTTAAGTTGTCTTTAAGTTTTTTCCCATGGTGTTTTATAGTTTTCAGTGTACATGTCTTATGTTTCTTTCATTAAATTATATATAAATATTTATTCTATTTATAATTATAATGTATTTGTAGTTGCACTCTATTATGAATTGAATGTGTTCTTAATTTTATTTTCAGATTGCTTATTATGAGTGTATAGAAACATAATTGGTTTTGTGCCTGGATCTTGCATCCTACAACCTTGCTATACTACTTTATTAGCCTTTTGCAATAGGTAATACTAGAGAAGTCATAATATACTGTGACTTAAAAGGAAAACTGCTTCTTCATTTTCTAGGAGTTGTAGCTGTAGGGTACATCAATGAAGCTATTGATGAAGGGAATCCTTTGAGGACTTTAGAAACTTTGCTCCTACCTACTGCGAATATTAGTGATGTGGACCCAGCCCATGCCCAGCACTACCAGGATGTTTTATACCATGCTAAATCACAGAAACTCGGAGTAAGTTTTAGTATATCTGTTTCTTTTAAATTTTACAGGCTGGGTGGCAGAGGGAGGGAAGGAGGAGGATTTGACCCATTTACGTTAAATCTCATGAACTTCTTGTCTCAACAATTACCCATGAATCAGAATGGAAATAATAGAGCTGTTATTTTCCTGGTACCAAACATTAGGGGGAAACCAGCTCCAGAGCTATTTATTGCTTTAATTCTTTGACTAAAAACTCAGTTGTAGGTGAGTTCTTGTTCTGAGTTCCATTCATTGACTATTTCCTTAGTAGATACTACATGCACAGTTCAGTCCATAGCTTCTGGTAGAGAAGATGGGGATACAGAGGGACACATAATACCATTTGAATGTTCTCTGACCTTATCTTCAAAATGCTTAGAAACTGATTGAGGCAGTAGACATTGTCACATGGAACAGATAAGTAATTGTAAAGATAAGCGTGTGCAAAGTGTCAAGTAGAGAGATACACAGATTGATTCACTGATGCTGGAGACTGTCAGGGACTAGAATCCTAAGAGAAGTTGGTGTGGAGGTAGAGCAGAAGCTGTCCTCTTGAAGACTAGTGGCTTTTTCTGAGTACAGAGCTTGTACCGCTATTATAAGGAGCCCCGCAAAGACTGGCCTCTGTGATAAGGCCAGTGGGCTGAGTGATGAGGTTGATGTGATCTGTCACCTAAGAGTGGGAGTGATGCCACCTGGGACCTAGCCACTTATGGCTGCCATGTCTTCAGGTGCAAACCCAACTGAAAGGGTGGTTGTCTCCTCTGTCTAGGTCTTTAGAACCTAGGAACTGCCTCATTCGAAACAGGAAAAACATCCTTGGTTAATGCAAACATTTATTGAGAACCTACTATTTGTCAGGCATGATATTAGATACTCATGTATATCATCTCAATCATCAAAACAATTCATAACAGCCTTCTGAACCATTTTGCCATCATTATTGCCATCTTACACATAATGAAGCCAAGATTAAGTAACTTGTTGAAAGCTATCTAAAACATGACCGGGCACAGTGGCTCATACCTGTAATCCCAGCATTTTGGGAAGCCAAGGCAGGTGGATCATTTGAGGCCAGGAGTTCGAGACCAACCTGGCAAACATGGCGAAACTCCATCTCTACTTAAAAAAAAAAAAAAAAAAAATTAGCCAGGTGTGGTGGCCCACACTTATAATCCCAACTACTTGGGAGGTTGAGGCGCAAGAATCTCTTGAACCGAGGAGGTAGAGGTTGCAGCGAGCCGAGATCGTACCATTGCACTCCAACCTGGGCGACAGAGCAAGCCTCTGTCTCAAAATAAATAAATTAAATTAAATAAAACAAAATTAAAGCTATCTAAAAGGTAATTAGTCCTGAGACGACATACAGCTCAGGTCTGTCTGATTCAGAAACATTGTAATTACGTATTATGGCAGATGGGAAAAGATGTTTATTGCAGCTTCGTTTGCAATAACAAAACACGAAAAACAACCTAAATGTTGTTAAGCAAAAAAAAAAAAAATCACGCTGTGATGTGCACATAAATGAATACAGACTTGTGTGCGTGTTGGGGGAGGGGCACACACACTCCTCTGTGTGTCTAAAATATTTCCGGAGGGAGGATACCTTCTGGAAGGTGAACTAGAAGGCTAGTATGGGTGGGAGATTTCTTTTTCACTCTGTTTTTGTACTGCTTGGATTTTTAATTTTTTTAAGGAGTGTATGTATTAAATCATTACTGTTTCTAAACTTTTAAAAACCAATGTAAATCCTATCCTCACTACTCCACTGCCTCATTGAAGGCGGGAGAAAGTTATCCCCCATGGTAGCCCCCTCTGCACTGCCAGCCTTCTGACAGGAATGTCAGTGGCATTGCCTGACCCTCCTCGCTTTGCCAAGCGCCCCCACTCACATCAGTCTTTCTCATTTAAGCCTCATACCACCTGTGGAATGGGTGCTGTCTCGTCTGATGTGAATGAACCTGAGGCTTGGGGCGGACGCCTGGCCAAGGTACAGCCAGTGAGTGGGAGAGTGAGGACTCATACACAAGCCTGGAGTCCATGCATCCCAGGAGGAGGAGAGTGGGCCTTCACCTTGATGTTTCCATTGAGGTGGCTGTGGCCATGACACATGGTAAACTTATAATCATTGGAAGACAAAATTATTTGCTTTGAAGATAGACATCAAATCCTGGCTTTGCCACAAATTGGTTATGTGATCTTGGTCAAGTCACCAAATCTCTATATGCTTATTTTTGCATGTATAAAACTGGAATAATAGTACCTGTCTTATAGGATTATGGTGAGGGTTCAATGAGAATATACAATATGTAAATATAATATATATCAATATATAACTATAGGTACTATTAATGAAGAATATGTGCACATGTTTGTGTAGCTATAGCATTTAGCATGGAGCCTGGCACCAAAAAAAGGGCTTAAATAATGTAGCTAGTATTATTGTGCACACCTATGGTTGCCTCCCAAGTAAGAGGTGAGTGATCTCAAGGTTCTTTTTTTTTTTTTTTGGAGACAGAGTCATGATCAGTCACCCAGGCTGGAGTGCAATGGTGCCATATCAGCTCACTGAAACCTCCACCTCCCAGGTTCAACCGATTCTCCTGCCTCAGCCTCCCGAGTAGCAGGGACTACAGGCACCCACCATCATGCCCAGCTAATTTTTGTATTTGTAGAGACGAGGTTTCACCATGTTGGTCAGGTTGGTCTTGAACTCTTGACCTCAGGTTATCCACCTGCCTCAGCCTCCCAAAGTTCTGGGATTACAGGTGTGAGCCACAGCACCTGGCCTCAAGGTTCTTACTAGATGTAGGGTCTGCTCTGTTCACACACCAAAGTTGGGGTCTTCTGAGGACAAATAGAGACAGACCTGGGTCCCTGTCTGCCCACAGCCACATGGGGGTTTGTCTTTGAGGTGAGCCTGACTCCACAAACCCAAGGCCTTTCATAGGCAGGCAGTATAGGTCCCTTCTAGATGGAGCATTCCAGTCTAGATTGAGATGGAACTCCACAGGAGTCCTTTGAAAGAAGGCTTTGAGTGCCCACACCATGCCAGCTCTGTGTCAGGCATCCTTTCTAGGTGCAGAAGCGGTAGCTTTCATGGTGTGATTAGAGCATTAATATGGAGCCTAGGGATCTGCGTTCTAGTTCAGGCATTAAACCAGTTAGACTATATAATTAGAGGTTTGAAATATACTGGCGATTACTAACAGATTTAAACAGATTTAAAATACTGCAGGTCCAAGCAATAAATCATATTTGGTTAAATTCCTGTTTTTAAGTGGTTTTCTTTCTCTGTTCATTGACTTTGAAACTTTCTTTCCTCAGCCTGTTCTTTTTTCTCGGAAAAATCCTAATTCTGTTGTTTGGCAATGTTGTCTTTAATGTCCTTGTTTTTCCCCTCTGCTTTTTTTTTTTTTTTTTTTTTTTGGAGACGGGATCTTGCTATGATGCCCAGGCTGGTCTCAAACTCCTGGGCTCAAGTGATCCTCCCACCTCAGCCTCTCAAGTAGCTGGGATTATAGGCACAAGCCACCACATTCAGCATCCTCTACTGTTTTGATTCCTAGAAGTTTCCAGTTGTGTGTTTATGAAGGTATTTCTGTGCCTTGTCTTCCCAAGGTCTGGCCTTGGAAAATAATAGAAGAAAATTATATTGCTGATATTATCAGTATAAAGTAAAAGTGTGCCAAAGCATACAGCCATTAAAGAACACAATGGATAACATCTTCATAGAATGGATGCCCAATTTTATCAAAGATGGAGGACAGTGATGGAAGTTGGTGAGGATTCTTGGTCCTCTTTAGCAGTATTTCAAGTATAACCTTGTGTAGCCACCAAATTCCTTTTGCCTCTTGGAAAGAGACTTGAGTAATGGTCATGTTGACTTTAACACTTTTTCTATGTCTGTTCACTGGGTTGTGTGCTATTCTACAATTGAAGGTTTTGCTTGTGAACATATGAATTATATACTCCACCAAAAAGTTCTGTTTTGCTCCTTGTATATACCATAAAAACTGTGTGCTTTTAATGAATATTGCTGTATTTTTTCCCTGGGTAAAACTGTTGTAATTGATGACTTAATTTTCAGAAGTCAGTTCCTTCCATTTAAGTTTTTATCTTCTTAAAACTTACTTTAGATTTGTTTTTCATTCTCACTTTAGTGTTTACCTGAGTTTTGCTCTTCGCATAACCACACACATATTATAAAGGGCCTTCATGTGGAAGCTTTTTACTTAAGTCCAATGAAATAGAAAACTCTGCACATTTAAAAATATACATTTAAAATTGTTTTTTATTGTTTTATTGGGCAGTACAAAATACAGTCAAGGCAGATTCCTACAGACTTGTAAATTCATCTCAGCAGTCCCTTATGCTTAAAGTTTGCTCAACCCCATTTATATTCACTACTACCATTCACTTTTTACCACTAATATCTTCCCTGCTGTCTAATCACTAATATCTTCCCTCCTGTCTAATCACTAAGTTAAGGGAAAAATAGTCATTTACTTACAGAAATATAATGGGTATTAATAACAAAATTCCATTTCCCAATTAAAAGCTATGTCAAAGAAAAAAAACAGTAGAGGCATTATTTAAAACTTCTAAATGGCCTTGTGAGTATAGTCTTAGTTTAGCTTCCTTATTTTTTTGTATGCCCAACCTGAAATGACATCACATCACAGTATGTTGCTTTTTCAGTATGAAGTTAATGGGCTTTCCTGCTGTTTAACTGCTTTGAGATTTTAAAAATGCATTCAGCTACATAGTATTCAAAGCATGGAGCTGGGCGCCACAAAGATTTGGGCCTGGCATCACCCAGAAGCTCAAGGAAGGGAGCGGATGAGCACTTTCTCCATTATACATAGTACTTGATTGTTCATGGAATACAAATTTAAATATAAATGAACTATATATAAATGCCATAATAAAAAGTATACGAAAGTGCTTTGGAAGTACAGATAAGAAAAGTGACACTTCTAGCCTGAGAATCAGGGAAGAATGGTCCTTCGAGGACTTGAAAGAAAAAATGGACAGAATTAAGGCAAAGACGTGAGGACTAGCTTTTCAGTCTGAGGCAGAGTGGAGATCGAGCACAGCAAGAGGTTTGGTTGGTGCCTATATCACAAACAAGGTTTAACAGGAAGTTGGATTAGCAATTGAGCCTTGAATGCCAGGCTAAAGATTTATGATTTATTATAGAAGCAGTGGAGTTAGTGGAGACGTTTTAGTGATGTATCCTAGCTGATATCTAAGGAAGATTAATCTGGCAGGACTTGTGAAGTAGAGGGTAGGCTGGCAGTGGAGAGAATACTTAGAAGGTAGAGGTGGGCTGGGTGTAGTGGCTCATGCCTGTAGTCCCAGCACTTTGGGAGGCTGAGCTAGGAAGATCACTTGAGACCAAGAGTTCAAGACCAGCCTGGGCAAGTGAGACTCCATCTCTGCAAAAAATAAAAAATAAAATTAGTTGGGTATGGTGGTGCATGCCTGTAGTCTTAGCTACTTGGGAGGCCGACACATTAGGTTTGCTTGAGCCCAGGAGTTGGAGGCTGAAGTGAGCTATGATCAGGCCACTGCGCTTCAGCCAGATGACGAAGCGAGACCCCGTCTCTATTAAAGAAAAGAAAAAAGAAGGCAAAGGTGAAACTAAATAAAGAATCCTGGTGAGGGACCCTACAAAGATAGGATCAGTTGATGAGGCAGCCACCAGCATGAGAGTCAAAAGAGACCAAAGAATAAGAAATGATGTCAAATGTCAAGGATGGCAATACCACTCACAGAAACAGGGAAGATGGCGATTTAAAGAGCTTGAAGTAGCAATAAGGCAAATGGAAATGTCATTTTCCATAAAGAGTTGTGATATCTTTTCTCTTGCATTAACGTTTTTTAAATACTGATAAAGTATTTTTAAAAATTACTAATGCTGACTGGCTCAGTGGCTCACACCTGTAATCCTAGCACTTTGGGAGGCCGAGGCAGGCGGATCACTTGAGGTCAGGAGTTCAAGACCAGCCTGGCCAACTTGGTGAAACCCCATCTCTACTAAAAATACAAAAATTAACTGGGCGTGGTGGTGTAATCCCAGCTACTTGGGAGGCTGATCTGGGAGGCGGAGGTTGCAGTGAGCCAAGATAGTGCCACTGCATGCCTGTCTGGGTGATAAAGTGAGACTCAGTCTCAAAAAAAAAAAAAAAAAACTAATGCTTTTGTAATGTTTGACCTTTGAAGCATATTTCTTAGGAGCTCAGAAATGGAGCTCCTTGCACTATGCATGTGTTGTCCGTGAAAACAGACATTCTCTGTGACGGCTGTCCTTGTTCTCTAAGATGATTTCACTATTTATTTTGTAAGGTAAGCAGTAGAGTGATTTCTGATTTTTGACATGAGAAAATAAAGGAATGGGTCTAAGCAACTATTAAGGCTGCCCAGGCACAAAGCTATGAGATATATAAAATATAAGCCATCAGTGTTGTTGTAGTAGTAGTTAGCATGGTGAATAATAAGTATAATATTGCTTGGAGCAAAGCAAATGGTAAAAATCACAAGGATGAGGAGACTCGCCTTAACATACCACAACCATCTATGATCATATGCACTAAGTGTCCGGATGATGGCGGTGTAGCAGTAGATGATAAGCACAAATGGAATTAAGAATCCAAAGAATGCCAAGGAGATGAAATAGTAGAGTTGGAAGGGAGACGAGGACTTGCATGTGTCGTGAACATCATGGCAGGTGGTGATGTCTGGCTGAACAAGATAATATTCCTGCTTCAGGATGAAAAATGGCAGCATATATAAGAAAACTGTTGCCCACACCAGTCCACATGTTACCAAGGCATAGGTGTGCTTGGGCAGGCCCCGGTAGGTGAAAGGATGGACGATGGCCAGGTAGCGATTGATGCTGATGCAGGCAAGGAGCAGAATGGAGCAGTACATGTTGCCATAGAAGATGACTGTGGTAGCCCGGCACAGGACCTCTCCAAATACCCAGTTGTTCCCATTGAGATGGTAAGCTATCTTAAAGGGCAATGTAACACAAAAAAGAAAATCTGCAATGGCCAGGTTGGTGTAGAATACGGTCGTACAGATGGATCTGGTCCTGAAGAAAAGCATCCACAGGGTTACAGCGTTGGCCGGGACACCAACTACAAACACCAGGAGGTAGATGGCAGGTATCAGTTTGGTACTTAAGGAGCTGGTCAGGTACCCCATGGTAGCATTTTTCACATGGAGATGTGAAGCACTTTCTTCAGGGCACTTAATTTTTACAGTAATGGTGGCTCCTGTCCAGCCTTCTAAGGCAGAAAAGGGGAACTCTTCAAAAGAATCTGGGGGAGCTCCACGAAAGGTCTTAATATGCAAAGTTGGCTTTGCCAAGTTGTTTGTATCATTTTCCATGCCTGTAATTGAAAGAAAGTATTAACATAAATTTATAGTTCAAGAAAAAAGAAAACAATGTGTTTAATTATTTATAAATAATTTCTGTGATTGTAGAATTTAAGATCACTTTTATTTTAAAAGTTATTATAGATTAGTCACTCAACAAGCATATATTTAATACATATCGTATGCCCCAGAACAACACTATCTCATGCAGAAACAAAAACTAAATGATCAGTCCTTGTGTGTGAGGTGTTTATAATACTATTGGAAGAAACAAAAAAGCCCATCAGAACATTATAGGCATGTTGACTATAAACTATATAGGCATTCCGACAATACTTAATAGATTCAGATGTTTGAGCAAAATGTCAAGGAAAAGATGAACTTGAGCAAAGATTAGCAAGGTTCATAAAAAGATGGAATTTAATGAGTAAGATTCTGCTGGTGATGAATGGGCAGAAGCATAATGTGGGCTATCATGGGATCTGGGAATGCCAAATAAGTTGATTTAGCAAATTTCTATTGTATACTTATGTGTCAGTGGTGTAAAGTTTTAAATAAACTCCATTTCTATCTGTAAGTAATGCTACTAGTGTAGAAGATGCATAAAAATGCATTGTCTTATGCTAATAAGGTGCAGCTGAGAAAGGAAATTTAAAGAGTGAGTGACAGCTAAATTCCTGAAGGGCCTCTAAACTGTCCTAAGAAATCATATGTCTATTCACAGATGCTGGGATTGCACACATAATTTTGAACAGAGGAATAACCATTGTGTTAGGCAGAATAATAGCACCCCCTAAGATTCTACCTGCTAATTCCTGGAACCTACAAGTGTGTTTGTTCTTTTACCTAGCAAAAGGAATTTTGCAGATCTAACTTAGTTAAGGATCTTAAAATGAGATTTTCCTGGATTGTCTGGGTGGGTCATATATAATTGTAAGAGTCCATTTAAGGGGAAGGTAAGAGGGTCAAAGTCAGAGATTTGAAGACACTACGCTGCTGGCTTTGAAGATGGAAGAAAGGGTCGTAAGCCAAGGAGTGCAGGCAGCTTCTAGAAGCTGAATAAAGCGAGATAGCTGAGTCTCTCCTAGAGCCTCCAGAATGAACCCAACTCCACCAACGGCCTTGATTTTAAGACCTCTGATCTCCAGAAATATAATCTGTTGTCTTAAGCCACTCAATTTGTAGTAATTTGATATAGCAGCAATAGGAAACTAATATAGCCATTATTGTGACTTGTTTTTAAGATGTCTTAGGTAATAGTTTAGAGAATAGATTGAAAAGGTAAGAAATTAGAGACAAGGGGACCTGATTTGGAGGCTACTGTTATCATTCATAGCTCAGTGAGTTACTGAGCTGGAACAGTGGTCATGGAAAGGCAGAGGCGAATACATGAGACTCTGATGGCGGCTCAAAGGGACTTGGCATCTGATTGGCTTTGGGGTACAGTGAGGGAGAGGCAGGAAGCAATAATGACTCATGTTTCTACTCTAGATGACTTAGAGGGAGAGAATGCCATTAACTGAGTTGGAGGAAGAGACAAGGGGGCAGGATGGGGGAGAAGCTACAATCTGTTTTTAGTCTGACTGAGGATGAGTTGCTGGTGGAATATTAGTGTGTAAAACGTCCAGCAACTGGTTAGAAGACTAGATGTGGGTCCAAAATTCCAGGAGCCCAAATTAGAGGCATGGTTTATTGTAGTCTGCGTGGAGGCTCTCGTTTAATTTAGTGGAAGTGGTTGAGATGGCCTAGGGAGAGTTATGAGAAGAAAGAATCCAAAGGTGGACTTTAGGGGTAATGACAGATTTTAAGGGAAGAGGAAACAAAGGAGGAAAAATCAGAAGATGAAATCGGTGTGAGGACCTAAGAAGTTGGAAATGAATTCTTTAAAAGATAGAAACACATCAACTATATGCTATCAATATTTGGTGTTACTTGGCATGTTGATGTTAATAATCCTAATTCCTGCAATTTCAAAACCAAAATCTTAAAGCTCAAACCTGAACATTTATTATTATATAACTTTTTGTAACCCTTTCACATGTATAGAAAATAGATTCTCTCAGATTTCTAATGTTACCTTTAAGATAGACTTCTATGCCAAATATAAACCTCATTCTCATGGATTTAAAATGCCAGTACTGGGCCATTGCATCTTGTCCCATGGCCTCAAAATTCCTCCATATTGAATGCTTGAAGTTAGTGTTTAGTAACCTGTGTCTCATACAGAGCCAGTTTCTCTTCCTGCTTTAATCTCTAGCAGTTAGCTCCTGGGTGAAATGGAAACCTTCCAAGTAAACCTGAGATTGCACAAACTGAATTCATGGAGTAAAATAGAGGAGGTGTGGCCTGATAACTTAGGGTATGGAGGTGATCAGGTATCATTTAAGAAAAGGTAGATTAGGCCGGGCGCGGTGGTTCAAGCCTGTAATCCCAGCACTTTGGGAGGCCGAGACAGGCGGATCACGAGGTCAGGAGATCAAGACCATCTTGGCTAACACGGTGAAACCCCGTCTCTACTAAAAAATACAAAAAACTAGCCGGGCGTGGTGGCGGGCGCCTGTAGTCCCAGCTGCTCGGGAGGCTGAGGCAGGAGAATGGCGTGAACCCGGGAGGCGGAGCTTGCAGCGAGCTGAGATCGTGCCATTGCACTCCAGCCTGGGCGACAAAGCGAGACTCTGTCTAAAAAAACAAAAAAAAAAAAAAGAAAGAAAGAAAAGGTAGATTAAAGAAAAGGAAAGAAAAATGTGGGAGGCAGCATTCTTCTGTGCCTGTATTTAGAGGTGATCTTTGAAGGTGTGTGTGACACACAAACCCTTCTGCTCACTTTTGCATTTTGGAAAAATTCTTGCATCTGACATCACCCAAAGAGAAGTGCCTTTAAAGATAGGCACAAAGGCCGGGCGCGGTGGCTCAAGCCTGTAATCCCAGCACTTTGGGAGGCCAAGGCGGGCGGATCACGAGGTCAGGAAATCGAGATCATCCTGGCTAACACGGTGAAACCCCCGTCTCTACTTAAAAAAAATACAAAAAACTAGCCGGGCGTGGTGGCGGGCGCCTGTAGTCCCAGCTACTCGGGAGGCTGCGGCAGGAGAATGGCGTAAACCCGGGAGGCGGAGCTTGCAGTGAGGTGATACTGCGCCACTGCACTCCAGCCCGGGCAACAGAGCGTGACTCCGTCTCAAAAAAAAAAAAAGGAAAAAAAAAAAAGATAGGCACAAAGTTAGAGAATGGTGGCTGAAGATCATGCCGTACAAGTTATTAGCCTGATTTTAAAAAGCTGTTAAAACCAAGTGTCTGTCCGTTTACAGAAAATTTCTGGGATTTAGCAAGAAGACATCATGCCTCCAGACATGCCAAACAGTGCCTGTGTTTTGTGGAAAAGTTGATTTGATTCCATTTTCCAAGAGAATGCCAGATCTGGTTCCACTTAAATAAGTCTTTTATTCCTCAGAGCCTGGTTTTCCTTATGAATTGTATTCATTGTTAAATTTTTTTAATGTATTTTAATTCTTCATAGAGGCTTCCATTGGGCATAATGTTTCCAAGATGTTTTTCTGTCTAGGAAAAGGCCTTGAAGAACTAATCCAAAGGGAATGAACTCCGGCCTCTCGGGGGTGTCCAAAGGAGAGAATACGGTCATGGATTCATTCACAGTTTCTGTTTCTAGTTGAGCCAGTAAAGCCCCTTCCTCATCCATGTTTTCCGTTTATCACTAGAGACAGAAACTAAAAACCATGGCTTCAGGCTGCTAAAAGCCTAAAGCAAAACAAAACCACAACAAAATAAGGCAGGTTGGACGAGCTTGCTTCTTTCTTCCTTCACATTTCTCCCCCACCCCTATGGAAGAAAGCAAATTCACTGCCTCTTTGTTTCTTTCAGAGGCCCCCCCATTTTCACCTCCATCAAACCCTACTAGTGTCTTGAAGGAACCACCCCCGAAAACCTTGTTTCTTTTGCAATTCTGCTTCTTAACATATTGGCCCATCTACTCCCAGAAAGAGCGTGCACTTACTGTATTCATAAATCCCACATGTGCTTACTGCTAATCACCACAGATTCTCTTAGAGCTCTCTGCAACAACTCAGGGATTCCAACTGTGAATATAAGCAATGTTCCTTTAGAAAGCATTATTTTCTGTTTTTGTTTCCCTTGCTATGTCCAGCCTTTGCCTCTCCCACTCCTAACAATGTTGACTGGAGTGTGTGACCTAATAAAAAGTGACAGGTACACACCTATCCCAAATTTGTTATTTTTGGAAAAAGCAGGAGGCTTCAGGCTAGCATTGTGATGGGTAAAGTGGAAAGTACATTCGAAGTTGGATAATAGTATTTGGGAGACCTTATTTCTAAAATTAAAACATCATATATGAGGGTAGGGAGAACTCCCCACTGAAAGTCAAAAACGGTCGTTCATTTTGGAAATACTGACTTATTAGCATTGCCAGCTATTGAAAGCAGATGACTTCTTTCTGGCAATATTCTTGTTTCTCCCATTTATGTCTCATCAAGAGGTATAAACACAGGATATATTTTTTAATCCCTTGAAAAAGTGCCATCTTTGCTTAACCAGAAGAGAAAATTCTTACAAACACAAAACATCTTTCAAAATTGCTCCCTGACTTAATTGTAGACATCTAAAATCTTGAATATGCCACACATTTTTAAACATCAGGAGGGAACACTTAGTCTTTGACCAGGTTTGAATAGAGTGAATGAACTATAGATGTTCATTTCCATGGTTCTACCTTTTAATAATAAGATCAAACTGCCTTTGGGGTTTGCAGTTTGTGTGAGATGCAAAGAAAGCTAGGTTCAGTTGACTCTTTAATTTGTAACAGGAACGCACATCCCCATCCAACCCCCTGAGAAAATTGCTTACCGCTCTGACAAAAAGTGGGCAACAGAAGCAGGAGGCCAGCAGCTGCAAAGATGAGGGCTTTCATTTTGATGACCTGAGTCTTGTCTCTTGAACGTTATGAAACGTATACAATCATGGAGCACAATTTCACCTCAGTTCCATGTGTCAGCAGCAAATGGAAGCCTTGGTCTGTCTGTAGAAGTTTGCTCTCCTGTGCCGAGCAGGCAGGAAACTTGCACTGGTCCGCCGTAGGGAAAGGATGTAACCCACTCAATGCTTCAGTAAACATGACTCAGGCCAAGCCTCTGAGTGTGTTACGTTATCTCTGGAGAAAGGCATTTAACTCTTATCCACCCCCAACAATCTATTCTGAATAGGTGCTGTAATTCTCCCCTAGTATATTTGCATTTAAAGAATGGCAGAAATTACCGCAGGCCTTTACAGAACTAAGCCAAAAACAGATGTTGAGCAGCAGTAAGTTTTGAATCTGTCCCATCTTTCATTTCTTATCCATTTTAAAAATGCAGTTCCAGAGTGTAATTTCTACTTAATAAATTATCCTTTCTTTTATCTTCCCAGCTATTTCAAATCTTAATTCTTAAACACCTTATATAATTATAAATTAATCATGGAAAACAAACATTTTTTAAGAAATTCAAACTGAGTGGTCAATTACTTTGAAAATTTTCCATCAATATCATATTGATTTGAATTTGTCATCAGTGCCTGGCCAGAACCTAGCTTTTGAGTGGTGGTGGTTTTTCTTTGCTGGGTGAGGATGGGGTTTGTTCGGGCTTTTTTTTTTTTTTTTTTTTTTTTTGCCTTATCTTGATGTGTTTTAAGCCATTCAATAACCCTTAGCGTCAGATAACTGGAGGAACCTCCCAAACAACACTGTTCAATTAAACTAAAATCATAGCACATCATTAAAATAAAAACTCCCTTTATTCCATGAGTGCTGATGAATAAGTCTACAATAAGATATTTTTAATAAGGGTAAAATATACATAACATAAAATTTACTATCTTAACCAGTATTAAGCATATGGTTTAGTAATGTTAAATACATTCACACTGTTGTACAACATATAAGCTTTTATGAATTGTTATATTCTGTAGAGTATGACTTAAATACAGTTAAAAAAATACATTATAACAGATTTTTCTGTAGTAAATAAAACTTAAACTTGAAGACTTACAACCCCACTGCCTGCTCCTTACAAAATGCAGCAAGAATCAGAAAATACAAATTTCACATGAGACTTAAAGGCCAGGGATAAGCTAGGAAGAAATTGATCTGCGGAAACCTTTCACATCTTGATTAAATTACATTAGACCAAGATTTTTACAAAGGTCAGTGTTTAATACTTCAACTACATAATATATGGTTATACAAACTGAGATTGAATGCTATTATATTGCAGAAATAAAAAACATAAAATATTGGCAAAGGTTTTTTCTGTTTAATTAGAACTTTTCTGGGAGTTATCTAAAATCAGGAATTTATGACGATTTGCACATGGCCTAGTTTCTGGTCATTTAATTCATTTTTAACTCTTCCGTTGAACCTGGCTGTTTAACTGAAGTGGAGGTGTGGCCGTCCCATAAATATACTATTATTTTCAGTCTTCTGGTGAACAACTGAAAAAGCAGACTTGGCCGGTCGCAGTGGCTCACGCCTGTAATCCCAGCACTTTGGGAGGCTGAGGTGGGGGGGATCACTTGAGGTCAGGAGTTCGAGACTGGCCTGACCAACATGGTGAAACCCCATCTCTACTAAAAATATAAAAATTAGCCAAGTGTGGTGGCAGGTGCCTGTAATCCCAGCTACTTGGGAGGCTGAGGCAGGAGAATAGCTTGACCCTGAGAGGCGGGGGTTGCAGTGAGTCAGCCTGGGTGACAGAGCAACACTCCATCTCAAAAATAAAATAAAGTCAATAAATTAAGAAAAAGCAGACTTTACATTGATAAGATTCAGCTTTTACTCTTGGTTTTACATTTAACTCTAGCAACCTTTAGTTCAATGTTTCATAATTTAAACTGCTGACTTAAATTCATCTGATTTGTAATTTCTCTCTTCAGTTTGGCTCATAAGACTAATACTTTAAGCTTTGAAGTAAGATTGTTACTGACTTCTCATCTGGGTAAAAATCTGTGTGGTGCATCTTCTACAGTGATAAGTTATGAAGGCAGGTAAATACCCTTCAAAAGAACTGAGACACATAAATGAACTCGTAGAGCTTAGTTTTTAGGCTATACCTGGGGAGTGTTGGGTTCTCTGAGATCTTGGAAACAGAGAAAAATTAGCTCCTGCTTCCTTGTCTCTTTTTTCCTCCTCTTGTCTTCCCCTTTCCACCCAGCTTCCTGTTTGAGCCTCCCCCATCCATTCTTAAAAGAAATGAAAAATCTTGCTGATGCTTCCATTGTAGTCTGCCACGTAGCTAGAGGTGATTGTGGAAGCAGGCACCAAGACTTCTCCAGAGGTCTCCTTTAGCCCAGATGTTGCAGGATGAAATAACAGATACTTTATCTCATTTTCAGAGCCCTTTCCACATGTATTATCTCACGTTAGTCTTTGAGGAAAATAGTGTTAGAAGCCTGCCAGAGGAACCAGTGACTATTTCCTCTCCTTGCTGCCCCCATCCATCTTAAGTTTTAAATGACAGAGTCAGTGCCGGATCCATTACCTTTCATTCATCACAGTCTTGACTTAGGATTTAGAACATGACACTTACTCCTACACATAGGTAAAATGTTCCCATTTGTTAAATGTCACATGTTTCCTGAAAATATCTCTGCTGATAATTATTTACTTGCCATCTCAGACAAGATTTTATAAAACACAATTGCTACCTAGAAGTTCCACTTAATATCTGTCAGGGCTGACTTTTGTAGCAGGACCATCAGGATCAACCCAAAGTTAAATATGAATATTTACCTATAATAGGAAAAATGCAATACATTTTCATTGCTACTGTTGCTCCCTTTCTGAAGCTATCTTTAACTACTTAATCTTTGCTCCCCCTGCAGCTCAACACCTTTACCATAGGTTAACCCTTTCTCACCTATGTCTGGATCATGTGTCTGCAGCATATATTGCCCTGATCACATTGTATTATAATTCTTTTTCCTTTTTTTTTACTTTTTTTTTTTTTTTTTTGTGAGACAAAGTCTCACTCTGTCGCCCAGGCTGGAGTTCAGTGGCCTGACCTTGGCTTACTGCAACCTCCACCTCCCAGGTTCAAGCAGTCCTCCCACCTTCCTCCCAAGTAGCTGGGACTACAGGCATGCACCACCACACCTGGCTAATTTTTGTATTTTTAGTAGAGATGGGGTTTCGCCATGTTGGCCAGGCTGGCCTCGAACTCCTGACCTCAAGTGATCCACCCCCGCTCAGCCTCCCAAAGTGCTGGGATTACAGGTGTAAGCCACCATACCCAGCTGTATGTCTTGACACATCTATCTCTTACACTACATTGTTAGCTCCTTGAGGATAATCACCATGTTGTTTGTTTTTAATTTTTGTCTCTGTGTCTGATAAATATGGACGATCCCTGTGTTTCTCTCAAATTAAAAATATCCCATGGTACCCTAGGGCCCCTTGACACTTAGTTTGGGAACCACAGTAATTGAGGGAGAGAGTGTTTGACTAGGGTAGCCCAGGAAGGCTTTTTGGAGTAGGTAGCATCTGAGTTGAGACCTGAATGGTAAGAAAAAGCCAACAGCCACGCTGTGAGGGTAGATAGAGTATTGTGGTATGAAAGAGACTCATGTGAAGGTCTAGAACAGGAAGGGGGAAGTAGAGGGGTGTGAGGTGCAGCCAGAGAGGCAGTAGGCAGGGCCATGCTGTTGGAGCCCCACTGTCCCTGAGAAGGCACCTTGTGTTTCCTTCTAACTGCTGGGGGAAGCCTTTGGGGAAGGTTTAAGCAGAGGAGTGGTGCACTGAGCTATCCATTTTGAAGGGATCCTCTAGGCTCTCTATAAAGGGCCACTGTGGTGAGGGCAAGCTTAGATGCAGCAGAAGCTACTAGGGGACTAGTGCGGCTGTCCAGTTGGGAGATGATGAAGGGTTGGACTAAAGAGTGGTGGGGAAGAAGGGGGAAGTGGTCGGGTTTGGGGTCTGCTTCATCAGGAGTGTATACAGTACATGGCAGAGCTGGGTAGTTGCTGATTAAGAATTTGTGGGAATTATGATTAAATGGCTCCTCAAAAGCAGTTATTAAATCTGTTTCCTCATCATTCACTGTTCTTTCTTTTTATTCTGTGACATTGTTCCCAGGACTCTGAGAGTGTTTCCAAAGTGCTCTGGCTGGATGAGATACAGCAAGCCGTCGATGAGGCCAATGTGGACGAGGACAGAGCAAAACAATGTAAGCCCTCACCTCCTTTGCTCTTGAAACTTGTCTTTTTGGATTTGGTTATGTGCCTGAAGTCATGCGATTTTTAATTTCTGGAAGATTTGGATTCTTACCAAGTTTTAGTTCTTGGACACATAATTATACCAAAATTAGTTGGTTGCCCTGTTGTCAGTGATTTGACTCTATCTCCAACAAAATTTAACAATGTTGCTGAACAAAATCCAGAAGGTAAAAAATAGTTTTTAAGCTCTCAAATTGTATAATTGAATCAAATCCTTTTTTTCTCTTGATTTTTAGAGAACTAGATCATTTCTACTTAATAGATGCCTTTTTCTCCTTTCCATGGCCTTTATCGTTACCAGGGTTTTCCATAGAAACAGAACCAATAGGAGACCTATGGAGTTGGCTAGCTGATCATGGTACAACTAGAAGTGAAATAGACTGGCAGTCTACTCAGTTCTTACTTAATCTGTACAACTGGATGAGTTTTGACTCAAGCAAATAGAAGTCTACCTTGAATCATAAAAAGAGTCATGGACCCTCAATCAATTCCCAGAATGGGGCCAGTTTACAAATCCAGAACCCCTCAAATGAAGGGAAGGCCAGGCCCCTTGAAGAAGAACTCAGCTACACTACCAAAAATGTATACTGTTAGTCTTTCTTCCACCCCTCCCCCAAAGGGACCTATGGCCTTTTACCAGGGTGATTGTACTTAGGAGAAAGGACATAATCAGACTTTTGGGGATTAGTGGACACTTGCTCTGAACTGACACTAATTCCAAGAGGCCCAAAACATAACTGTGGTCCACCAGTCAATGTAGGGGTTTATGGAGGTCAGGTGATCAATAGAATATTAGCTCAGATCCATCTCACAGTGGGTCCCTAAACCCCTTCTGTGGTTACTTCCCCAGTTCTGGAGTGCATAATTGGAATAGGTATAATCAGCAACTGGCAGGATCCCCACATTGGTTCACATGATAAAATTGTTTAACCCTCTATTTTTAAGGAAGAATAATATGAAAATTCACATGATAGTCTGAAATAGCTTCTAAATTGCTATACTCACATTCTCCATATATAAATTAAGATTCCTAAAAGTATATTTCATTAACCTGCCAACTCATGGCATAATTAGAATCTATTCTGTTGTATCAGGTCCGAGAAGGTTTTTAAGATGACTTTGTCTTACTCCACAGATGGGCTTTTCAACCTCGGAAGCATCTGTGAGAAACATCTGGGCTTTATTTCCTTAGCTTAGAAAAATGTGTGTATTTCTCTAACCTGAACTTTTATTCCCTAAGGAACTTTGAAGTCTTTCCTTTCTAGCACGCCTTAAGAAAAAAAATAATAAAGTGGAGGTGTGTATATAAGAAATTTCAACTTAAATATAAAACTGAAGGAAGCCATATTCTGAAGAGACACTTTTGAGAAATTCAATTGTAATTTAGACATTCAGATAGCCTAAAATGGTTATGATTTGTCTCTTAGAAATCAAACCAATTTAGAAGGTTTTTAAAATTTTCTTATATTCATTGTTCTTACATTTGGCCTGCAAATGTTAAGTTGATTCTGTTTTTCACATTGAGACTCATGGTACTATTGACTATAAAAGTAAGAGGTTTTCTCAAATGTATGATTTTGTACTCTGTACTTGCACATCTAAAATCCTATCTTTTCCCTCTGTCCTGTCCCTTAGAGGAGCTGATATACTTTCTTTTACTATATATAACAGCAAAAAAGATTTTCCAAAGTTAATACTATCTATGAGAGTTTTCTGACTTTCAACAAGAATTTAACCTTTTAGAAACATTATTCATTATTTGCATGAAGACTTGAAATAGATTCTGGTCACACACTATAAGCATCAAACACACTCTCAGATAATATGATAAAAGAAAATGTGTTGGCCCAAATATGTTACCATCAGCAAAATTTAAAAGGGCAGGGTAACTCAAGTCCCTTTCATTTTGGCCCAGTGTTCACATTCACTGGAGTATCTTGCTTGCTGAAAGTAGATTTGCCTCTACTTTTGATTCCTTAGAGCAGTCTTTCTCTACCTTTTTCTCATTATGGCACCCTAAAGAATCTTTTTAGACAGTTTTTTCTCTAATCACTCCTTACCATGAAATTTTAGTACCACAGATATATTGTATACCTGTTTATGTGCCATATGTAGACCTGTACTTTATACATAAAGAGATTTTTTTCACTCTCTCCCTGCAGAAACCAATTTTTGCCCCTTTAGGGGTTATATCACCTCCACTGTGAATGTGTGCCTTAAGAGAGCCTGCTGGTATATGGCTTAAGATGTAAAGCAAACATTTTTTGGATCTCTTAGGAGATTTATGGGAGGTTTCTTAATTTGTTCCTTGGCAGAAACATACCTGACTTTCTGGGGTGAAAGTCATCTATCTGATATCTGGTATCTGTAGCTATCTGGAACTTAGCTACAACTCACAGATTAAGGAAAAAAGCAATCAAAATAGATATCTCAAATTAAGCACATTGAAGTTAATCTACTTTTTTCACTGAGGACCCCTCAGATAGACACTTTGCGCCTGTTGATTCTTTTCTTAGGCAAAACTCTATTATCTTTGGTAGTTTCTTTTCCTGTTTGATTGTGACTCAGAGCACATCAGAAGCCACAAGTCACAAGGCAGTAAAGTGCTTAAGCTGCCATAGGCAGGCACATCAATGTCAGTAAAAAGTGACAGCTGACAGTGAAGGAAGAAGGAAAAACTAAGAGGTATAGGAGTTATTAAGGCTATTTTGTGCAGGAGCCAGTAAACCCAAACACCTCCATAGTCCTTGAAAATAACACCGGATTATAGCACAGCACAATTTTAATGACAAGAAGGACTCTTCTGGCAGCTCTCAGCAGACATTAAGCACCTACTTTATACCAGAGACTTTGGGTAAAATAAGGAGCAATAGCGACTGTCCTGTTAGGATTTTCTCTAAGGCATGTTTTAGAGTTTCATCAAAAATGATTCTATTAAGATGAGAGTTGGTCCATAAAGGAATTAGCTTTAGTTATCTGGAAATTGACCTGTGAACCAGCACATCAATACTCAATGATAATATATGCAAGAAATGTGCGCCTTTTGTAATATCTTTTAAGGAAAATTGCATTTTATTGGGTTAGATGACACTGTCACATGTAGTTTATGTGATAATTTTTGTCATTTTCTTATTCCTTTGGCTATTCTCAGACCACAAACTTCTCAATTTCCAGTACTCTATTTTCTCTATCCTACAAAGCTTTCCAGAAGAAGAGGAAAGGGCAATGTCTACCTATTTCCTGTTAAACTCTATTGGCCTAAGAACATACTGCCATACCTTTTGTTCAATAACCACTGGAGTTTGCCTGAGAAGTTCTCCTTTCATCTCTGTGTGCCCCTCCAGATTTGCATGACTTTGACTCCAGGTTGTTGAAAGTCAATCTCTGTTTTCCTTTTGCCTTTAACCCTCATAGTACTATGCACCTGTGAACATAATTTGATGAGAACAGATTGTAATTTAATATTTGTAGAGTTTGATGTACGTGTAAGAAAAAAAGAAAAAGTATCCATGTCTCCCTTCTCTTTTCATCAAGATGTTTTCCATGTAGTAAGTATTTTAACTTGGCTTCTTTTCATTTTCTGGTTCTACTTTTCTAACTCAATGCATTTACTGGTTGTGAAAACGCTAGTCCTACTGATTGGACATTCTTACCTGAAATTAAAGTGGGAAATAATTCACTAAGTTAACTTCCCTTAGGCAACCAAGAGTTTAATATGGTTTTGTTAATGAGGAGGGGTAGAAATTCGCAATGGGATAAAATGCTAGTTAGGTCTAAAATGGTTCCAGAATTAAGTTTTAGGACTCCGTCACACATATCCACCAGCTCTGCCTTTCCAGAACTCTTGTTTAGGTTGTTTATGACAATCTTGCTAAATATATTAGCACTATACAAGAGAATACCAGGATTTCCATCACTTAAAAAGCATTTTGCTTATCCTAAAGTAAACAAATGTCTTTGTAAAACTAGTTCTCAAATACATGTTAATGGCCTAGGTTAGAGCTACATATCTACTGTTGGTGTGTATTCACCCCATTTCATAGATTACTACAGCAAGCAAAACCTAGTGCCTTGATACCACATATGAGTAACCAGGGAAGACTGTTGTTTTTAATAAACCATACTCCCATGGTATCTAATTCTTCTTATGGACTAAACTGGTCAGTGAATTTGTGATTGTCTTGGGCATATGTGGTGAATATTCTCAAAGGGTAAAAATGTTTGATACTAATGCATTCCTAAAACGTCGAATTATATATTTGCATGCCTTGAAGTAAGTAGAAGATAACCATTAACAAGAAACTTCTTTTTTCAATTACCCAGGGGTTACTCTGGTGGTTGATGTTAATCAGTGTTTGGAAGGAAAAAAATCAAGTGATATTTTGTCTGTATTGAAGTCTTCCACTTCTAATGCAAATGACATAATCCCGGAGTGTGCTGACAAATACTATGATGCCCTTGTGAAGGCAAAAGAGCTCAAATCTGAAAGAGGTAAGTTGGTTTGTTACTTTAGCGCAAGCTATTTTAAATATCATTTCTGTGGTATTATATTTTCTTAATTTTAAGACAAGTATTGCTTTCAAATTAATATTTCTGTAATTTTTTGTCATGTATGGCTAAGGAAATTAGGAAGAGTTTTAAATGTTTCTTTTTAGTTTTGGAAAGCTATGATGAGCTCAGTGGCAATATATGGATGGCATTAAGAAAATGTCATATTTGAGGAATCTGTGCCTTATACAAGTTATGCTTATTGATTCATTTATTCATATGGGTAGACCAGTGATATAAATAGATGTTTATACTAATATTTTCTCTCACTTAATGCTTTGTGATTGTACAATATTAAATAGGGGTAAAGAGTAATTTTGAATATATGAAATAAAGTACAATGAGCCAGTCTGCAAGGGATCAGTGGGCAAAGCTAGGCAACTAGTTATGCCTACTCAATCCAACGGCAGAACCTACATTGTTAGCTCTGGAAATAATCTTTGAGACTATACAGTTTGATACTCATTTTTCAGATTTGGAAATTCACATTGGTAAGATTTCAGACAGAGGAAAAGAATGGTAGACCCAAGGACAATTAATTTTTAATCTAGAATTCCTTTAGTAGATTTTATTAAGCACCTACTATTTCCTAGTGTCAAGCATCAAGGTGGCTCTCAACTTCTAGGCTAGTGTTTATTTGTACCACATTGTAGGTCATCTACAGGATAGTATTCATCTTTAAGAAACTAGTGTGACAGCATATGGCCTTAGAATTAGAGCTTAAGGAAAAAAAAAAACTTTTTTAGTCCAACTTGATGTTTGTCTCGTAGTACCCTATGTACTTGCTTTCAAGTTTCATATATTTCCAACTTGGAGATTCCACCTTAAAATTCAGTAAATTTTCTATTAATGAAATGACCACTCTCTTACTTGGCATCTGGTCACCCTTGAGTCCCTCTCTGTTCCATTCAGATCTCTTCATCAGGAATTACTATAATGTCCCCTGTCTCATCCTTCTTTGGGAAAGAATTGCATAATTGTATTAATGAGCTATCCTAATTTCAAATTCATCCTGGAAAAACTTAGTTTATCTTCTGTCTCCTAAACTTGCCTATTTCATTTTCCACGTGTCATATTTGGGTGACTATGGTCAAATCCCTTTGTATCCAATTCAGAAACCTAGGAAGCGCTTCAGGTTCATTCTTCTGGGAAGAAAAAAAGGCAGCAAGACTTTTGTCAACTGAGATCGTATTGAATCTATAGATAACTTTGAGAAGTCTTGCCATCTTAACAATATTCTGATCCATGTACATGGGATGTCTTTCCTTTTAATCAAGTTTAAAACTCTTTCAACAATTTTTTGTAGTTTTCAGCATACAAGGCTTGCATTTGTTTCATTAAATTTATTCCTAAGTATTTTATCATTTTTATTCTATTGTAAATATTGTTTTTTAATTATATTTTGGGATTGTTTATTGCTAGTTTATAGATACACAATTGACTTTTTATTGAGAAATAATTTATATGCCATAAAATTGTCCTTTTAAGGTATGTAATTAAGAGGTTTTTAGCATATTCACAAGGTTGTACATCCAACACCTCTAGTTAATTCCAGAACATTTTCATTACACCAAAACAAAACCCAGTACCTATTAGCAGTCAATCCCCATCACCCACTCCCCAGCCCCAGGCAACTACTAATCTACTTTCTGCCTTTGGCCTGTTTTGGACATTTCATGTAAACAGAATTATACAATACATAGCCTTTTGTGTCTGGCTTCTTTTACCTAGCATAACATTTTCAGAGTTCATTCATGTAGTATTTGTCAGTTTGTCCTTTTTAGGGGCTAATATTCCATTGTATGAGTATGCCACATTTTGTTTACCCAGTCATCAACTGATGGAACCTGTATTCTGTGCCACCCTCTCCCCCCAACTTTTGGCTATTCTGAATGAGACTGCTATGAACATTCATGTCCGGGTTTTTTTGTGGGCATATCTTTTCATACAACTGATTTTTGTATATTGATCTTGTATCGTGCAACCTTGCTGAACTCATTCTAATCATTTTTAGTACATTTCTTGTGCTGCCATCTGCCTTAATAAAGTTTCGCTGAAATCCAGCCACACATTAATTTATATATGATCTATGACTGCTTCCCTGATGCAGTGGTAGTGCTGAGTGGTTGTTTCAGAGACCCACAGCCTGCAAAGCTGAAAATATTTGCCTTTTTTTTCCCCAAGATGAAGTCTCGCTCTGTCACCCAGGCTGGAGTACAGCAGGGCAATCTTGGCTCACTGCAACCTCCACCTCCTAGGTTCAAGCAATTCTCCTGTCTCAGCCTCCCAAGTATCTGGGATTACAGTTACATGCCAACATGCCTGGCTCATTTTTGTATTTTTTAGTAGAGACGGGGTTTCACCATGTTTACCAGGTTGGTCTCGAACTCCCGACCTCAGGTGATCCACCTGCCTCGGCCTCCCAAAGTGCTGGAATTACAGGCATGAGCCACCGCACCCAGCCCCTACTCTCTGACTCTACAGTAAAAGTTTGCCGACTCCTGTTCTAGAAAGAAGAGCATCCCAAGCAATTAAAGACTGATTTTCACCTCCCAATAGAGCTATGAGCATTGTTTTCAGGCATGCACAGGATGATTTATTCTTATCTCTTTCACCTCTGGTTCTAGGATGGCTATCTTTTCCCAAACTAAAACATCCACCATTCGGTGGATGGATTACTCAGCCTTATAACTCAGTTTAACGCTTCTATATGTTCACGTATGATTTTGTCTGGAAGGCATCTAAAAAGTATGCCTCCTTGTGGAGTGTTCATCACCTCGTAACTAACTGTTATCAGTCTTTTTTCTAAGTAATAACCCAACTATATTTCTTAGAAAAACTATTTGGAACCCATGCTGGAAAGTAGCTCTCCTCAGCCTCTTATCTAACTACATTCAAACTAGATGTGAAAAAGATAGGAATTCTTCCTGCCTATTACCTACTGACATCCTAACCCAAGTAAAGCCTTCTAATGCCATTCAGATCTCTTCATCAGGAATTACTGTAATGTCCCCTATCTCATCCTTCATTATGAAAGAATTACATAACTGTATTAATTAGCTATCCTAATTTCATATTCATCATGGAAAAAACTTAGTTTATCTTCTCTCTCCTAAACTTGCCTGCTTCTTTTCCCATGTGTCATATTTGGGTGAGAGCTAAAAACAACAGAAAAATATAAGAAGTTTTAACTTAGACTAAACTAAGTCAACTGCTATCAAGTGAGCTTTAGACTCATTGCCTTTCCAGATAAATCAAAGTTCAAGTGATTGGCTTTTAACCAACTAAGAAATTTTTTACTTCTCAGTTTAAGTGATGGGAGAAACATTTTCACCAGCTTTGCTTGCTTTCTTCCCTTCCCAATGAGTTGCCTTAAGAAGGGTGATTATTCTTCTGAAAACATTTATGAATCTGACAACTATTGATAATTGAAAATATCATAATTGCCTGGTCGTGGTGGTTCATGCCTATAATCCCAGCACTTTGGGCAGCTGAGGCGAGTGGATTGCTTGACCCCAGGAGTTTGAGAACAGCCTGGACAACATGGCAAAACCCATCTCTACAAAAAATACAAAAAATTAGCCAGTTGTGCATGATCCTGTGGTCCCAGCTACTCTGGAGGCTCATCTGAGCCTGGGGAAGTTAAGGCTGCAGTGAGCCTTGGTCACACCACTGTTCTCCAGCCTGGGTAACAGAGTGAGACCCTGTCTCAAAAGCAAGAAAGAAAGGAAGGAAGGGAGGGGAGGGGAGGGTAGGAAGAGGGAAGGGAAGGAAGAAAGAATAATAATTACTTGTAAACATCCTAACTTGACTGTACAATGTATTTTGTAGTAGACCCATATTTCTAAATAGATGAACCAGCTGTCTGACTGCCCATTGAAAAGAGATACATCTCTCTTCCTGGGCATTGACAAACAGAAAGAACAGGTGAGGGGCATTTAAAGTCAAATGAAGCATTAACACATATTAAAGACCTTAAAGTTACCCCTGCTTAGTTATTTCAATGCATTTCAATATTTTGTGAAGAAATTCACTTGAACTTTGATTTACCTGAAAAGGTAATGAGTCTCATGCTCACTTGGTGCAGTTGACTTAACTTAGTCTAAGTTAGAACTTTTTATCTTTTTCTGTTGTTTTTTGCTCTCAGGTCTGGGACCAGAATTGTAACCATTCAACAAAATAAACAGATTTCTAAATATGAAGTTTAGCCCATGGATTCATGAGAAGGAGATATTCTTGACCAATCGAAGTCATAACTACCATAGGTTTTTCTATCACCCCTCCCCCAAAATTAAGTTTCAAAAAAAATTTTTTTTCTCATTTTGTGTGGTTGTGTAGCACAAAATAAGTCAGAGGAACCAGGAATTTTCTTTTTCCCTACATTAGTTGACCTTTATGTTGTGCTTATGCCATTTTGTACTTTGAGTAACGTTGTCTCCAAAGGTTCTGCTTTGGTTGAATGCCAGTCATTGGCCCTCCTTAAATAAGGGCCACAGTCCTTGTGGGTATCTCCTTGTTGGAGAAATTGCAGGTAAACTTTGTAAGCAAAGAGGATCTTGCCGATTGGTCTCCTTTGTCTACATGTGTTGTTGTTTGCATCTACCTGGGACTTACAATTATTGTTTGCTTTTCCTTCTCTTTGACTGTTTTTGGCCAAACATGTTTTCATCATCCTAATGAAAGATTTAAGTTTCAGAGCTAGCCTTAGAAATTTATGTCTCTTCCTTTTCCTTGGGTTAGCAGGCATCTGCCATTAAATACATCGAATTTATTCCATGTTAGTGGGTCATTTCTGATGCCTTTGACTGTCTGAAGGTTTGGTGAAAAACATATTCAATTATTTTACATATTAAAGAAACTACGCTAATGTTTAAGGGTTCACTGTGTCTCTATAGAATTTAACAAACTTTTTTCTTTAGTGTCTAGTGAAGGTTCATGGCTCAAACTCAACCTGAATGAAAAATATGACTACTGTTACAACATTGATTCAAAAGAGGGCTCCTGGGTCATACCTGAATCATGCTTGTATAAAGAATCATGGCTCACAGGAAAAGAAATCGAGGTAGGAGGTTGGTGTTTGATGGATAACTGTACTGTATAAAGTTAAATTTGACTGGTTGTCTATTTCTGAATCATGGAAGTGATGAGAGGAACTAATTGATTTATCTGAAGGCTGGATATGTAATGAAGTCTTCATGAACTGCAGTTGAATGTGGCTGCATTGTTACTAATGTACAGAGTTTTTTCCATATTGGCTTAACAAAACCAAATAGAGCAGGGGGAAGAAATATTTCACTATTTATTTGGGATGGTAGATTATCCTAAGAAATCAATCTTAAGATTTTTCTTGACTTAATTAAGTTCAATTAATGATAATTCCTGGGTTGTCAATATTTAAAAGGTATTTCTTTCCCACCCATCTCAGCCTGCAACTTAACATTGTACCTTTCAAACCAATATGTCATTTTTTTCTACAAAGTGCTAGAGAGGGCATCTCTGCCACACATGGCCCCAGCCATCTCCAGGACAGCTTCAGAAGCAAAGAACAGAGTTGGGCAAAGAGCAGGATGGGTAAACATTAAACGTTTGCTGCTTCTGAGATGGTCATCTTAGCATGTTTTCATTGCTTAACATTTCTAGAGCTCTGGATGTACCCATGTCCAAATGTAAGTGCTAACATCACAATTGAGTGTATCTTATACTTGGCTTTCGATTAACTGACATAAAAATTAGCCATGTGTCCATATATTGCACTAACCGAGAGTTATACATGATACATTGAATTGGAATTTCTATTTAACTACTAAAGATCCCTTTTAACTAATCCTTGACCCACATTTGAAAGCTTTCTTCCAACAGATTTTACTTATTGAAAGTAATTTATCCCTTCTCTCATCTCTTTTTAACCAAACTATATAGATAGTACCTGTTTGAGCTTCTTGTTAGGAGTAAAGAAATAGTGCATTAGTGAACATAGCGTCGTTATTGACTATTAGGACATTTGTTAGTTTTTGTTTGTTTCTCTTTTTGGGGGTACATTTGTTATTTTAAATACAGAAAGAAGAAACTCATTTAGAAAAGTCTGTATTAGGCGAAGCCCCATCTTTACTAAAAATACAAAAATTAGCTGGGCATGGTGGCGAGCACCTGTAATCCCAGCTACTTGGGAGGCTGAGTCAGGAGAATTGCCTGAACCCAGGAGGCGGAGGTTGCAGTGAGCCAAGATCGCACCACTGCACTCCAGCCTGGGCAATAAGAACTATACTCTGTCTCCGGGAAAAAAAAAAAAAAAAAAACAGAAAAGTCTGCTTTAGAATCTCAGGTTCAGATGCTTTTTCTCATTGTAAACAAGACTAGCTGGAGTCTCAGGGGTCCTCCTGATTTCCCCATGTGCCTTGTCCATTGTAGTCCTAATTCCCTCCCAAATATTCAGCAATTTTTATATATACAGGAGCCCAGGGCTGAAGTATTTACAAAAAAAGATAACAAGAGCAAAGCTAGGAGAAAAAGTACAGCCAAAAGAGCTCTTTTCAGTTTCAGTTCTAGATCACTGAATTTCATTCATTTTTTAGTTGCCCCTCCCTACATAGAGGAACGAGAGAAGCACTTTGACAATAGATTATTTGTATAATCATGGCTTTGTTAGAGCTGAATATTTTCTCGCAACATGGGAATAGGGGGACTAAATGCTTGGTGAAGATTTCCTGAAACAAAAGACTTAGCTATAAACAGGTAGTGAAGTAGATCTTGCCGAATGGCCTTCTCTGTGAGGTTCTTCTTTGCTTTGTCTAAGGTTGGTGGGCAGCCATGAAGAAACAAGAGGAGGTAAAGTCAGAGGAATGTGAAATTGGAATCAACCCTTGTAGCAAGATGTCTGAAACAAGTTATGGCCAAAAGTAACCTTTCCAACTGGTGTCCCTGCAAATACCCAAAGAATGTGTGGAATTGAGAATGAGGTCTCCTGAAACCATAAACATAGCCAAGTACCCCTCATTTATATAGAGTTTCACTTTCCAATATACTTTCACATCACTTTGATCCCTAAATTATCCTCTAAGTAGAGATAGAGCAAATATTCTCATCTTCTGTTTTTCTAAGTGAGGAAATTGGGGCACAGAGTAGGTGAAGCAGCTTGTACTAATTCTGCAATTTGGGTAGATTTTGTCAATTAACAGATTTATTTCCAGTGCTTCCAACTTCTAGTCTAGTATCTTTTCCACTTTTTCATTGTTTTTGACACAGTCACCAGTATCTCTGAGTGGTTTTGTCATGTGCCCATTGCTCTGGAATTAATAACCCAAGTTGGTGGCTTAAGAAATACATAAGTACTTTAAAAAGTGAGTAATGCTTCCCAGGGGGAATACTCTTGAAGTAATATTCACCAACATTGCTTTGGATTTAAAAACAAAAGTTCGACCCAAAGGATGTGAAACCTGCCGGTAATGGATCCACGCATCGTAATATGTTTAAAGAGAAAATACTGATGATAATTAAGTTCTATCTTGGAAAAAAACAAGAACAAACATCTTACAGAATCATTAAAAGTCAACATCAAAGATATTGCAGTGTAGCAGTATTGCAGACAGAATCACCAATGCAGTATTTACTAAAACTTAGAGGAAAAAAACGTGATCTGAGTCTGACCAGTGCTACCAAAAATGCTTAATGACAAGAAGATAGTGAAGAACACAGTTTAGTGACTCATTTCAGATGTTCAGAGGTCGTACAAGTTTTAGGAAAATGACATTGTAGCAATGGATTATTAGTGCTAATTTTGAAGAAAAAAATGAAATCATAGACATGCTAAAAAATTATGTGCTATGGTTGAAAAGATGTATCAAACTATAAAGAAGCAGCATCGAAGATTTAAAATTTAGAATAAAAAATTGGTCATGTGACATCCCAAGATATACCCCAGGTATAACTTTTTGTTATATCAAGCATCAGTCTGTTAAGATTATTAACCAGTGGAAGGTATAACACTGTTATTAAAAAGTTGTGTTTCTTCTAAACAACCTGAAGTTACCAGTTTTATGCAATGAATGCATACATATATGTCTTCTCTTAAAGATATGTATGCATCTTTTGTATGATTTCACTTTTAGCTCTTTGAGTTAACCAACCATTAATTCCAGTTGTACTAAATAAGAGTCATCAGCTATAGAAGTGACAGTCCAGTCTTTCTTTGCATCTCTCATCGGGCATAAAAGTAAACCCTGTTCATACCCCACGGGAAACTTTCTTATAACCCCCTTCTTCCTTTTTTCTCATTCTTCTAGATTTCTGCCATCTATCCTTAATAGCACTTATCTTGCCCCTCCCACCCCTTTTTCTTTTGCCCCAGAACATCATTCTGAGTTTGGCTGCAGCTCATTACAGGGGTCTGCCTACTCTGGCCTGGGGAAAAAATGGGAAAGAAGTCTGAGGACCTTATGACCATTGCAGTCTTTTCCTTGGCAGCCCAAGGGAAGTGGGAGGTGATGCATGTTTTTACAGCAAGCACCCTTGTCCCTTTACATTCTGTGGAGATCAAGCCTCATGCCTCGTCCTTGCCAGCATCATCCATACATCTCTGCTTCCAAATCCTGAGATCATTGAGCTTTATTCTCTTGCCACCTCAGCACCAAACACGGAGATTCCAAAATCATATTGCTAGAAAGAAGCTAAGCCAGTTTCATCCCTCAGCTCTGCTTAAATTTGTTTTTAAACCAAGCCAAAAGGAGACATCCATATTGTTTTCTAAAAGATAAAATATCAGAAGCTATTCTATGTGTGCCTTTCAGCTGATGTGTGAAGTATAACCATAAGAAATATCTCTTGCCAGGACATAATTGAGGAAGTCACAGTAGGTTACATTCGTGAGAATATATGGTCTGCTTCAGAAGAGATGCTTCTTCGCTTTCAAGCCACAAGTTCAGGACCCATCCTTAGGGAAGAGTTTGAAGCTAGAAAATCATTTTTGCATGAACAAGAAGAGAATGTGGTCAAAATACAGGTATGTGGATCACCTACCACTGTTTACAACAAACTGTCATATCACCTGAAAATGTTTTCTTTGATAATAGTCAACTACCAGCATTCCTATAAACAAATCTGACTGCATATTTTTACATAATCAGTGCCCCTAGTCTACTTCACTAAGGCTTTAAAATGGAAAGCATTTTGATGATGAATGACTTAACCTATGGTCTTCTAGAGAGTATTTAGGAGCACTGCAGATTTGCACAGATCCACCTGCTGCCAACTTAGTTGGACCCAAAGGGATATGCCTTGGATCAGAGTTGAAATCATACCTGGCTTGGGGACTTTACAATTTGGCTTTTTTGTGATTAGTGGATGTTGAGTGGCATCTTAGTTTCTGTGCTGTTCTAGCCTGAAAGAACAGAAGAACTAATGAAATAAACAGATTTAGCATCTCTAAGAATGTCTTCTTACCTTCTGTAATCTGTCACTCTTCATTTAGGCCTGCAGGAGAAACCTTCATTCCCAATTTTTTTGCTATAAATTGTTCTTAAGTTTGCATGACTTGTCCGAACTTTCTGATTGGCAGGAGAATTTGCCAGGTTTAGATGTTTCTCTTCTGTATTCCTGTAGTACCCCCTACCAGTCACCACACTGGTTTGTGAAAGGCTGTGAGTTTGTTCTTTTTATTGTGAGTTCAAAGGGGTATTGTTAACAACTGGTAAAGTCTGATGCTGATGGGTTTTTACTTTGAAGCTTCCTAAATTGAACGTTTTTCTGTGGAAGAGCTTCTTTTTTGTGTGGTCACTGGTGAACTCATCTGCTTTTCCCACCTAACTGTAATGTCCAAGGCAGAAAATGAATTTTACCAACATTTGTGTTCCTGTATCTTGCACATGATAGATGCTTACGTGTTTAAAATTTGCTTGGAGCTTAAGATATTATTAGCAAAGCAGAAATAATTAATTTTATAAAAGAAATTTCTACTATAAATCTGACACTCAAAGGATTTTTCTAGGTGGGCCAGTGAGTTTCCAATTTAGTCCTTTAAACAAATAGTAGACAGAACACACAGGAAGTGAACAAAAGCCTCAAAATTGTCATCTACACTGATGAGGCTCTAATTTTGCACAAATTTCACATGTCAGCCAATATAAAATTTGGACCCCACACTCCCCAGTCTCGGGGCACACAGCAGTGTTGCAGTTGGAAGGTATACTACAGAGCCCACCAGTACAGAATCCCTCTGTATTAGAAACCAGGGCTGAAGGATGAGAGAAATGGGGTAAGGACAAGAGCGATCATTTGGAGCCTTTTTCCTCCACCTCAGCAGAGGCAAAAGAATTGACGAAGCAGTCATCAAACCATGAAGTCACCTCACCATGCCTTTTTATCAATCTTCTGACAATTTTCCAAAACAGAGGGCATGAAACCTAAAGGTAAGCCTACTTCACGGATGTGGACCAGAAGTGAATAATGCAGTCTATAGGAACCTGCTGACCCTTAAAACCAAGAGCCCATGAACCAAAAGGTGTCATGCTAATCTCATTTCTCGCCAAAGTGGCTGGTTCACCTTCAAGTAGGAAAATGTTCTGATATCTGAGAAGTTCCCCTATGTAAAACACTGTGAGCTTCCTAGCTGGCTGAATTGCCCCCAGATACAGGAGTCTTAACAAAATTGGAGAGAAATACAAAGGCAAAGCTCCTAGGCCAAGGCCAGCTATACCCCAGCTACACCACCCTGCCTGCCGTCAGTGGTCTGCCAAGGAAAAGTGGTACAGAGAATGTGCATGATCAACGTCCAGCACTGTGTCTCAAGTGCTTATGGAGTTAATTGGGAGGTGCCCAGGTCAATATAGAGGAAGTCAAAGAGAATCTGTAGATTATTATTATTTTATTATTTTTTTATTATTATTATTATTTTTGAGCAGTTAGAAGTCCCCAGTAAAATCGCGTGAGTGAGCCAGAAAGAAAAAACTGCTCATAAACAAAAAAGATTTTATATCAAAAACAGAAAAAGGAATGTAACTTGCAAAATATAAATGGAGTAGACATCTAGAGTTACTCTTCTAGAAGACAGGAGAGAATGTTATACTGAAACTGCTTTATACTGTCAAGGAATTTGTTAAGACGTGGACTTAATGAAATAAGAAGACAACAGAATAATAAAATAAAAAGACAGCTGACAGCTAAGGAGAGGAAGAGAAATAATGATGTCATAGAATGTAAATGAATTTATAACTGCAGAATGCAAAATGGACACTGAGCATAATTGGAGCAGACACAGAAAGCTTCAGAAAAATCCACAAAGGATGAGAGAAAGAATAGATTATTAAAAACACACTTTCTCATCTGAAAAATATAATGCCCATTTTATTGCAGGGTGGTGAGGACTGACTGCAATAACTCACATAACAGATGTTTCCTAGTATGTGCTTCTCAAGTGCTTGATAAACTTTAGAAATGGCAAGGTGATAGAGATAATGACTCAGAGGGCAGATAATGGGGATCCAATATTGATATTGTTGATGTGGCACAGGAAGACATCAGAAAAAAATCAAATAGGATAGAATAGATAACTACAGGAGGAAGTTTTTTTCGTGAACTGAAGAAAGCTAGTATACTACTTTTTAGAAAAGGATATAATAGTGGCAAACACCAAAACCTAGCCCTGAGATACAATGAATTATTGAACTTCAGCTCAGGGAGTGCCACAAGCATCCTGGTGAAGAAAAACAAGCTACCCTGAAGGAACTTCACTTTGCCAGGAGCAGCGGCAGAGTCTGTGTGCCGAGAGGAAGGGGATGGCCTGAGAGAGTCGGTCCTCAGTTGTTTTAATGTAACTGACTACTCCTATAGATTGCTGGATTTTTTTTTTACCTTCGAGGAGAGGGAGAAGAGGTAAATGTTTAGGGCTTTCTTGGCTAACCGAGATCCCACAAGTATTTTGTGCATTCGAAGTTGGCATTGGTAATTTGAATATGTCTGTACTGAGTGTCCAGTTATCAAGCATAGCAGCCAGTGTATCAAGCCAGATTTCCCAGCGAGGAATAAAGTCTATAAAACAGAGCAATGACCTCTGAGGTCTAAGTGTTTTGACAGACTTCTTTTATACAGATACTCTGCACAGAAAATATATTTGTGGTACTAGAAAACAAAACAAATAAGATGGCTATTATAAATTTTCCCACAAGTTCCCATACCAGGCAGGAGAATGAGACTGCCATTTTTGTAAATCTATTTTTTTTTTTTTTTGTAAATCTATTTTTTTTTAAACAGAGTCTTGCTCTGTCGCCCAGGCTGGAGTGCAGTGGCACCATCCCAGCTCACTGCAACCTCCACCTCCTGGGTTCAAGTGATTCTTATACCTCAGCTTCCCAAGTAGCTGGGATAACAGGCATGCGCCGCCACACCCTGCTCATTTTTGTATTTTTTATAGAGACAGAGTTTCACCATGTTGGCCAGGCTGGTCTTGAATTCCCAGCCTCGAGTGATCTGCCCGCCTCAGCTTTCCAAAGTGCTGGGATTATAGGCATGAGCCACCACACCCTGCATGTAAATCGCATCTGTCTGTAATTTTCCAAGTTTCTTTATATCAACTTTATACCCATATTTGCTTATAATAAACAGCCTCTAAATAGAGAAGAGCTTACAATATCATGGCTATGCACAAGAGTTCTGTTGTTGGTACATAATAGGAAAAGCTTATCTCAATGGAACTAAAACTTACAGACTAAAAAAAAGAAAAACAGAGTTTTGGCAAATGAAATATGAGGTAAGTAGTATTCTGCTTCTATGGAGCAAAAAAAATTCTTTTATTATTATACTTTAAGTTCTGGGATACATGTGCAGAATGTGCAGGTTTGTTACATAGGTATACATGTGCCATAGTGGTGTGCTGCACCCATCAACAGACCATCTACATTAGGTATTTCTCCTAATGCTCTCTCTCCCCTAGTTCCCCAGCCCCTGACAGGCCCCAGTATGTGATGTTCCCCTCCCTGTGTCCATGTGTTCTCATTGTTCAACTCCCACTTATGAGTGAGAATATGAGGTGTTTGGTTTTCTGTTCCTGTGTTAGTCTGCTGAGAATGATGGCTTCCAGCTTCATCCATGTCCCTGCAAAGGACGTGAACTCATCCTTTTTTATGACTGCATAGTATTCCATGGTGTATATCTGCCACATTTTCTTTATCCAGTCTATCATTGACAGGCATTTGGGTTGGTTCCAATCCCTTACTATTGTGAACAGTACTGTAATAAACATACCTGTCATTGTGTCTTTATAGTAGAATGATTTATAATCCCTTGGGTATATACCCAGTAATGGGATTGCTGAGTCAAATGGTATTTCTAGTTCTAGATCCTTGAGGAATCACCACACTGTCTTCCACAATGGTTGAACTAAGTTACACTCCCACCAACAGTGTAAAAGCCTTCCTATTTCTCCACATACTCTCCAGCATCTGTTGTTTCCTGACATTTTAATGATTGTCATTCCAGCTGGCGTGAGATGGTATCTCATTGTGGTTTTGATTTGCTTTTCTCTAATGACCAGTGATGTTGAGCTTTTTTTCATGTTTGTTGGCTGCATAAATGTCTTCTTTTGAGAAGTATCTGTTCATATCCAGGAGCAAAAAAATTGTATTCCCAGCCAAGCTGCCTTTATTTGGAAAGGTAACAAAACTCATAAATGTAGAAGAATACCAGAAAAATTTACGTAAATAATAATGAGATGAAACATAATAATGAACTCTCAAGGTAAATCCTGGTGGCATACACAGTTAATCCTTAGTACATTAAAAAAAAGAAGAAGAAGAAAAAAAAACAGAATGGACGAATGGGGTCATTTTGCCAATGCAGGAGTGATTCAATATTAAATAATCTGTTACTATGACAGGTCACTTATTCAGAATGTTTGCGAATCTCAGATAATTGAAATTAACAGTGTTTTTGGAGTTTAGGTAATTCCAGAAGAGCAGAATGGGAACTTGAGCTCGTTCCAATTATCTTGTTTAGCCTTTCAGTATGGACTAAGGAAGGAACGGGATTTATAATATACATTCAAACAATTACACTTCTCTGCTTTAAACCAGTGTTAACCACCAAAATGTGTGAACTGTTAAGATCCATCACAACATGTGTTTTACTGATTGGACTGCCATGGAATCCCGGAGACCCACGATGAGGGTCCACTTCCCCTACTTGCTGTTGTGCTGTTGGGCCACTTTTGTGAACAACTGTTGGTGACGTCAGAGAATTTTGCCCATCTCAGAATTGCCACACTGTGACAAATCCCATGGGGTAGCATTTTCTAAACAGATAATTAATTTAAAATTTTTTATTTTGGTTATTGACATTTTTATCATTTAATGTGTGGACACATACCCAATGCTCTCTTTGCCTGGAAGATTGGTAAAAGTACAAAATCTCATGCCTTCCGCGAGGCCTATTGAATCCTAACCTGCATTCTGACAAGATCCTCAGATGATTTTATATTCACATTAATGTTTGAGCAGCACTGTTAAGATCACTTCCGTTTCAAAACTCCAGATGATAATGCATCTTCCCGTATAATTCTTTATCACCATAAGAGCTTAAGGGAGAAAAACTCATGTGCCCATTTCAATAGTTACTGCAAAAGCATTTGATAAAATTCTAGACCCATTCCTGTATCTTTAAATGATTGCGTTGAAGTTTAAGGTTTTGTTGAGGCAGTTGGCATCTTTATAATAATAAACTTTACAGTTCAGACATTAATCTTTTTCCATTTATTAATCTGTTCCAAAGTATACCATTATAATTTTATTCCTTTATATTTTTGAGTTTACTCCTACCCCTATGTATCTTTTTCTGCTATTGTGAATAACATCTTTATTCTATTATGTTGTTTATTCTTGACATGTAGAAAAGTTATCAATTTTATATTCATTTTATTACTAGTCAGCAGGATGAACTCTTAGTTCTAATACATTTTTAGTTGATCCTCTTGCATCATAACTGCTGTTGACACCTCTGATTTTTTTTAAATCTTGAATTTTGTCAAGGAATAGATTCATATAACCTTAATAATATAGAAAACTATAAACTTTAAGGACTTAAAAATTATTTGGGCTTGCCTTCCGCTTCTGGGGAAATGGAACACATGTTCTTTTCCCTATTCTTCCATAAATACAACTAAAAGCCCCCAATATTATATATAAACAAACATAACACTCTTAAAAGTGAAGAGAAAAAAGTCAGACTAACTAGTGAACCTTGGGACCCAAGGAATGACATAGTGGTGAGTTCTTTGAGTTTTCTTTTTGTTTATATTTTTCTGACCTGTAGCTGAAGAGGGTGGCAACCCAGAAATACCAATGGGTACAGGCTCTGATGTGGTTTGCCTCTGTGTCCCCACCCGAATCTCATCTTGAATTGAACATCCATAATTCCCACGTGTTGTGGGAGGGACCCAGTGGAAGATCATTTGAATCATGGGGACAGTTTCCTCCATACTGTTCTTGTGGTAGTGAATAAGTCTCATGAGACCTGATGGTTTTATAAGGGATTTCCACTTTTGCTTCTTTCTCATTCTCTCTTGCTGCCACCGTGTAAAAAGTGCCTTTTGCCTTCCACCATGGTTGTGAGGCCTCCCCAGCCATGTGGAACTGTGAGTCCATTAAACCTGTTTTTCTTCCCAGTCTCAGGTATGTCTGTATCAGCAGATGAAAACAGACTAATATAGGCTCCAATGAAAACCTGTTCTCTGTAGCCAGAGGGCCAAGAAAGAAACAGTCTAGCAAGACAAAAATAATTTCAGACAGTAACTACTCTACTCTAGCCAAACACCACACACACACACATACACACACACACACACACACACAGAGGAAAAAAAAAAAATGTAATGCCTCCACCTAGGACAGCAAAGCCTGAATGGGGAGCCTGGGCTTCCACCCTCCTGGACTGTAACAAGGCACCCAGACTTGTAGAATCTGGATCTCGTGCCCACTGAGCAGTAATGTGGCAGCCCTCCCTCTCCCTGCTAGAGTGGTGTGAGAGGAGCCACGGCAGAGAGGCAGGACCTTCACACCATCCAGCTGTAATAAGGTCTTTTCCCTCAGTTGGTCAATGGAGGCCACATGGGGAGTAATAAGAAGGCACTTCTACTCTCCCAGCCAGAGTAATATCAAGAGAGGTCCAGTAGGTAGCTGGACCCCCTCCCAGCAATAATGAGGAGGCCTTCCCCACCTTGGTGTTAAGGTTCCTTGGGTCCCAAGGTTCACTAGCCTCCTTTTCTCCTCTTCACCTTTAAGAGGGTTATGTTAGTTTATATAGACAGAAACCAAATGGAGAACCTAGCCTTCTCCTCCCACCTCCTAGTAATAAGGCAGTGCTCCCCCCCTTTTCCTTGCCAAAACAATGTCAGGAAAAGCCACCTAAAACAGTAGGATTAAATAAGATCCAGGACCCCATACTACCCACATTGTCTAAGGTTCATCACTTGACTATTTGGATATTGCAATCACAACAATCACTTATGTCAAGAACCAAGAAAATCACAACTTAAGTTTAAAATAACAATTCCTAGGTACCCACACAGAAATGACAGATGTTAGAATTATCTGACAAGGATTTTTAAAGCAGCTATCATAAAAATGTTACAGCAAGCAATTAGCAATTACTAACACTTGAAGCAAAAGAAAGAACATCTCAGGAAAAAAAACTAAAGCCTCAGCAAATAATTAGAAAGTTTATAAACCACACAGTAACTTTTAGAACTAAAAAATACAGTAACAGACGTGGAAACCCAATGAATAGTCTTTGCAGCAGAATGGAAGGACAGAGGAGGAATGCATCCGTGAACTAGAGACTATAACAATAGAAATTCTCAGATCTGAACAACAGAGAAAAAGCAAACTGAAAAAAATAAAGAACAGAGCCTCAAGGATCAGTGGGATTATAGCAGAAGATTTGACATTTGTGTCATCAGATTCCCAGAGGAGAGGAGAAAGAGGCAGTACTGACAAAGCACTTGAAATAAAAGTGGAAATGTTGCAAAAACACAGATTCAAGAAGCTGAGGAAACCTCAAACAGGATAAAGTGAAAGAAATTCACACAAAGACATATCACAGCCAAACTTCTGAAAATAAAAGACAAAGAAAATATTTTGAAAAGCAGTGAGATAGAAACAACTTACCTATAAGAGGGAGATGGTTCTAATGACAGAGGATTTTTCATAACTTAAGGAGGCCAGAAGGAAGTAAAACATTTTTCAGGGGAAGCAAAGGCTGAATGAGGAGTCTAAACTTCCACTCTCCTGTAACAAGGCACCCAGACACTTGTAGAATCTGGAGAGAAAATAACTGTCAACATAGAATTTTATATCCAGCAAAAATATCCTTTAGGAAGGAAGGAGAAACTAAGAGCACTTGTTACCAGCAAACCTTCCCTCAAAGAATGACTACAGATAGCTCTCTAAACAAAAAGGAAATGATGAAAGAAGAAATTTCAGAACATCAGAAAGGAAGAAAGGATAGCTAGAAGAATAAAAATATGAATAAATACATTTTTCTACTCTTGAGTTTTTGAAATTGACAGTTGAAGTGCTGATGTGGCTCTGAATGTTTACAGGGTTCATTCCCCGTGGCTTCTCTCAAGGGCTGGTATTCAGTGTCTGTGGCTTTTCCAGGCACAGGGTACAAGCTATGAATGGATCTACCATTCTGGGGTCTGGAGGACAGTGGCTGTCTGCTCACAGCTCCACTAGGCAATGTCCTAGTGGGGACTCTGTGTAGGAGCTCCAACCCCACATTTCTTCTCCACACTAACCTACAGAGATTCTTCATGACGGTTTTGTTCCTGCAGCAGGCTTCTGCCTGGAATCCCAGGCTTTTCCGAACATTCTTTGAAATCTAGGCAGAGGCTCCCAAGCCTCGACTCTTGCATTCTGTGCACCCACAGGCTTAACATGACATGGAAGCCACTAAGGCTTACAGCTTGCACCCTCTGAAGCAGCAGCCTGAGCTGTACCTGAGCCCCTTTTAGCCATGGCTAGATCTGGAGCGACTGGGATGCAGGGATTAGTGTCCCAAGGATGTGCAGGCAGCAAGGCCCTGGGCCTGGCCCACGAAACTGTTCTGCCCTCCTAGGCTTCCCAGCCTGTGATGGCAGGGGCTGCTGTGAAGGTCTCTAAAACATTGCGGATTTCGATTAGACATGAGATTTGGGTGGGGACGCAAATCCAAACCATATCAAGGCGTGAGCCACCATGCCCAGTTCACATCTTAATGTAAGTTTGTATTTGTATTTGTGTGTATAATGATGGGGTATGTGTGTTTACACATGTGCATATTTCAGAGGATACATAATAAAATGTTAAATAGTAGTTCCCTTTATGAAGTAGCTAGGTGGAAGTAGAGATAGGTACACAGGTACGTATACCCTTTCTCTTTGTTCACTGTGTATTTTAATAGATCTTCTAGGTATTGAGGTACAGATTGTTTGCATAGAAATATGTATAATTATTCTGTGGATTTTTTTGTTAACATGTGGTATCATAATATGTGTGGTAAGCTAAAATTTCCTTTTCATATTATCTGTATATCTTGGAGGTCTTCCTATTCTCCAAGATACAGAGCATTGCCATAGTCAGTATATATGACCTTACTTTACTCTTTTTTTATATATATACTTTAAGTTCTAGGGTACATGTGCACAACATGCAGGTTTGTTACATATGTATACATGTGCCATGTTGGTGTGCTGCACCCATTAACTCATGATTTACATTAGGTATTTCTCCTAATGCTATCCCTCCCCCTCCCCCGACCTTACTTTACTCTTAACTGATGTGTAGCAATTGCAGTGTCTCTAGCTGTTCCCCCTATTTGTGAACATTTTACTGGATGCACATTTTTGGTATTACAAACAATGCTGTAACAAAAATACTTATATATGGGGTTTTTCTACACAGATGCTTTTATTTTCCTGGGCTTGATACATTGAAAACTAGAAATATTAGGTGAAAGGCTAAATAATTTTAAATTTGATACTGCTAAATTCCCTCCCCAAAACTATACACTTTTGTAGTTTCCTCGAGCTCACACTTCACCATCTATGCTTTCTTTGTCCACCAATTGACAAATGGATAAGGCAAGAATTTTCCCAAAACTACCCTGACTGCCTCAAGCTTAAAGCCATATCAAAGATGTTTTGACATTTTTGTGGAAATTTGTTCTGCCTTTTCCTCTTTCAGTTCAGTTCTAGTTACCTTCTTTTTTCTAGGAACCCTCATAATTTTTATCTCTATGCCTTCTTATTTTCTAGCACTATTATGGATTGCTTTAAAAGTATGTTTGGGCCAGGTATAGCTAACACCTGTAATCCCAACACTTTGGGAGGCCAAGGTGGGTGGATTGCTTGAGTCCAGGAATTCAGGAACAGCCTGGGCAACATAATGAAACTCTGTCTCTATAAAAAATAGAAAAATTAGCTGGGCATGGTGGTGTATACCTGTAGTCCCAGCTACTCAGGAGTCTGAGGCAGGAGGATCAGTTGAGCCCAGGAGGTGGAGGCTGCAGTTAGCCATGATTGAGCCACTGCACTGTAGCCTGGGTGACAAAATGAGACCCTGTCTCAAAAAATGATAATAAAAGTGTATTTGTATGATGTTACCATTGGGGGAAGCTGTGTAAAGGGGTACATGGAACTCATCGAATAATTTTTGATCCTTCTTGTGAGTTGGTGATTCTTTCGAAATTAAAAGGTTTTTTTTTTTTTAAGTATATTTGTGCCTTCTAGGGATTTGGACCAAGGGGAAGTCTGGAGCGAGTGCCCAGTTCATCATTTTGATTCCATCCTGACTATATTGTTTTGACTCATTACAAAAATATTATTGTTGAAATAAAATTTCATGTACCCTTTTAAAAAAGAATGAGGCAAATATATACAGACATGGAAGGACGTTTATACAAATAATTTGATTTTTTATATTTGCCCTTTTTAACAAGGAACTTTTACTTCCTTTCTAATTTGAAAAACAGTATCAGAATTGGGGTGAGTTATAAAGATGTTTCAATAAAAAGATGCTCATAAACGAATTGGAATAAACGGATAGCAGTTATGAATTTAATTCTTCTAAAGATACTAGTTTGTGTCCAGTTTTTGTGTTTCCTGTAAAACTTCTACTTAATGGTGATAATCAGGTAAAGCTGTGTTGATGAAGCATTGTTTAACCTTATGTAGGAGTATATGAAATGATGGTCAGTTGCAGCACCAGTGTTTTCAGGGATCCAAGGGATTCAGGGCCACAAGTTGGTAGAGCATCCTCCTTTCCAGTCGGGGCCACAGTGGGCCACTTGTTGTGGTAAAGATACTTAATATTAGGCATATTTTCAAGCATTTTTTGTTGTTATCAAATACCAGTAGCACCTACTTAATACTGTTTATGGGTTTTGGAGAAATTCCATTTTATTATTCCTTCTTGTCACCCAGGGCCTTGGTAAAGTTAAGCTTTCCAGCAGAAACTGTGCTTATCCATGTAATTTATGACCTCTGCTCTGCTGTCCTAAGCTTAGAACAAGTCTCAGCTGTGAGCTGATGTGCTGTGCCATGGTTAACTGGCTACCCCCAGAGAGTATGTCCAGATGAGATTTGAAGGGAGGGTCCCTGACAGCGCCCCAACTCCATGCGACCTGAGATGTGCTCTGCTCTTGCACTTCCTATATAAACTGGGAAACTTGCTGGTAAATAATTCTATAACCCACTCTTTTCCTTAGGCTTTTTGGAAAGGATGTAAACAACGGAAGGTGTATATGCACAGGCGGCAAACATTCATTGATAATACTGATTCTATTGTGAAGGTAAATACCCTTTCCTACCATACCAAGTGCTTGGCTTAAACGTTTCCCCTCATTTCATGTTTAATATGAAAGACAGCTACAGAAAGGGAGGGTATGTGTGAGCCTTGAAGTCAGAAGGCAGTACTGGATTTGAATCCCAGCTCCGCTGCTCATTTACCTAATCATTTTTCAAGCAGGTTAGTTAAACTACTATAAAACTTCAAGTCCTTTATGAGTGGTTATGAGAATCACAAGTGAAAGTGTTCTGTGACTAATAAATTCTCTTTGTCTAGAAAGTTCAAATTGATTATTTAAACTCTAGGTAGAACCCAGCTTTATTTCATGTTTCTCTTTCCACATTTGCTTAAGCATATTTAGAATGCTCAGATGTAACAGAACAAAACCAATGATTAGAGGAAGTAGAGCTAATTTAAGGCCTATATTTGGGAGTTGAATTAGTCGAACCCAGCCTTTCACTCAGGTGAATAGCTCTGGGTGAGACAGAAAGGGTACTGTGGTGTCCACTCTCATGGATCTGAAAGCCAGAGGACTGGACAAAAATCAACTTGGAAATCTACAACTTGGAGACCTACAACTTGGAGATCTACAAGTCTCCAGCTTGGAAATCCAGATGAGAGTGGAAGCAATGGAGCTGGAAAGTAGAATCAGATTAGTTTAAAGATGTTTTAGGCCAGGCTTAGTGGCTCATACCTGTAATCCCAGCACTTTGGGAGGCCGAGGTGGGAGGATCACTTGAGCCCAGGAGTTCAGGACCAGCCTGGGTAACATAGGGGGACCTCATTTGTATTTTTAAAAATAATAATAAATAAAAACAAATTTTAAAAAAAGTTTTAAACTGTGAAGGCAGAGAATAACGTGACCCAGATCCATTGTGCAGTAGCTCCTTGATGAAATAGCATCCTATGGAACATATGCCTATTTTCTCAAAAACTATTGGTAGCAATTGGGTCCCTCATGAGACCTCTTCAGTGTTTTCCCGTAAAAACTTAAAAGGATATTGAATGCATTTAAAGGGATGATAAAAGAAACCCTAGACTTAGTTTACTTGATTTCCTGACTCGTTGAAACTCTCAGCAAAACGCCTCATCCTTCTGGCTTTTATTTACTGAGATTAAGGTAAAATACTACAAAGTTAAATTGTTCTCCCCACCTCTCTCTTATTAAGGCAGTGAAGTTAACAGTAACATGTAAAGTGTTTTGAACCCCTTAAGAAACATCTGTGAAAGACTGATTATTTAGTGGGCTGCTTTTTTTCCTTATCAAGTATCATTGTTTTTAGAAAAACTACACAAAACCGTATTACGGGTTGTTTGGGGATTACTTTGACTTTTCTCTTTATTTTTTATTGTTCTTTTCTATTTTTTTAAACTTTTTAGATTCAGTCCTGGTTCCGAATGGCAACTGCAAGAAAGAGCTATCTTTCAAGACTACAGTATTTCAGAGATCATGTAAGAAAAATGCCTGTGGGATTTTATCCAGGTTGATAATGAACTAAATTCATGCTTTATTGAATGTTAGCATTGAATGATTTTTGTTGAATGGTGGATAAGAACACTTAGGAAAGAATGGATCTTAGAACTTCATATGATAATATTTGGAGGCTTACTGTTTTCATTCAGAAATCATGTTGAGAGTTAGACTTCGCCAGTCAGGACTCAATAGAAAATGGGTGAGGGGAAAACTGTAGGCTAGTAACACCAAAGACAGAAGACTCTAGAAAAATATTTTCCAGCATTGCATATGTAGGTTTTTCAACTGCTAACTGCTTACTTTAAATAGAAGCCCCCGGGAGGGATTTTTTCCTGAATCTTTAAAGAAGAGATATGGGAACATAGATTGGATCATCTAAGTTCTGTGCTAAAATTATTTTCCCTTTTTAGATCTCTTTGTCTAAGCAGTTCCCCTACAGTCTTGTTTGCACTTTTAGTTAACTTATCTGACCTCTTCTTCAAAGAAAATGGAAAAATAAACGTTGAATACATCACATTGAAATACTGTCAGTTCTAAGTAGTGTCAGTTCTTAAATACTAACAGTTCTTAAATGTTCTAAATTCAAAAATAATGGAGTAGGTGGGACTCTGGGAGATCAAGACTTGTCTCAATCTTTTGCAGAATAATGAAATTGTGAAAATACAGTCACTGCTGAGAGCGAACAAAGCTAGAGATGACTACAAAACACTGGGTAAGTGAGAGCTTTCTGAAACAAAGCAAGGATTTTTTATAAACCAGGCAAGGACATATTGGTCCATATTGGTCACTTCAGAGATTGTTCTAAGAACAGAGGATACCCATTGTTTCCAGTAGATTTTGATCATCTCAGGCCCCAGGTTCTAAACCAGTACACAGAGGAACACTTGGTGACAGGAAATGGGCCTTCCTATTAAATGGAAGGGATCAGCCACATGGTATAATTTCTTCTTCAAAGAGAATGGAGTTGGCGTAAATGCTGAATTTTTTTTCAATCTAAGCGAGAGTCAAAAATCTAATGCAAAAGAGTTAGCTAGAAAATAATCTTACATTTACATTGTTTAATTTGTTAGACATAGTCTCATCTCCCAAAAATGACAACTGCAGACATCTTCCTGCAATTTCATTCTGAACTTTTCACAGAATAATTTTTAATTTTTGTTTGTTTGTTTTTATTTTGAGACAGAGTCTCACACTGTTGCCCAGGCTGGAGTGCAGTGGCACAGTCTTGGCTCACTGCAACCTCCACCTCCCCAGTTCAAGTGATTCTCCTGTCTCAGCCTCCTGAGTAGCTGGGATTACAGGCACAAGCCACCACACCCAGCTAATATTTTGTATTTTTAGTAGAGACGGGGTTTCACCATGTGTGTCAGGCTGGTCTTCAACCCCTGACCTCATGATTCACCTGCCTTGGCCTCCCAAAGTGCTAGGATTACAGATTAAGGTTTTTAATAAAAATGTGTAGAAAGTTTGAAAATAGCAAAATAAAATTCACCAAAAAATAACAGTCACATTTTGTGCTATCTCCTTACAGTCCCAACTTTGCCTATGTTTGTTATTTTGTTTTTTTATATCATAAGTTGATTCTTCATATATTCAATTTTTGCATTCTAATTATCACAGGAACATGCACAGTCAAGGAAAGCTTGCTGATAAATTTATTAGTACTTACAGTGCCTAGTAAGTTTAGCCAGCACCTTTTATTGTCTAAAGTTTGTCTGAATTAAGGGATGAAGTATATGGCTCAAGAAAGATCTTCCCTGGTACTTGTTAAGGAAAATCTAGGGACGCTTGAAGTCCTCACTCTGCCTCCAGCCTGCAGAATCTACTGAATAATGTCTCATTCCACTAGATTCCAGCTCACCTCTCAGCTGGTAGATATGTTGTTGTTGTTTTGAATTTTTTTTAAAGAAGGCTAAAGAGGATTTTTCTTTTTCTGAGCCCTGACACTAAAATATGTTTGCTATTGCTTTTATATATGAAAGATGACTTCAAAGTAAATTTTCCAAATGAACACAGGCTAATTTTCATTTCGTTCAAGGTAACATGTTTTTTTTTAAGCAGTTACAGTGATGTTTTTTATTTGTTAACTTTTTTATTACAAAGACAAATTCCGATTTTAAAATCTGGGCAACTTTATATTGGGACATAAAAGGTAAATAGAGAAACCATCTCGGTGAGTGAGTTAGATCTAAGCTTCTCTGGGCTTCAGCAAATTGGGTGCTTTTATGGCAATCAAAAAAAGTTTATGGTAACCAAAACTTTTCTAAGTTTGTTATCATCTGTTCTCACCCTTTTTCTCTGGAATGTCACTGAACGCATTCCAGCTTGAAAGTTGCTGGAACTAGGATGTGGTCACCTGTAGGTGCAGACTATAAAGTGGTCTGATTTCCTGAAATGAAAATATCTGTACCACAAAGTCATTCTCAGATGAAGATGGCAAAAAGCCTAGTATTGATAGAGGAAATAATAAATTCAGGCCATAACAATTAGTAAAGCTAAAATACTAATTTAGTTGTTTCCGATGGGACTGTTAGTACATATGAAGAGACATAACCCTTAGCGGGAGGGAGAAGCAGCCATCAACTCTGGCCACGGTGGGAGGGCTCATGTTCCCCCAACTTGGCTGCATGGATGAGCTGTGGTGCATTGCTAAGGCCTTCCCTGAAGTGGTCATGTCAGTGGCAGCATCTTTGCTGGAAATGGACGGAAAATAAATTGATGTGCTTCAGTGGTCAGGAAATAAAGGGTCCGGTGATCCAAGGAAAATTCTCCAATAAAGGCCATCAGCAACGGTAAAATAACATACCTGACTATAGATTTGGTTTTCCATGCTGGGTTTATGCAGTTGTTTGTGGTGTTGGTTTTCTTCCTCCTTTAGTGTCAAAACACCACAGAACTAAGATGGAAGTCAAAGGAAGACTGTCAAGGGCCTAGGTGTAAAGGAGGGCAGCTATTGAGATGACCATGACTGTACTAGCTCTTGCAAGTCATCTTTCTATTATTGGGTCTAATCATTCGTCCTCAATGGACCGGATGATTTATTCTTACAGTTTACCCAGATCTTATCTCCCTAAGCGTGTTAAAATATTTTCCAAGAGTCAGAGTGCCAGGAAATTAAAGCCTAAAGTTCCAGGTACTAAGGGAAACACCCTTTTAGAATTTATGTGTGAATGTCCCTCTCAATAACAGGGGCTGACCCATAGATTCTGAGCACCCTCCCTTGGCTGGTGCTCAAAGAACAAGGGCCAAGTTTCAATTTCTAAAATCTTTTTATTTCAGCTGGGTAGAATATTCGTTTCACTTATCATTCTGTTGGTTCCTGTTTGGCTTTTACAGTCCTCCCTTCCTGGCCCTTTTCTAATTCAGCTTTCGCCTACTTCCGGCTCCTTCCCAAAGAGCCTTTGGGTTGGGAGAAACCACTTTCTGCTTCCTGCAGCAAGAATGTAAGTCACTTATCTAGCTCAAGCACAAGGTCTCAGGGTCAAGGTAACTTATATTAACTTTCTTTCCCAGGTTCCTGAGGAAGGAGGCACAGATAGTACTATCTTCTTAGTGCATGAGTCCAGGGAACAGTGTGAGAGAGAGCTGATAAAAGGGAGAAAAGGGGAGTTGATAACTAGAAAAGAGTGGGGCCAGATACCTGTTTTGTTCATTTATTTATTTATCAGTTTCCTTGTCCAGATTTTAAATTGTGTGGGGGTGGGTAGAATGATTCTCACCCTAGACCAAGTACTTTCATTGGTATATTTTTCTAGTAATTGTTTAAGACCTTGTTTCTTTCCTGTTGATAATCATTCCAAGCTTTCCTAATTAAAGTATGCCTGTTCCTGTCACTGCAGTTGGCTCTGAAAACCCACCATTAACAGTAATTCGCAAATTTGTATACCTGTTGGACCAAAGTGATTTGGATTTCCAGGAGGAACTAGAGGTTGCACGATTAAGGGAAGAAGTAGTGACCAAGATCAGGGCCAATCAACAGCTGGAAAAAGACCTGAACCTGATGGACATCAAGATTGGACTCCTGGTGAAGAACAGGATCACACTAGAGGTCGGTGGGGTTTTTGGGACTGTCAGCTCCCAGAAGAGGGAAGATGCCTACATACAGTCAAGAGTCATTTAATGACAGGGATACATTTTCAGAAACGTAGCATTAGGTGATTTCTTCCTGATGCAAACATCATAGAACACTTACGTAAACATAGATGGTAGAGTCTACTACACACCTAGGCTACATGGTAAAGCCTACTGCTCCTGGGCTACACACCTGTATAGCTTGTGACTGTACTAATACTGCAGGCAATTGTAACACAATGGTAAGTATTTGTGTGTCTAAACATAGCTCAACATAGAAAAAATACAGTGAAAATATTATACTATAATCTTATAGAACTAATGTCTTATATGAGGTCTACTGTTGACTGAAACATGTTGTTTGTGGTTATATATGTTCATGACACTTTGGTCTAGCTAAGTTCATTTGGAATCTACGATAAGTTTTTATCGTTTTTATTATAAATTAGTGGTTCTCCAGTCTGTAAAATTTTATGCCTCCCCATTTATAACATTTTGTAAGGCTTCCTTATTCTGAAATGAAATCTATGTGATAAAATGTACTGATGTATATACCTTCAGAATAAGACTAGGGCCTTTATATGAATACAAAAGAGAAATTTAAAGAGTAATTGTTAATAAAAGCACACATTTTATTGAGAAAATGTATATGCCTGATGACACTGGAAGACATGATACAGTTACCAGGGGTGTGGACCTCTTCACAGAACAGCTACAGATTGTGAGGGCTTCAGTGGCAACTGATGTGGAGAAGTGGTAGAGCTGGCAGGACCTCGTTTTCCAAAATGGAGAACAACTATTTGTAAAGTTCAGCATTAGCCAAGTGTAGTCTCCACCCAGTTTACACAGCAGTTGCAATTCTAGAAAATCCTAGATTTTGTGTGGGGAAAATATATTATGCATCTACGTAAAACAATTAGATTCTAGGCTTAGATAATTACAAACAGAATATTGACCTACGTAAATGACCAGTAAGACATTCAAAAGTTCTGTCATGCAAGGTGTAGGGCAATTATTTACACAGGACCATCCCACAAATCGCCAGATCACAGAGCACCTCTCATCCCCAATCCCTGCTCACTAGAAAGCAGGAGTGCCCTTCAATTGTTAAGATATTAAAAAACATCCCCACGTATTTCCAAAATACGTACAGAGTCACACTGCCCACATTGATAACTTCTAAATAAATCACGGTGTGACTTCACATCTGTGTGAAACCTGCCAATATCAGGGCTCAAAAAAAAGTGTAAAAAGCGTCATTTTTACCCAAGAACAGATGCCTAGGATAAGACCTCTCTCCCCGTCCTTGTTCCCTTCCTATGTGCCACATCAGTTTTCAGGAAAAACTGATAGGTCGAAGAGGGAAACTGACCTTCTGGAAACTCTGAGAAGGCTACAGTGGCTCATAGGTGGAGCTCCAGCGGCCAGCAACCAAGCGAGTGTTCTGGACAGCTGGGAGATGAGCAGCCACAGGAGGCTGCCAGTTACGTGGGCATGTGAATGCCCCAGGCTGGTCCTCCAGACCTCATAAAGACACCAGGGCAGTTGTGAAGGAGAAAATAAGAAAAACATCATTTTATAAACACAAGTGATCATCTCTTCTAAACATGCAGGAATAAAACTACTTTTATTATTTTATCCAGAAAAACAATAGTATTTTTTAAAAAATAATGTATTTGTATTGTTTGACAAAAATGAGAACTTTTCAAGTGTAATATATTCCAGAAGGTTTTTTAGAGAATGCTTTTTATAACCTTAAACTGCTGTTTCACCCTATCGCCATAAAATCATAAACAGGAAATGTCTTGCCTTTTAAAATACAGGCTTAGTTGCAAATCAGTACATAGTTTAAATAATATGTATCTTTTGGAAACACAATTGTGGCAAGTTATCAGATTTTCATGAATGCTTGAGTTTTGTGGGGGTTTTTTTTAAAGCCACTTATCACTAATAGATAACATTGTGAAGTTTTTCAACATATTTGCAAATACCCAATATGTATCCAGCATTTTTTAGTGATTAAACTAATGATTATTAAATATGCAGCTGTTAGCCTTATCATTGACAGAACATTTGTAGTGATGCAAGAACAGAGCAGTTGAAGCTTTATTTATAGTAGTGAAAAAGTGGGAAACGACCTGAAGGCCAGAACAATATGCAGAGGATGATATAATTAGTTTAATATAGATGTTGTATAACCACTAAAAATAATGGTTTTGATACTTCTAAAGCAAGAGGAAAGGTTTGTGATTTAGTAGAGGAGAAAATAGTGCCTAAGGTAGTATGATTTCTTTTATTATCAAAAAATAATAATAAGCCAGACGGACAAAGAAGTTAAGTGATTTTTCTTTGTGTGATAGTTATGTTTATCTTCTCCCCCTCCTCCCCACACCTTTTTATTTTTAACAATGAGTGTGTGTTTAGTGAGGAAAGAGAGATTGTAAAGGGAAATGGCTTTGTTCTTACAGAACAATGCTAGCTCTTGCTAGTAACCTTAACATTTTTTATAGTTCTTTTAAAAATCAGCATTCCTCCTAAAAACCTCAAAATCTGTAGGTTAGTGAAGTGACTAACATTGATTTTAGGCAAAAAGAATGGTTTGGAGAAAGAAGACAAAGCAACTGAAATAGAGGTTTCCTGGAGGCACAGGAGCCAAAAAAAAAAAAAAAAAGTATAGGTCAACCTAGCTGGAAGGAAAGCCTAAATTAAGAGACTAAAGCTAATCTAAAACTAGTACTAAAATTCCCATTCATAAGTGTGATGTATCATCCAGGAGCCCAGATTTGCAGGCCAGAACTACCTGAAACCCAGCATTGAGATTTGTAACTATTAATGCTTAATTATACTACTTCACTGCTTATATTAACATGTGACCTTGAGCATATTTCTTAACCTCTCTCTGAGTGTGTTTTCTTCCTTGGAAAATGTACTAGATGATTTACATATATTTTTGATCTTCACAGCAACTCAGTAAAATTGCTGTTATTACACTCACTCTATAGATGAGGAAACTGAAGCTTAGATTAACCTGTGCAGGTTTACCAAGCTAATTATACTCTGCAGATACCCATATCTTTACGACTCCAAAGCCCAAGCCCAAGCCCTTCATACTGGCCCACATTTTCTACAAAAATGTTTATATCATGGCATACTACCGGCACGCAGATATCCCCTTATCAGGAAAAGGGGAAAGGTGGCGGTAAAAGGGCAATATTGAGATGTGGGACTATCATGAACAAGCCAAATACGGTTCCTCTTTCAAACCACGGTATTCCTCCAGTGTTCGATATTGATTAAGAATCAGGAAAAGTGAGTTTTGATGAATAAAAAGTAACTGCTCTGTTTGTTATCCTTGTCTGGGTTGGCTCTTGTGTCCATTTTCAAGCTTCCCAAAGCAAACCTCCATTCACCCAAGCACATTCATGAGCAAGTCAGAACCTCACAGGGAGAAGGCAGAGGGGCTATCCCAGTTGCTGTACCCAGTTCTGCCCTTGGAGCTCCAGCAGACAGGCGCTGTTCCATCGGCACAGCCACCGGCCCGCCCTCTCTTCCCCTTTCTGGGTTCAGCATTGCCTCCGCTGCTTCCCTCCCTCCATTCCTCTCCCTGTCCTGCCTTCACCAACTCTCTCTGTTTTTAATGCAGAGGAGTTTAGATCTGCCCCAGATCGCTCACCACCCCTATCCTCTCTTCTGTATATGGCAAAAACCATTAACCAGAAGATGAAGTCTGCAACAAAACAAAAAGCCCTCAGTTTCTAGAGTGACCTCCACTGAAAACACTTGGGAGGGAAAAGGGGGAGATTATAGATAACAAGACTTGTTTTCCTGCCATATATTTAAAATCAAGGTAATAGATTTATTCTGTGTATTTGAGGGAGTTGAATGATTTACATGTCGCCAGCTATCTGAAAAGGAAAAATGTGGATTAACTCGCACTGTAAGCCACATTTACTCTAGTGATGTCTTAGGACTTGTTATAGATAAGGATTATCAGACAGCCACCTGCCTAGATTCTCCCTTGACCTCTATCTGGCGGTAACTACACTTCCTTTCTTTGAACTGAATACATTTTATATATTGGTAAAACAAGGGGGAAACGTTGCTTTTTAAAAAATGTTATGGGAATGTAAATCAACTCCCCTCTCCCCTTTCCCTATAAAAGCAACTGGGGTGACAGAAGTAAGTGGGTAAGTCAAGGCTGCCTCTCTCTGAGCTGAGAATGAGAAAGAATAAAATCATGGACCTGGAAGGCAATGGATGTAGCCACATGGAACTGTCTTATTCGAGAGCTTCCTAGAGCTCTGGACCCCGGCTGCTCAATAGGCTGACCCCAGCCATGGGAGAATGGGGTGCCAGGAAGTAAACATATTTAGAGCTTACCCTTTAGGCAAGACCTGACAGTGGTTCTTATCCCCAGTGGCAACTGGAAATGAGGGCGGGCACATGTCGGCTGTGAAAATGACTAGGAGTCCCTGCTGGTATTTGGTGGGAAGGAGCCAGCGTGACAGATGCCAGTAGTGCATGCAGAGCAAAACGCTGTTGTCCACACTGACCATAGTGCCCCTCTAAGGATACTGGCCCAGCATTCCTGATGTGCAAGTAGACTCCTCATGTAGAGGTCTGGCTAAGAGCTCAGTCAAAAATCTGGAAGAAGTTTTAGGAAAAGCAACTTTCTTGCCACTTACTCTGGGACAGTGAACTAATGCCAAGTGACAGGGGAGGTGTTCTAGAATAGCGACTTTCAAATATGAGTCATGTGCCATTAGGGTCATGAAATCAATTTAGTGTGTCACAATGAGTAATCTTTAGAAGTGGAATAGAATAAAAGCAAATAGAAAATATCAGCACGTACCATTAGTAAGAGAGAGGGTGTATGTGTGTTCACCAATAAAATATGGAAAATGTATTTCTTACTGTGGGTCTCAGACTTCCAAGTAGCTAGTACCACAGGCATGAGCCACCACACCTGGCTTATTTTTAAAATTTGTTTGTGCAGATGGGGTCTTGCTGCGTTACCCAGGTTGATCTCAAACTCCTGGCCTGAAGCCATCCTCCCATCTTGGCCTTCCAAAGTGCTGGGATCACAGGCATGAGCCACCACACTTGGCCCACTTCCAACTTTTCTTCCAAAGCTTCCTGGCTTGTCTAAGGCTTCATAGAATTGAAGAAAGTTAGGGCCTTGCTTGGGATTAGGCTTTGGCTTAAAGGAATATTGTGCTGGTTTAATCTTCTATCCATACCACTCAAACTTTCTCCATATCAGCAATAAGGCCATTTTGGTGTTTTTAATCTTTCATGTTTTCACTGAAGTAGCATTTTTTATTTCTTTCAAGAAATTTTTATTTGCATTCACGACTTGGCTGTTTGGTGCAAGAGGCCTAGCTTTAGGCCTAGCCTATCTTTTGATATAACTTCTTCACTAAGCTTAATCATTTCTAGCTTTTCATTTAAAGTGAAAGATGTGTAAATTTCACTTGAACACTTCAAGGCCATCGTATGGTTATTAATTAGCCTAATTTTAATATCGTCCTGTCTCAGGGAATAGGGCGCCCAAGGAGAGAAGAGAAAAAGGAAAGTTGGTGAAGCAGTCAGAACTGCTGCTTAAGTTATATGGGCATGGTTTGTGGTACCCCAAAACAATTACAATAGTAACATCAAAGATCCCTGATAGGCCGGGTGCTCACGCCTGTAATCCCAGCACTTTGGAAGGCAGAGGCAGGTGGATCAAGAAGGCAGGAGATCAAGACCAGCCTGGTCAACATGGTGAAACCCCATCTCTACTAAAAATACAAAAATTAGCCAGGCGTGGTGGCAGGCGCCTGTAATCCCAGCTACTCGGGAGGCTGAGGCAGGAGAATCACTTGAACCTGGCAGGCGGAGATTGCAGTGTGCTGAGGTTGTACCACTGCACTCCAGCCTGGGTGATAGAGAGAGACTCCATTTCAAAAAAAACAGGATCACTGATAACAGCGCCCCATAACAGATAGTATAATAATGAAAAAGTTCTATGTATTACAAGAATTATCAAAATGTGACACAGAGACACAAAGTAAGTACATGCTATTGGAAAAAATGGTGACAATAGGCATGTTCAATGTAGGATTGCACAAATCTTCAATTTGCAAAAAAAAAAAAATGCAATATCTGTGAAGCACAATAAAGCAATGCACAATACAATGAGGTATGCCTGTATTTCCAATTACGTGTGTTTCAATCCTGTATGTGAAGAGAGGAGGAAAAGAGTACAAGAATTAAAAAGCAGTAATCTCATCAATTTTTTACAGGATGTAATTTCACACAGTAAAAAGCTGAATAAGAAAAAAGGAGGAGAAATGGAAATACTGAATAACACCGACAACCAAGGAATAAAAAGTTTGAGTAAGGAGAGGAGAAAAACACTAGAAACATATCAGCAACTGTTTTACCTTTTACAGGTAAGAACAATTTATCTTTCACTCTGAGTCTGGGAGTACTGCTATGTTACATGTCTGTGGCTTACAGGGAGTCTTTTATCATGCTTCAGCTATAATAGCATCCCTGTGTTGAGCATCTACTAAGTACCAAGGCTATTTTTGGTGCTTTACATACATTCTCTCATTTAATTCTTACCATAACCCTGGGAGCCACGAGAGAATAAGTACTATTGTTATTCCTGCATTACAGATGAGAAAACTGAGACACAGCCAGTACATGCAGTACATGATAAAGCAAGGGTTTTGAAACGCAGGCAGTTTGACTTCAGAGCCCATGCTCTTCACAATATTATACTGCGGTTACCTGCAGAAACAATATAAATCTGATAGTAACAAAACAAAAACAGGTACAGTCATCCATGAAAAAATTAAAATAACTGTATGTGAAAAACAGATATTTACCAGAACCAATCTCCCCTTCTGTGGGGGAAAGAGCCAGAGGGTTTGGGATTTCAAAACAGTACTTCTTTTTTCTTTTATTATTTTCATGATGTTACTGTGATCTAAATGAATAGTAATTTTCCATTGCTTCCTGAGTGATGGTGAGAACTAATAAGTTTGACTGGTTGTGGTTGGACTTTGATGAATCACTTATTGTTTTGTTTGACCATTGATTCAGCCTGTCAGGCCTACTAGCACATACAGCTAGTCACAAAGGAAACTGCATGATAGCGATAGAAATAAACAAGCATCCTCTTCAGCAGGAAAAGTTTCCCCAAAGAGGTGGATCCATAGTTCTCCCTTGGAAGAGTCAGATGTCTCTCAGAGTGGGGCCACTGTTGGAATTCCTTCAAAGCCTGGAGATGCTTAGGTCTTTGTTTGAGGATGTCACTGTCTGTAGATGTATAGAGAGCACATTACACAAACCATAAATAAGAGGTGTGGCGAATCTCATGGAGAAACACAATGTTAATTTTGGTAGGTTTGAAATTTCTCTACCTGGAATAAGAGGTTGGAGAACATCTTCAAACATATGAACATCTTCACACAAGTGGCCACCACACGGCGGTACAGAAGGAAAAGGTTAACAGTACTTAGAATTGTCTGTGGAACCCACTGTTTCACGCCGGCAAACTTAGAAAGAAAAGGGGCTCACTTTAAGCAGGAAAGAACTTTGGTTTGCCTAATTTAGTCGTCAACTACCAGTTTGAAAGTTAATCTTAGGCACTTATCATTTTTTATATCCATGAAATTTCAAGCATATTGAAGATTCTGTAGAATTTAGTTTTCTCAATTTGTCTCAATAAGTCAAAATCTAGTCATTGACCTAAGACTTGCATTGTTTATTAGATAAATGGAGGCATTTGGGAAGAAGAAAAAGCACAGGAGCATGTTTAGAATAATCCCACCAAACTTTATCCACAAACAATCCAAAATGTACAACCAAAGGGTGCAACCATTCAGTTGTATCAAGTGAAATCTCTGTTGAAATCATATATGATTTTTCTTCTCCTTCTCTTCTTTTGAGACATTAGCTCATTATCACTGAAGAAATTATAGAAAAGCAAATGACCTGGATTCCTTCAGCCCATAGGTTACACTTTAGCAAGACTTCTTCTTTTTTTGTAGAGATAAGGTCTCACTCTCTCGCCCAGGCAGGAGTGCAGTGGAGCAACCACAGCTCTCTGCAGCCTTCGTCTCCTGGGCTCAAGCAATCCTCCCACCTTGGCCTCCTAAGTAGCTGGGACTACAGACACATGCCACAATGCCTGGCTAATTTTTTCGTGGTTTTTGTAGAGACAGGGTTTTTCCATGTTGCGCAGGCTGATCTCAAACACCTGAGCTCAAGTGATCCACCCACCTCAGCCTCTTAAAGCACTAGGATTCCAGGCATGAGACACCACACCCGACGTAGCAAAAATTCTTAACCAAAGCCACAGGTCAGCTAGTATATAGGTTTTTGGGGGATTTGTCTCTTCAGTGTGAAACTGAATTTAAAAATTTTAGGTAACCTTAGGAGGAATGGTGAGTAGGCATCTTTATTTAGTCCTAGAGTAAGTTTCCTTTCTCCTAATTCCTATATACTTCACACTGGAAAAGAGTCACTACAGAGCTATCAAGAAAAAGTACTGAGCTGCTTATTTATAAAATTTCAACCCATCATTATGAACTTAAAAGTAAACCTAAGTGGTAAAGTAAACCAGAATTTGAGGTTTCTTAAAAGCTGCCCAAACTGCTTGAGTATATTAGATGAATACTAGTTTTCAAGTTTAGAAAAATTTTCTTCTCTTGTCAGAAAGAAGATGAAGATTAGGAGTATTAAATTTCTCTTTGAACATACTTTCCTCTGTAACCTGAATACTATTGTTCTCTTTGAACTTCTACCTGGTAGGTGTAGCTGCTGGAGAAAAGCCACATCACCATGAAGGCTGGTTCTGTATCCAACGGGTCCATCCTCATCAGAACCCGCAGGGTTCCACGTCCATTTTAAGTTCTTTGTTGTTTTTTGCTTATGGTCTTCTGGCACTTCCCTTATCAACTGTCCTGACCTTCACCCCTCTCTTCAGCCTCCCTACCTCACTCCCCCTTCTCACTCTGGGTAGAACATTGTGGCCATTTTGCTGTTCCCACATTGTAAATGTATTCTTTTCTTGTTCTTTCCAGTCTGACAAGATAGTATGCATTTCCTTCTACTCATCTATCAATCCTTCTAGGCCAGTCTATATAGCTGGGCCCTTAGTCCACTTTTCTTTTCTTTTTTTTTTTTTTTTTAAAGATACAGAGTTTGTGTTGTCTAGGCTGGAATACAGTGGTATGATCACGGCTCACTGCAGCCTCGAAATACCGAGCTCAAATGATCCTCCCAACCTCAGTCTCCTGAGTAGCAAGGACTGCATGCATGCACCACCACACCTAGCTAACTTATTTTTACTTTTTTCTAGAGACAGGGCCTGTCCATGTTGCCCAGGCTTGTCTCGAACTCCTGGGCTCAAGCTATCCTTCTGCCTCTGTCTCTCAAAGCGCTGGAATTATAGGTGCGAGCCACCATGCCCAAGCTTTGCCAGTGTCTTTGGACACCAGATTCTGTTGGCTACCCACCCTGTCTTCTGCGTCTCTACAATAAATATTAATATGTGGCTCAAAATGTCAACAGTGAAAAGTAGATATAATATGTTAAGTGTATCATATAGTGTGTATCATTTAAATCCTATCATAATTTTCTACTATAGCTTCCTATAGTATGATATGAATAATATTAAGTAATTAATATTTGATATTAATATTTTTAAATATTAATATACAATAGGAAGCTAAAGTAGAAAGTTATATAATATCAGTCTAAAGGAAACTGTAGTAGAAAGTTATACTATATACTAATAGCATAGAGATGAGTACCTGGCACATAAAAATTATTTTATATACTCATCTATATGCTTTTAGTGACATTAAGTCATTGAAGACAGGGAATCAGATATTGCTTTGTGCTTTAATAATATATTAACTTATTGTTTTGTGGGATTTTTTTGTTTTCTTTTTCCTTCTTTCCTTCTAGACCAACCCTTTATACTTGGCTAAGCTGATTTTCCAGATGCCACAGAACAAGTCCACTAAATTTATGGATACTGTTATTTTCACACTATATAATTATGCCTCTAATCAGCGAGAAGAATATCTACTTCTCAAGCTTTTTAAAACTGCTCTGGAGGAAGAAATAAAGTATGTATACAAATATGTATGTAAAAATACCAATGAATAGATCCTTTTGTTAGTGGTGGCTGTCTTTGGTTTACTAAAATTATTTTCAAATTCATATAAGTTATTCCCACATATTAAAATATATCAAGTTTCTTGAGAATACTTCTATATCATTAGAGCTATATTCAAGTACCATTTTCTCCCACCAATGATACTTTCTGTAGTGTTAAATTAACTTTTGATTTTGTATGTCTGTAAAACTGAAAATCAATATTATATTGGAAGTCAGTGGAAACATTTAACTTAATTAAAATTCTGAGTAGTAAGGCCATTAATGGGTGAGAATGCAGAGTGCAATCTCTGCTGAAATAGTCTTCCCTTCTTACTAGAACTTAAGCTACTTTTGCTAATTTATTTTCCGACTCAGTTAATGTAAAAATTGTATAGGTAGCTATAATGAGTGGACTGAGAAACATGCATGAGAAATGTCCTTAGCTCAGGTGGCCTTCCTAACTTGTGGAAACCTTAAGTTATACTAGTTCCTGTTGGTTTTGGGAGCACAGGAGTCAGCCACCTCTGCCCTCCGGGTGTCTGTAAGCCCATGAGAAATGTGATTCATCAGCAATAGGAATGCTATGCAGTGGAATGTGGTAAGTACTAAATGAAGGACACTTCTAAATGAAGGACATGTACAGTGTATCAGGTTAGAGGATAGGAGGAAAGATTCCAGCTAGGTTGACTAGTAAAGATTTTGTAGAAGAGGTGGTGCTTGACCCAAAACCTTGAGGAATAGCTGCAATTTTTATGAGAAGAGATAGAAAAGGGAAACAAGGCACAATGGTGGTGGAAACGGCATGGGCATAGGTCCCAGAAGGAAAGTAAATTAGTCTAGCCAGAATGTAACCTAATTACTAACTACCAGGAGATGAATCCTGAAAGATAGGGTAGGGCCAGGTAGTGGGAGACTCTGAGTAAAGGCTCAGCTGTTAAGGCTCTATTTGCTTTATGGGGGGGATCTGTGAAATCTTTATTTTTCTTTTCTTCTTCTTCTTTTTTTTTTTTTTTTTTTTTTTTTTTTTTGAAGACAAAGTCTCACTCTGTCTCCCCAGCTGGAGTGCAATGGTATGATCTCAGTTCACTTCAACCTCCGCCTCCCGGGTTCATGCCATTCTCCTGCCTCCGCCTCCTGAGTAGCTGGGACTACAGGCACCCACCACCACGCCCAGCTAATTTTTGTATTTTTAGTAGAGAAGAGGTTTCACTATGTTGGCCAGGCTGATCTCGAACTCCTGACTTCAGGGGGATAGGTCCCAGAGAGATGGCGGGTGAAGCTGTGCATGCACATGAGGTCTGAGGGGAGAACGTGGGTTTTGGTTGGACTCTGGTAGACCAGTTATTCTTTTGTTTGGACATTGATTCACCCTCATTCGCCTTACAAGCACCTACAGTTAGTCAAAAAATAAACAAAAATAGCATTTAAAGGTGGGAAGAGGAGCCAGCAAAGGAAATAAAAAGGAATGACTGGATAAGATAAGAACCAGGCACTGTCGGGCTCTAAAGGGGAAGGAGGTGGAAGAGAGAGAGAAAGTGGTCAAGAGGGAGAAGAGAAAGGGAAGGAAGAGAGGAGAGAGGCCCAAAGAATCAGCAACCATAAATCAAGAAAAGCTCTCTCAGCCATCTGATGCGGCTAGAAGCTGTATTGCAGCTTTGAGTGGGATTTGAAAAAGTGAAAACAGTTCATTCAATCAAGAAAGTTGTTTTTGAAATTTGGTAACTACAGGGGCATGATACTTGTACAGTGTCACCCAGTATTGTTAGTCCTGGTCCATTTTCAGCTCATACCTGCCTTCTAGATTGAAATTGAGGCTGTGACTTTATTTTCAGATCCTCAAATTGCTCATCTAAGAAACATACACCTTATAGACTGGGAACAGTGGCTCATGCCTGTAATCCCAGCACTTTGGGAGACCAAGGCGGGTGGATCATTTGAGGTCAGAGTTGGGACCAGCCTGGCCAACAATGGTGAAACTCCATCTCTCTGAAAATACAAAAATTAGCTGGGTATGGTGGCGTGTGCCTGTAATCCCAGCTACTCAGGAGGTTGAGACAGGAGAATCGCTTGAACCCTGGAGGAGGAGGTTGCAGTGAGCCAAGATCGCTCCACTGCACTCCAGCCTGGGCAATAGAGTGAGACTCTGTCTCAAAAAGAAAAAAGAAATATACACCTTATAAATGATTGCTTGTTTTTGAAGCACACCAACTTAGATTTTCATAAAGAAAAGTATAATTCCATGAAGTCCTTGCCTTCCAGAGGGAAGATACATTGTTTAAAACTGTATCCAGGCCCAGTGCCATAGCTCATGTCTGTATTTTCAGCACTTTGGGAGGCCAAGGCAGGCGGATCACCTGAGATCAGGAGTTCAAGACCAGCCTGGCCAACATGGTGAAACCCCATCTTAAAGTACAAAAATTAGCCCCAGGCATATGGTGGCACACACCTGTAGTCCCAGCTACTCAGGAGGCTGAGGCAGGAGAACTGCTTGAACCTGGGAAGTGGAAGTTTCAGTGAACCAAGATCACACCACTGCACTCTAGCCTGGGTGATAGAGCAAGACTGTCTCAAAAAAAAAAAAAAAAAAACTGTATCCATAGAAGCAAACCATTTTGTTTTGTCTTGGGCTTTTTTAGATCGAAGGTGGACCAGGTACAGGACATAGTTACTGGTAACCCTACAGTCATCAAGATGGTCGTCAGCTTCAATAGAGGTGCCCGGGGACAGAACACCCTGCGCCAACTCCTGGCTGCAGTGGTGAAAGAGATCATCGAGGACAAGTCGCTGATTATCAACACGAACCCTGTAGAGGTGTACAAGGCTTGGGTGAACCAACTAGAAACACAGACTGGAGAGGCCAGGTAATAGTCAGGAAGGTGTTGGTCTTCTGTTGTGCTTTTTGATATTTTCACATGTGTATTTATTTACGCCCTTAAACTTTGTTAGGCAAACAGTACATAGTCAATTGTCAATCCAAAATGTTACCTCCCTTTAACATATCCATGCAGATTACGTCTTGATACTAAAAGGTATTTTCAGATTTCAGAGCCAGGTGATCCCCGATGCCACAACTTCCATAATTCTCTCCCTTGTTTGTTTTCTTTGTGTATTTCTAAACCTCGACCTAGAGATGGTGCAGACTCTCTCTTCACCTGATAATACATCCTTTCTTTACAGTTACCAATCAAGTAACTTTACTGTGTAAGGTTTAACAATCCAAGTTGGATTGGCTTATTCCAAGTGGTGGTTTGTAGATTTAAGCAATCCTAGCTTCTTGTTTCCTGTAAAAGGATGTCTGTGAAATAAAGTGTACACAGAGAATTTTGTAATTATGTGGCTGGTTGTCACAGTACTATTTGTAATAATAAAAAGTCAGGAAAAGTCAAAATATTTAGGGTTGAAGGATTTGTTAAATAAATGTTGGTATAGCACATAATGGAATAAGTATTTGGAATGGTGGTGTAGATATACATTTCTTGGCACAGAAAAAGTTCATGGTATATTTTCCAGTTGGAGTTAGGTGCAATAACCCATTTTTCTGGGAAAAGAATGCTCATTGCATACACCACACAGGATCTGTATAGAATGTCTATATACACAAATTGCATTATACTCATCAACACGTGAGGCCCATAGACATACATGCACAGAGGAGGATTTGGACAGTTATTCCCTAAGGTATGAAAATTGGTTGTCTGCTTTGGTATTGTTTTAGATGATATGTGATTTTATTTTTCTGTAATGAACATTTGCTTTTTATAATTAAAAGAAACTTAGCTGAGTCTAAATTACCTGGGTCTGCCTATTATTTTGCCAGAAGAGCCCAGAGGGACAGCCTCAAGTCCTTCCTGCTCCAAGTTGCAGAAGGTACCCTCTGTGAGGGTGGAGCCTCCCCTCATTTACTAAACATTTTGTTACTGGTGCCAGCGGGCAAAGTCCAATTCACTGTACAAAGCTTGACTATAGAACCAACTTGGCAAGAAAAACTAATGCTTGTACCTAAGCCTCCAGTTAATTTAAAGCCTTTGTGTTTTCAGCAAGTTGCCTTATGATGTGACCACAGAACAAGCTCTAACATACCCAGAAGTGAAAAATAAACTGGAGGCTTCCATTGAGAACCTGAGAAGGGTCACCAACAAAGTCCTGAATTCTATCATTTCTTCCCTTGATCTACTGCCGTAAGTTGTACTTGCAGCAAGTTTAACATTCTTTCCTGGAAGTTCTTGGAATACGATGTAAAACAAGCCCCTGTAGTGAAGACAGCAGTTTTCCCTTATACTGTGTTTACTATTTTAAAAGATTGCTACATTTACCTTTTAAATCCTGAGTGTTCTGTAAAGAAGGGGCAATACTTCAGTAGCAAACACAGCTCAGTTATTATCATCAGTGGAAGTCCTGTGATTCCATTACCATCTCATCTTATGTTTAATTTTTAGAAAAACTACTCAGCTGAAGTTGACTGGAACAATTGCTGTGTGTTTTTTCCTCACTCCGCCTTTTTTCCATTATTTTCTTTTGTCATCTGTTTTATATGTAGTTATGGATTGAGGTATATAGCCAAAGTACTGAAGAATTCGATCCATGAGAAATTCCCCGATGCAACAGAAGATGAGCTATTAAAGGTAGATTTTCAAGGGTAATCTCACCATAGCTTCTCCTGGGGTTTGAATCAAAATTACCAACATATAACTTTGTAAGATTGTTCCCCATGTGTAATTATTTATAAAAAGCTGCAGGTCTTCTGTTTCTAATGACTCTCAAGATAATTGATTAAGCTGAGGTTAATTTGGAGATCCTAGACATTATTGAAATTCTTGTATTAGAGCATTTTGGGGGCAATGAGCATTTTTTCATCAAAAACAACTTTACAAATTATGCTATTAATAATGTGTGATAGTATTCATTACCTTTACTTAACTCCTTGTTAGGATTTACATCAGAAAATGATCTGCTTTCTCTTGGGAAATGTAGGGAATATGTATCTTAAAAAAAAAAAAAAAAAAACTAAACTAAAACTCTTGAGTTTTCTTTCTTAAAAATGGTCTTGCACTTCTACATCACTCCAGATTGTTGGAAACCTCCTGTACTATCGGTACATGAATCCAGCCATTGTAGCTCCAGATGGCTTTGATATCATCGACATGACAGCTGGAGGTCAGATAAATTCTGACCAAAGGAGAAACTTAGGATCGGTGGCCAAGGTTCTTCAGCATGCAGCCTCCAACAAGCTGTTTGAAGGAGAAAATGAGCATCTCTCCTCTATGAACAATTATTTATCAGAGACGTATCAGGAATTCAGGTGAGAGGGGCCGTTAGTTTTGGAGAAACATGCAAGAATGGTAGGCAAGAATAATATGTGCTCTGTGCCCAGAGCTAGAGTGGGCATGGAGGACAGGAACCCCAGGTGGTTACAAGCATTTCTTCTACCAACCACTCGGGGAAAGAGGAGAGAGGGAAGTGCAGGCAAGATTGCCTCTGCCTGGCGATCCCCATCCCACCCCAACTGCTGCACTCCCATTACACTGAGTCTTTTCTGTGCGTATTCTTTCTGCTGCTGACAAAATGGAATGCTTGTTCTTCCTTGTAGGCTACAGGCTTCTAGTACCTAGAATTTAAAAATCAAAATAGCAGATTTCTGCTTTTTTCAACTTAAGAAGAGAGGAATCATTTTTAAAAAGTTTTCCTATGAGGAAGAACTTGCCTTATCTACATCACATACATTTGACCCTTGATTAACACAGGTTTGAACTGCTGGGGTCTATTTATATATGGATTTTTTCAACCAAAGACAGAGAGAAAATACAGTATTCATGGGATGCAAAACCCACATATACAGACAGATGACTTTTCACATACATGGTTCCACAAGGCCAATTTCAAACTTGACTATGCACAAATTTTGGTGTGTATGGGGGTCCTGGAACCAATCCCCCAAACATACCAAGGGACGACTGTAGTAGGAAATGGAATACTTGATTTTGAAAGATTAGGAAAGCCCAGATTTTATATTTGTTGATGATTGTATATGTGAATATGTTCTGTTCTATTTTCAAGCCTTTCTTAATGACACATTTAAGAAGATTTAATTCTGTTGATTTGTGTTTCCAAGTTATATCACTAATCATTAATAAGAAAGGCATGAGTCTGGTAGTCAGATTCACTCCTCCTAGAGCTCTGAGGAAGCACTTTCCTCTTGTCATGTTTGTTCTCATGTCTGCCATTTAATCAACAGGCCATAGAAGTATAACATCAATTTTGCCTCTTTTAAATCCTCACTTGGAAACTTATTTCCTATTCCTCAGTCTCCCTCTGGGTGAGTGACTTATCTGAAAACAAAGGTAGTTCATGATTATTCATTTCTATTTAGAATTTGTGGTCTTTTGTGAGAAAATTACCCCAAATCCTCTTACTACAGAAAGTGTTGATTTTTCAAGCTGCAATTTTTTCATTCTTCTCACCGACTAAAAAAGTAATATCCAGGCTGGGCAACATAGGGAGACCTCATCTCTACAAAAAAATTTTAAAAATTATCCAGGCGTGGTGGCACGCACCTGTAGTCCCAACTACTCAGGAGGCTGAGATGGGAGGATCACTTGAGCCCGGGAGGTCGAGGCTGCAGTGAGCCGTGTTTGTGCCACTGTATTCCAGCCCAGGTGACAGGGTGAGATGCTGTCACACATACACACACACAAAGTAATAGCCATTCCCCACATTTCTCATGAACTTTTAACTGCTGGTATTCCTATCAGTCATTTATGTTCCCAGCTATTCTTTATTTTAAAAAAAAAAAAAAAACAAGACCAAAGAAGTGAGCCTCTTCTAAACTCGTCCTTTCTTCCACTCATATTTGTCCTTTGTGTTTCTCAGAAATCTACAAAAAATTATAACCAAAGCAGCATAGGAAAACTGATTGTCACATGGGAACATGCTCCCCACAACGGGGCTCTGCTGTTTAACCTCCCCCAGCCTCTGGCTGGGAAAGCAGAGGTCATTTCTGGTACATAAGACCCTGGTGCCCATAGGAGAGATACCAACAATGATTTCAGGCACATGAAACATTTACAACTTTATAGAATAAAATATATATTCGACCTGCACAAGACTTGTTTAGGCAAAGAATACATAGAACTACTAAACTGTGATCACAACACGTCTCACTTTTCTTGATCTCTGTCAAAACTTGCTATAGCTTAAAATAGATTTTTTAGGGTCTGAGTACTGGGACATGTTATGTGTCTGGATGTCTAGCCTTAACAGTCTTTCCATCAGCCAGCAGATATTTGCAGCAACAAAGAAGAGTAGACTTAATCTCATTTTTGTCAAACTGGTAACAGAAGCTCTGAAGGGTGATTAGGGTGATGCAGGCCCAGGAGCTTGTGCTTTTTAAAGCAGCAAATTTGACTAATTGTTTTTTCTATTGTAGTCCTCACAGAGACTTGATTCTTAGATCAAGAATTATCATTTTTGACTTTTTATTTTAAGTTTCAGGGACCATTTTTAAAGTAACATTTTTAAGATGACCTGTGCATAGGTCACTATATCACTAAGTCACAAACAGGGCCTGAGGCCCTCGCCACTCTCTCCAATCCTGTTTGAGGAGCTGGGTCCAATATCCAGAAACATGGATGCAGCTCCGACAGCCAGGAGCCAGCCTGAAAGAAGCCATAACACGTCCTCTCAAGGTCTGAGTAGGGAACAAAGTACATGTCATCATTCAAATTTTCCTAGCTATTTTGATGAAACTGTTTAATGCACACATTTGAGTCTATCTTAAGACTTTTTCCCCCTTTATTAGGAAATATTTCAAAGAAGCATGTAATGTCCCTGAACCAGAAGAGAAGTTTAATATGGACAAATACACAGACCTGGTGACAGTCAGCAAACCAGTCATTTATATTTCAATAGAAGAAATCATCAGCACACATTCAGTAAGTGGGGCTGGGGAGGCGTCTTAGCAATGGACCTATGGTTTAGGCATCTGTTATCTTGAAAATGTTTAATCTCTACAGGACTTATTGTACACATGTGCTAATACTCATATTCTTAACCCTAAAAATCCCTCAATTATTTATTCCATGACTCTTATACGGTAATAAAACTCCTTCTCCCAAACAAGAAAATTCTATTTTTACATGATATATTTATTCCCTGACTCCTATATATTAATAAAACTTCTCCCCAGAAAAGAAAGTGTACTTTTGGCATAATCCATTTACAAAGCCAGATTGTGACTGGGATGGTGGCTTATGCCTGTAATCCCAACACTTTGGGAGACTGAGGCAGGAGGATCACTTGAGCCCACGAGTTTGAGACTAGCCTAAGCAACATAGTGAGACCCTCATCTCTACAAAAAATTTTTAAAAATTAGCCAGGTTTAGTGGTACATGCCTGTAGTCACAGCTACTTAGGAGGCTGAGGTGGGAGGATCACATGAGCTCAGGAGTCTGAGGCTGCAGTGATCTATGATGATACCACTGCACTCCAGCCTGGGCAATGGAGCGAGACCCTGCCTCAAAAAATAATAATAATAAATAATAAAAATAAAGCCAGATTGTAAATGTGCAGTTTAAGCCCCAGGCAGGGACAGGCTATGGTGTTCTCATCAGCCAAAGCCATGCTATCTCGACCCACACCCTGTCTCTCCCCTCTTCTAGGAACCCTCTCAGTTTTTCCAGTAATTTTCTGAGGGAAATGAGAATATTCTTATGTTTTAACATAGAGAGGCAGTAAGCAGGCTATGCAAAGAAAACAAGAAACTATCACCCAAAGGTGGTAGCCTTCTGCGAAGAATCACTTCCATTGTTCTGGAAACCGCCATTTCTTGGAAGCAGGCAGTTTTTCACATCATGTGCTGTGCTATGACATCTACATCTGGTTTGCATGCAGACATCACTGCTGTCAGCCATTAGCATCTATTAAGTACCTGTTGGGTGCAGGGCACTGTGCTCAGTGGCATGGGGAAGGAATTGGGAGGCTTTAGATGGCTTTGCAAACATTAAAATTTTTAAAAAGCTAATCATTGAGGGGTTTGCATTGTTTTGTTTTTAAGATCAATTGGAACTTCTTTCCTGAAAAATCTTGGTTTTTAAAAGGTAACCTTTTCAAGAATAGTTTCAGACCTTATGAGTTAAAGCAAGGTCCTGGCGATATGTTAACAATGCACCCTGGACCTCCCAAATTAGAACCTGCATTCTAACAAGATCCCAGAGGATTCAGATGCACATTCAAGTTCTAGATGCTTCAGTTAAGGATGCACCCAACTTTGGCTTATACAGACAACTAAGGGGAAAGCATAATAAATACATGTTCTCAAAGGTTGTGCTCCAGCCCCCATCAAACCAGACATACTAACAAGTGGCAGGTTAGCTGCTTAAAATTTCAGTCTATTATTAAGCTCTTCTAAGAAACTAAAGCTTGAATGTAGATTTGAAGGAAAGATTGAATCTAGTATTGATTTTCTTCTTTCAGGATTGAAACAGGGAACTTCCCTGACATTTACATCAAGCTATCAATACGTACTGATTAAATGAATAGGCTATCCTTCTTTTCTCTATATATAAACACCCTAAATTACAAGGAAAACTGTCCAGCAATCTAGCAATGCATTACTTACGAAAATAATTATCTATTGGACAGACTTGTTTATATTTGAGCAATGACCCATTTGTCTGTTTTTATGGTACATTATCTGTCTTCAAAGAATGTGCACATCTTGGGTGCACATTTGCTGAATGCAATATCCACATGCAAGAAAAATGGTGGGGAGTACTTGTTTAGAGTGAGAGATTCTTTCCTGAGAGTAGCAGAGAGAAAATGTCACCATATTAATTTAGAAGTCTTAGAAGTCTTTAGGGAGAAATAGTCTCTTCTTTTGTTAACAAGAATTGAAAACAGAATTCAATCCTGGGAAAGAGAGCTTGTGACCGATTTGGAATTCCTTCCTGTGTTAGGTTGGAAGCAGATGTAATGTGGGGAAATTGTGTAATTTCATAGGAAGGCTGTCCTGTTTACTGTCTGCCTTCTGTGTGGAGGCGTCCGTGTGCAGACACAAGCACAGCAGTAGCAGGATTTGCCAAGCCTGTGGCCATGTGCTTGCCCCTTTCTCTAAGGAAGATGTAAGAACTTCAAAATAAGCGCTTTAAAAAGAAATTACTAGGAAATTTTGTCAGAATAAAAGGTAGAAGCTGACCACCTAAATCATTTTCAAAGAAAACAGCCAAATCAGTTGCCCTGTCTCATCAGAGAACAAGAACATAAATTTATCCATCTTGCATATTTTGTTCTTGTCTCTTAATTTTCCCTCCAAAACATCATATGTACCGCCTTTCCAGATTTTGCCCAGTCTTTGTATCACCTCTATTATTTATTTAATGCCTTTCTTTAAATCAACTCACCTTTTTAAAAACAACACATAATTTATTTGCTTTAAAACAAAGTACCTCTACCATAGTGAAAAACTAGCCTGCTTTGCCATACACAGAAACTTTAGAAGAAAATAAGAATAGTGAAAACAAAATAGTTAGATACAGTCACTTCTTGCCTTGAAGTTATGCATCTGAGGTGTGTTCTCTCTTTGTTAACAGCCCTGCATGTGTCAGGGAAATGTTAAGAAAAAATTAGCATTAAACAGATACTCTCTCCTTCGCTGATCTTAAAGATGAGAAGAGAATGAAAAAGGCAGTAATCAAGACAGTGCTATGCTGGCATAAGGTTAGACATAAAGACCAACGGGATAGAATCAAGAGTCTAGAAATAAGCCATCACATTTATGGTCAATTCATTTTGACAAGGGACTAAGTTCAATGGGAAAATAGCGTCTTCAAATGGTGCTGGGACAGCTGGAAATTCAAATGCCAAAGAATGTAGTTGTGCCCCTTCCTTCCACTCTATACAAAAAGTGAACTCAAAATGGGTCATGGACATAGATGGAAGAGCTAAAACTATAGATCTCTTTGAAATAAGATATAGGAGTAAATCTTTGTGACCTTGGATTAGGCAGTAGTTTCTTAGATTTGACACCAAACACGCAAGCAGCAAAGGAAGGAAATAAACTAGACTTCATCAAAATTGAAAACTTTTGAGCTATAAACAGAAATATCAAGAAATTGAGGCTAGGCATGGTGGCTGACACTTGTAATCCTGGTACTTTGGGAGGCCAAAGCGGGAGGATTGCTTGAGGCCAGGAGTTCGAGACCAGCCTGAGCAACATAGTGAGCCCCCATCTCTACAGAAAAGGAAAAAAAATTAGCTGGGTGTAGTGGTGCATTCCTGTAGTCCTAGCTACTCGAGAGAATTAAACAGGAGGATCCCTTAAAGCCAGGAGTTTGGGGCTGCAGTGAGCCATGATCATGCCATTGTACCCTAGGTGACAGAGTGAGACCTTGTCTCATTAAAAAAAAAAAAAAAATCATCCAGGTGCAGTGGCTTACACCTGTAATCCCAGCATATTGGGAGGCTGAGGCAGGTGGATCACTTGAGGCCAGGAGTTCAAGACCAGCCTCGCCAACATGGAGAAACCCTGTCTCTACTAAAAAATACAAAAATTAACCAGGTGTGGTGACACATGCCTGTAATCCCAGCTAGTTGGAAGGCTGAGGCATGAGAGTCACTTGAGCCTGGGAGGTGGAGGTTGCAGTGAACCACTCCAGCCTGGGCAACAGAACGAGAATTTGTCTCAAAAAAAAAAAAAAAAAAAAAATTGAGAAGACAACCAAGAGAATGAAAGAAAATAATTGTAAATAATGTATTTGATTGGGGACTTATATCCAGAATATATAAAGAAATCCTACAACTCAATGATAGAAACATAATCCAATTTAAAAATTGGACAATTACACATCAAAGGACACAGTCAACTGAGTGAAAAGATAACCTATGGAATGGGAGAAAATATTTGTAAATCACATGTCTGGTAAAGGGTTAATATCTAGAATATATAAAGAATTCCTACAGATCGACAACAAAACAACCCAATTATAATATGAACAAAGGACTTGAACAGATGTTTTTCCAGAGAAGTATACAGATGGTCAGCATCACTAATAATTAGAGAAATCAAAACCGAAACTGCAAGGATATACCACTCACACCCAGTAGGATGATTAATATCAAAACAAAACAAGAAGAACAACCAAAAAAAAAAAACAGAAAATAAGTGTTGAGAAGGATGTGAAGAAAATGTAACCCTTGCACCCTGTTGGTGGGAATGTAAAATGATGCGGCTGCTGTGGAAACAGTATGGTGGTTCATCAAAAATTTAAACATAGAGGCTGGAGTATGGTGGCACGATCGATTTAAAAAAATGAAACATAGAATTACCTCATAATCTAACAGTTCCACTTCTGGAAGTATAACCACAGAAAAATGAAAGCAGAGTCAAAGAGTTATTTGTTCACTCATGTTCATAGCAGCATTGTTCACAACAGCCAAGCGTCTATCACTAGATGAATGGATAAAATGTGTTATATTCATACAATACGATATTATTCAGCTTTAAAAAGAAGGAAATTCTGATACATGCTACAACACGGAGGAACCTTGAGGACATTATGCTAATTGAAATGAGCCAGTCACAAAAAGACAAATACCGCTTATATAAGGTACCTAGAGTAGTCAAATTCATAGAGGTATATTTGTGGTTTCCAGGGGATAGAAAGAAGACATAATGGAGAGTGACTACCAATGGGTACACGGTTTCTTTTAGGGTAGTGAAACTGTTCTACAGTCAGAGGGTGGTAATGGTTGCACAGCTCTGGGAATACACTAGAAGCCATTCCATCGTACATTTTAAGTGAGTGGATTTGATGTATCTGAATTCATTTTGGTAAAGCTGTTGGAAAAAAGATTGAAAATGGAAAAGGAACTAGCTTTTCATTATGATGCAGGATTTTATAAAAATAGTTGCTCAGAACAACAAATGTTACCTCCTGTCTCCAGGATTACTAGTTCCATACTTTGGAAATGTTGTTTCAATGTAACTAGAAATGCGAGCAAAAACAGATGTGTTGCTGTTCGTGTATAAGGTTGTAACAATTAAACCAACTCCATTAAAATTTGTTTAAATTTAAAAAAAAACAAGAACCAGATGTGTTGTCCTTCATGGTTTCCCCCAAGTGCTGCTACCCCTCAGGAGTTAATGCTGTTTCCTCTAAGACCTGGCAAGACACCCCAACAGATGTTACTCATCTTTGGGCCTTCTTAGGATCAGGAAAGGGGAAACCACTCAGGACATCTAGGTCTCTTACGTCCTTACCCAGGAGAGATCTTCATTGCAAGACAGATTGAAACAGCTAATAGTAGTGATTAAGAAGAAAATGACTGTAGTGTTTGATTACTGCATAGAAATGTAAATGCCCTTCCAGTTTGTTACCAACGTTAGCTGAAAGACCTGCCTCATTCTGGACTCTTTCCCCCAACTTTGACTTTTTCTATGGAGGAAGAGCGAAGCACAGAGATCAGGTAGTAGAAGGCTACTCCTTGGCAGACCTTGCTGAAAAAGGGTTTATGAACATGTTTCTTGCTACAATTTCTTGATGTACAGTAGGTACTTCCCTCTAAGATACAATAAAAACTGTCTCTATGTCTCTGATTTTTATAAATGTCATACTTGTGTTTAAGATTTAAATAGTATGAGGAGGACATTATGAAAAATTTCATATAAATATGGTACAGTTGAGAATTTACTTTTTTCTTTGTGTGTGTGTTGCTTTCTACATAAAGCTCCTGTTGGAACACCAGGATGCAATTGCCCCTGAAAAAAATGACTTACTGAGTGAATTGCTGGGGTCGCTGGGAGAGGTGCCGACCGTGGAATCTTTTCTTGGTAAGAGCTTGTTCCTTCTACCTATCCCTTGGTTTTTGTTTAATTGGGTTGGTTGGTTGGTTGGTTGGTTGGTTGGTTGGTTGGTTGGTTGGTTTTCCTATCCTAGATAAAACAATTTCTTTTGGAATTGAATGCTTAAGCATATTTAAAGAATAACAACTACACTTGCCCCTTCCTACAGTGAGAGTTCTATAATTGATAGAGTCCAGGATTATAAAATAATTCAGTATTTTTGAAGGTAAGCTCCAGATATGTAAAAAAGGAATTGTCAACTTGTATTATACAGAAAGAAGGCATCGTTAACCAAATTTATTAGAAAATGAGAAATAATTTTATTAACAGTTATCCTTTTTAGTAATTTGTTTGTATTTGAAATACCTATGTCCCATGTCATTTTAATTTTTCAATCGATATTTTAAAAGCCACTTTAGCTATAGTAGAATGTGGGTTTTGTGAAGGCCATGATCTCCCATTTAATTACTGAGCCTGTCTTTCCCACAGAACTTTTATGTTACGTTATTGGTGCCATCATCACAAAGAGTGAATTGTAAAAATAACACTAGGATTTTTTCCTTACAGGAGAAGGAGCAGTTGACCCCAATGACCCTAACAAGGCAAATACATTAAGTCAGCTTTCAAAGACCGAGATTTCTCTTGTCTTGGCAAGCAAATATGACATAGAGGATGGTGAAGCTATAGATAGCCGAAGCCTCATGATAAAGTAAGTTTGGGGATTAAAGGGCACATGTCTCCAAATGCACATCTTAAACCATGCAAATTCAAATAAGGCTAAATCCCAACTAATTTATTGAAAAGTATGTGAACATTGGCCAGGCATGGTGACTCACGCCTGTAATCTCAGCGCTTTGGGAGGCTGAGATAGGCGGATCACGAGGTCAAGAGATTGAGACCATCCTGGCCAACATGGAGAAACCCCATCTCTACTAAAAATATAAAAATTAGCTGCGCGTGGTGATGCATGCCTGTAGTCCCAGCTACTCGGGAAGCTGAGGCAGGAGAATTGCTTGAACCCAGGACGCAGAAGTTGCAGTGAGTGGAGATCGTGCCACTATACTTCAGCCTGGCAAAAGAGCAAGACTCAGTCTCAAAAAAAAAAAGTTTGTGAACGTTGAAATCTATTATGTATATCCATCAAACATCTAATCAAGGGATAATAGACTGTAGAATTTAGGAAGGAATTAAATATTACAATAGTTTACAACACCTTCCTTGGTTTTTAGTTTTCCATGTAGTAATTTGATTTTTTCCTTTGAGAAATGATTAACTCAGCTTACATAAGTCCTTAGGTAACTGAAGAGAAATATCTATTACAGAGTGGCCAGAAGATTAGTAAGGAAATCCAGTTAACCAACGTTAATTTCCGGTATAGAGTCATGTAAAAACACATACCTACGATAAGACATTATGATAGCATCTGATTTATTGGCCTTCCTTCCTATTAAACTGATCCTGGATATGTTTACCAGCTTTGACTTTATTTGTACCCTACTTCCTGCCACCAAAGACTTCAAGTGAAGCATTCACACTTTAAATAATACTATCTTTTCTCCATCAAAGAATCAAGGATATTCCACATCCATCCTTTACACACAGAGTAAGAAAGAGAATGAGATTCGTGATACAACACCATAAATCAAAAGCACACACTGACCAAGCAATGCAGTTTTCAAGAACTTATACAGACCCGAGAGTGCGTATCAGTACATTAGAACAGTTTTGTATTGGGGTGAGATGGAAACTGGAAGTGGAAAAATGAGGACAAAAGGGAACAAGTGTGTGTTGAAACAATACTTCACATATTACTTCCAAGCTACCTGTCCTGAGTTCTGAGGTTGTTTTTATTTGTGGCAAGAGCTTTCTCTCCTGCCACTGATGTGCTGAAGTGTGCTTGAAATGTGAATGAAAACAGCATTCATCTCCACTTAATTTTTTTTTTTTAAACATTCAATCATCTATGAAAACAACAGGAAGAACTTCTTCACTGTGCTGTGTTGATATGTTCTTCTCTTAGGCTTGTTGATTTTGTCCTCAGATCATCTGAGGCTCCATTTGGTCATGCAGCATTTGGTCAATGCTTGTCTACCTACTCTGTGTTCATGCACTGGGCTTGAGACTGGGATACAACAGTGGGCAAGCTGGTAACAGCCTCTGTCTTACAGGGGTGGAGAGCACAGCTCGACAGTAGGACCGTGACCAAGTTGCAGGACTAGGACTTACCCTTGGCCTCACAAGAGTTGAGGGCAGTTCTTTTTGACTACAGATTACCAAAGCAGATCAAACTTTCAGGGAGACAATTCAGGACAGGGCAGGAGAGAAAGGGGGAGAAAGTCTCCACCCTGGGTTCCTCTGAACAAGTGCCAATTATAAAGATAACTGGAAATACAGATTGTGTGGTTTTGCCATGTAAATGAAATTAGGGCAAGTATCCCATGATCTCATAAGCTTTGTCCGTTAGAAGTAATGGGAAGAAATTTTTTCTTAATTAGTTTTGTCTGCTATTTCAACATTATTTTCTAAATGCAGTCAACTCAAATGTCTGCATGATGTCTGAGAATCACAATTTGAGTAGTTCAAAGTATCAGATCTTCTGAATATCATATATATTTATACTTATTCCTGAGCACCAGTCTCAATGATTCCATAAATTCTAGGAAATCACATTTTAAAGATAAACCCATAAAAGTCAGGCCTGTCTGGAAGCAATGTGTCTTAGCCTGGGAAACCTGGGACGTTGTCCTGTTTGCCTTACCCATTACCCAGCCTCGGCCCTTGTGTGGCTCTCCCCCAGTCCCCAGTGTGTGTTGGAAACAAACACTATCCACTTCTTTAATCACCACACTATATAGAGCCAGCAGTGGGTTTATTTTTTATTGTGGTAAAATACACATAAAACTTACCATTTCAGCCATTTTAAAGCGTACATGCATTTAGTACATTCACAGTGTGCAACCATCACTGTTGTCTAGTTCCAGAACATTTTTATCAGATGTGAACCCTATACGCATTAAGGAGTCATTCCCCATTCCCCACTGCTGCCCAGCCCCTAGCAACCACTAGTCTGCACTCTATGTCTTTGAACTTTTGCCTGAAGATATGAAGTCGTATCTCACTGTGGTTTTGGTTTGTACTTTTCCAATGACCAGAAATGTTGAGAATCTTTCCATGTTTGTCATCCACTTGTGTATTTATGTATTCTTTTTGGAGAAATGTCTATTTAAGTCCTTTGCCCATTTTAAAATCAGGTTGTTTGTGGTTTTGTTCCTCAGTTGTAAGAGTTGTTTATATATTCCGGGTACTGGAACCTTATCAGATATATGATTTGCAAATATTTTTGCCCCTTCTGTGGGTTCTCTTTTACTCTCTTGATAATGTCCTTTTCTGCACAAGTGTGTGGTTTTTTTTTTAATTTTGATGAAGTCCAGTTTATCTGTTTTTTTTGTTGTTGTTGTCGTTGCTTGTGAGATTTACCCTAATGTTTTCTTCTAAAGGTTCTATAGTTTTAGCCTTTACAGTTAGGTCTATTAACCCTTTTTGAGTTAATTTTTGCGGTGGTGTGAGACAGGTGTCCACCTTCATTCTTTTTTGTTGTTGTTGTTTTTTGTTTGAGACGGAGCCTCGCTCTGTCACCCAGGCTGGAGTGCAGTGGCACGATATTGGCTCACTGCAAGCTCTGCCTCCTGGATTCATTCCATTCTCCTGCCTCAGCCTCCTGAGTAGCTGGGACTACAGGCACCCGCCACCATGCCCAGCTAATTTTTTGTGTTTTTAGTAGAGGCGGGATTTCATTGTGTCAGCCAGGATGGTCTCGATCTCCTGACCTCGTGATCCGCCCACCTCAGCCTCCCAAAGTGCTGGGATTACAGGCGTGAGCCACTGCCCCTGGCCCCACCTTCATTCTTTTGCATGTGGATGTCCAGTTGTCCTAGCACCATTAGTTAAAGAGACTATTCTTTCTCCATGGAATGGTCTAGGCACCCTTGTCAAAAACTAATTGACCATACATGTATGGTTTTATTTCTGGATTCTCAATTCTACTCCATTCACTTATATGTCTATACTTGTACTAGTGCCACACCATATTGCTCACTGTAGCTTTGTAGTGAGTTTTGAAATTGGGAAGTCCTCCAACTTCTTTCTTCTTTTCCAAGATTGTTTTAGTCTTGCAGTTGAATAGGTCTCTTGCAGTTATATGTGAATTTTAGGATCTACTTTTCCATTTATGTGAAAAAGACTTGATGTCAGTGTTTTAATAGAGGCCCTAAGTCTTTTATGCTCAGAGGCCTTCCTCTTGGCATACTGTGAGATCTTACTGTTGGTCAACCACTTTACTAAGCAGCCCAGTGATCAATGTAGGTAACAAACTGAAATCAACACTGACTGGTTAGCCATCCCTGAAAGTGAAATGTGGGTATTGCCCAAAAGATTTAATAAAATTAGCTCTATGATTTTAGTCAAGCCCTGCTTCTAAATATGTTTCCTTTAAAGTACATATTTGAAAAATCTTGATACTAACAGATAATTACAAAGTGCAGCATTGACAGGGAACCTGAAAACTGAGTCTTTTTCTTTAAGGCAGGGAAACTAAAGTCTAGAAGTACCAGTATCAGTCCATGGCCTGTTAGGAACCAGGCCGCACAGCAGGAGGGGAGCAAGTGAAGCTTCATCTGTATTTACAGCTGCTCCCCATCGCTGGCATTAATACCTGAGCTCCACCACCTATCAGATCAGTGGCAGCATTAGATTCTTATAGGAGTGTGAGCCCTATTGTGAACTGCACATGCAAGGGATCTAGGTTGCACACTCCTTATGAGAATCTAATGCCTGATGATCTGTCACTGTCTCCCATCATCCACAGATGGGACTGGCTAGTTGCAGGAAAACAAGCTCAGGACATCCACTTATTCTGTATTATGGTGAGTTATATAATTATTTCGTTGTATATTACAATGCAATAATAATAGAAATAAAGTACAGGATAAATGTAATGTACTTGAATCATCCTCCTGAAATCATACCCCACACTGTCCATGGAAAAATTGTCTTCCACAAAACCTGTCCCTGGTGCCAAAAAGATTGGGGACCACTCCTTTAAAATATTGACTTGAACACCCTCATTAGAATGATTTTTTTCCAAGCTAATAAACCAAATTTGTAACTCAAGCATAAGATGTAGTTCTTGAGATTCATTAGAGAACCAAATTTAACTAAGACAGTGACTTTTATAAGTTATGAAGTGGATAGACATGAAATGCAGAGCAACTGGGATGTGAAAATACCTAGCTTTTCTCCATCAAAAACCTATTCTGCTTTTTTGTTAAACAGATTGTGTTCTTAACTTTCAGAAATGCCCTTAAGTTTAATTACAATGTCACTAGCTTTCCAGTCATGAGTAGCTCATCTTCATGGGGGCCCCCACAGTAGCAGAATTTGAGGCATTGTTAATCCTTGTGCTTGTAAATTTAATTCCATGCTAGTCTCATAATTCTTACTCATTAGATGAGGATGAAGATGATGATAATAGCAAACACCTATGTAGTGCTTACCATGGACCAGAGACAGTTTTTATATACTCTATGTGTGTGTGCATATGCACACGCACACACACCAAATGCGAAGTGCTCCAGAATGCCAAACCTTTTGAGAGCTGACACTGCTCAAAGGAAATGCTCGTTGGAGCATTTTGAATTTTTCGGATTTAGGATGCTGAACCAGTAAGTATATAATGCAAATATTCCAAAATCTGAAAAGATAAAAAGTCTGAAACACTTTTGGGCCCAAGCATTTTGAAAAAGGGGCACATAATCTGTAAAGAGAGAAAGAGAATAACATGTGCATATATATATTAAAATAAATGTGTAAAATATGTATGTAATATTCTCAGCAACCCCAAGAGAGTGGAGGTTATTATCAATATTTTACAGATGAGGAAACCAGGCACAGAACAAATATAAACCTTTTCCTGGGTAATACCGTTACTAAGTGGAGCAGAGATTCAAACCCACATGATTTTAAATCCTCCAGGGCCTACACTCTCGATAATAAACTTTTACAACTTGTCCAGGGCAACGTCGTTGTTCTTTGCATTCTTAAGAATCTTAGAATAAATAATGAGAATTATTAGCTGAGCAGTTACTAGTAACGGAGGCTGGAGTATTTTTCCAGGACAAAGAGGAGGGACAAAGGGCACATATCAGAGTAGGAAGAAACATTTATTTCTTTTTTCCTTGTGTATGTTTATAGAATAGAGAACCTCAGTTTGGGCTATTGCTATTTTTATAATACTACCAAGCACAGGGATATTAAAAAAAAAAAAAAAAAAAAAGAAGAAGAAGAAGAAGAAACCTGGTCTAGGAATCCTAAAACCTAGTCGAGGGGTCTTAGGATGACATAGGGTGATAACCTCAATCTATCGCTTATTAACCATGGAACTCAGCAAGTTGCCTTGCCATCGGTTTCTCCTCCATAATGTAGAGGAGAGGGGAAAGGAAGGGCTATGATGATCACATGAAATTATAATTAATACCATATAAATTATATAGAACCATGCAATTGTCAACCTTTCATTATAACTTATGATGCAACTTAAAATATGTGATCCTTCTGGCCTTAATTAAGCTTAGTTTCCCACAAAAGTATGTGCGTTTAAGTAGAAGGCAATATTTGTGGTTTTTAATCATACTTAGCTGCTTGAGTTCTTAAATTGTCATCTCTTAAGAATTTCCTATCACATGATTAAGTTTAGGTCCCATGATCCCAGCTGAAAGATTTCCTTGTTTTTTGGTCCAAACTAGCAGGAGCACTAAATGGCTAAGGTGATATTTGAGATCTGGAGCTAATAATGTAAATTATGTTGTTAGAATTTTAAATATTGAAAGTTATTCCTTAGTTTCCACAAACACTGATTCCTTTTCAACCTTGGGCACACTAGAAGCAGATGACAGAGGGAGAGCTTCAGGAATGCTACTGGTAATAATAGATGCCATATGAATGGAGTGGCCAAACCCAAGAGGCCACACCAGCTTACAAGCGCCATATGGGCTCATTTATCTACAGTGGAATTTGAGCACAGCTATGATGAATAAACTCCCTGGTGTATTTCTTTCTCTTTTTTTCTTAATTCTTTTTCAAAATTAGGTACCTCCTCATTAAAGGAGGGCAAGACCCGTGGTTTGGATCAACCTGTCTTACATATTTGAAGAGCCCCAATGCCAATACTCTAAGCAGTTGATTTATGCTGGTCAGACCATATCCAGAATGTTATATTTGGACTGGGGTGGGAAGGGGAATGCATGTTAAGGTCATTGGCAACTGGAATGTGAGCAGGACTGTGAGCTCTTTGCAGATGCCATTGTGAGGAGCTTTAAGGGACTGAGCGGTTTCGCTTGGAAAAAGGAAATATGGTAGAAGAGGGGATAGAGGGGCACAGTCTTGGCATTTCTCTGTAGGTTTTTCAGAAGCTGCTGATTTGGAAAGGGAATTGGACTTGTTTCCTGCAGCTCTAGTCTCTTAGGTTTTAGTTGCCACATTTGTACAATCAGGGATTGGATTGTTTTTCAAAGGTCTCCCTCCGGGCCACAGTCCTGTGACTAACCAGGTTCCATGACTGGGTGGCCCTGGAAGGCAGGCCTCTAGAGTGAGCTCCTGTTTGAGAATGGAATGTGCCAATATTGTACTCTCCCAAAGAAATTTAATATAAGCCACATGTAATTTTAAGTTTTCTAGAAGCCTCATTTTAAAAAGAAATAGATGAAATTGATTCTAATAATATATTTTATTTAACCAAATATATGCAAAAATATTTAAATATATAATAAATGTAAAAAATGGATGAGATATTGTACATTCTTTGTTTCATACAACATCTTCAGAATCCAGTGTGTGTTTCACACAGCACATCTCAGTTTGTACTAGCCATGTCTCAAGTGCTCAAGTGTCACCTGTGGCCAGTGGCGGCCATCATGGGCAGCACAGCTTTAAGGACCATGTGAGTGCTTACCATGTGCCAGACCTCACAGAAGACTTTAGATCTTTTCATCCAATCCTTGCCTCAGTCCTGAGAGATTCCTGTTTTATAAATGAAAAAACAAAACCCACAAGGATTATATAACTTGCACACATCCACATGGCTAATATGCAACAAGAGTCCAAGCCAAGACAGATTTGGTTTTAAATCTGTCCATCCCCATTGTCCTTAAGCACTAGACACACTGTAGTGGGAGGGAGGTGGGTTCCCTGTCATGGGACTGGATGGTTACTTACGTCTGAGGTAGAACTTTGGCAATGAATTCCACAGGCCTGATGTACAGTAGAAGCCCAAGAGAAACAGGCTGTGTGAGCAGTTTGTCCTCCAGCAACTCCTGAGCAAATAAGCATTCTTTGTCTTTGGTGGGGCACGTTTTAGTGACTCCAGTCATTTGGTCATTACACAGCTTCTCTAAAGAACTGGAAGTTCCCTAGAAACTGTATATCACAATTAGTTCTGAGAATACTATTTCAAATAAGAAAGTTACTATATTTACACTTTTTAAATCACCCAAAGCTTTTATTTTTAACTCAGCATTCCTGTTTAATACGTTGATGATGATGGCTGGAGGAAGGTGGTGTGTAGGAAGGAAAGGATACTTGGCTTTCTCAGCCACAGCCACCTTAGGAAATATGCCATCCCCCACGTGGCTGTAATTAGCTGTGAGCCCACCTTTGACTCTCCGTGGAGTATTTAGCTGTGCATTCCCAGACAGCCTGTAAATCCCCAGCAGCAAAGGGTCATGGGGCCAGAGGAAATGGTTCTCCAAAGGCCAGGGGGAAGGGAGGCAAGGAAGACATATTGTGATTGTTCTTTTCACACAGACTTCTGATAAATAGGAAATGGGAAAAATAATGTTTACAGATGGCTTATTGGATTTTATCCTATTTTCAAAAGTAATATATTTGTAATTAACTTGGAAGGTTTCTCTGTCATTTGGGAGTAGTTGCCCATATCCTTCAAAATGTGAAAATTTTATTTTCATTTCTAAATTTCATGCTACATGAACATTTCCTGCTAGAGTTTAGGAAGAAAAATTAGTCATTCAGTGATATCATGTAATGACTTTGAAATAACGGGACTACAGTAAAAGTGAAACTTCAGACGTCAATTAGACCAGTGTATGTATAATTTAAACAAACATTTGTCTGTGTTTCCTTTTCTTCCTTCCTTTTCTTTCTATTTATCTATCTAGCTAGCTGTCTGAGATGGAGTCTCACTCTGTCACCCAGGCTGGAGTGCAGTGGCACATTTTCAGCTTACTGCAACCTCTGCCTCCTGGGTTTAAGCAATTCTCACACCTAGGCCTCCTGAGCACCTGGAATTACAGGCACATGCCACTATGCCCAGCTAATTTTTGTATTCTTAGTAGGGGTTTTGCCATGTTGGCCAGGCTGGTCTGGAACTCCTGACCTCAGGTGATTCGCCCACCTCGGCCTCCCAAAATGCTGGGATTGCAGGAGTGAGCCACTGCGCCTGGCCCTTTTTTTCTTTTTATATTTTTTTAATTTTCCAATAATACTGTTTCCACCTTATGTAAAAGTGAACAAACTTGACCCTTTATCTTTTGTGTTAAAACCTTTTTACATAATTACATAACATGATCCCTCACTAGGAAGGGGTGGCCAATTGCCATAAAAAACACCTATGAGAGAACATATGGTTTTCGTACTTCCAGAATTTTCCAGCTCTTTACTATTTACTGAGAAGCTCTTCTATTCTATTCTACCTGAAGGTGAGGACCTAACCCTATTTGTTAGTTGCTCAGGCCCTTGAACACCATCCTCCTCGCCACTATGCCAGCTGACAGCCCAAGCCTCCACAGCTCACACTGGACGTTTGCTGTCACTGGTCTTCAAACTCTTTCATAGCTTTCTGATAGCAGGACAGTTTGTCTGGCTCCTAAAGGCTTATGAGGTATTAAGCCGGCCCAGAAGTCTAGGTGCTATTAACGTCAGGAAAGGAGAATATTAGATATATTCCTGCACTCTGCAGTAGCAGGCCATATCAGCAGCACTTGTTCCCCTGCCCATCAAAAAGTAGTCTCGGTCTAAAAAAGAAGGAAAGGTATTTAGAGAGGAAATTTTGTGATATACTTGTGCCCATGTTACTGACAGTATAATCCTACAACATCAAGCACATAAAGCCCAGACTTTGATTATCAAGCATTCATAAACTTTGAAGAGTCTTACCGCAGACCTGGTGAATATCTGCAAGAATGTTTTATTTTAAGGTATTATCTTTGAAGCTTCAGTATTGTATGTGTTTGTGCACTCTCTTAGGAGAAACAGATTTTTGTGCATAAGGACTACAGTCTGAAAGTCCGTCTCTTTCTCTGTTTTAAGGACCAAGAAGCTGATAATTGATGTGATCCGGAACCAGCCAGGGAACACATTGACAGAAATCTTAGAGACACCAGCCACTGCGCAACAGGTAATTTGGCTTTAAGTGTAAAATAATAATAGGAGTTGATTTTCTTAGTAAATCTTTATGCCAAATGTTTATTATCTCAGAGAAACTGTATCTGACATGGTCTGGAAGTAAGGAATTTTATCTATTACTGTAGTAAACTGAGTTCAGCCATATATAAACCTGTATGAAGTATCAATGGGGATGAAATAGAAAATACAGTGCCAAATTCATGCCGAATATACTTTTGTCTTAACCTAGGATGATAGTTCTGGGTTTTTCAAAGCATGGAAATGTTCATCATAGTATTTATCACACAATAGATGGGCAAGTAAGTCAGTTGAGAGAGTTCTAGCTGACAGGATATTGAAAAATATCTTTCCAATTTTATGTATTTACTAACTTGAAACAAATAAGCATCTCACATGTTAAAGATGTTTTCCAAATGCTCCAGAAGAAACTATTGAGTCCACTGGGTCAAAGCATCATTATGTTAGCGTAAGTAAGGTTTCACAACAATCTTGCATTTAGCTTTTTATTAACATCTTTGAAAATGTGTCATTGTTCATTCTAAAATAAATTTAAAGTTGTTATTTTAGTACCAATAATTGCCACTCCCTAAACAAAAGTTAATTATTTAATTAACTACTTCTTAGCAGAGCTATACATAATTTTCCTGGATCATTCTTAATTTAATTGATTGCCAAGGAATCCTTGTAATGGTTTTTAATTTAAAAAATATAAAAGGCTGGGCATGGTGGCTCATGTCTGTAATCCCAGTACTTTGGAAGGCTGAGGTGTGTAGATCGCTTGAGCCCAGGAGTTCAACACTAGACTGGACAACAGTGAGACCCTCATCTCTAACTTTTAAAAATTTTTAATAAAAAATATAAAACTAAACTTCAAATCACGTGTTTGTTAATGTGTGAATATGTTTTCAACAATATGGGTAAAATATTACACTAGGTTCGTATAAAAGACTTTTACTCCTTACTATTTTTCATTTTCCCCTAAATGTGTCATGAATAAGTGACTGAGAACACAGACTTCTGAGATCAAGTATACCTCTGCACCTCCTAGGTGTGTAACTCTGCACACTTAGAAGCATTGCTGTGCCGCAGTTTCCTCAACTGTAAAATGGGATTAATAATAATACCCAGTTCACAGGCAGGATTAAGTGAGTTAAAACATATTAAATGGGTACATTCGTATCTGGCGTATATTAAGTGCTCAACAATGTTGGCTGCTGCTTTTGTTATGTACTGCTAACCTGGTAAAATAATGTTCCTGTGTCAATAATGTTGACCTACCTGTCCTATGTCTGACATTACTGTGCCTAACTAATGGTCGTTTCCTTAGACTTCATCTATTGAGTCAGTCAATTGTCTCGTACAATGAAATGGGAAGACCAATAGTCTCTTTTTATTACTGTTTCCTTTTACAGACTATCCAAAGAGTGTTCCTTCATTTATTCATTTACTCATCGTTTGTTTGGGAACTTATGATATGCTATCTTATTCCCTTTGCTCAAAGAAACTTTGCAGGTTTTTCAGAGTTGCTGGTTTGTGATTCCCTTATAAGAATAAAGCTCTCTGACTGCCTCTGTTGGTTTAGTTCAGGACTCTCCATAAACATGGCTGATGTGTGAGAGTTTAGCTGGGTTCTGAACATTCAGGGTTCTCATAGCCACATTTCAATAGATAATCTAGTTTTAGTTTCCTCGGCTAGACTATCCAGGAATCGAAATCCTTCCATCTGGGGAATTACAAAGTAGCAGTTATCCATTAAAATATGTCCGTTACTATGGTGATTTGTCACTTTGGCAATAAAGCAGCTATTGATAATTGTTCCCAAATAAGGCTTGCTCTCAAAAAGATGAAGTAATTCCTTTCAAACTTCAAATCTCAGGAAGAACATGTTCTGGTTCTAGTCTTTGAACTTTGGCTGGAGGACTACTTTCATTTTGACATTAACTTGCATTGTGTAGCTTATGAACTGTGAAATTAGGGGATCAGAGAAAAATCAGCACCTTGATATTCTCTTTTCAGGAGGCAGACCATGCCACGGACATGGTGAGCCGTGCAATGATAGATTCCAGGACTCCAGAAGAAATGAAGCATAGCCAATCTATGATTGAAGATGCACAGCTGCCTCTTGAGCAGAAGAAGAGGAAAATCCAGAGGAATCTTCGGACATTGGAACAGACTGGACACGTGTCATCCAAAAATAAATACCAAGACATTCTCAATGAGATTGCCAAGGTTTTTGGAAACAGTATTCTTTCTTCTTCACTTAGCAGACATTTGCTAATCACCAGTCAAGTGCTGGGCACTCTGTGAGGTGGCATTAGGGATTCATGGTTGCATATGCTGTGGTTACTGCACTCTTCAATGTTACAGATTTTTAAAGGTTTCAAAGCAGTTGATGACTTTTTTTTTTTTTTTTTTTTTTTTTTTTTTGAGGTGGAGTCTCACTCTGCTGCCCAGGCTGGAGTGCAGTGGCGTGATCTCAGCTCTCTACAACCTCTGCCTCCCAGGTTCAAGCGATTCTCCTACCTCAGTCTCCGAAATAGCTGGGACTACAGGCGCACACCACCTCGCCTGGCTAATTTTTGTATTTTTAGTAGAGACAGGATTCCATCATGCTGGCCAGGCTGGTCTCGAAATCCTGACCTGGTGATCCGCCCGCCTCGGCCTCCCAAGCAGTTGATGACTTTTAAGAGAAAATAATCACAACACTTTGAAGTCATTAGGAGAGTTGAAACAGACCAGAAATAAATACTAAAAAATGTACTTGACAAGTTTGGTCTATACCTTTAAGCTAGTTTTAAAAATAACATTATTTGGAAGAGTTTTCTCCTGAGATGTTAGTTGTCATATAGCTCAGTTGCCTTAGAACCTGCCATTGAGATGAACTCTGTGTCCCAGATCATTTGTTTTTAAGCAATTTAACCTAAATGCAGTTCAGACTTGAAGATTAGTTTCTGTTTTCTTATCCCATGTTTTTACACTTGAGAAACTTCCTGAGCAAAGCGTCTCAACTTAGTGCAATGAAACATCACAGGAAGTGGCTGAGATCTGTTTGTCAAGGATAAGGAAGTATATATTTGGGTTAGAAGGATATTTCATTCTTTTTATTCAAACATGCAAATTAATATGGATCTAGAGGTTAAAGGCGGTTAAATGACCAGAAAAAAAATAATAAATTTTCTCATGTTCTAGGAGGGAAATGCGCCCAGCTTTGTTCTTTGATAGAAAGTTATGTTCAATTCTGGCAGTAGGCTTATTCCTTCTAGCCCAAGTGACTCAAGGGCAATAGCATTTCTTTCTTTAGTTTTGGGGTAGAAATATTTCTATTTGGGAATATGGGGTAGATAAATATATGCTTTTGCTTTAAAAAAGAAAAAGGCTATCATGAAGACATGATATTCTATTTAATGAATATTCTATTATATGAAGAATTTCTATTTAATGAAGAATTCTATTTAACAAAGAATATTCTATTCTAATATTCTATTCATGATGAATTTTTACCTAAGGGCATGGGAAAGTTGTGGGGGGAGTGTATGTGTATGTGGGTATTTGTCTGAATTCTTAGGGGAATGGTTTTTAATTTGTCTACAAAAGAAAAACAATATTAAACAGGCATCACTTTCTTAAGTCAAACACTTTCATAACTTACCAATTAGAATTACCAAAAAAACTTATATCTGCAAGTTTAAATTTAGCATAGCTCTTGTAAGCTATAAGCAGCTTATGCAACTTAATGTTCTAGGAATTCTATTTAAAGCCAAGTAATAGTTATCAATGTTGAATCTTTTCACTCAGTCTTGACAGGCTAGTGTTGTTTTTTCAAACCTTGAGAAATATTTGTCAGATGAAAAAGTTTGTTCTTTTCTTATTTTAAAAATCAATTTAACAATTAAATGTAAACCTTTTTAGTTTAAAGTACTATTCAAAGAGGAATATTCAAAATAGTCTGAAGAGGCCAGGCACAATGGCTCATGCCTATAATTCCAGCACTTTGGGAGGCCAAGGCAGGCAGATCACTTGAGGTCAGGAGTTCAAGACCAGCCTGGCCAACATGGTGAAACCCTGTCTCTACTAAAAATACAAAAATTAACCAGGCATGGTGGCGCAGGCCTGCAGCCCCAGCTGCACAGGAGGCTGAGGCAGGAGAATCACTTGAAGCCCAGGGCATAGGTTGCAGAGATCAGGCCACTGGACTCCAGCCTGGGTGACAGAGTAAGACTCCGTCTAAAAAAAAAAAAAAAAAGTCTGAAGAAATTGCATTTCTGCTGCTTTGTGCCCCTTTTAAAACACAATTTTTCCTTAAACTAAATGTGTAGTTATTCTAAAATAACTTATTTGCCTTTCCATCAAGAAAAAAATTAATGTTAACAAGTCTCTTAAAGTGAAATATGTACACTTTCCCGTTCTGAAGTAAAAAGGGATGGGAACCCTGTGGTGGTGTTGAGAGTAAAATAAGGTACCTGAAATAAGCTACAAGTCAAGTTACAAATAGTGACTTACTACTGCTTGATATTCTTCTTGTCCCAAATTGGCAATATCATAAAGCAAGCTTCTGCTTGAATATGATAGCCCTTACTTGTTGTTTTAGGATATTCGAAATCAAAGAATCTATCGTAAGCTTCGAAAAGCTGAATTGGCAAAACTTCAGCAGACCCTGAATGCACTTAACAAGAAGGCAGCATTTTATGAAGAGCAAATCAATTATTATGACACCTACATAAAGACTTGTTTAGACAACTTAAAAAGAAAGTAAGTTAAAATCATGTCACGTTCATTCGTAATGTCATGATTTATGAGATGTCAGTTCTGCATTTCTATGCATTTGGGTTGGGTATAGAAGAAAACTTTTTGCTCTGTCTTATAACTGAAAACTGGAGTCTCAGTTTTATTATTTGCCACTGTGAACTAAGAAGTCAGGAGCAAATGGAAGCTTTTCAATTCCCCACCAGCACTAGAATTAAAGTGACTTACCTGTTGCATATTGAACAAATAGCATTAGTAGTTGGGGAAGCACTTTCATTGTTCCTTTTGTCTTTTTTAGTCAAAGATTTTTAAAAATACTATTATTTTTAAAATCTCTTGTTTTTGGACTATATTTTGTATAATTGATCATGTTAGTTAATGCCAGATGTTTACTAATTGCACAGAGCAGCTGAATGTTTTTAAATTGCTTAATGGTTTTAAAAAAATTATTATTGACACCACCGGCAAAATTTGGTAGCTGTCTATTATCCATTAGCATAAGTATTATAGGTTTTTATATACAGTATAGCCATTTTTAATGAATATCCTTTGCTTAGTAATTATTCGTATCACTAGACTATGATCAATGCTAGTTAAATTTTAATTACCCATTTAAATATGTAATACAATATTTTTATATAATCCTTGTCATCCAATTGGCAGAAAGAAATGGTACTGTATGGAAAAATCTGTTGCATTAATCATAGATCTTTTAAATTTTGTTGCAAATTGACTACAATGTTATGTATTCATGAGGTACAAGATGATATAATTTGTTATTACAATATGAAATAATTAATTCACATATGCATCACCTCAAATACTTAGTTTTTGTGATGAGAACACTTGAAATTTACTCCTAGCAGTTTTTAAAGTACAATACACTATTATTAGCTATATTCACCACACTGTGCGATAGATTTCAAAAAAACTGATTCCACCTGAGAGTTCGTATCCTTTGACCATCATCTCCCCATTTCCCCCACCCTCCAGCCTCTGTAACCACCATTCTGTTCTGCTTCTATGAGTTCAACTTTTTTAGATGCCACATATAAGTGAGAACATGTGGTACTTGCCTTTCTGTGCCTGGCCTATTTCACTTAGCATAATGTCCTCTAATTCTATCCACATTGCCCCAAATGACAGAATTTCTTTCTCTTAGGGCTGAATAGTATTCCTGTGTGTGTGTGTATATACCACATTTTCTTTACCTGTTCATCTGTGAGTAGAGTCTTAGGTTGGTTTCATCACTTGGCTGTTGTGTGAGTAGTGCTGCAATGAACATGGGAGTGCAGACATTTCTTTAACAAACTGATTTCACATCTTGGAATAAACACCCAGAAGTTGGATTGCTGAAATCACAGAAGATTTGATAAAGGGATGTAGCCACATTTAAACCTTATTGATTTGGCTCCCACTAGTCCTGAATTTTAGTTTGTTTGCTTCGGGCTTCTCTCTGTTTCTCTTTCTCTCTCTCTCTTTTTCTCTCTCTCTTTTTCTCTCTCCCTTTTTCTCTCTCCCTCTATATATATACACACACACACAAAATACACTAAATATATATATACACACACTATACATAGTGTGCATATTCATTTACAATTACATAAATATATACATTATATAATGTATAGTGTACATACACTATACACTAAATATAGGAAGGAAGGAAGAATATATACATATACATGCAAGGAAGAAGTTGGTCAAGCTTATTTTCAGTAGAAATGAGATTGTTAGTGATTTACTTTAAGGCATTTCACACAAGATCCACAGTTGGGCGAATTGGATTTGGGTTCTGATTCTCTCTTACATTGTGTGATCTTCAGCCCAGTTCAGTGAACTTTGAGCCTCAGTTTTCTCATCTTTAAGGTGGATTTAAGAGTACCAGCCTCACCAGCTTGGCTGACATGGCGAAACTCCTTCTCTACTAAAAATACAAAAATTAGCCAGATGTGGTGGCATGTGCCTGTAATCCCAGCTGGAGGTTGAGGCAGGAGAATCACTTGAACCCAGGAGGCAGAGGTTGCAGTGAGCCAAGATTACGCCACCGCAGTCCAGCCTGGGCGATAGAGCAAGACTCCATCTCAAAAAAAAAAAAAAAAAAAAACTCCCCCACAAAAAACAAAGAGTACCAGACTCACAAGTATGGTTATGAGAGCTACATGATATAGTATATAGCAAAGGAATTTATTAATTTAAAAGTATATGGAAATGTTAATTTTGGAAATGTGAGGTAATATTTATAAGGCACTTAGAACAATGCTGGCCACATGGTGTTTGTTAAATAGATTAAAACCGTCCTGGTGATATCTTTATGTAGGACCACACAGTTCATGTTATTGCAAAACAGCTACTTCTGAAATGACTAAAGATAACCACTTGGTTCAATATACCTGAGAAAATAGAGTGTAAGTTGTATGAAAGATGTTAGTCTGTAATGTAAACTTCAGTCACTTGGGAAATCCCTTTCCGCTCAAACAGTTTAGTAGTGAAGTTTTACTCTATGGATGAAATTACCTACTATCACAAAATAAAAAGGTGTATATCCAGTGTCTGAGGGCCAGGTACGAACAGCGATGTCACTCTGGGTATGGTAGTTGCACTACCAGAAGCCTCTGCATTTGCCATCATAACCACAAATGGTCTGTTCTTATTTTGTCAGAAACACTCGGAGATCAATTAAACTAGATGGGAAAGGAGAACCCAAAGGGACGAAGAGAGCGAAGCCAGTGAAGTACACTGCGGCAAAGCTGCACGAGAAAGGTGTCCTGCTAGATATAGATGATCTTCAAACAAACCAGTAAGTGTGACTTAGAATCTGCATAGAACACGCATGCCATTTGATTTCTTGTGGCCTTGGAGAGAGCTCCATTTGGTCTAGCAAGGCTTAACCTTGATTACTGATGGGTGAGAAGAGAAGAATACATGAATTGTCATGGCTGCTCTTCCCTTGGCCTCAGCATCTGGTGCTGTCAGTCACATGTAGTGTGTTCAGTGGTTGTCTTTCCGTGGCTTGTGCAGTACGTTTGGGTTGGTGAACCTCCAGAACTGAGTCATAGCAAGGAGAGTAAAAGGCTATCTTTTGGTCTTGATGGATGAATTATCTACCATTGCAAAATAGCACCTTTCTCATATAAAATAGGCTGTGCCAACCCCTGGATCAGAGCCATTTCCAAAGCATGCTGTGAGTGTGTGTATTCAGTGTGGTGGAGAAAACAAACCCTCCTTCACAGCCCCACATCAAGCACCACATGCTGCCTCATTTTAAAGGGGTCATGAGCCCATTGTTCCATCACTCTCTTGTCCTAAAATCTCAAGGGAAGCCAGACTCACTGGCATTTGCCTCTTCTTTAACTCCTGCCTGTATTCGAAGCCTGGCTTCTGTTTATCCCATAAAACCTCCTGACAACACCAACTCAGAAGAAAATACTTCTTCCTCTTTTGAAGTTTCCTTTTTTTTTTTTTTTTTTTTTTTTTTTTTTGAGATGGAGTCTCACTCTGCTGCCCAGGCTGGAGTGCAGTGGCACGATCTTGGCTCACTGCAACCTCCCCTCCCAGGTTCAAGTGATGCTCCTGCCTCAGCCTCCCAAGTAGCTGGGATTACAGGCACGTGCCACCATGCCCAGCTAATTTTTGTGTTTTTAGTAGAGACGGGGTTTCACCATGTTGACCAGGCGATCCGCCCCACCTCGGCCTCCGAAAGTACTGGGATTATAGGCGTGAGCGACCGTGCCTGGCCTAATGTTTCTATAAAAGTTATCATCTGAAGTACTCAATTGGCTATAGGTCAGTAATGTTCATGTTCTATGACTCACATATTTCCAACTATATGCTCTTGAAGAGCAAGGATGATATCTTCTATTTCTTCTGTAATAAACCACCTATGTCAGAACTCTGTGAGCTACAGATCTCGACAATAGCCATCAAACTTAGTGTTTGGAAAGCAGAATTGGGGGAAAGATGATGTGAGGTTTTTGGTGACTTCCTTAGGATTTTCTCAACAAGCTATTCTTTAAAAATGATTATTTGAGATTCCATTAGTTTGTTTCAGCTTTAAGCACATCTGTACTTGTAATTTCAAGTGTATGAATGTTCCTTTCTTCACAGGTTTAAGAATGTTACATTTGATATCATAGCTACTGAAGATGTAGGCATTTTCGATGTAAGATCAAAATTCCTTGGTGTTGAGATGGAAAAGGTGCAACTCAATATTCAGGTAAGCTGCTGGAATTTCTGCACATTGATGATAAATTTTATATGTGGATCATACATTGCTACCCTGGCTCTTGCTCTCCATGACAACAATAAAGTTTAACAGAAAACCAGTGCCAGCTTTCTTTGCCAATATTTGTTAAGTGTTGATGATTTTTCAAAGCTGTGACTTTTCAAATGATTGGAAATTAATATGCTTCTAGCTGGCAAACCATAGCAGTCAGTTTCTCTAAGCCATGTTTCCATTTTATTTATTTTGTTTATTTATTTTTTTTGAGACGGAGTCTCACTCTGTCGCCCAGGCTGGAGTGCAGTGGCCAGATCTCAGCTCACTGCAAGCCCCGCCTCCCGGGTTTACGCCATTCTCCTGCCTCAGCCTCCCAAGTAGCTGGGACTACAGGCGCCCGCCACCTCGCCCGGCTAGTTTTTTTGTATTTTTTAGTAGAGACGGGGTTTCACCATGTTAGCCAGGATGGTCTCGATCTCCTGACCTCGTGATCCGCCCGTCTCGGCCTCCCAAAGTGCTGGGATTACAGGCTTGAGCCACCGTGCCCGGCCCATGTTTCCATTTTAAAGCTTAGACAAAAGAATATAATTTAAAAGTATTCAGAGCTATTAATAAATGCTATAAATTTTCCTTTTATTGGAAACTTGCATTTCTTTCTAAGACTATGTATGCCCAGGACTGGAACTTTCATGATCTCATTTCTCCCTCTTTCCTAGAATGGGTTTTCTTATTTGTGGGGGTGGGAGGGGCAATTGAGAAAGGGTCTTGCTCTGTCATCCAGGCTGGAACGCAGTGGCGCAATCATGGTTCACTGCAGCCTCAACCTCCTGGGCTCAAGCCATCCTCCTGCTTCAGTCTCTCAAGTAGCCGGGACTACAGGTGCACACCACCACATCTGGCTAATGTCTATATTTTTTGTAGAGACGGGGTTCTGCCATGTTGCCTAGGCTGGTCTTAGACTCCTGGGCTCAAGTGATCTGCCTGCCTCAGCCTCCAAAAGTGATGGGATTACAGGCATTAGCCACCACACCTGGCCCCTAGAATAGTTTTTACATCAGTTTATTAACTATTTGCCAAATGTTTGTGATCACAGAAATGAAAGGCATTATGCAAAACAGATATCTATAAATAGAAAAATGGTGTTTGCAATATAAATTATTATTTTATCATAAAAGCCACATTTAAGCCACATACGCATGAATGAAAACTGAGAAATCCAGTTTCTGTGCTCAAAAAAAAAAAAAAAAAAAAAAAAAAAAGAGGGCAGTGCAAACAAATGTTCATCTACCCCCAACTTCTTAATCCTTAGCACAAAATCAATTTAAAGAAATAATTGAATTTTTCTTTTTTGATCTAACACTTTTTACATGGAAATAACATCCTTTTACCTGGGCCCCAAACTACTTACAAAATGGTTTCCAGGTGTTTTGCATATGTTTACGTGAATCATCTCACTCAGATCCTGAGAGTGATGTGAATTCTGGCCTCACTGTCTGTGCAGCCCATGGCTGCATGCACTGGAATTACCTCCCCATCATGGGAGTCTGTGCCAGAGCCCTTCTTTTCTGGCAGCCCTTGTAAGTTTAAAAAGAAAAATGGGAGCTGAATGGATTTGATAATGGAGTAAATTAGAATTCGAAGATAAGATGAAAGCTGTTATGTAATTATGGAAAGTATTTTTACGTAAACAGTATTGTTTTCTAACTTACTTTAAATGTCACTAAATGTATCCATTTAACAATTTAGCTAATTAGGGTCTTCAGTTACTTTGTGTAATAAATAAATACAGGAAGAGAAAAGAACGCGCTTGTGGTGATACCGTTTGGTTAGTGATTCCTCTGTAGAAATAGCAAAAGACATATGTGATTGCCAAGAAGGAAATTATCCAGGGCCAGTCAATATCAACTGAACCAATGAGTCACAAGTGACCAGGAGACACCTTATATTGTGTTTAGAGAGAAAGCAATAATTCCATGAGACTTCCTTCGAGTACTGGTACAAAAACTAAGCTTCACGTGTTCCTTTGTTAAGGATTCTGTATACAGTAAGATTAGCTGTTCATACTATTCATTTTTACACATAATAGATTGTGGAATGTTAATCCTTAGCTATATGCAGGTGACCAATATGTCTTGGGTTTTTAAAATCAGTAGCACATAATCAGAACTGGCTACATCATTAGCAAGGCTCAGAGCAAAATAAAAATGCAGTGCCCTGTTTTTATAATTGTTAAGGATTTTAGGAGATGACAGAAGAGAATAAAACCCTGGGCATGGGACCCTGTGCAGCTGCACAGACTGCATACCTACGGAGCCAGCCCTGCATTTGATAGCCGTCAGATAGAAAGGCTGACTTCTATTTATATGTACAGCTTTCAGTCAATTGCATGAATGTGTAAATTGCCAAAGAGAAATGTGATGGTCAGGTCTTTACTGTGAGTAAAGGACCAGGAACAGGACCAAAGTTTGAAAGGACTAAAGAAAGTCCCTTCTGACATTACAGCTCTATGTCTCTTGGTTATCTTCAGCCCATTCTCCCTTCGGTTCCTAAAGAAAACTGTAGGATAGAATTATATCCTATAACTATAGGTCATATAGGTAACAGGAGGATATGACTTATGTGATATATGTTCTGCTTGTAAAAATAATGTCAGGTATTTATCAGGGACTGCAGGGTGGGCCTTCTTCCTCTCCTAGATGAAGAACTGAGGTTCAGAGAGCTAATTATGGACGAGGCAGCTGGGATCCAAGTTCTTCATCACTCTTCTCCGCTGCCTGTCTCATAGGATTCCAGTTGATCCTGCAAGACAAGAGTAGCTTACAAAGGGTTTGCATATACCTTAATCTCATATCTCATTCCCAGTAGCACCCTTGTGAAATTGGCAGTGTTATCCCCAATTTACACACAAGGAAACAGAACTTCAGAGAAGTTGTGTCATGTTGCAAGGTCTTAAAATAGCAAATGGCAGAGCTAAAACTAAAGTCTGCTTTTTAAGTCATGAGTTCAGCCATGTTTTCTCTGCTCCCTACTTTGGGGACCCAGCTACTTCCCCTACATATGCCATTCCTTTTCCATGTAACTCTATTGGTTTAATTCTTTTCCAGTAGACTTTGTTTAACAGATGTTGCATTTCCCAAAGGAAAAGTGAATCTCCTCTACACTCTAAATAGCTAAAAGAATTATTGATGAAAGGACTTCAATTCCCTATAGAATTTTAGTTCTAGAAGCATATCTGAATAATGTAGGGGTTTACTTGAGTGAAGTTAGAGGTAATTGAGGAAGTGGAGGAGGAAGCTGTCAAGAGTCAAAGTTCTTTCAAAGATGACTCCAACTTCTACAATTGACCTTGTTAGAAACAAGAAAATGAGGCCTAGCTATTGGGCCAGGACAGCTCAGGAATTACATGTTCCACTGGGAGAGGTTTCCTGTACCTGTGTGACTATGAAATGCTACAGCTTACTTTCATGCATATGGCTGGTGTGACTCAGTTACTTATTTTAATAAGAGAGTTGATTTCCTTTGTTTATATGCTGACAGTGAAAAACAGAATGATAGTTCGACTTAAGAATGAGGGCTTGTTCTCAGTACAGAAACAGAAGTAGCCTAGATCAAGAAGTACAGACCACTGCTTTGTACAATGGTCTCCAAACTTTGGTCACTTCATCAGGAAATAGTATGAGCACTTCTCTCCATACATAGTTATTTGCAAAGTATGCATGCTTCTGCTATTGTACTCTAAAACGTGCTGTATAAAATATATACAAAAAGGTCCAAAAAATGAGAAAAAGTAAATAGAAATAGGAAGTCTAATATTCTTTTTGCCTCCCCAGTGAATTGTCTTGTTCACTTCACTTTAGAAAACACTGCTTTCTGTGTTTTTGTTTTTGGGTTTTTTTGAGACAGTCTTTCTCTGTCACCAAGGCTGGAGTGCAGTGGTGCAGTCTCGGCTCACTGCAGTCTCTGCCTACTCAGTTCAAGTGATTTTCCTGCCTCAGCCTCCTGAGTAGCTGGGATTACAAGTGTGCACCACCACGCCCAGCTAATTTTTGTATTTTTAGTAGAGATGGGGTTTTGCCGTGTTGGCCAGGCTGGTCTCACTCTCCTGACCTGAAGTAATCCACCTGCCTCAGCCTCTCAAACTGCTGGGATTACAGGAATGAGCCACCACACCCAGCCAGAAAACACTGCTTTCTAAAGAATATGCATCTAGCCAGAACTTTGTGTTTTGACATTTTCAATTAAAAATGAAATTATAATTATATACCTGACATTAACTTAATGATCATCATTTTCTTTCATACAGCCTTTATCAATTCTAAAAAACTATTTTCTTTCATCTAAGTCACAATCAGTTGGGAATTTATTAAAATGCAAATTAATGGGCCCCACCAGAGAGCTACAAAATAAGAAATTCCTGTGGGAGGAGCCCATACAGCCTGTGTTTTTAACTAGCCTGTGTTTTTAACCAGATGATTGTGATGTACGCTTAAGTTTTAGAACCCCCATCTGTGGCCTGTTGCTATGATATGCGCCTGTAGTCCTGGCTACTTAGGTGGCTGAGGTGGGAAGATAGCTTAAGCCAGGAGTTTGAGACCAACCTGGGCAACATAGTTAGACCCCACCTGGGTGATTAGGTCAATTGAATCTGACTTTTGTCGACAAATTCATCTAATATGTTTTTTTTTTAATGCACAAAATGTCAAAGTCGAGATTTAATGATGCCTTTTACAATTTCAGGATTTACTTCAGATGCAGTATGAAGGAGTAGCTGTAATGAAAATGTTTGATAAGGTTAAAGTGAATGTAAACCTTCTCATATACCTGCTGAACAAGAAATTCTATGGAAAGTGAAGTGCCTGCAGAAATGTCATGGATTATGTATCATCTGGATTAGGAAATGAATTTGTTTAATATTTTTGTTTTTAAACATGATTGAAATCACTGCTTATAAATGTGTGATTTTTTTTTTTTAATGACCAAAACTGTTCTGAAGAATGTACCCAGGTGCCTTTTTGCTAATCTGATACTATAATAGAATGAGACATAAAATGAATTAATGGAAACATATCCACGCTGTACTGTGGTATAGGTACTCTGATTTAAAACTTTGGACATCGTGTGATCTGTTTTAAAGTTGCGGGGTGGGGAATTTAGCTGACTAGGGACAAACATGTAAACCTATTTTCCTATGAAAACATTTTAAATGTCCCACTTGAATAATGTAATTCTTTATAGTTTTTTTAATCTATGGATAAATGGAAACCTAATTGTTTGTAATGAATTATTTAGACAGTTTTAAGCCCTGTCTTCTGGGAGTTATCAATTTTAAAGAGAACTTTTGTGCAATTCAAATGAACTTTTTATAAGTAATTGAAAATGACAACACAATAACACTTTCTGTATAAAAGTATATATTTTATGTGATTTATTCCTACTAAATGAAAGTGCACTACTGCCTCATGTAAAGACTCTTGCACGCAGAGCCTTTAAATGACTAAGGAACAACATAGATAGTGAGCATAGTCCCCGCCTCCACCCCTCACAATTTATTTGAATACTTCAATTGTGCCTCTCAACTTTTTGTAATGCTAAAAAATCAGTATCTAGATGGTTTTTAAACGTATTCTCTGGAAATTGTTTTATGTAAAATAAATGTTACTTAATTCCATTAATTTGGCTTTTAAGTTGTCTTAATCAAAGTCATTTAGTGGGTAGGGGAAGATTCTTGGTAGGATTTGTCAGGAAATAATGCATTTCTTGCTGTACTGGTTAAAGTATAGAGCAAGCTGCTGTGAGGAAAAGATGCAAAACCCTGGTGTCTAAAACAAGGAGTAGAAGTTCGTTTTTCTCAAATTCAGCTCAAAGGTGAGCAGATCCACAAGGTAAAGAGTTTCAGGCAGGTCAGTTGGCTCTGTCCTCGTACTGATTCCCCCCAGCCGGATGAGGGAGAGGATGGTGAAGAAGTCCAGGGCAAGCCTTTTCAGTTATATGCATCACTTTCACTTCCACTTACATCATATTGGCCAAAACTGAGTCACATGGACACAGCTAGCTAAAGATAGTCCCTAACTAGGCAGCCATGTAGCCAGTGAATAGAGAGAGCTAGAGAGGGAATTGGGTCTGTTATTAAACGGAAGAAAAGGAGTGTGATTCCTGCCAACACTTTAGGAGTCTCCACCACAATAGGATTCCAGACACTCAGGCCGGAACCTCCCTGCCACTTTGTTCATGCCTGCAACAGTCTTTATTTTTTCACAAATTGCAAAATATTGAGAAGGTAGGTTAGTTTATGCACATGTGGCACAAATGAACTTGAAGTGTAAGACCAACAGAATTTGGAAAATTCAAATTAAAAAAAGTAGAATCTGCTACTTTAGTGATGGTTTCAGGCTATATATATTTTTTGACAAAGAGATGAATAGCTTAAAACAATGCTCATTATCTCAACTGTTTGTGGGTATGTATAATAGTTTCTTAATGCATTAGCCTTAATGAAGGCTTTGGTAAAAGGAATCAAATATACAGTTAAGTTTCACATTGAAAATAAACCTCCCTCTTGCCCTACTGCTAGCATTGGAAAGGGGAAGAGGAGCCAGGGGCAATGTGGGGTGGACTGGGTAAGCTTCCTTCTTGCTCCAGGCAAGGCTTTTAGTGGAAATGTATAGAAGGAGCCAAATTAGAAAGCAATATTTGGAGGCAAAAGCCAGCTTTCCCAGCATCTCTGAAAGGAGCTTGTCTTAACTTATTGCAACACTGAATGATATGCTTGAATGTTATTTGCATCATGTCAACACCTTCAAGGAACGCTGTGAATGTTTTCTCTGTTGGCCCACAAGTTGAGGTTATTGTTGAAGATATCACCAATTGCTCTTTGTGTGAGATCTTTAAGCCGTATGAATGAGTGGGTGACCCGAGAAGAAGGCTGGTGATGAAGGAGCAAACACAAGAGGCCATGGGGGCGTGGGTGTAGCAGACTTCAGTTTATAGAGATTTGTTGGAGCCAAGACCTGTGCTACTCTTTAAGACTAAACTATCCCTCAAGCCAGAGGACAGTTCTTGATAACCCTGAGCCTGAGCCACTAAGGACTCCAACTTCCTCCCAGAGCCTATAGATTTTTCTTACTCAATAGAAAAGGTTTTTTGTTGTTTGGGTTTTTTGTTTGTTTGCTTGCTTCCTTTCTTGCTTTTCAACACTGAGCAATTGGAACCATAACTTATTTTTGCAAAACTGACTCCCGTATTTTGATTATTTTGATCTTAAAAGCAAAAAGTACTTACGCAACATTCTAGGTGCTCTCAAAGGATATGCTTTAGTGGTCTTCAAGAGAAGGAAAACATGTGTATGCTTTATTCTGAAAGTTAGTGGTGAAGAAAGACCGGCTTGGTGTGACCATTGTCTGACATGAATGATCCGAACTGTAATTATATGTTAGTGTTTGTGTGTGGTTGGGCACAAATTAGAGATGCTATTCATGATGTGATTTTTATGACTCTGTCATTAAGCAGGGATTTGTGGTATTCCTCAAACATTCCAAGAGCAAACCACAGAACTCTGAATGGTGAAAGTTGCCTTTATTTTGAAAAATTCTAGTGAGCACTGGATGCTCTTACTGCTGGTTAGCTTTTTGAAAAATCTATTGCCAATGTGACTAAAACCAAACTTGGTAACAGGTTACATAGAGGCCCCCTAAGCTCCAGAGGACAGAATCTGTGCTTCAGTCACTCTAAATCCTGAGCCTGGCAATGCTTTGTAAATAAATGGCAGGTACAGACATGGGTTCTAGCAATGCAATGACAAGCAGACAGACCCTACCACCCCCACTGCCCCTCAGGAGTCCACTATTACTTTAGGTTGGCACTCATATGAATGGGGCTTTTACTTATTATCTCAGTATAAAAATGAATAGCCTCTCAACTCAATTTCCAAATAAAATATCTTATACAGATTTACTATGTTGCCTCACTGTTTTTCTTAGAGTATAAAATCTTTTAGCTAAAATGTATTGAAAGGGAAATCAATGAAGAGAGAGAACTAGGAGATAATGTGTTCACCTTACTTAACTGGAATGGAAGTTTTTGGTTTTTGTTGTCTTTTAATAGATACTGAATTTGACCTTTCCTTAGCACCCTAAGCCATAGGGATAGCCTACCATTCTATCTATGGTGGAAATACAGTTGTTGATCTATTATGAGAGATTAACTTCTAAATCTAAGCTGACAGTACAGGTTTATAACAATGAAAGACAGAAACAGGTCATCTGTTGGTTAGCTCGTAACCTGATTACAAACCACCTGTTTGCTTGAAAAACAAATGTGGCAATATATACACAGAATCTGGTAGTGCCTCAACCTACTTTGAATACTTTCATATGAGTTGTGGATTACAAACCTTCTGTTTGCTTAAACAAATGTGGCAATATATACACAGAATCTGGTAGTGCCTCAGTCTACTTTGAATATTTTCATATGAGCTCTGGTATCCCCACCATTAGCTTCCAAAAGGAAATTACTATGCAAGTTCTCAGAATATACTATTGTCTTTGGAACACTTCAAACAGAAGGGTGGTAACCAGAATACCTGAAGCAGGTAGATCATCTAATGACTTACATGAAACTGCTTTCGTATCATCTAGTTATTAAAATGTTTACCACGTTGATGCCACATTTGTTTGAAAACACTACTAAATACCATAAACATTATGGGAGGATGGCTAATGACTCATACTATTTGGTACCAGGCAAGTTAAAACAGAGAAAATGAAAACCAGAAACTAGTATCAAGTGGTTCCAATATGAATGATGCTGCAAGGTTGAGATTTCATTTCTGAGAAATGTTTTTAGCAACTCTGGTTAGGCAGATTCTCAATATGTTTATCATCTCTGGTTAGGTAGACTTTCTACTCTGGGAAACCTGCAGATGTTTGCTCTAAAACTGACAAAGGGATTTTGGCATGAGTGGCGTGGAACAAATTAAGTAGTGGGTTATCTTCTTCAAAAAGCTCGTGAGACGCCAGGCACGGTGGCTCACACCTGTAATTCCAGCACTTTGGGAGGCCAAGGAGGGCGGATCACCTGAGGTCGGGTGTTGGGAACAGGCCTCCAAATCTGGCCATAAACTGGCCCCAAAACTGACCATAAACAAAATCTCTGCAGCACTGTGACATGTTCGTGATGGCCATGATGCCCAAGCTGAAGGTTGTTGGTTTACCAGAACGAGGGCAAGGAACACCTGGCCCACCCAGGACAGAAAACTGCTTAAGTTGTTCTTAAACCACAAACAATAGCATGAGGGATCTGTGCCTTAGGGACATGTTCCTGCTGCAGATAACTAGCCAGATCCATCCCTTTGTTTCAGCCCATCCCTTTATTTCCCGTAAGGAATACTTTTAGTAAATCTTACGACTGGCTTGCTGTCAATAAATATGTGGGTAAATCACTGTTCGAGGCTCTCAGCTCTGATTTCCCACTCCACACTCTATATTTCTGTGTGTGTGTCTTTAATTCCTCTAGCACCGCTGGGTTAGGGTCTCCATGACTGAGCTGGTCTCAGCAAGCAGCACCCAACGTGGAGACTCAAACCCAGGTCAAAGGGTCACTGGAGCAATGGTTGGAGAACATGGAACTAAGCTGGAGGACACTCAAGTACTCTCAAGCAATCCCCCTGGTGAGTAAGAAGGGGAGCTTGGAAGCATCTGGGTAACAATGGGACAAGTGTGGGCTCTGGTTCCTTCCACCTTGGAACCTTTTCACACTAATAATAAGGGGGAAGGAGAGTATAACAAAGTAACAGAAGAAGTAACAGAGCAGGCTTGTTTGCCAGCTAAAGCTAAAGTAGCAAAGGAGGAAGAAGTTCATCCCTACCCTTCTGCATCCCCTCCTTATTTTGAAGAAAAAGAGTGGCCTGACCCTCCAGATCTTTTCAGGACACTGGGTGAAAAGTAGTTGCCCCAGTGACTGTTCGAGCAGCGCCTGGAGTGACCACTGTCAGTTCTATTCAGGCAGGAATCCAGCAAGTTAGAAGAGAGGGTGATTTAGAGGCTTGGCAGTTCCCTGTTAGAATACACCCCCCAGATCAACAGGGAAATATTATAGCTACATTTGAGCCTTTTCCTCTTAAATTCGGGAAACGCCATGAGGGGCCTGTCCCAGGCCCCATTCCAAACCGGGGCATTTCCAGTTCAGGCCATTCCCTCAGCCCTGTACAATGTCTGTCCCCCGCCACAGCCAGTAGTGCCGCAGTAGATTTATGCTGCACAAAAGCTGTGAGCCTGCTGCCTGGGGAACTCCCACAAAAAGTTCCAACAGGGGTCTGTGGACCCTTGCCAGTGGGGATGATAGGATTACTTCTAGGAAGGTCTAGTTTAAATTTAAAAGGAGTACAAATACAAACAAGAGTCATTGATTCAGATTACAATGCGGAAATTCAAATTGTTATATCTACTTCTGTTCCCTGGAAAGCAGAGCCAGCAGAGCGTATAGGACAGCTCCTGATTGTGCCATATGTGGAAATGGGGAAAAGTGAAATTAAATGGAGGATTTGGAAGTACAAATAAACAAGGCAAAGCCACTTATAGGGTGAATCAAATTACTGATAAACGTCCTACCTGTAAAATAACTATTCAGGGAAAGAAATTTAAAGGTTTGGAGCAGACATTTCAATCACTTCTCTACAGCACTAGCCGTCTGTGTGGCCACTTCAACCCACTCAATGTAACATAGTTGGAGTTGGTAAAGCCCCTGAAGTAGAACAAAGTAGTTATATTTTGCATTGTGAAGGGCCCGATGGGCAACCTGGGACTATTCAACCAGTTATAACTTCTGTACCTATAAATGTATGGGGAAGAGATTTATTACAACAATGGGGAGCACAAGTTCTAATTCCAGAGCAGTTATACAGCCCTCAGAGTCAACATATGATGCATGAAATGGGGTATGTCCCTGGTATGGGACTAGGAAAAAAAATTGCAAGGTTTAAAGGAACCGCTTCAAGTGGAAAGACAAAGTTCCCGCCAAGGTTCAGGATATCATTTTTTATGGTGGCCACTGTTAAGTCTCCAGAACCTATACCTTTAAAATGGTAAACAGATAAGCCAATTTGGATAGAACAATGGCTACTAAGTAAAGAGAAACTGGACGCTTTAGAGGAATTAGTTACTGAATAATTAGAAAACGGACACATACCTCCAACATTTTTCTCTTGGAATTCTCCAGTTTTCGTAATTAAGAAAAAAATCAGGTAAATGGAGAACGTTAACTGATTTAAGAATCATTAATTCAGTTATACAACCTATGGTGACATTACAACCAGGATTGCCTTCTCCTGCTATGATTCCAAAAAATTGGCTTTTAATAGTCATAGATTTAAAAGACTGTTTCTTTACTATCCCCTCAGCTGAGCAAGACTGTGAATGGTTTGCATTTACAATTCCTGCAGTAAACAACCTGCAGCCTGCTAAGTGTTTTCATTGGAAAGTGTTGCCACAAGGCATGTTATACAGTCCAGCAATTTGCCAGACTTATGTAGGGCAAGCAATTGAACGTACTTGTAAAAAATTTTCACATTGTTACATTATTCATTATATGGATGATATACTTTGTGCTGCCCCCACTCAAGCCTCCAGTGTTATGATCACTTGTAAAATTCGATTTCTCATGCTGATTTAATTATAGCTCATAATAAAATTCAGACTACTACTCCTTACTCCTACTTGGGGACCTTAGTAAATGACACTACCATTGTGCCACAGAAAGTAACCATACATAGGAATCAACTGAAAACATTAAATGACTTTCAAAAATTACCAGGGGACATTAATTGGATATGACCTGCTCTAGGCATTGCTACCTATGCCATTAGTAATCTATTTTCTATTCTTAGAGGAAATACTAGTCTCACTAGACCTTGGCAATTAACAAAAGAAGCTAAGGCAGAGCTGCAGCTAATCAAAAAGCAAGTCCATAAAGCTCAAATAAATAGAATAGGCCCAGAGAAGACTCTAGATTTGCTAATTTTTCCAACTCAGCATTCACCTACTGGTGTTATTGTTCAAGAGCAAGATCTTGTAGAGTGGCTTTTTCTTCCACATACTAATTCACGGACTCTAACTCCTTATTTGTATCAAATCGCTACTATGATAGGAAATGGGAGAACTCGGATTGTTAAATTACATGGATATGATACTGGAAAAATTATTGCCCCTCTCACAAAGGCATAAATACAGCAAGCTTTTATAAATAGTCTTACTTGGCAAACTCATTTAGCTGACTTTGTGGGTATTCTCGATAATCATTTTCCTATATCAAAACTGTTTCAATTTTTGAAATTAACTAATTGGATCCTCCCTAAAACAACTAAATTTAAACCAATTGAAAGTGCTCAGAATGTTTTTGCAGATAGGTCTAGTAATGGTAAATCCTTTTATTCTGGATCGAAAGGTAAAGTTTTTCAGACACCCTCTACTTCAGCTCAAAAAGCAGAGCTTGTAGCTGTAATTGAGGTCAATTGAATCTAGCGTTATTAACTTTAAATTTTTTAAGCCTGCCAAAGGCCAGATGCTAAACAGAATCTACAGAAACCAACTGCAAAGACAGAAGCAGAACAACTGATTGGTGGAGAGATCCAATAACAAAAAGTTGGGAAACAGGTAAAATAGTAACTTGGGATAGAGGTTATGCTTGTGTTTCTCCAGGACTGAATCAACAGCCGATTTGGATACCATTAAGACACCTGAAACCTTATCATGAGCCGGATGCCAAGGAAGAGATTCCGGGAGGATCCTGAGGACCCCCCGGTTGCAGCCATGTTGAGACCGATGCTGAGGAAGACCCCAACTGTCATGAGCAACACCCGTCAAACACAGCCACCCACCTGGGGACAGATCAAGAAGCTGTCACAGATGGCGGAAGAAAACCTGAGGAAAGCAGGACAACCAGTCACAATGAGTAATTTAATGGTAGCTATGATAGTGGTGATCACCACTGCCGTGAGTATTCCTTCAACAAGGGCTGACATAGAGAACAATTATACTTATTCGGCATATTTCTCAAGCTTGGCTGGCAATAATGCCTGGATGTAATCTCTCTATGACACAGTTACACATGTTTTCTTATCTCAGTATTTACCATAATGAATCTGCTCCTTTAATTGAGGCGTACTGCCCTCAAAAACCTATTTGTAAACAAAATTGAACCTGGCCAGAAAAAATGAACGTACTTGTTTGGGAAGATTGCGTTGCAGAACAGGCAGAGATGCTGCGCAATGATTCCTATGGAATCATTATTAATTGGTCCCCTAAGGTGATGTTTAGCATGAATTGCACCTCTCAGTCTGCATGCCACAGCCACACTATGTCCAGCTGGTCTAAACAAAACAGTCAGATGGTAGAAATGGTAGGAAGTACAGCAAGAGTTCCTATTATCTGGAACCATGGTGGCATAGTGGCACCTCATCCTCAAATGATATGACCTGTTGTAGAAGCGAAACATGATTTGTGGAAACTATTAATAGCTCTTAATAAGATCAAAAATTGGGAAAGAATAAAAAAGCATCTAGAAGGACACTCTACAAACTTATCAATGAATGTTGCAAAATTAAAAGAACAAATATTTAAAGCATCCCAGGCACATCTGACCTTAATGCCAGAAACTGGAGTGCTTGAAGGAGCTGCAGACAGATTAGCAGCTAGTAACCCATTAAAATGGATAAAAACACTTGGAAACTCTGTGATTTCAATAATGATTATGTTTTTAATCTGTGTTGTTGGTCTCTGTATAGTCTGCAAATGCGGATCCTGACTCCTGTGAGAAGTAGCTCACCATGAGGAAGCTGCCTTTGTTTTTATCACTTTGCAAAACAAAAAAGGGGGACATGTTGGGAACAGTCCCCCAAATCTGGCCATAAACTGGCCCCAAAACTGGCCATAAACAAAATCTCTGCAGCACTGTGACATGTTCGTGATGGCCATGATGCCCACGCTGAAGGTTGTTGGTTTACCAGAATAAAGGCAAGGAACACCTGTCCCACCCAGGGCAGAAAACCACTTAAGGTGTTCTTAAACCACAAACAATAGCATGAGGGATCTGTGCCTTAGGGACATGTTCCTGCTGCAGATAACTAGCCAGACCCATCCCTTTGTTTCAGCCCATCATTTTATTTCCCATAAGGAATATTTTTAGTAAATCTTATGACTGGCTTGCTGTCAATAAATATGTGAGTAAATCTCTGTTAGAGGTTCTCAGCTCTGAAGGCTGTGAGACCCCTGATTTCCCACTCCATGCTCTACATTTCTGTGTATGTGTATAATTCCTCTAGCACTGCTGGGTTAGGGTCTCCACCACCAAGCTGGTCTTGGCAATCGGGAGTTTGAGACCAGCCTGACCAACATGGAGAAACCCTGTCTCTACTAAAAAAAAAAAATACAAAAATTAGCCAGGTGTGGTGGCACATGCCTGTAATCCCAGCTACTTGTGAGGCTGAAGCAGGAGAATTGCTTGAACCCGGGAGGCGGAGGTTGTGGTGAGCCAAGGTTGGGCCACTGCACTCCAGCCTGGGCAACAAGAGTGAAACACTGTCTCATTAAAAAAAAAAAAGAAAAAGAAAAAAGCTCTTAAGAGCACATAAACATAGGAACTTTGTGAAGTCTGAGAACAAAACAAAAACAACATCACTAACAGACCATAAAATTAGAAATCAGTCACAAAATGCCAGTCAAAATATCCAAGAATTTATGGTTGAGGATTGAATGAAATTCACAAAATATTTAGACCTGAATTTTATATATGCACATATCAAAACTTGCAAAATGTAGCTGATGTGGTATTTTGAAGAAGAAGAGATAAAAAGTAATCAATTCAAAAAATTATACTACAGAGTAAACTCAAAGAAAGTAGAGGAAAAGAATGAATTAAAGATCTGTGTTTATAAATAAAAATAAAAGTAACAGAACAAAAAGATGGGCGTTAGAAAATAGTCATTTCTGACCTCTGGTCAAATAAAGGGAAAAAAGCAAAAAATTAGCTACATTAGGAATATAAATGGGGACAATACTACAGATAACATAGTTTTAGAAGACTAAAATGTATTATATGTATACAAGGGAATAGTATAATGTTTAAAAAGAATTAGATAAACATGTACCAAACAAGCCTCAAAAAATACAACTAGCAGAGATATTCCTAGAAGGAATCCTTTAGTCAATATGCACAAAGCATTTAAGCATTTCATTGTTTTTGTTTTTTTGATTTTGTCTTTGTTTTTTTGAGACAGAGTCTTGCTCTGTTGCCCAGACCGGAGTGCAGTGGCACAATCTTGGCTCACTGCAACCTCCGCCTCCCTGGTTCAAGCGATTCTCCTGCCTCAGCCTCCCAAGTAACTGGGATTACAGGTGCACACCACCACACCTGGCTAATTTTTGTATTTTTAGTGGAGATGGAGTTTCTCCATGCTGGCCAGGCTGGTCTGGAGCTCCTGACCTCAAGTGATCCACCTGCCTCAGCTTCCCAAAGTCCTGGGATTACAGGAGTGAGCCACTGCACACAGCCTTCATTGTACCTCTTTTTGTCACTAGAGGTACATTTTGTTCTAATAACTAAGCCCCCAAAGCATCCTTTTAAACTTTATAGTTTTGTAAAACGATTAAAAATAACATTTTCCACCAATGACACAGATAAAATTTTAAAGTGTGGTCATATTATTCCATTCTTATTTTAAGGATATACATATATATATAATTTGTATGTGGATATGATTTTTTGAATGGTGAACAGAAACTTAGTGGTCAGGTAGCTGGATGCGGTGGCTCACGCCTGGTAATCCCAGCACTTTGGGAGGCCCAGGTGGGTGGATCACACGAGGTCAGGAGTTCCAGGCCAACCTGGCCAATATGGTGAAACCCAGTCTTTACTAAAAATACAAAAAATTAGCTGGGCGTGGTGGTGGACGCCTGTAATCTCAGCTACTCGGGAGGCTGAGGCAGGAGAATCACTTGAACCCAGGAGGCAGAGGTTGCAGTGAGCCGAGATCCGGCCATTGCACTCCAGCCTGGGCAACAAGAGTGAAACTCCACCTCAGGAAAAAAAAAGAAAAAAAAAGAAAGAAAGAAAAGAAACTTAGTGCTCAGATGGCAGCAATAGGAGGGGAGGCAGAAGATAATTTATTTTTCATTTCATATCCTTCAATTATCAGAAATTTTGTCATATGCGTTTCTATTTTACGCTGTGTTTCATTGATTCTAAAATGCCTTTTCTTCATAACCCTGAAATTGGAGTGTTTTTTACAATCATTGGTATGTCACATTTTTCTCTGGCTTGTGGTAATGAGTTAAAATGATGAATTGTAAAATCAATATCATCTCAGGAGTAATGAAAAATAGTTTAATAGTGAATGAAGAAGTATGTAATTTTTTTTTTTTTTTTTTTTTTTTTTTTTTTTTTTTTTTGAGACGGAGTCTCGCTCTGTAGCCCAGGCTGGAGTGCAGTGGCCGGATCTCAGCTCACTGCAAGCTCCGCCTCCCGGGTTCACGCCATTCTCCAGCCTCAGCCTCCCGAGTAGCTGGGACTACAGGCGCTGCCACCTCGCCCGGCTATTTTTTGTATTTCTTAGTAGAGACGGGGTTTCACCGTGTTAGCCAGGATGGTCTCGATCTGCTGACCTCGTGATCCGCCCATCTCGGCCTCCCAAAGTGCTGGGATTACAGGCTTGAGCCACCGCGCCCGGCCAGAAGTATGTAATTTTAACGGTTCACATTTACTCTTGGGTATGTTTCCAGAGGATAATTGAATGGGGATAGATTTTAAATAGCGTTATTTAATTGGATACTTCCGTAATTTAGTGACCAACTTCTGTATACAACAAGGTACTGTGCTTTGAGGCTGACTGGAGAATACAGAGAAGAACGAAATAGTCTCTGATCGTACTTTCTCCACGGATGTAAGTGTCCGGGCTTTAGTGGGGGAATGATACTCTTCATGAGAAATTCATTTTTTAAAAAGGCGTAGAAACCTGACCAGCGGCTGTCAGCTGCAGCTCATCAACCACAGAATTCCGAATACGCCGGCACATCAGCGAGCTGGCTTATGAGAAGGGGCTGCGGCTGAGCTTTCCTAGAAACAGCTATTTGGGGACCCATTTCCTGTTGGAGTCTGAAAGACGCACCCACCGGAGCCACTGGCAAAGCAACTTAAGCTGCAGGCTCCTCCTGCCCACACCCCAGCCGCGACGTGCCCTGGGGGCCCTTAGCGGACTGCCACGCGAGTGTCCCCGCCTTGTGCCTTTAATTTAGCCAAACTCCTGTAATATCAGGCCCGGCGTGGTGGTTCACGCCTGTAATGCCAACACTTTAGGAGGCCCAGGCAGGAGGATCGTTGAGGCCAGAAGTGAAATTAGCCGGACATGGTGGCGCGCGCCTTTCTAACTGTCCCAGCTAATCCAGAGGCTGGGACGAAACGGTCGCCTGAGCCCGGGAGATCGAGGCTGCAGTGAGCCGTGTTGGCGCCACTGCACGCCAGCCTGGGCGACAGAGCAAGACCCTGCCTCAAAACAAAACAAACTGTAATATCGTCCAAGAACGTATGAAGGACACTTGGAAAGTCACCAGGCCACTTCTCTCCTGGGCGTCCACGGCCGGAGAACGCCGGCCTCACCTGCAGACGCGCGCCCTCCTCCCAGGCTGCGCAGGTGACCTTGGCGGGAGGCGCGGGAGAGGAAAGAGCTCCGCTAGGCCGCGAGCGGAGGAAGCGGGAGAAGCCGCTCTTCCTATTACACTCGCAGTCCGCTGGTGGGGGAAACGAGTGTCCGGCGTATGAAACGCCTAACTTCGCGAAATAGAGACGCATAAAACTTCAAGAATTCTGTCCAAACTCAAGGCCCTTTCTCATTTAAGGGCAACCCTGTCACTACATCATAAACTTTTAAATCCATGATCCCCACGTTACGAAAGCATAAGTCCCTTGCAGACTTTTAGCGAAAACTGAACTTTGCCGGTGTCCCACACGAAGGGAGGGAGGACGGGAGGCCACGCCAGGACTGCGGGGGCTGCAGGGCTGCAGGGCTGCAGGGCGTGGACGCATCCTGGCCGGGGCGTCCACTGTCGACGTCTCCACATCCCAGGAGGGTCGAGACGGCCGCGGGAAGCAGCCGGCGAGCCGCGCGGCCCCGTTCCAAGGACCCCGCCAGTCTGAGTCTGAGTCACTGACAGCTTCGCGGGTCAACGGCGCCCAGAGGAAAAAACTTCTCATTTGGACTCCTAGGCCCGGCAGTGGCCAGCGGCCAGGGCCCCTGAACGGGGCGGGCCGGGGCGGGGCGCACAGAGCCAGAGGGGCTTGCGGAAGGCGGCGGAGGGACCGCGGGGAAGGGTCGGTGAGCGGCGGCCGCGCCAAGACTCTCACTGCGCGCCGGGGGGCGCCCTTCCCCGCTCGCGCCCGCGCGCTCGCGCGCCCCAGTCCCGCCCCGCCCGGCGCACCGCGCCAGACACAGAGCTCGCCGGGGGTCGCTCGGACCCTGATCTTGCCCGCGGGCACCCCGCGCTCTGCCTGCCGCGACGACCAGCTGCCCGACCAGCAGAAGTTGGGAGAGAGGGTGGAGCGGAGCAGCCCGAGGCGGGGCACCTCCTGGAGCAGCGCAGTGCGGATCCCGGGACAATGGGGCCGCGGCGGCTGCTGCTGGTGGCCGCCTGCCTCTGTCTGTGCGGCCCGCTGTTGTCCGCCCGCACGCGGGCCCGCAGGCCAGGTGAGAGCCGCACGGGAATGGGGCGCGCGGGCGGAGGGACGCTGAGGGGAGACTGCGGGGGTCCCGGTTGCGTCTTCTCCTCAACCCTGCCTCAGTTTCCTCCGAAAGCCAAACTGGCATTTGGGCTGAGATCTAGAGTTTTTCCCAGTCACGTTTAGGTGGGGCGTGCCACCCCCTTCGCGGGCCCAGCCGATGCCCCTTTGGACTCGATCTTGGAGGGTGCAGCCCGCCTGCCACTGGATGTTGGATACGGAGGAGGTTGGAGCGGAAGCCCCTGGGGGAGCCTGCGGTCCTGCGTTGCACTTGTCATTGTGTAGCCTGTTTCTCCCAGGACCACCCCCAAAAAGAAAAGGTCTCACGTTACTCCACCAATAAACGTTCCGATCTTTTCAACATAAATTGGCGAACCGCTGCCGCTGAAGTTTTGCTTTGTTGGAAGTTTTTTTTCTTGCACATTTTACAGGCGAGAAAAGTGGTGTAGAGAAAAGCCCTGGCAGTCCCTTGGCATGTTTAGCAGAGAATCAGTACCAGCAGCCCCCGTCTTGTGTCCAGGAGGTGCTCGGTGCGAGATGTATGGTGACAATAGCAGGGGCTCCGCGTGGTGGGGGGTTGGGGGAGGGAAGGGGGCAGGAGGAGGATTTTATTGTTACCTAGAACCCATTCCTTCTAAGTGAGTTGAAGAGAGAGATCCCTCCCCAGGACCAAGCTCCCTCGAACACTGTGGGATCCAAGTATTTCTGATCCGCTGCAAGAAGGTTGCTCCCCTAGAATATTTTCCCCACTGGTAGTCTATTTTTAAGTATCTGGCTACTTGACCAAATAAATAAATTTGATTAATTTATGTGGTCAAATATTTTCTATATTCCTCTCCCCAAAAGCAGGACAGATGAGATGTTTTTAGTCTGTAAAGGCACTCATTAGAAAGTGAGAAAAGTGTTTTGAATTTCCTAATAACAGTAGTATTTTATAAGCTTTGAGCCATTTTTTTTTTTACGCTGAAAGAAGTTCTAGCGGGTTTTCTTGTTATCGCTAAAAGAATGTGCACTCTCTATTGCTCCCACACTCAAAAAAAAAGTGTAGACACATCAAGATTAAGAGGTGACAAAGACATAGCATGTTCTTGCCTCTCTGTCTTTGTTCACGGTGAGTTTTGAGATGCTTTTGGGAAAACTAAGAGCTCCAGACAGGGGCCCAGTGTTTAGCAGTAACTAGCCTGCCTGCAGATAAGTGAGCATTGTTGTTGAGAGTGTTTGAGAGAACGCCGAGAACTGCTGAAAAGTTGTTTGCGATGAGATATAATTTCACATAACATTATGTGATTTGCTCAATTTAGTTGGAGACAAGCTCTTGAGAATCCAGTGTTTTGTTTGAGATTTGGATCATGGGGTGGAAAACAGGGCTTATAGAAATGCTGCATCCATTGTAGCCACCCTTTCTCACAGTAGCCTACCAGCAAGGTGTGTAGCCTCATTAAGGAGTGAAGTTAAAGGGTGCTGGTTTCCGCCAAGCGTCTTACATCCTCATGGGAGGAGTGGTGCATGTTAATATGGACAGTGCTGGTGTAGACAGAAAGGCAAGTGGACCACCTTAGCTAGTTTATCAACACTGGATTCTGGAACCACTTTGGGAGGGAAAGACGAAAGGAGTATGATAGAGGAAAAGGAGCGCTTGCTAAGTGCAGTATTCCATGTCAAGCCCTGGGCCAGAAGGAATTTTCACTTAGATTGTCTCATTTCACCTTGTCAGAACACCTTGTTAAGGTGGATGTTTATCCCCTTTTGCTGATTCTGAAACTAAGACTCAGAAACAGTGGCAAAGCAAATGGAGGGGGGTGGGGGAAGGGGCATGGGGTGGTGGGGAGGAGGCGTGGGGTGTGGGCAGTCCACCCACCCTGGGTGTAAGCAATTAGGAATAAGTGGGGCTTTGTCTTTAGAAAATTTAAAATCACCAGTAAAATCAACCTAAGATAGGTTTACTTTTTATTACCACCATGCATTGGCAATTCTAAACATTGTCTGTCATAAGGTGGTGGTGCCGGGACTCCAAAGCATCCAGCGGTGCCTCCCATCCTTGAGCCGCCACTGCTCTGATAGAGTTTATTGCCCAGGATTACCAGCTCTGTGTGCTAAGAGGGGCTGTGGAGCCCTCCCAGGGCTGGCCCTGACCACCAAGCTGAGCCTTCCTGCAGCACTTTCCGACTTTTTGTTCCCACTCATTTTGGCATTTCCTGCCTTGTCACTTTGTGTGTGTGTCTCATTTTCCCAGCTAAGATTATAAAGTTTTATTTATCCCCATGGTGACTAAAACAAATGTTCACTCAGCAGATAGTTGTTGAGAAATGTGTAAATTCATCAACAAGTTTACATTCCTTTGTCTAAACAATTTAAGTGAGGTGACATGTAATCATTAAAAGGGCCAACATGCAAAAGTAAAAGGTGATCTTTATGAATTTTATGAGGCTCTTAGAGGGTTAAAGGTTTCAAGAATAGCTGGTGGTGGCTATGACAGAGAGAACTCGGTGGGCAATTCCACTTGCTAACCTCCTACCCACAGAGTCAAGCCCAATTCTGTGGCATGGAATGAAGTGCTCCTCCCCTTGCAAGAGGGTCCCCAGCCCCTCTCCAGCCATCTCCTGTTACTCACCCTCCAGTTCATCCAGCCCCATCCTCTAGATCTTCCCTTCAAGGAGCTATACTTTCTCTGGCTTCTGTCCCCATGCCATTCCCTCTGGCCAGAATGCCCTCCCCATATCCCATACCTGCCACGTTCATGTTTAATTAAAAACAGCCACCATCTGTGGAGCACTGAATGCAGCTAACACCCTGCTTAGGGACGTTATGCATACTATCTTATTTATTTCTCACAACAGCCCTTTGAGCAGATGTCATCCTCATTTTACTGGTTATAAAACAGAGACCCAGAATGGTTGAGTCCCAAGTTGAGAAAGAGGTGGTATTGGGACTGGGTGCAGTGGCTCACACCCGTAATCCCAGCACTTTGGGAGGCCAAGGCGAGTGGATCATTTGAGGCCAGGAGTTTGAGACCAGCCTGACCAACATGGTGAAACCCTGTCTCTACCAAAAATAAAAAATTAGCTGGGTGTGGTGGTGCACACCTGTAGTCCCAGCTACTCGGGAGGCTGAGGCACCAGAATTGCCTGAACCCAGAAGGCAGAGGTTGCAGGGAGCCGAGATCGTGCCCCTGCACTCCAGTCTGAGCAACAGAGTGAGACTGTCTCTCAAAAAAAAAAAAAAAAAAAAAAAAAGAGATGGAATTGGGAGTTGACCACAGGCCTGTCTCTCCGGAGTGCGGGCTTTCTCTAACACCTCCCATAGAAAGGAAGCCATCTAGACTCCCAGCCCCTCTTACAGTAGAGAAGTAACCCCACTGTGTTCCCTAGTACCCCTAGAGGCAAAGTCTGTGCCCTATTGCCTTGGTAACCCAGGCCCAGCACAGGGAGGTATTTCATAAGCATTTATGCATGGACTGTGGTATTCTCTCATTTACTTTGCTAATGGATGATAAGGCAGGCTCTAAAGATCCCTGCTCATGGATACGCTAATTAATCAGATGTTACAAGAGATATCGCTAGTAAACCTAAACAGAAAGACACAAAACTGAGCAGTGGTTCTACCCTAAGCAGACCAGGAAGCTCTATAAAGCCTGAAAGTCAGATTTCTTTTTTTTTTTTTTTTTTTTTTTTTTGGTTCTGTCGCCCCTAAGTGCAGTGGCCGGACCAGCTCAAAGCTCTTTATAAAGCTGAAAGTCAGATTTCTTATGTTTCACCATATTAGCCAGGATGGCGATCTCCTGACCTCGTGATCGCCCATCTCGGTCCCAAAATTTTCTTAGCCCTACTATGAGCCAGCAAGTAATTTTCTACCCTACTATCTGTCTCTCTCCCCCCCCTCCCCGATCTCTCTCTAATATTTTTTAGTGGCTTTGCCTTTATTTTTATAGAACATATTAGCATAGCAGGTTTTCAGGGTCTGGGTGCAGTGGCTCACACCTGTAATCCCAGCACTTTGGGAACCCTAGGCCAGATGATCACTTGAGACCAGCCTAGGCAAAATAGCAAGACCCCATCTCTATCAAAAAAATAATTAAAAATTAGCCAGGCACAGTGGTGTGCACCTGTAGTCCCAGCACCTGGGAGACTGGGAGGATGGCCTGAGCCCAGGAGTTCAAGGGGGCAGGGAGCCATGGTCACGTGACTACACTCTAGCCTGGGCAACAGAGCCGGAGAGACGCTGTCTTCCAAATATTTAATGCATAAAAATTTTACATTTTAATTAATCATTTAAATTTTAAAAAATAAAAATAATAAAATTGAGATAAAATTCACGTAACATAAAGCTAACCATTTTAAAGTGTACAATTCAGTGGGTATTTACTACATTTACAGTGTACAATGTACACTATAAACCCCTACCTACTTCCAAAACACTGTCATCTCCCCGAAAGGAAACCAGTAAGCAGTCAGATCCCATTCTCCCTTCCCCCTACCTCCAGGAACCACCAGTTTGCCTTTTGTCTCTATGGATTTACCTATTTTTGATATTTCATATCAATAGAATCATATAATATGTGGTCTTAGTGTCTGAGGAACTTAACTTTATATGGGTGAAAGTTGCTGTTGCTGTTTTTTGAGACAGGGTCTAGCTCTCTTACTCGGGCTGGAGTGCAGTGCCACAAACTTGACTCGCTGCAACCTCTGTCTCCCAGGCTCAAACTATCCTCCTAACTCAGCCTCCAGAGTAGCTGGGCCACAGGCACCCGCCACCAGGCCTGGCTAATTTTTGTATTTTTGATAGAGATGAGGTTTTATCACATTGCCCAGGCTCATCTCCATCTCCTGGGATCAAGTGATCCACCTACCTTGGCCTCCCAAAGTGCTAGAAGTACAGGCGTGAGCCACCATGCCCAGTCTTTAACTAGTCTTCATGAGTACCCAGGCTCCCCTTCCGTTGCAGATACTCACAAAAACACCCTTGTTAGAAGAGTTATTAGGACCCAGGGCCGTGGTTTATTTTTGACTATGATGCCAGTGTAGAGGACTCCATAGTTTTACCCTTCATAATTTTCTGTTGGTTTCCTTTTTTGTGATTTCTTTCATTCTGCCTTTTTCTTTCTCTTGCTTGTGCCTAAAACTGTCGTCATAAATAACTCTCCATATATACGGAGATTTTTTTTTTCTGGGTATGAGCTTTCACTTCCCCAAATACCCTCTCCCACACTGACCTGGTCATGGTACTTGGAGGAAGCCACTTAAAGGGCTCTGACAGTCCTATATACATTATTTGCTTTCAAAAGTAAGTGGCCTTTTGACACAACAGGAATAATCTGTAATTTGCCCTTGAAAACAAATTTATATAACTTTAGGAAAAGACATTATGTAATCTATTTATATTTCAAGTCTATGATGAATTAAAAATCAGGTATTCTAGTATTGTAGAATAACGTTTACCAGTACAGTGTTTTCCTGTTTGGTAACCTACAGTAAGAACTGTAGAAATAACACTTTACATTGTGATATGGTTAGGGGTATGTGTCTTCAATAAATATGTGTGGACAATCATAGTGTATATGTAAACATGAAACAAAAGTTGTACCAAACAGTGCCCACCTTTACTGCACTGTATGCATTTTGATATTTTCTACCCTATAGTCTATTTTTAATGCTTATTGCAATCGTGTGAATTGATTTCATAATCATTGCTAAATCTATACCATAATTTAAAACCCAACGCAGCAGCTGCAGTGAATATTCCTATGGTAGCCAAATCAAAGGCCTTATTAGCTTTTCAGGAAGAGTTCTGTTTTCCTGGAACTGTTGCTTATTATTGTTCTTATCATGTCTAGAACCTAATTGATTTGAGTTCCGATATACAAACTGCAGAAGGACTTGGGCAGGGGTGGGCATGGGGACAGTTTTTGTAGTACAGTGCACAGTACTTTGTACAGTACAAAGCTGTCGCCATCCCCAACCCTGGGGAGGAATTGGTGATCATTAACATCCTTGACTGTGAATTAGTTTTCATTTTAGCTAGATGTCTTGTTGGAGAGTAGAGAGCCGCATTCCCAAGACGGAGAGCTCAGGACCTGTAACTTAGTGGAGAACAGACCTGGAGGAACAGGGAACGTCGGGGAGTCAGAGTAGTTCCCAGGCAAGGCCTGCTGGCATCCTCACCCCATGTCAGGCTCTGGCCTCCAGGCTGCTCCCGGCAAGAGCCCACACACTTTGCTTATGTAGTCTTCATGCCTGCTGTGGCATTAGGTACACCTGCGTTTAATTCCCTGCAACTTCCCTTCTCCCAGCTTCCTCTTAGGCTTGCTTTCCTATACTTCCAGAGGAGTACCTGCTCCAGGACATGGAATGGGAGGAGAGGAGGCCTCTGATATTGGCAGCTTCTTGTGACCCCCCAGTCAGTCAAGAATTCTCCCTTTAGGCTGGGCACGGTGGCTCACGCCTGTAATCCCAGCACTTTGGGAGGCCGAGGCGCAGATCACTTGAGGTCAAGAGTTGGAGACCAGCTTGACCAACATGGCGAAACCCCGTCTCTACTAAAAATACAAAAATCAGCCAGTCATTCCAGCTACTTGGGAGGCTGAGGCAGGAGAATCTCTTGAACCCACAAGGCAGAGGTTGCAGCAAGCCAAGATCGTGCCATTGCACTGCAGCCTGGGAGACAGAGTGAGACTCTGTCTGTATCAAAAAAAAAAAAAAAAGGGAGGGGGGAGGGGAATTTTATCTTTAATTCTGCTTTTTCTGTAGCAGAGATTTTTGTTCACTTACTGCTGTTGCATCTGCTCCATCTAGAACGGTGTTTTAAAGATGTATTTTTCTGTTTTGTCCTTGAATGTCTCCCTGCTATCTCTCTCGTGTGTGTAAGGGCTGAGTTGTTGGCGTGTGTGATTGGTGTGCAGCCAAAGTCAGTAGGACCCCAGAATTCCCAAGCAACACCTTTTGGCATCATCACGTTAGCTAGTCATTCACATGTCCACATACTGCCTACTGTAGCTAAAAGGATAGGCAGATTCATTTGTTTGGTGAAATGCTAAGAGAAAAAGATGTTCCTCTTTTAGGAGTAGGTCAGGAATCACAGTTTTTAAAGAGAGAATAGTGTGGTGGGGTCAAAAGTTATGACCTTTGGAGCTGGGCAGATCTAGATTCAAATCCCGGCTCCTCTACTTCATAGCTGTGTGACTTTGGATTAGTTACTTAGCCTCTCTGTGCCTCCATGTTGTCATTTATAAAATGGTAGTCATAATGCTCATCTCATAGAAATGTTAGAGTTACGGGAACTAAGGCAAGTGAAGTATCAGGCACATAGCAGGTGCTCAAAAAAATGGTAAGGTTTTTTCATACACCAATCCTTCCATATTCCAGAAAAGCTTTTGAAGAATTGATACCAAATAAATTATGTAAATATAAGACAATCTTCACACAAACATGCAAGAACATTTTTCCCTTCAGAATTAGGACAAAAGAAAAAAGCAAAAACCCTTGGCCCTTAACTTCTAGTGGCAAATAAACATGCATAAAGTATTTGTTTATTTTTTTAACTTTTATTATGGGAGTTTTTATACATACCCAAAAATGAACAGTATAGTTACTCCCTCTACCCATCATCCAACTTCAGTATTATTTATATATGACCAATCTTGTTTTATCTAAACCCTCAACTGTCCTCCTCCCTCAACTATATAATTTTAAAGCAAATCCCAGGTATCATATTATGTCATTCATAAATACATCAGTAAACATCCTTAGAGGTTAGAATTCTTTTTTTCACATAACCACAATACAATTATAATACCTAGAAAATGAACAATTCCTTTTGTTTTTTGTTTGTTTGTTTGCTTCGAGACACATTCTTACTCTGTTGCTAAGGCTGGAGACCAATGGCACAATCATGGCTTACCCACAGCCTCAACCTCCTGGGCTCAAGCAATCCTCCTGCCTCAGCCTCCAAAGTAGCTGGGACTACAGGCACACACCACCACAACCAGCTAATTTTTGTATTTATTTTAGTAGAGATAGGGTTTTGCTGTGTTGCCCAGGCTGGTCTGGAACTCCTGGGCTCAATCAGTCCTCCTGCCTCGGCTTCCCAAAGTGCTGGCATTACAGGCGTGAGCCACCGTGCGCAGCCTAACAATTCCTTAATATCATCTGATAGTCAGTCAGTGTTCATATTTTCCTTACTGTCTCATAAATACCTTTTAACAGTTGGTTTGTTTGAATCAGGTTCAAACAAGGTCCACCATTACATTTTAATCTGTAACTGCCCACCCCATCCCTTTTTTTTATTGCTATTTATTTGTCAAAGAAACTAAGCCATCTGTCTTACTTTCCTACATACTGGATCTGGCTAACTGCGTCTTCAACTTGTGGATCTAACATGTATGAAATGTTTCAGTTCATTTCCATCATTATTGTTTTGGTGGTCAAATTGATGATCAAAATGTCACATCTTTGGTCAATGGGAGCCCTTTCAGATTGACTCCAGAGTCTTTTTGACCTAACCCTGATATTATTTGAAGATGTTCAGTGTTCATCTTGTGTATTTCCTACCCCAGATCTGGAACTAGCCATTTCTTTAAGGAGCCCCAGTTCTTTTCATTGGAAAATGGTGTTTGTTTGAATCTGAGGGAGTAAAACATTCCAGTAATGCTGCTGTTTTCCACTTGACAGAGTTAGTGTGTTTCTGTTATTTTGCTGTCCTCCTCTTCATTTCTTTTTAGCCTGTAGTGTTGTTTCAACTGCTGTGCTCTGCGTGGGAATGTGAGCAAAGTCCTGGGACTTCTGCTTTGTTAACTCTCAAAAGGCGTGAGCCCCAAGGGCAGAACTGTGAGTCAAAACCAAGACTTGGTGTGTCATGAAATGCTGGTGTGGTATAAATCCCAGGATCAAATGGGACACTCAGAGATCCTCTAGTCACCCCTCTGCTTCCAGGACAGATCTCATCACAGTCAGAAAACGTGTTGCCTCACTCACTACTTTTAAAACAATCTCCAGAGTTAAAGAGTCCGTATTTGAACTATTTAATAATTTGCTGTATTCGATAACAAAACTACTCTAGAGCAATTCAGAGAAGCCTACATTAAATGAAACTTAGCAGATAGCATGAAAACTGAATTCAGGATTTCTGCTGCCTTTTTTGTGAAACCACAGCTTAACAACAACAACAACAAAACAGAGATGAATGAGAAGAGATTTGGGCACCCTGACAAGCACTTTCTCCTTGACCTGAGTTGTGCTAGGACTGGAGGAACTCAAATTTCAGCTTAAGGGTCTTGAACTAGTTGGAATTATCTAGTCACCTTGCATTGGTTCTGTCCTTTGTTTGATGCTGGTATATACTACATTTTTTTCCTTTTCTTTCTTTTTTTTTTTTTTTCTGACATTCTTTAATTTCACAAAAACCAGAATATCAAACCTGTAGTATCAAGAAAAGGTAACACCTTAGGCAATGATATTTAACCAAGGGATTATACATTCTTCCTGAGCTCTAGCCTATAAAAATTTCATGTTTCCACAAGTATAATGTTTCTGTCGGAAGTACTGTACTGCCTGAGGCCTACCCAAAGAAGATGTTTTTTAAAACAAGTACTTATTGCCTAAGTAGTAAATACAGAGTAAAGTCTAGTGACAGTTTGATTTTCAGACTAAGTGATAGTATATGAAGAGCTTAGTTGTATTTATTAGTTTTCACATTGTATCACTCTCAGGTGTCATCTTGATTCATGCATGTAATTATGCATGTTCATGTCCACTTTTTCCCCTCTGTGCCTCACAGAAGCCCATAATCTGGCCAGGCTTCCAAAACTGCAGAGGAGAATTGCATTGTTTTAAGGTTCCTTGGCCAGGTGCAGTGGCTTAGGCCTATAATCCCAGCACTTTGGGAGGCCGAGGTGGGTGCATCACTTGAGGCGAGGAGTTTGAGACCAACCTGGCCAGCATGGTGAAACCCCATCTCTACTAAAAATACAAAAATCAGCTGGGCATGGCGGTGCATGCTTGTAATCCCAGCTACTTGGGAGGCTGAGGCAGGAGGATCGCTTGAACCCGGGAGGCAGAGGTTGCAGTGAGCCAAAATCGCATCACTGCTCTCCAGCTTGGGTGACAGCAAGACTCCATCTCAAAAATAAATAAATAAAAGGTTCCTCTAGGCCAGCATTTTTGCACATGCATGTTTTTGTGATATTAAAGTGCCAGAACCACAAACAAGAAAAATAAAAAATAAAAGATATTTTTTTAAGCGCCAGAAGCCATTCATTCTTTTCTTTCAGCTCCCACACACTCATTGTGATCTTGAGAATAGCTTCACGTCCACAGGGGCTGTTGGGACCAAGGTCAGGCTTCTGTGTGACTGGGGCAAGGTGAACACAGAGTAAGTTACATGCATTGCGAAGGTAAGAGAGTGATACTTCCATAAAAGATTGTGAATTCGAAATTTGATTCATAGTTCTGAACCCTAGAGCTATATAATTTACAACTTGTTCATTCCCTCATTGTACTAAAAAACTACAAACATTCCTAAGTAGGAGGGAAGATGAACCTAGATTTCCTTTTAACCTAATTAAGTGAGCAAACAGTTGGATATAAAAGCATACTACATGGAAGTGGGAGAGGAAGGATAATAGTAATTTCTTAAACTGCTTAATTGTTATAGTTTCCAAAGTGAATGTGTGTCCTATTTCACATGGGATGCTCCAGTTGCCAGATTTGTAGGCCAGACAGGCATTAGAATCCCATTTTAATGAATCTGGGCTTAATTCAGAGAAGTTAAGTGATCCCTGAACAGAGTCAATATTAGAATACAAATATGTGCCTACCACATGCAGGGCAAAGGGTACTGGAGGTTCAGAGATTAACAGGAACAGTTCTTACCCTTAAGGATCAATCTAGACACAAGTGCGTATTCACATTCATCACTGGAGACATTCATTCCTTCCCTGTGACAGATATCCTGCCAGGCCACCCCTTCATTGTCTGGAGACCCTCTCCCAAATTTGCTTAGGGAGCTTGACCTCAACCCTACACTGCCAGGCTCTGCTCTGCTGTCTCTGAGTTGGTACTACTCTAGCTTTGCCCTTCATTTTGGAAACAGATGCCAATGTATTGTGTTTTACTTTCTATTTCTAGAATTTCCACTTGGTAGTTCTTTGCTGATATTTCCTATTTTCAGTTCATTTCAATGAAATACTTTTCTTTTTTTCTTATACATGGTTGTAATACATTCTTCAAAATCCTTATCTGCTAATTCCAACATCTGGGTCAACTTGAGGTTGGTTTCCGCTCACTGTCTTTTTACTTAAGACTGGGTCACTTTTTTTTTTTTTTTTTTTTGGAGACAGAGTCTCACTCTGTTGCCCGGGCTGGAGTACAGTGGTGTGATGATAGCTCACTGTAGCCTCGATCTCCCAGGCTCAACCTGTCCTCCCACCTGGGCTTCCCAAAGTGCTGAGATTACAGGTGTGAGCCACCACGCCTGGCAGCCCTCTTTTTCTTTTATTTGACAAAAAGTTATATATAGTGTATAACATGTTTTGCAATATGCATAACTTGTGGAATGGCTAAATCAAACTTATAACACGTATTACCTCAAATACCATTTTTTGGTGGAGAGACCACTTAAAGTCCACTCTCTTAGCAATTATCAAGTATACAACACATTGTTATTAACTATAGTCACCATATTATACAAGAGATTTTTTTTAACTTATTCCTTTTAACAGAAATTTTGTACCCTTTGACCAATGTCTTCCCAGTCTACCCTACCCACGCATCCAACCCCAGCCTCTAGTAACCACCATTCTCTTCTCTGCTTCTACGAGTTCAACTGTTTTCAATTCCACATATAAGTGAGATCATGCTATATTTGTCTTTCTGTGCCTGGCTTATTTCACTTAACATAACGCCCTCTCAGCTCATCCATGTTGTTGCAAATGACAGAATTTCCTCTTTTTTAAGGCTGAATAGTATTCCACTGTGTATATACACCATTTTTTTCATTCATTCATTCATTTATCAGTGGATACCTAGTTTGATTCCATAACTGGGCTATTGTAAATAATTCTGCAATGAACATGAGATTGCAGCTAACTCTTTGATATCCTGGTCTTTTTTTTTTTTTTTTTTTGAGATGGGGTCTTGCTCTGTCGGCCAGGCTGGAGTGCAGTGGCGCAATCTCAGCTCACTGCAACCTTCACCTCCTGGATTCAAGCAATTCTCCTGCCTCAGCCTCCTGAGGAGCTGGGATTACAGGCATGCACCACCACGCCTGGCTAATTTTTGTATTTTTAGTAGAGACGGGTTTCACCATGTTGGCCAGGCTGGTCTCAAACTCCTGACCTCAGGTGATCCACCCGCCTTGGCCTCCCAAAGTGCTGGGATTACAGGCATGAGCCACTGTGCCCGGCCAACATCCTGATTTTATTTCCTTTGGATGTATGCCCAGTAGTGGAATTACTGTATCATATAGTAGTTCTATTTTTAGTTTTAGAGGAACCTTCATACTGTTTTTCATAATGGCTATGCCAATTTAAATTCCCACCATCAATATACAAGGGTTCCCTTTCCCCATATCCTCACCAACATTTGTTATCTGTCATCCATTCTAACAGGTATGAAGTGATAACTCATTCTGGTTTTAATGTTCATTTCCCTGATTAGTGATGTTGAGCATTTTTCATATACTTGCTGGCCCTTTGTATGTCTTCTTTTAAAAAATGTCTATTTAGGTCCTTTGCCTATTTTTAAATCAGGTGATTCATTATCTGCTGTTGGGTTATAGGAGTTCCTTATATATTTTGGGTATTGACCCTTTATCAGACGTATGGTTTGCAAATATTTTCTTTCATTTCATACATTTTCTCTTCACTGTTGATTGTTTCTTTTGCTGTGCAGAAGTTTTTTAGTTTGATACAGTCCCAGTTGTCTACTCCTCCTTTTATTGCCTGTGCTTTTATGCTCATTACAAAAAATTATTGCCCAAAACTATATCAAGAAGCTTTTCCTCTATGTTTTCTTCTAGTTGTTTTACAGTTTCAGGTCTTATGTGTAAGCCATTAATCCATTTACATTGGTTGTTGTATATAGTGTGAGAGAAGGGGGACAAGAGGTCCAGAGTTTATCACTTTTGTGTGTAGGGTGGTTGGATCTGGTGATACGATTTGACTCTGTGTCCCCACCCAAATCTCATCTTGTAGCTCTCATAATTCCCATATGTTATAGGAGGGACACAGTAGGAAATGATTGAATCATGGGGATGGGTCTTTCTTATGTTGTTCTCATGATAGTAAATGGGTCTCACAAGATCAGATGGTTTTAATAATGGGAGTTTCCCTGCACAAGCTCTCTCTTTGCCCACTGCCATCCAAGTAAGATGTGACTTGCTCCTCCTTACCTTCTGCTATGATTATGAGGCCTTCCCAGCCATGTGGAATTGTAAGTCCAGTAAACCATTTTCCTGTATAAATTACAGGAAAAAAGACTCTGGATTTTGTTGTATTCCTTCAAAGAGTGTTGGTGTTTTTGCTTTAGCAGCCAATTAGTTTGGTTTTACTCAAACAGCAGACTCTTTCTCTCTTGAGCAGAAGCCTAAATATCACTTCAGTTCTTTTATCCTTAGCAGAGGTGCTTCTCATCTTTCCTACACACGCATAGTTCAAGGGTCAGCCAAACCCTAGGACAGAATTTATACTGAAATTTAGGACCCCCTGCTCCCTGACTTTTTCCTTTCCAGGATTCTCTCCTAACTTTCCAGTGACTGTGTTTGCCCTGAACTCTGTCCTCTGGTTCTGTAGGCCAAAAAGATATGGATTTTCTATCTGGGTTTTAGTCACCTTTTATGTTATGTAGGCACTGCTGTTATATAGGAAAAAGCAAACTATTTTCCCCAAACTGTTTTCTCTTACCCAGCACTTCACTCAATCCTTGTGACACCATATGTCTGGAGCTTGTTTCTCCACAGACCAAGCAACCAATTCTCCTGCAGATTCTTCACTGGACTCCAGCTGGGTATCCTTGAATATAACTCAATTCTGACGCTATCTACCTCTTAATATAACTCAATTCTGACACTATCTATCTATGTGGAGATAGAGTCAGATTCCACAGATTAAGGGCTCAGTTTCACAAGGCTGCCTTCTACTTCAGATGGCAGTCATAAGTGTGAGCCTCCAGACTTCTGATTACACTATACATTGGGAGTTCCTAAGGCCCCCTGCTCAGATTTGATTAATTTGCTAGCATGATTCACAGAACGTAGGGAACCACTTTACTTACCTTTATCCATTCATTATAAAGAAAATTACAGAGGATACAGATGAACAGCCACATGGTGGAGATGCATAGGGCAGGAATTGTGGGAAGGAGCACAGAGCTTCCATGCCCTCTCTTGGGCACCACCTTCCAGGAACCTCCATGTGTTCACCTATTTTTGGTTGATACTCCAAAAACCTTGGTTGGCCTGGCATGAGTGGCCAAGAACATCTGCTGCTCTGCTGACCTGCTGAGGAAAGAAGTGGAAGAATGACTGACATGATGGGTACCTTGTGACTATGTTAGGAGATAACCCCAGGGATTGTGGTTTGGACCCAGATATAGTGAGAGATTTCTACGTTCTCCTGTGTAAGCAAACTAAAGACTGTAGAGGAAAACTACTGTCATGGACAATGGCCATAGAATTGGGAGTCCTGAGTCCCATTATTAATTTGCCTCTAATGCCAAAACCTTTAAGAAATCCCCTCTGGTGGCACGTGCCTATAACCCCAGCTACTCAGGAGGCTGAGGCAGGAGAATTCCTTGAACCCGTGAGGTGGAGGTTGCAGTGAGCTGAGATCGCGTCACTGCACTCCAGCCTGGGCAACAGAGCGAGACTGTGTCTCAGGAAAAAAAAAAAAAAAGAAATCCCCTCAGCTTTCTTTTTGTTTTTTTAATTTTTATTTATTTTTATTTTTTGAGACAGAGCCTCGCTCTGTCGCCCAGGCTAGAGTGCAGTGTTACAATCTCGGCTCACTGCAACCTCTGCTGCCCAGGTTCAAGCGATTCTTCTGCCTCACCCTTCCAAGTAGCTGGGATTACAGATGCGTGCCACCATGCCCGGCTAATTTTTGTATTTGTAGTAGAGACGGGGTTTCACCATCTTGGCCAGGCTAGTCTTGAACTCCTGACCTCGTGATCCACCCACCTCGGCCTCCCAAAGTGCTGGGATTACAGACGTGAGCCACTGTGCCCAGCCTAAATCCCCTCAACTTTCTACGTGGATTTTTGAAAAGGGACAGGTTTCATGGGATGGCTGCAGACTAAATGGAGAAAATGTGCACATGAAGGTATGCGGAGGAAAGAGAAGTCATAGAAGCTGGGAGTGACTTGTTTATATAGACAGTGGCTAGTGTGGAAATCACTGATTGATCCCTTCATGTCAAGTACTCAGCCTTTCCTGATGTCTTCAGGGTAGATCTCTGAAAACTTATCATTCACCTTTGTCCCTTTGAGGGACAGAGTTTAGTAAGTATTGCTCATATCAAGACAAATGTTGCACAGTATTTTGAGTTGGCTTATTCTGTAATAAAGTCTATTTGTGCATTATCTGTTCTTTACCGCCCATTCTCCTAGTAAGAAAACATAAACAAAAGTAAAATATGCTCTCTGCTTGTCGCTTTTGCCTTGTTGATGCATTCATTTTTTACATTTAAATTTTTTTTAATTTTATTTTTCAGCGTCAAAAGCAACAAATGCCACCTTAGATCCCCGGTCATTTCTTCTCAGGAATCCCAATGATAAATATGAACCATTTTGGGAGGATGAGGAGAAAAATGAAAGTGGGTTAACTGAATACAGATTAGTCTCCATCAATAAAAGCAGTCCTCTTCAAAAACCACTTCCTGCGTTCATCTCAGAAGATGCCTCCGGATATCTGACCAGCTCCTGGCTGACACTCTTTGTCCCATCTGTGTACACCGGGGTGTTTGTAGTCAGCCTCCCGCTAAACATCATGGCCATCGTTGTGTTCATCCTGAAAATGAAGGTCAAGAAGCCGGCGGTGGTGTACATGCTGCACCTGGCCACGGCAGATGTGCTCTTTGTGTCTGTGCTCCCCTTTAAGATTAGCTATTACTTATCCGGCAGTGATTGGCAGTTTGGGTCTGAATTGTGTCGCTTTGTCACTGCAGCATTTTACTGTAACATGTACGCCTCTATCTTGCTCATGACAGTCATAAGCATTGACCGGTTTCTGGCTGTGGTGTATCCCATGCAGTCCCTCTCCTGGCGTACTCTGGGAAGGGCTTCCTTCACTTGTCTGGCCATTTGGGCTTTGGCCATTGCAGGGGTAGTGCCTCTGCTCCTCAAGGAGCAAACCATCCAGGTGCCCGGGCTCAACATCACCACCTGTCATGATGTGCTCAATGAAACCTTGCTCGAAGGCTACTATGCCTACTACTTCTCAGCCTTCTCTGCTGTCTTCTTTTTTGTGCCGCTGATCATTTCCACGGTCTGTTATGTGTCTATCATTCGATGTCTTAGCTCTTCCACCGTTGCCAACCGCAGCAAGAAGTCCCGGGCTTTGTTCCTGTCAGCTGCTGTTTTCTGCATCTTCATCATTTGCTTCGGACCCACAAACATCCTCCTGATTGCGCATTACTCATTCCTTTCTCACACTTCCACCACAGAGGCTACCTACTTTGCCTACCTCCTCTGTGTCTGTGTCAGCAGCATAAGCTGCTGCATCGACCCCCTCATTTACTATTATGCTTCCTCTGAGTGCCAGAGGTACGTCTACAGTATCTTATGCTGCAAAGAAAGTTCTGATCCCAGCAGTTATAACAGCAGTGGGCAGTTGATGGCAAGTAAAATGGATACCTGCTCTAGTAACCTGAATAACAGCATATACAAAAAGCTGTTAACTTAGGAAAAGAGACTGCTGGGAGGTTAAAAAGAAAAGTTTATGAAAATGAATAACTTGAGGATTCTATTAGTTCCCACCCAAACTGTATTGACTTCACCTCCTAAAACAACAGATGTACAACTTGCATGCCTGCTTTTTATGGGAGCCATCATGCATGTATTTTTGTCAGTTACCAGAAAGATAACAGGACGAGATGACTGTGTTATTCCAAGGGAATATTGCCAATGCTACAGTAATAACTGAATGTCACTTTTGGATATAGCTAGGTGACATATGCATATTTATATGTGTGTATATGTAGATGTATGCACACACGTATATTATTTGCAGTGCAGTGTAGAATAGGTACTTTAAAACACTCTTTTCCCCCCCCACTCCAGCAATTATGGAAATAATCTCTGATTCCCTGATTTAATATGCAAAGTCTAGGTTGGTAGAGTTTAACCCTGAACATTTGATGGTGTTCATCAACAGTGAGAGACTCCATAGTTTGGGCTTGTACCACTTTTGCAAATAAGTGTATTTTGAAGTTGTTTGACAGCAAGGTTTAAGTTATTAAGGGATAAGACTCACTACTATCTGTGTGTAGAAGTTCTAGTGTTTTCAGTTTTAAACATATCCAACTTTGAATTCCTAAAATTATGGAAACAGATGAAAAGCCCCTATTTTGATATGGGTAGTATTTTTTACATTTTACATACTGTATACATAAGCCAAAACTGAGCATAAGTCCTCTAGTGAACGTAGGCTGGCTTTCAGAGTAGCCTATTCCTGAGAGCTGCATGCGTCCGCCCCTGATGGAGGACTCCAAGCAGCAGACACATGCCAGGGCCATGTTAGACACAGATTGGCCAGAGACCTTCCTGCTGAACCTCACAGAAAGCAATGAGACTGGGGCCACCACATTTGCTCCATCCTCCTAGGATTGGCTGCGAACTGATCATGTTTATGAGAAACTGGCAAAGCAGAATGTGATATCCTAGGAGGTAATGACCATGAAAGACTTCTCTACCCATCTTAAAAACAACGAAAGAAGGCATGGACTTCTGGATGCCCATCTGCTGGGTGTAAACACATCCAGTAGTTGTTCTGAAAGGTTATTTTGGATTTGGAAGCACCCATTATGCACTGTGGGCACTCCAATAGGTGCTGGGCACACAGAGTGGAATAGGACCGAGACCTGCCCTCAAGAGCAAAGTAGATGATGCATAGAGTGTGACATATGCGTAATAAATATGTTTCACACAAACGAGGCTATCAGCTAAAGAACTTTGAACATTTGGGTTAATAGTTCTTGTGGTTATAACTTAAGGTGAAAACATAATGCAGTACAGGACATATATTTTTTAAAATAAGTCTGGTTTAATTGGGCACTATTTATTTACAAATGTTTGCTTAATAGAGTGCTCAAATCAGGTTTTCTTTTAAGAATCAATCATGTCAGTCTACTTAGAAATAACAGAAGAAAATAGAATTGACATTGAAATCTAGGAAAATTATTCTATAATTTCCATTTACTTAAGACTTAATGAGATTTTAAAAGCATTTTTTAACCTCCTAAGTATCAAGTATAGAAAATCTTCATGGAATTTACAAAGTAACTTGGAAATTAGGCTGAAACATATCTCTTTTTTCTTATGAAAAAATGGTAGCATTTTAAACAAAATAGTTGCAAGGCAAATGTTTATCTATTTAAAAGAGCAAACTATTTCCAAATACCATAGAATAACTTACATAAAAGTAATATAACTGTATTGTAAGTAGAAGCTAGCACTGGTTTTATTAATTTAGTGTCTATATTCATTTTATCTAAATCAGTGGAGATTTACTGTCATTGTTTATTAGTCTGTATATATTAAAACATGCTATCATTACTGTACTTACAAAATAGTATGTCACTGTTTTTATGTTCACTCTTAAAAAACTAACCTATATTAATAAATGTGAACATCTGCTTGGTATCTCTTTGGAACAAATTAGTATTGTATCTTTGTCGTCCTGGCACACTTTAAGGGCTTAACTGAAGAGCATTTAATGAAGAGGTGATTTGCAAAGGTGTGGACAGGGTTAAGGGAACCAACAGGGAGTGGTGAAGCACCCCCATAGACTAGCAATCAGGGGAAGCTGTTACTGCCTCCAAGGCCCAGGTAGAGGAGGGAACACACTGAGGCCTCTCCCTCACCCTCTGATCTCTTGCGAGGCCTCCCTTGATCCTAATCTTAACCCAATACCCAGAAGTGAAGTAGTCCATAAAGATCAGCTTCCTTAGCCATGGAGAATGGATCTGGAAGAACAAATGCAGGGAAAAAGAAAACAAATAGCACCATTTCTGCCAAAGACATTGAGTGATTAGCGCTGTCTCTCTTAATCCCTTCTTAGGAAAATTTAAGTTTATTGGGAATATATTCAAATTTCTGAGTTATAAACATCCTGGGTAGTGTCTGCAGTTCTTCCCTAGTGAGAGAGAAATTAAATGTCAGAGCAGAAAGGAAATCCATAAAAGGGCTGTGCTGTCTTCTCTGGCTGAATGACAGTCCTTTGCCATCTAGCACTCCCTCAAGCAGAACGGAGGAGGGGAAATTGAAAGCAAAATGACTAGTACTTCTCAGGGTTGAAAACCAAACAATTTTTGATAAATTATTTCTAGAGTATAGTCAATGAAAAAATTATTTCAACTAAACAAGGATTTTGTTAACATACAGAATTTTTATGAGTTAACACATAAGCTTTTTAAGTTTCTAAGGCCTGAACTCTTCACATGTATTTCAAGGAACAGATTGAGTTCAAAAAACCTTAAATTTTGCTAACACAACAATGTTTTTTTGTCCAGGCATGTTGGCTCACGCCTATAATGCCAACACTTTGGGAGACTGAGGCCGGAGGATCATTTCAGACCAGGAGGTTGAGACCAGCCTGAGCAACATAGTGAGACCCCATCTCAATTAAAAAATAAATAAATAATTAACCTGGCACGATGGCATGCCTGTGGTCCCAGCTACTCAGGAGGCTGAGGTGGGAGGATCATCTGAGCCCAAGAGGTTGAGGCTGCAGTGAGCCATCCACTGCAGTCCAGCCTGGGCAACAGAGTGAGATCATGCTTCAAAAAAAAAAAAAAAATACGTTTTTTCCAACAAGCCAAAAATAGCATTTTTAGGGAAATGGAATGTTTGGCTATTGAATATACACTTGGAAAATTTTAGGTTATACTTCTGAATTTAAGGAATTTAAAAAACTGTTTGCTGTTGGCATGTCTTTGAGGAAGTTGAGCTACAGAAGCAAGTGGAAAAGGTTAAGCAGCACTGATGACCAAGCTATTTAAGTTTCTGGCCCTGGACCATCCTCTAGTAGCTTATCTTCAGCCAGGTGCTGTCGTGAAAATTAAGAGGAAAAACAGGTCACCAATGGTAATTTCCTGGCATAATTAGCATGTTATGTGGCTATGCCTTTCAAAATTACTAGACCAAATGTGTGTGAAGAGTAATTGACCACAGGATAAACCTAATTTGTGTTTTGTTAAGTGAGCTGCAATGTGAGAAGAGAGGAGAAATTCTCTAATGCAATTATTCTCAGAGGTCCTGAGACTCTTTCAGGAGATCTGCAAGGTCAAAACTCTCTTAAAATACCAAGATATTATTTGCCTTTTTTGGTCTGATGCTGTCACAAGTGGACAGATGAGTTTTCCAGAAGCTACACAACATGTGAAAATGCAACAGATTGAATGCAGAAGCAGAGATGAAAATCTGTCTCCTATTACACCAGTCATTAAAGAGATTGCAAAAATGTAAAACAATGCAACTCTCCTCCTTAAATTATTGTTTTGGAAAAAAATTATGAAAAAATAGTGTTTATTTTAACATGTGATGGGTTTATTGTCATTTTTAGCTGAAATGGATGTTTTCAAAAGTTCTCCATTTTAGTGTCTAATATGGAAAATATCAGTAGATAAAATCATTGGCAGCAGGATGCAGTAGCTCACACTGTAATACCAACACTTTGGGAGGCCAAGCCAGGCGGATAACAAGGCCAGGAGTTCCAGACCAGCCTGGGCCACAAGGGTAAACCCCATCTCTACTAAAAATAAAAAAATTAGCCAGGTGTGGTGGTGCACATCTGTAATCCCAGCTACTCTGGAGGCTGAGGCACTAGAATCACTTGAGCCTGGGAGGCAGGGGTTACAGTGAGTCAAGATCGCATCACTGCACTCCAGCCTGGATGACAGAGCAGAGCAAGACTCTGTCTCAGAAAAAGAGAAAAAATCAGTGATGTGCTGCTAAACAGGATCAAACAAAAAGAAAATAAAGCCTGATCTGGCAAACTAGCATTTGCCAATTTTCATGGTGTGAATACTCCCTTCTTTTCCAGTTTCAAGCTCCCAACAGTTTAACAGTTGGCTTGACAAATTTCCTGAATATTGAATTCTTATGAGCAGGTACAAGTTGACTCCAGCACACCGATGGATGCAACTGACATAAACAAAGGCTCTTTGCTGGTCCTCAGTAATTTTAAGTATATTAAGGTGTTTGAAAAGAAGTTTATCCAAGATTTCCCAACTTTATTGACTTGAAGAAAACAGAGAAACTGGTAATGATTATAAAAGCATAAAAGCAAATGGGTAGAGTTGGCTTACAGCTGCAGGTACCACTCTGGGTTTCTGGCTGTTTCAGAGCTGAGGGGTTCCAAGTCTTGGAGCTAGAAACTGATTCAATGGCCGGGCTCAGTGGCTCACACCTATTATCCTGGCACTTTGGGAGGCTAAGGCAGACGAATGGCTTGAGCCCAAGAGTTCAAGACCAGCCTAGGCAATATGGCAAAATCCCATCTCTACAAAAAAAAAAACAAAAATTAGCCGGGCGTGATGGCTCATACCTGTAGTTCCAACTACTTGGGAGGCTGAGGTGGGAGGATGGCTTCAGCCTGGGAGGCAGAGGTTGCAGTGAGCCAAGATGGCGCCACTACACACTTCAGCCTGGGTGACAGAGTGAGAACCTGTCTCAAAAAGAAAAGAAAAGATACTGATTCAAGTCATCGGGTGTGGTGTGGTCCACAGATCAGGAAGCTCTGTGTGAGGTCTGAATATCAGCCAGCTGCTGCGTAAAGGAGAGAGGTGCTTGCTGAGCAAAGTTTCAGACCAGAAGACCAAGAGACAATTCAAAACAGCAGCAGATTCTACCCACAGTGGCATTCCTGTAAAGTGAAACTCAAGCTCCAAGTTTGTTGTCATGGGGACTGTTGATTGCATGCTAGTCTTACGGAAACACACGGAAGACCAGAGGTCAAATTCAGTAGCATCTCAGAATTCAGATAACACAGCATGTATGGTTTCAACCCAGCAGGCTATGTGTTTATCACTTCAGGAAATGACTCATAAGCAGTAAGGAGATGAGCTTTGAAAGCTGCATCTGGCCGGGGCATGGTGGCTCACCCCTGTAATCCCAGCGCTTTAGGAGGCCAAGGCGGGTGGATCACCTGAGGTCGCGAGTTTGAGACCAGCCTGGCCAACATGGTGAAACCCTGTCTCTACTAAAAATACAAAAATTAGCCAGGCATGGTGACACACACCTGTAATCCCAGCTACTTGGGAGGCTGAGGCAGGATAATTGCTTGAACCCAGGAGGCAGAGGTTGCAGTGAGCCGAGATTGTGCCATTGTACTCCAGCCTGGATGACAAGAGCAAAACTCCATCTCAAAAAGAGAAAGAAAGAAAGAAAGAAATCTGCATCTATAGTAGCTTGCATGGTGGCAGGGCCAGTCTGGCTGTTTTGCCTATCTTAATGACTATATCATCAGGTCATTTTGGTGTGCTGCTGTGTGACCCATCCAGGAAAGTGAAAACACCACGAAGGGTGGGCTTTCCAATACTGAGATGCATTCGTGAGCAAAACCATAATCATTTGATATCTATTTTTGTTGTTTTGTTTCCAATCCTGAGATATCTAGTTGCTCTTGAAACTGGCTGACACAATATTAAAAAAAAAAAAAAAAAAAAAAAGACAAATAATATATTCCCATCCTCCAGGAGCTAACTGGCTTTTGGATTTAATCCTAATACTTAATGGTTAGTTAGGAAGCAAAAAATCTGAAGACCTCAGATGTAGAATTTTATCAGCTCTGCCTTATAACAAGTTTCACAAACTAAATCAGTTGGCCAGGTGCAGTGGCTCACATCTGTAATCTTAGCTCTTTGGGAGGCCGAGGTGGGCGGATCACCCGAAGTCAGCAGTTCGAAACCAGCCTGGCCAACATGGTGAAACCCTGTCTCTACTAAAAATACAAACAGTTGGACATGGTGGCACGTGCCTGTAATCCCAGCTACCCGGGTGGTTGACGCAAGAGGATCGCTGGAACCTGGGAGGCGGACGCTGCAGTGAGCTGAGACAGAATGAGACTGTCTCAGAAAAAAAAAAAAAAAAAGAAAAGAAAGAAAAGAAACTAAATCAGTTCTCAACTCTGGCTGCACATAGAATCACTGGAGAGCTTCTAAACAATTCCAGTGCCAATCTCTGGGGGCGGGGCCTGGACATTGATATTGTTTTCAAGCTCCTCAGAAGATTCTAATGTGTAAACCAGGGTTGATACTAAGAAAAGAAAAAAATCGAGCCGGGTGCGGTGGCTCAAGCCTGTAATCCCAGCACTTTGGGAGGCCGAGACGGGCGGATCACGAGGTCAGGAGATCGAGACCATCCTGGCTAACACAGTGAAACCCCGTCTCTACTAAAAAATACAAAAAACTAGCCGGGCGAGGTGGCGGGCGCCTGTAGTCCCAGCTACTCGGGAGGCTGAGGCAGGAGAATGGTGTAAACCCGGGAGGCGGAGCTTGCAGTGAGCTGAGATCTGGCCACTGCACTCCAGCCTGGGCGGCAGAGCGAGACTCCGTCTCAAAAAAAAAAAGAAAAAAAAAATCCCTCAGCAGTCTGAGCTACATGAGGTGTGCAAAATTATCAGGCCCAGAGAGACGGGAGTAAGGGACTTCAGTCGCATACCCTTCCCCCACCCACCACCCCCCATGCCTGTGGGCAATTATTTAAAGTCATTTTGTTCCTGGTGGTGTGGCAGCTCGTGCCTGTCATCCCAACACTTTGGGAGGCCAAGGCAGGAGGATCACTTGAGGTCAGGAGTTTGAGACCAGCCTGGTCAACGTGGTGAAACCCCAACACTCCTAAAAATACAAAAATTAGCCAGGCATGGCAGCATGCTCATGTAATCCCAATTTGGGAGGCTGAGGCAGGAGAATTGTTTGAACCCAGGAGGTGGAGGTTGCAGTGAGTCAAGGTGGTGCCACTCCAGCCTGGTCAACGGAGAGAAACTCCATCTCAAAAAAAAAAAAGGCATTTTGTTCCTGACTAGTTGCCTTCCCTGTTATCTTCATGTTCCTGGAATCTGTGATACAAAGAACAACGCGTAGCCAATCAACAGCTTATGTTATTTTAATGTAAATTTTGATAAACAACTTAGGAACGTCTCTTTTCCTTTATAAACATTCACATGCAACTGCTGCTAATCAGTTTGTATATTCAGGACAACTTGAATATACACTTGAATATACACTCAGTTGCAATCCTCAAGCTTGGCCCAAATAAACTCTCTACTTACATTAATTTTGACTCAGCTTCTTCCTTTTAGATCAACAATACCACTGTTTTTGAAAAGTGCTTCTTAGCTTATATACTGCTGGTGGGAATGTGAATTATTAGTTAAGTCATTGTGGACAGCAGTGTGGCGATTTCTCAAATAATTTAAAACAGAATTATCATTCAATCCAGCAATCCCATTATTGGGTATATACCCAAAGGAATAGAAATCATTCTACCATAAAGACATATGCACGCAGGTGTTCATTGCAGCACTATTCACAATAGCAAAGACATGGAATCAACCTAAATGCCCACCAATGGTAGACTGGATAAAGAAAATGTGGTACATATACACCATGGAATACGATGCAGCCATAAAAAAGAACAAGATCATGTTATTTGCAGCAACATAGATAGAGCTGGAGGCCATTATCCTAAGCAAACTAACACAGAAACAGAAAACCAAATACCACATGTTCTCATTTATAAGTGAAAGCTAAACATTGAGTACACATGGACACAGGAGGGGAACAACAGATACCAGGGCCTACTTGAGGATGAAGGATGAGGAGAGGATTGAAAACCACCTATCGAGTACTATGCTTATCACCAGGGTGATGAAATAATCTGTACAACAAACCCCCAAGACACACAATTTACTTACATAACAAACCTGCACATGTACCCCTGAACCTAAAGTAAAAGTGTTTTTTGTTTGTTTGTTTGTTTGTTTTGAGATACAGTCTTGCTCCATCGCCAGGCTGGAGTGCAGTGTCACAATCTCGGCTCACTACACCCTCCGCCTCCCGGGTTCAAGGGATTCTCCTGCCTCAGCCTCCCGAGTAGCTGGGATTATAGGTGTGCGCCACCACGCCCGGTTGTATTTTTAGTAGAGACAAGGTTTCACCACGTTGGCAAGGATGGTCTCAATCTCTTGACCTTATGATCTGCCCACCTCGGCCTCCCAAAGTGCTGAGATTACAGGTGTGAGCCACCACGCCCGGCAAAAGTTTTTTTTAAAAAAGAAAAGCTTCTTGGCCAGGTGCAGTGGCTCACATCTGTAATCCCAGCACTTTGGGAAGTGAAGGCAGGAGGATCGCTTGATGCCAGGAGTTTGAGACCAGCCTGGGCAACATAGCAAGACTCTGTCTCTAAAACAAATTTAAAAATTAACTGGTTGTGGAGGCACATGCCTATAGTCCCAGCTACTCAGGAGGCTGAGACAGGAGGATCCTTTGAGCCTAGGAGCTCAAAGTTACAGTGAGCTGTGATCTGTCTGCTTCTCAAATTTAACATGCATACCAATTACCAGAGTCTGCTGCAATTGGTCTGAGGCTGGGTCTACCTGTGTAACAACTTACCAGGTAAAGTTGAAGTTGCTCCTTTTGGACTATACTTTGAATAGCAGAGCCCTCAGAGACAGCCCTGAGGCAAAATTTGGCTGGGTTGCAGGTCCAAGGATCCAGAAAATCAATTCTCATATCCTTAAAATCATTTTCTGAGACCATTTTTTTTTTATTCTGAGAAAATTGGGGCAATGTTTAATGTAGTGGCAGCACAGGTTCTTAATCAAAATTTGTTGTAGGTGAGATCTATCTTGCTGTATGCTTCCTCTCCTCTTTCTCCCTTCTTTGGTTCCTTTCTAGGGAAAAAGATAGCTTAAATGGCTCTAATCTCATACATAAAACCATTTCATAAGACACTGGGGGTTTAAAGTGGCAACTCCCATTTTTTAAAGATAGTGCCCGGCAGATAGCGGCAGCGCCTGGTTACCAGAAAGCAGCTGTGGATATTTCTCCTGTCTCTAGGTCTGGCTGAAAAAACGGTGACCTCAGGGAAACACTAGGGTGTTTTAGCATTCAGGAGCTTCAATCTAGATGGAGCTGGAATGAGAAACTTTGCAAACCCAAAGGCAAATGAGTCAGCCCAGGGATCATCATCAGAGGATCCATGACTCCACTGTGCCTGGGGAAAACCAAAGATTTTGTTAATCAACTCTGGGAACACATTTACAGCACATTCAGTAAACCTGGAGTAAATTCGTCATTATAGAAGCCATCTCACAAGTTGATAAAAAAAAAAACTGCTAAATGATGAAAGAAAAACTATAATTTGTTAGCCAACGTGGAAAAAAATATTGCATCTCAGCGATAATCAAATAACTGCAGTTTAAAACAAGATAACACCAGCTCCTGTCCAATTAACAATGATCTTTTTCTATGATGGCTAAAACAGCTCCCTAATAAGTATTATAGAAGGAATGAAGGAAATAAGGAAAATAATACAAATACCAGAAAGGGTAAGATAACATCGGTGGACATGCTTTAGGAAAGCAATTTGACAAAATGTCATCATCCTTAAATGTTCATAACCTTTGACCCAGTTGTATGACTTCTGGGAATCTATCAAGAAATAATTATAAATAACATCAAAAAAAGTAATAGGCTTCTAGTTGTTAATAGCAGCCTCATTTGCATATTAGCAGAAGATGAAACTCCTCTAGATGTGTAATTTTAAAGGACTTCTCCAGAGACTATTATACCCTTTAACAATGAGATGTTTTAAGTGTATGCAACGGCATAGAGCAGTGCTTATAATGTTAATTTTTTTAAAAAAAATAAAATGCAGTGATATACATGCAGAATGAAACCAACAAGATGGGGAAAAATAGATCTAAGTCAAGGTAAAGACTAATGAGAAATATACCAAGATGTTTAAACTTGCGTTTTGGCAATTGAGGCATTTTTTTTTCCTTTAAAGTATTTTCTACTTCTCTCTTTCCTGAGTATGTACTGCCTCCCTAGCAAAAAAGCAACCCACATTAAAACAAAAGTCAAATAATCCGAAAAAACAAATGATCTTTCTGACCATCTTCTAGCCACAATTAGTATTTTGTGCCTTAATATATTATTCGAGCAGGAAATAAAGGTTTTAGGAAATCATATGATTCTACATATATTTGACATCTTCAAGATTCTCCCAGAATATCTTGTGGAACTCTGAAATTCTCAAAAACATAAAAATATCTTTAGCCATGGCCAGGCGCAGTATCTCACACCTGTAATCCCAGCTACTTAGGAGGCTGAGGCATGAGAATGGCTTGAACCCTAGAGGTGGAGGTTGCAGTGAGCCCAGCCTGGGCAACAGAGCAAGACTCTGTCTCCAAAAAAAAAAAAAAAAAAAAAAAAGTCATTAGCTATACTCTGAGGCCAGAAATGTTTCTATTTGTCCCCAACAGCTATCAGAACATTCAGTTCTGCATTCTGTCAACATAACCAGAGCACAACTGTTTACTCTGATAGTCTTCATACTTATGCCAAAAGGGCCATTCATTTGTTTTCTTCTGGAATTCATATTTCCTCATCAGGCAGCAAATATTATTTTTGCAAAACAAAACAAAAACTTTGACTGATTTTATTGCATAGTTATGTTAGTCCTCTTATTCTTGAAATTAATGAATGTGTGTAACCCACATTCTATTATTCAGTATTTTTAAAATTTGATTATCCCATAAGCTCTTTTTAAAACATACTGGAGCTTTATTTCTTTAATTTCTGCATTCTTTGACCCATGTTGTTGGATCTTTAATTTCACTTATTCATTTTCTTACAATTATTAAATGGTCTCCTACATGGTGAAACTGAAGCTGGTACCCATAGGCTTGTTGCTTCTGTATGCTGAAGGCAGCTTCAGTAGTTGATTGAACCACCCAGCAGTGACTACATTCAGTGCTTCTGGAAATGAAGTCCACAAAAGTCTTCTGAACTGCTTGTTATAATGCAGATTTTTGGTCTCCATCCCAGACCTACAACCAGAATGTTTGGGATAGGACCTGGATCATCTGCATTTTTAACAAGAGCTGGGGGTGATTCTCATACCCACCAAACTTTGAGAACCATAGATCTAGTTTTTAGACGAAATTTCTAACCTAGTATATTCTGTGGTCAGCAAGTGGAAAACCACAGTTTATTTGTTAAAATGCTAAAGTTTTTCAGAGTTGACCTGTATATTATCATGTCTCTCAGTAAAGTTATTGGAATACTAGTATTCTTTAGCTATAACCCCCTAGGTATTGACCCTAAATATCTGAAAATATCCACTGAAAAATTTAGCCTTACAAACAATTGTCTCTATCATTTCCTCTGCCTTGTCCCTCCTCTCCTCTAGAAATACAAGTCAATGCTCTGTATTCATGTAGGATTTTTATTGCTTTTTTAAAATAGGTAACACTCATGTGGTTCAAATTTCAAAAGAAAAAAAGGATATAGAGTGAAAATCACCCTTTCCATTTCTGTCATCTCCTGGAAGGCAGCCACAGTTAACAGCTTCTTGAATATGGTGTTGAATCTAAACAACAATGTGGAAACTCATTATTACTTTTGGCAGGAAAGCTAAAAGAGAGTATACAATAAGCTTTCTTTTTTTTTTTTTTTTTTTTTTTTTTTTTTGAGATGCAGTCTTGCTCTGTTGCCCAGGCTGTAGTGCAGCAGCACAATTTGGCTCACTAAAAGCTCCGCCTCCCGGGTTCATGCCTCTCCTGCCTCAGCCTCCCGAGTAGCTGGGACTACAGGCAGGGGCCACTATGCCTGTATAATTTTTGTATTTTTAATAGAGACAGAGTTTCACCATATTGGCCAGGCTGGTCTTGAACTCCTGACCCCCGCCTCCACCTCCCAAAGTGCTGGGATTATAGGCATGGGCCACCACACCTACAATAAGCCATTTTATTTTTTAAAGGTATCTTTGAGTTTTAAAAACGCCTTTTGATGTAAAGATCTCAGTCAGATATTTGCTGCATAACAAACTACACAAAACCCCAGAGGCATGTAACAACAAGCATTTATTGCTAATGTTCTGGGATAGCCAGCCAGGTAGTCCTGCTGATGTGTCTGGGGATCTATTGGCTGATTTAGGAAGGCCTGGACTGGGATGACCGGGGTGACTTACTGGGTTCCATATGTCTCTCATCTTCAAGTATGCTAATCCTGGCGCATTCCCATGGCAGTGGCCGAGGTGTTAGAGATAAGAGAAAGCATGCTGGACATCGGGAAGTGTAGGATTGGAATTGGCATGTTCTCACCACAGTCACGGTCTACTGACTAAAGTAAGACACAGGCCATCCCAGTTTTAAGGCGATGGAAAAATAGACATTGCCACTTTAGTGAAAGGAGTTTCAATGTCACATGCAAGGCCATGGCTATAGGGAGTGATGAAGAATGAGGCTATCACCAAAATCTACTGTACATAATGACTGAAAATGCATTACAATAACAATACTTGGCTTAGTGTTCAAGTATTGTGCTTTTATAAAACTGTCCATGTTTTCTGAAGATTTTTCAGTTGTATATGAATATATAATTTTGGGAAGGGTGAGGGAGGGGGATGGAGTCTCACTCTGTTGCCCAGGCTGGAGTGCGGTGGCACGATCTCGGCTCACTGCAACCTCTGCCTTCTGGGTTCAAGTGATTCTTGTGCCTTAGTCTCCCAAGTAGCTGGGACTGCAGGCTTCCGCCACCCTGCCCAGCTAATTTTTATATTTTTAGTAGAGATGAGGTTTCGCTGTGTTGGCCAGGCTGGTCTCAAACTCCTGATCTCAAGCGATCCGCCCACCTTGGCCTCCCAAAGTGCTGGGATTACAGACATGAGCCACTGCACCCAGTCACTGATGTATATATTTCTAAGGTCCACAGAAGAATTGTGAAAACATCTCAAAGACCTGGGACCTACACCCAGTCACTCAGCACATACCTTTCCACTGTCACATGTGAAATGAGAAAAACAGGTGGGGTATGGTGACTCACATCTATAATTACAGCACTTTGGAAGGCTGAGTCCAGAGGATTGCTTGAGCTCAGGAGTTTGAGGCCAGCCTGGGCAACACAGTGAAACCTTGTCTCTACTTTTATGTAAAAATAAAAGTTAAAAAAAAAAAAGAAAAGTGGATAATGACTCTGGGAGAATATTTGAGGAAACATGAAATAGAATGTTTCAAGTTGTACGAAAGAAAAGTGCCATTTTAATAGAAAATTTTACCTCCTCCAGCAGGGGTGCCGATCTACTAACAAGCCACTTTCAGAAAAACTGTGATCAAGTACAGTTTTCATTCTCCTATGTCAACACGTTTTTTGGGGATTATTTTTAGTATTCTATACTGATTTAAATATTTGCCTTTTAAAATCAGAATAGTCATACTTACAAAGTGACCCTTATGAAAGGTTTATGAAACAAATGTCAGGGTGATTCTGGTTTCTGCTTTCCATTGAACCTAATTTCAATTGCTGTGTGCTTATTTTAAGAAATAAACTTTGTTTCTTAAGATAACGCTGACTCTGATGCTATCAGTAGCCTCATCCTGATCTTTAAAAAGTAACCTTTTAAGTAGAATTTTCACATACTTCAATATGCATGTGGAATTACTTAGTTAACATTTCTTGACCCACTCACATTTAGTCTTATTGGTTGGTAGGCACTGGAAAATGCAGCATTTCTGTCTGGTAGAAAGTGAGAAGTAAGACTTGGCCACACTCAGTGATCAGGCATAGTTTAATGAGTCTTTGCAGGCAGTTAGGTTGGAATCTGTGTTAGAGGTTTGAATGCAGACGGGCGTATCCTAGCTGACATGGTTTGAGTTTGTCCCCATCAAAACGTGATCCCTAATGTGGCCATGTTGAGAGGTGCGTGTATTGGGAGCTGTGTGGGTTATGGGGGTGGATCCCTCGGGGATGACTTGGTGCCATTCTCCCGGTAGTGAGTTCTTGCTCTCCAGAGCGTAATTTGTGTAAGCTTTTTTCTTCCATCATTAAAAAGCCACGACGCTGGCCGGGCGCGGTGGCTCACGCCTGTAATCCCAGCACTTTGGGAGGCCAAGGCGGGAGAATCACATGAGATCAGGAGTTTGAGACCAGGCTGGTCAACATGGCGGAACCCCCTCTCTACTAAAAATACAAAAAACAAAAAGCAAACATTAACCGGGAATGTGGTGCGCACCTTTAATCCCAGCTACTCGGAAGGCTGAGGCGGGGGAATCCATCGAACCCGGGAGGCAGAGATTGTAGTGAGCCAAGATCGTGCCAGTGCACTCCAGCCTGGGTGACAGACCAAGACTCCGTCTCAATAATAATAATTTTAAAAAGAAAGCCACGATGCCCTCGGTTTTTACCCTCTTCTCATGTGTCTGCTTCCCCTTTGACATTCTCCACCACGTTATGACAGCACAGAAGCCTTGGCCAGAAGCGGAACGGTGTCAGTACTACGCCTCTTGAACTTCCCAGCAGGCAGAACCGTGAGCTAAACAAACGTTTTCTTTATAAATTACGCAGTCTCAGGTATTCTGTTATAGTGACACAAACTATAGACTAAGACACTAGCCTCAATGAAGCAGGTATTGCCTTTGTAAATTGCTACCCACTGACATCAGCACTCTCCGTAGTCTGAGATGTAGAAAAGTATTGTACAGCATTATCTGTGCAACGTAACCCTGTAGAAATTCACCTCCTTGCCGGGCGCGGTGGCTCAAGCCTGTAATCCCAGCACTTTGGGAGGCCGAGACGGGCGGATCACGAGGTCAGGAGATCGAGACCATCCTGGCTGACACGGTGAAACCCCGTCTCTACTAAAAAATACAAAAAACTAGCCGGGCGAGGTGGCGGGCGCCTGTAGTCCCAGCTACTCAGGAGGCTGAGGCAGGAGAATGGCGTGAACCCGGGAGGCAGAGCTTGCAGTGAGCCGAGATCTGGCCACTGCACTCCAGCCTGGGCGGCAGAGTGAGACTCCGTCTCAAAAAAAAAAAAAAAAAAAAAAGAAATTCACCTCCTCCCCTTTGCCCTTTTTCTTTATGTTTGTCACTGATACCCACAGGTATAGTTCATAGGAACTGGTGGCCCTCTGAGCTCAGCCAGAAGTGATAGAGATTTTCAAATGGAAGGCTACCCTGACATGGATGTGAAGCAACTGGAAGTCTTTTTTTCTTTTTTTTTTTTTTTTTTTTTTTTTTTTTTTGAGACAGAGTCTCGCTGTGTCGCCCAGGCTGGAGTACAGCAGCGTGATTTTGGCTCACTGCAACCTCCACTTCCTGGGTTCAAGCAATTCTCCTGCTTCAGCCTCTCAAGTAGCTGGGTAACAGGTGCGGGCCACCACGCCCGGCTAATTTTTGTATTTTCAGTAGAGACGGGACTTCATCATGTTGGCCAGGCTGGTCTTGAACTCCTGACTTCAAGTGATCTGCCTGCCTCAGCCTCCCAAAGTGCTGGGATTATAGGCATGGACCACTGTACCCAGCCAAAATGTTATATATTTTTATTGTGATGGTAGTTACATAGACATATATACATTTTTCAAAATTCTTTGAATTTAAAATGGGTGCAGTTTTTTGTACATAAATTTTACCCCAATAAAAATGGAAGTTTTTAACAAAAAAGACTCAACATCACCAATCATTAGGGAATTGCGAATCAAAATCATAGTGAGATATCACTTCACACCTATTATGATAACTATTATTAAAAAACAACTACAATAAAAACACATGTTGACAAGGATGTGGACAAATTGGAACCTTTGCACTTTTCTGGTGGGCATGGAAAACAGCACAGCCACTATAGGAAACAATATGACAGTTCCTCAAAAAATTAAATGTAGAATCACTGTATGATCCAGCAGTTCCTAAGTATATACTCAAAATAATTGAAAGCAGAAACTTAAACAGATATTTGTATATCCACATTCATAAGAGCATTATTCACAATAGCCAAAGGGTGGAAACACCCCAAATGTCTAACAGTGAGTGAATGGATAAACTAAATGTGGTATACGCACACAGTGAAACATAATTTGGCCACAAAAAAGAGTACAATTTTGAGACCTGCTACAACATGGATGAACCTTGAATATGTATGCTAAGTGAAGTAAGCCAGACACAAAAGAATAAATATTGCAAGTTTCACTCATATGAAATACCCAGAGTATCAAATGTATAGAGACAAAAAATAGAAGGGGCTGGGGGAGGCGAGAAGGGGTAGTTATTGTTTAATGGGTATGGAGTTTTAGTTGAGAAAGATGAAAAAGTTCTGGAGATGGATGTTGGAAATGATTATACAACCCTGTGAATGTTCTTATTGCCCATGACTTTACCTTTAAAATGTTAAAATTTGTTTTGTCTATTTACCATGACAGAAAGAGAGAGAGAAAGGTAGAAAAAGAAAGAGAAAAAAGAAGGAAAGAAAGGAAGGAAGAAAAGAAAGATGGAGGGAAGAAAGGAAGGAAGGAATCCCCTAATCAATTGTGCTTGTCTTGGGGCAGGGCTAGACAAATGGACAGATGACTTTCAGACTCCACTGCCCCTGCCCAAGACCGCACTCTGACTTACTATGTCAATCAACAAACGTCTTGTTTTGGGAAATGGAAACAATTTATTCTGCCAAACACATGGGACATGGGAGAGGCTTAATGAAAAGGCATCTGGATGAGGAGCTGGATCTGCAGATAGATCAGTGGAGAAAAGCACAGCACATGCAAAGGTTCCAAGGTGGGGCCGTGTTTGGGTAACTTCAGCAGCTGGCTGTTGCAGGAACAAAGTACCCGTGGCAAGCTAGGTCAGGAGGTACAGCTGGAAATTTAGGATAGGGCCAGACAGAGAGATCTTGAGGGCCACACTTAAATTTGTTTGGATTTTATCTCATGGGTAGCAGTAAACCTTTCAACAACGTCAAGGCGGTTATTGACTTGTGATGTGAGTTTTAGAAAGATGGCAGAGGAGGGATGGGCTGGAGATGGCCAACCAGGAGGCAGAGTCCAGGAGAGGGTGAGCTGTAGGAGGTCCCTACCATTCTACAGACGCCCCAAGCAAATCTGACTTGTAGTTCTTGGTTTATCCCAGTCAACCACAGGTCCTCTCAAACATCTTACACTCATATTTCTTTTTGAGAAACATTAAAATCTCACACCGTTGTTACACCTCATACATTTCAAAGTAAATTACTTTTGATTTAAAACAAAGCAATTTTTAATGTTTTTCCAACTACACTAGTTAGTTGGAAAATGCAGTATTTTTCATCTATACCATTCTTTTCTGCTCCCTCATTCTAATTCCTACTCAACTGGGAATCATTGTTCTACAGCAAATCTAAGAAGAAGTGTTATGCATAAGTTCACCCTGGGCTATGAGGTTTACTTTAAACAAGTCTGATTTCATTAGCGCTTCCTTGGGCTCTCAGAGATGCTGCAGGCCCTTACAAGCCCCATGCTAGGAATGACTTCCCTTCACTTCATTCTGGATGTAGGAGTTACCCGCATGAGCAGCATCGCTGCCCAGCTGAGTTCAATCCACTTTAAAGGTTGCCTTTGTCCCCATGTCATCGTTTCCCTGGTGTGCCAGGCCAAAAGGGTCACCTGCAGTGTGCGTGAAGCACAGAGGTGCCCAGACCTCCCTCTGGAGATGCTGATTCAGGAGTCCGCAGCTGGCATCTGGAATCTCTATGTTGAGCAAGTGCTCCACGTGGTTCTTGTGACCTGACAAGTTTGGAAAACATCACGAAGACTCTGCCTGCTCTGCTGGCAGCTGCCGCTGGCACCGAGAAGAGTCAAGGGTTCGCGACCCAGCAGATGCCCGAGCCTCTTTCAGGGATGAAACCTTCTTTCCGGATACCTCTTTCAGGATGCCTGTGGAGTCTGTTCCTGTGACTTTCCAGAAGTCCACAGTCAAACCACATGGCTTTACAATTGGCTCTTGTGATTCGCTAAAATGTGTCTTCATCACGTAGGTGTGTCCTTTCCACTTTGCCTTTAACCTAGTCAGCCTCTCATTATTTGGCCCTCTTTGGTCCCCTTAAATATCTCTGCAGTGACTACAGGTGGTGGGTGCCCTGCCTGGGCCTCAGGCAAGAAGGCAGATGCACTTGAGTATAAAGAATGCCTTTGAGCACATCAGAAGTGAGACCCTGTGGTTATCCCAAAGTTACTTCTTCAAACAATGCGTGCTCACCCAAGTTTCAAGGAAGAGGCAAAAATGGCTTATGAGAAGGACAGTCATGCCATGCCTATAATCCCAGCACTTTGAAAGGCTGAGGCAGGCGGATCACATGAGGCCAGGAGTTCGAGATCAGTCTGGCCAATATGGCAAAAATCCATCTCTACTAAAAAAACAAAAAATTAGTCTGTTATGGTGGTGCACGCTTGTAGTCCCAGCAACTCAGGAGGCTGAGGCAGGAGGATTGCTTGAGCCTGGGAGGTAGAAGTTGCAAGGAGCCAAGATCAAACTGCACTCCAGCCTGGGCGACAAAGTGAGACCCTGTCTCAGAAAAAAAAAAAAAAAAAAAAAAAAAAGGCTTCTAAGAAGGAAGATAAACCTTGTGTTTCCAGAATGCTTATAGGACATTTGCAGGCTGTGTAGGCATCCTTTTTCTTCTTGGCCACAATACGTGCAAGCCCAATTATCCACTGCTTTCTAGCTCCCAGCAGACTCGAGGTAGTTGTTGAGAAGGAGCCATGCTGCTGGAGGCAGAGGCACTACCCGCACCCACATATAAAAGAGAGAGAGACAGAAGAACATTGAAAAGCAGAGACGAGCACTCAGAAATGTACAAGAAAATACAAATACATTGATAAAGTAGAATGAGGTTGAAAAGTAGATCCATTTTCATGAGAGTGTACTTTGTGATAAAGAAGGCATTCCATATTAATTGTGAAAGGATACAAATAAATAGCATTGGCCGGGTGGGGTGGCTCACTCAAGTAATCTCAGCCCTTTGGGAAGCCCAGTCGGGTAGATCACTTGAGCTCAGGAGTTCGAGACCAGCCTGGCCATCATGGTGAAACCCCGTCTCTACTAAAAATACAAAAAAAATTAGCCGGGCGTGGTGGCAGGAGCCTGTAATCCCAGTTACTCGGGAGGCTGAGGCAGGAGAACTGCTTGAACCCAGGAGGCAGAAGTTGCAGTGAGCCAAGATTGTGCCACTGCACTCAAACCTGGGTAACAAAAGCAAAACTCTGTCTCAATCAATCAAACAATCAATAAATGCAAGCATTAAAGAATTGGCTATGCATTTTGGGAGGAGAAAAAAATTAGATCCTTACTTTATGCTGCCACATAAATTCCAGGTTAATTAAAGAGGAAAACATGAAAAACAAGACTCCAGACAAATTAAAAGAAAACATAAGCGAATGTGGTTTTAACTTTGGGATAGCATAGACTTCCTTAAGCAAAGAAGCCATAAAATGGATAAATTTCACTAAAAAAGCTTTCAAAACATCCAGTTGGCAACTTTAAAAACATAAACAACTTTAAAAACACAAACTATACAGCAGAAGAAACTATTTCCAGCATATATAACAGACAAAATATTAACAGCCGTAATAACAGCCGTAATAAAGTATAGTGCCTGTAAATAGTAAGAAAGACCAAACCTAATAATATGGAAAAGAAATACTTTTAAAAGATCAGGTATGAACAGGAACTTCACAGAAGAAATACACATTACTAATAATCATATGAAAATATGTTCAACCTCAAGAGCTAAAATAAGTTCTTTCTTACCCTGATTGGCAAAAATAAAAGATTTATAACATCCAATATGGGTGAAGATATGGAGAAATGGAAGCTGTCATTCTCAGTTGAAGAGAATAAATGGATATAGCCCTTTCAGAAAGAAATTTTATTCTGTCAAAAATTTTGACTTGCATTCTCTACAACCCACCAATTCTGCTTTCAACATTTATTTCAGAAAAACATCCAGAAAAAAATAAGGAAATAAGTAGCAAAACAATTTCAAAGAAAGTTTAAATTGTCCTCAATTCCAGGGAATATACAGAGAAACATCTTCATATGCACAAAATGGCAAGAGTGCAAAATATTTCCTTGAGCAATGTCTGCACTAGGAAAAAACTGGAAGCCTCAATGTCAATCAATAAATTATAGTACATCTATAAGATGAGAATGAAAAAGAATAAGACAATTCTTATTGCATATAGAGTGCATATAGAGTGCATATCTATCTATGCATATAGAATGCATATAGAGTTTACATTGGGGTGATGAAAATGTTTTTGGTATAGACAGTGGTTTAACATAGATATATACATATATCTATATACAAAACAAACAAAAACAAAGCTACATATTTCTAGAGGTATACATATATATGTATAGATGCCTTTAACATGGTTGGGAAGAATATATCCAAGTCACTGTTATGATTCGTTATCCTCTAGGAAAGTTAGATTCATGGGCAGGGAAAAAGGGAATGTTTGCTTGAACTGTATTGGATAAACCTTTTATGAGAGAATGTACTCAAATGTTTACCTCTATGTTTTAAATTTTCATTTCAAGAAAAACAAAATGCATGTATTGACATGGAAAGTTATTTATTCATTCTTTCAATAAGTATTCACTGGAAATATAAAACAAACTCAGAAGTTTCCAGGGCCTGTAGTTTAATACAAGCCATTCTATCACCTTGCTAGCAGCTGCAACAAAAGAAGTTAAAATGACTGATGCTCATTATGATGCTGCTTAGCCGTGAACAAAGGACTAAATTGTGCTCCGTGTACTGTGTTGGAAAATTTCAGGAGTCTAAAGTGAGTCTGGGGATTAATAAATGCAACAGACACTGTCAGTGCTCTGCTCACGTTCCTTGAACCTCACGGATTTATTATCCTCTGACTGGATTTCAACTGCCCAAATCCATACCTGAAGGTTTTTCTGAAACCAGAAGGTTTATTTCCTGCACACAGTTGCACTCATCAGCAGCCCAAGAGCGCCAGAGAAGGCACACACCCTGCTTCCCTGGGAGCAGCACTAATAACCCTCAGGCATTGGTGTACAAATCCATTAGCACCCATGCCCCTTGAGTGAAATCTTACACACCCTCCCAAAGTGGCCCACTAGGTGAGGCTTCAGTCACCCACTGTGCTAACTGGGTTGGTAGCGCAGCCTTTAGTGGCTGCTATCCCATCCTTTATCATTTCCCTACTTCCCTAGAGGCGCTTCCTGCACGTCCCAGGTAAACTAGTAGCATTCTTCCAGAGGCAGAGCCTGTCTCAAGATCCTCCTCTGGAAGAATCTACATGAAGGGTGTCCAATCCTTTGGCTTCCCTGGGCCACAATGGAAGAAGAAGGACTGTCTTGGGCCACACATAAAATGCACTACTGACACTAACAACAGCTGATGAGCTTTAAAAAAAAATGCAAAAACAAACAAACAAACAAAAAAACTCATAATGTTTTCAGAAAGTTTACGAATTTGTGTTGGGCCCCATTGAAAGCTGTCCTGGGCTGTGGGTTGGACAATCTTAATCTACACCAGTGCAGAAGGGTAAGCTTCAGTTATGGAAATATTCCTGTATTTGAAACAAGACATTTTCTCCAATGTCACTGAAAAATGAGGTGTCGCTATATGCACACACACACACACACACACCCCAAAATGCTTTTCTGGGCTAGCTCTCTACCCTGCTCCTTTCTTCCCTTCCAGCCTGTCTTCCAACATCTTCCAACAGTTCAGCTCAGAGATTATTTAGGGATAACCAGGTATTTTCCTTTGAATTCTCTCAGATTACAGAGTTGAACAATCTCACAATGGCCAGGTCTACAGCATTCAGATGTCACCTAAGTTTCTGAAAAATGGCTTAAAATCCTCAAGGTCCCATTACTAGAAGGACTTAGTGAACTTTTCCAGGCGGAGTTTTTCTGTTCTTGGCTGTTTGGATCCTGGTACTTGGGTGTTGCTAGACAGCGCTCAGAGCCTGGTGGCTCCTGTTACTGAACTCAGTCCCCTCAGGAGAGGCTGGGCTGCAGCTGCTGCAGCGGGTGAGCACCCTTCCAGCCTCCCTCCACCTCAGTTCTCTGTGCCCCAGGTAGGCCTCCGTGGCCTCACTCCTGTGTCATCGGTAGACGGTTGTGACTGCAAGTTGTCCAGGATCTTGGCATCTTGAACAAAGAATTGGACAAAACGCCTAACAAAGCAAAGAAAGAGTGAAGCAACAAAAGAACAAAAGCAGGAATTTACTGAAAATGAAAGCACACTCCACAAGGTGGGAGCACGCCGAGCAGCAGCTCAAGGGCCCGGATGCAGAATCTTCTTGGGTCCAAATACCCTCTAGAAGTTTCCCATTGGCCACTTCATGCTCACCTCATGTAAATAAAGTGATAGCCCACAATCAATCTGATTGGTTGCAGAAGGCAGCCAACCAGAGGCTGAAATGTTTACAAAGGTCACACTCCTGTGCAAATATCTGATTGGTTGCAGAAAGCAGCTAGTCAGAGGCTAGGGTGAAGTTACAAAGTTATACTTCTATGCAAACAAAGACTCTGTCAGAAATCAGTCTGATTGTGGACTGCAACCATTCAGAGGCTGGAGCGAAGTTACAAAGTTGCAAACCAAGACTGGACCTGCAATCAGTCTGATTTGTTGCGGACAGCCAATTTCCCATCTGTGGCAACTGGGCAACTGGACGCTAAAAAGGTGAGGGTTTACAAAGGCAGTAGGTCATTTTGCTACTTAGGCATGGAAAGTTAGGGTTTTCCTTTCAATTTAGTTCTAGGAAGTAGACTTGAAACAGCCCTAGGTTCCCTGTCTCCAGACCCCATTCTCCTGCCTCAGTTATATAGACCATTTAGGAAAATGGAGACATCAATTATAACATTACCAGGGTAGCAAATTATCAAATAGGACAGTGTATTACAAACTTCTATTTAGAGATTAAAGATACTTTTCAGGCCAGGTGTGGTGGCTCAGGCCTGTAATCTCAGCACTTTGGGAGGCCAAGGCAGGGGAATCGCTTGAGTTCAGGAGTTTGAGACCAGTCTGGCAACACAGGGAAACCTCATTTCTACTAAAAATAAAAAGTAATTAGCTGGGCCTGGTGGTGTGCACCTGTAGTCCCAGCTACTTGAGAGGCTGAGGTAGGGGGATTGCGTGAGCCAGGGAGGTCCATGATCACAGCTGTGAGCCACTGCACTGCAGCACTCCAGCCTGGGTGACAGAGCAAGAATCTGTCTGAAATATATATGTATATATAATATATATTCGTATTTATACCTAATATATAAACATTATTATATAATTAATATTAATATAATTAATATTATAAACATATCAGTAATATTGATATGGTAATAAATAAACAAATATATTTATAGATACATAAACATATAAATAAATATAAACATATATCAATGTTTATATATAATTAATTATAATTAATATATAATTAATAATATTAGGTTGGACATGGTGGCTCACGCTTTTAATTTCAGCACTTTGGGAGGCTGAGGCAGGTGGATCACAAGATCAGGAGTTCAAGACCAGCCTGCCAATATGGTGAAACCCCATCTCTACTAAAAATACAAAAATTAGCTGGGTGTGGTGGCTCACACCTGTAATCCCAGCACTTTGGGAGGCTGAGGTGGGAAGATCACTTGAGGTCAGGAGTTCAAGACCAGCCTGGCCAAGTGGTGAAACCCCGTCTCTACTAAAAATACAAAAATTGGCTGGGCGTGGCAGTGGGGACCTGTAATCCCAACTATCAGGAGGCTGAGAGAGGAGAATTTCTTGAACCTAAGAGGTGGAGGTTACAGTGAGCCAAGATCATGCCACCGCACTCTAGCCTGGGTGACAGAGCATGACTCCGTCTCCAAAAAGAAAAAAAAATCTTGATTTTTTTCATTTTGGGCAGGCTCCAATATGGCTCTGTGCAGCACCGTTATTAGTCCTGTTGTTACTGAAAATTCTTATTTATTTATTTATTTATTTATTTATTTATTTATTTATTTAGAAACAGAGTCTCGTACTGTCACCCGGGCTGGAGTGTGGTGGTGCAATCTCAGCTCACTGCAACTCCACCTCCCAGGTTCAAGTGATTCTCCTGCCTCAGCCTCCTGAGTAGCTGGTACAACAGGTACATGCCACCATGCCTAATTTTTTTGTATTTTTAATAGAGACAAGGTTTTACCATGTTGGCCAGGTTGATCTTGAACTCCTGACCTCGTGATCTGCCTGCCTCGGCCTCCCAATGTGCTGGGATTACAGGTATGAGCCACTGTGCCTGGCTGAAAATTCTGATATTTTGTTCATCACAGATTTTTCTTGCATTACTTTTCATTTTTTCCAATATTATATTAACATATTAGTTATTGTTATTACTCAATCTTTTTAGCACTCCCTTAAATTTTACATCCTGGTCCCAACCCTGGGGCTGAAAGTAATAGATTTCGGGGGTTCATCAGCACACGGCTAAAACCACGGAGGTGATGTGATTGCATGGGGAAAGAACGCGGAGCAAAAAGAGTAGAATATCAGGGCCAGAATTTAAGAGGACATTTGTAGTTAAGGGTCAGTAGAAGAGAAAGGAGAGTCCTAAAGGGAACCCATAGTCCTTGAGGAAGGAGGAAAACCAGAAGAAAGGGTATGGTAAGGACCAAGGGAGACAAGTTTCCAAGAGAAGCGGTCACATACTCTAGAGGGCTCAGATAGGATGACTGCCAGGCAAGGACATTGGATTGCACCAGGGGACACCAGGTGTGACACCGTCAGCACCTTTGAGAGCAGCAGCATGGGAGGTAGGAATGGAGAGGTCTGGCTGAGAGGAAGCTAAGAATGTCAGCAGCTCCAGGTGCTGGAACTGGAGGGATGGTGAGGAGGTGCTGGGAAAAGACAGAGATGAGTTCAGATTGCTGTGTAGCTTAGGATGCAAAAGCTCTGAACAGGTTTGTGGGTGGAAAAAGAATGAAGACCAGAAAAAGAGGGAGTATTGAAGAAGTGGGAAAATCAGGAGGAGGACTGTTGCTAAAAGACAAAAACCCAGAATAAATGGCGCTTCAGCCTGAGGATGGGTTACCTGCCTTGCTCCTGGCCTCAGGTGAAGCTGCCCACACAAGCCTGAGCCCTGGAAAGTGTCTCAGCCCGCAGCCCTCTCTCTTGTTCCGTCCTCCTGATTATCAGCTTTTCAGGTTCTGTGACCTCTCCCAATGCCTCTTTTGGTTCCCAGCCTTACCTCTCACCATCAGCCCAGATGCAAGGATGAGTGACCTCGTGCAGGAGCTGCTCTCCTGGCTTTTATTTATTTATTTATCAGACAAAGTCTCACTCTGTCACTCAGGCTGGAGTCCAGTGGTGTGATCTCAGCTCACTGCAACCTTTGCCTCCCAGGTTCAAGCAATTCTCCTGCCTCAGCCTCCTGACTAGTCAGGAGTTCAAAACCAGCCTGGTCAATGTGGTGAAACCTCCTCTCTACTAAAAATACAAAAAAACTAGTCGGGCGCGGTGGCGCATGCCTGTAATCCCAGCTACTTGGGAGGCTGAGGCAGAATTTCTTGGACCTGGGAGGTGAAAGTTGCAGTGAGCTGAGATCATGCCACCACACTCCAGCCTGGGCAACAGAGCAAGATTCCGTCTGGAAAAAAAAGAAGGCAAAAGGAAGAGTGCCAGGTGTCAGAAGTGGAGCTGTGCGGGGCTATGACAAGGGTCCACTGTGGCTACAGGAGTGGTTTACCAAAGGGGAGTTGATGTAAAGGTCAGTAGCAGAGAAGAAGCCAACAAGCTGTCTGGCGTGATAGGTGTGGTACACATGAGAGGCGGTAGGAGTCATGGTTAAACATTCACTGCACCCACAGGGTCCACACTTTGAATTTCATCTCCATCTTGACTAGTTCTGTGTCTTCAGGTGAGCCACTGAACTTCCTTGACCCTTGGTTTTCTAATTTATAAAATGAGAAGGACATAGTACCTGTACCTGCCACACTGTTTTAAGGATTAAAATGAGAAGATATCTGTAAAACCTTAGCACAGCACCTGGCAGATGATGAAACACAATAAATATTGCTATCATTACTGTTAGTGAATGATATGGTTTGGCTGTGTCCCCACCAGAATCTCATCTTGAATTTCCACGTGTTGTGGGAGGGACCCAGTGGGAGGTAATTGAATCATGGGGCAGGTCTTTCCCATCTGTTCTTGTGATAGTGAATAGGTCTTATGACATCTGATGGTTTTCAAAACAGGAGTCTTGCCAGGCGCGGTGACTCACGCCTGTAATCCTAGCACTTTGGGAGGCCGAGGCGGGTGGATCAACTGAAGTCAGGAGTTTGAGACCAGCCTTGCCAACATGGTGAAATCCCATCTCTACTAAACATACAAAACATTAGCTGGGCATGGTGGCAGGCACCTGTAATCCCAGGTAGGGAGGCTGAAGCAGGAGAATCACTTGAACCTGGGAGGCGGAGGTTGCAGTGAGCCAAGATCGTGCCACTGCACTCCAGCCTGGTGACAGAGTCAGACTCCATCTTAAACAAAACAAATTAACCAACAGAAAACCAGGAGTCTCCCCGTATAAGTTCTCTCATTTTTTGCCTGCCACCATCCACGTACAATGTGACTTGCTCTTCCTTGCCCTCCGCCATGACTGTGAGGCTTCCCCAGCCACGTGGAACTGTAAGTCTAATTAAACCTCTTTCCTTTGTAAATTGCCCAGTCTCTGGTATGTCTTTATCAGCAGCATGAAAACAGACTAATACAGTGCATGATAGAATAAGCAACACCAGATAAAATTTCCTGAAAAGGGCCAGGCATGGTGGCTCATGCCTGTAATCCCAGCACTTTGGGAGGCTTAGGTGGAAGGATCACTTGAGCCCAGGAGTTCGAGACCAGTCTGGCCAACATAGTGAGAGCCTGACTAGTATTTCTAATCTAAAAATATTTTTAATTAGCTGGGTGTGGTGATGCACACCTGTGTCCCAGCTACTCAAGAGGCTGAGATGGGAGGATCTCTTGAGCCCCAGAAGAGAGGCTGCAGTGAGCTGTGATTGTGCTGGGGCAATCTAGAATCTAGTCTGGGTGACAAAGTGAGACTGCTTAAAAATAAACAGACCAGCCTGGCCAACATGGTGAAACGTCATCTCTACTAAAAATACAAAAAAATTAGCTGGGCATAGTGGTGTGTGCCTGTAATCCCAGCTACTTTAGGAGGCTGAGGTGGGAGGATCGCTTGAACCTGGGAGGCAGAGGTTGCAGTGAGCCAAGATCACTACACTGCACTCCAGCCTAGGTTACAGAGTGAGACTCCATCTCAAAAAGAAAGAAAGAAAGAAATCCTGAAAGGATATCTAAGAAAGTTATGGTGGATATTTTTGGTCACCAAGCCAACACCCATTCTTCTCTTTTCTCTTCCTAACAGTACTCTAATTTTTAGCAAGTGTTTTGAAGTTATCTCCTCCCCACACAGCCTGTATATTTCAAGGAAGGCTGACCTCATCCCCAAATGCAGGAATGGGCCTGATAAACCTAAGAGAAATCCAACCCCTGGCCCATTGGTTATCCAGGAATGGGGATGTGTCCTAATTCAGGCCAATGAGACACTGGAGAGGTGTCCTAAAAACTTCTGGGAAGGACCCCCACTTATTTTAGGAGAAAGAGATGTCCTCTTTTTCTCCAGGTGTTGCATATGTGGCTGTAAAGGCTGTGTTTTTGCAGTTTTTTCCAGTTTCATCTTTTAGAAGATTGAATCCAGCTACAGCCGTGATTGTCTTCAAGCCTCTTGGCTTCAAATAAGCACAGCAAGGCCAAGGATTTCCATATCTTGGTGCCCCACAAACCTGAAGACAGAGACAGGAGCTATGCTGAATGAAGACATAAGCAGGTATTTTCATTAATTCCAAACAAAGAGAAAAGTGAGGCATGAGGGTCAGAGTGAAAAATTTGGGTTCAGCTTCATGGGTACCTGGTGGCAAGCATTATCACTGCCCTCAGTTCTTTGCTTTCTCCCCTCTGCAGCTCATGGACTGCCTTCTCCAGCAGCAACTGAGAACAGTAGTGGTATTAATGTCTCCACCAGAGGGTCAGCAGTCAGTCTCTCTCAGAATCCTGCCTTGCATGTACTTGCAGGATGTAGAGAGATGAGTGACCTCAGCCACCATCTAGGGCACAGTCCTCCTTGACAGGAAGTGGTAGGGGTGGATTTTAACAATTCGAGGCAACAAATATACAATTAGTGAGAGATAGGGCCAGTGGCGACATGTCTCCTGGCTTTGTTCTGACATTTGCTGTGTTCCATGTTTGTCTTGTAAATAAAACTGGGCCTGTTTACAGAGAAGCTAACCCACCTTCATGCTAACAACAGGATTTCTACCAGAATTGCTTTTCCAAAGCCTTTTTAAAATGGTATTTTTAAATGACACTTTCGGCCAGGAACAGTGGCTCATGCCTGTAATCCCAATACTTTGGGAGGCCAACACAGGTGTATCACCTGAGGTCAGGAGTTCGAGACCAACCTGGGCAACATGGCGAAACCTTGTCTCTACAAAAAATACAAAAATTAGCTGGGTCTGGTAGTATGCGTGCATATTCTCAGCTACATGGGAGGCTGAGGTGGGAGGATTGCTTGAGCCCAGGAGGTGGAGATTGTAGTGAGCCATTATCATACCACTGCATTCCGTCCTGGGGAACAGAGAGAGACCTGTCAAAAAACAAAAAAAACACCCAATAAAGAATATGACTTATTTTATCTTCTTCATGCTTCCTCTCAGACTTCGTAAAATTATCTTGAAGGAAGGAAGGAAAGAAAAAAGGGTGAGAGACGGAAGGAAGGAGAATAGCAACTTCTGTTGAGTTGGAACTATAAATTCCTAACAGATAAGACCTGGGTCTATAGATTTAGTTTTTATGATTTGGGGTTTTAAAAATTATTACTATATATTTTCTAGTCGACAAACATTTTTTATATTTATGGGGTATAACATGATGTTTTAGGGTTTTCTATATATAAGACCATGTTATTTGCAAACAGGCAATTTTACTTCTTCCTTCTGATTTGGATGCCTCTTGTTTCTTTCTCTTATTTAATTGCTCTTGCTAGGACCTCCAGTACTGTGTTGAATAGAAGTGACAAGAATGGGCATCTTTCTCTAGTTTTTGATCTTAGAGGAATGGCTTTCTACCTTTTACCACTGAATATGATGTTAACTGTGAACTTGTCATATATGGACTTTATTGTATTGAAGTACATTCCTTCTATACCTATTTGTTGAGAATTCTTTTATTATGAAAGGATGTTGGATGTTGTCAAACATTGTTTCTGCATCTATCGAGAAGATTATATGGTTTTTATCCTTCATTCTGTTAATGCAGTGTAACATATTACATTTATTAATTTACATACGTTTAACCATCCTTGCATTCCAGGGATACATTTCACTTGATCATAGTGAACTATTTTTTCTTTTTAGAGATGAGGGTCTTGTTATGTTGCCCAGGCTGCCCTTGAACTCCTGAGTTTAAGCTGTTCTCCCACCTCAGCCTCCAAATTAGCCAGCACTACTAATTAGCTAGCACTACAGGCATGTGCCACTGCACCCGGTCAAACGATTCTTATAATGTGCTGTTGAATCTGATTTGCAGTATGTTCATGTTCTGATTTGTTCTATGTTCATGAGGGATATTGACCTGTAATTTTCTCTTCTTTTATTATCTTTGGCTGGCTTTGGTATCAGGGTAATGCCCGTAAAGTAAGTTTGGAAATATTCCCTCCTCTTTAATTTTTTGGAAGAGTTTGAGAAATATTGATTTTAGTTATTCTTTAAATGTTTGGTAGAAGTTCCTGGTCTTTTCTTTCATGGGAGATTTTTATTACTGGTTCAATCTCGTTACTTGTTATTGGTCTGTTCTGAAAGTTTAGTTTTGTGTAACACTTCACATACTTTGTACTTGGTAAACTCTCATGGTGTCTATTTCTTTGTAGAACAAAGAAATAACAAAGCATCAAAAGAATGTAAGATCAGATCCACTTTGTGACATCCACAAGGAGTACTGTGTCCAGCTACTGTTCAGATTTGTTTGGAACTGATCTCCTGAGTTCTCAGTCACTCTCTACCTGATTTGTAACAGGATAAACAATGTTTCTAGCTGCACATCTTACAGACTCAGGCCAAGCAAAAATACCCTTAACACAGAAAACTATGCCAAGATTCATGTTTAAAGCAATGAGTTTCCATCCCACAAACTGCATATTATTCAGAAGGTCATTCGTTCAAGTCAGAGTTCACATGGTTTTTAATAAACCACTCTTCAGATGACCTAACTTAGGAAAGAATCTCATTCTTGGTGTCAGTTTATTTTAGGGAACATTTACTTAGCATTTGAATGAGCTGGCTTGCTCTGGAGAAGCAGTGGCTTGACTTTGGCCCCTGATATGGCATGGACTTGAGGTTGTACAGGGTGTGAGTCTAACCTTTTGGAGGCCTCTGTCAGGCTCTCAGGAAGGGGATACAGAGTCCTGGGTCTCTATCTTCTTCAAGCAAAAGTTGCATCCCTATCCAACTACCAGTTGAAAAGACAGGAGACGGGCAGGGCGCAGTGGCTCACGCCTGTAATCTCAATGCTTTGGGAGGCCGAGGTGGGTGGATCACCTGAGGTCAGGGGCTTGAGACTAGCCTGGCCAACATGGTGAAACCTTGTCTCTACCAAAAATACAAAAAGTTAGCCGGGCGTGGTGGCATATGCCTGTAGTCTCAGCTACTTGGGAGGCCAAGGCAGGAGAATCGCTTGAACTGGGAGGTGGAGGTTGTGGTGAGCTGAGATCATGCCATGGCACTCCAGCCTGGGCAACAAGAGTGAAACTCTATTTCAAACATACAAACAAATATATATAATTATCATAACACAATATTCAGATATTCTTACCGAAAAGTAGCAAACCTCTGCCAGTTCATCCATAGACCACCGCTATAATTGGAGGATCAGAGGCCAGAAGTGGTGTTGCAGAGGGAATGTGGGGTGAGTTGAACTGCCTCTCCATGGGTGAGATGTGAAGTTTGCAGTGCTGGACCTGCCAGGTTGTGGCAATTGGGCTGGAGGTAAAAGATACATTCCAAGAAAATTCCATAAAAATATATTGTCAGGCCAGGTGCTGTGGCTCACACCTATAATCCCAGCACTTTCAGAGGCAGAGGCAGGCAGATGACCTGAGGTCAGGAGTTTGAGACCAGCCTGACCAACATGGAGAAACCCTGTCTCTACTAAAAATACAAAATTAGCCGGGAGTGTTGGCGCATGCCTATAATCCCAGCTACTTGGGAGGCTGAGGCAGGAGAATCACTTGAACCCAGGAGGCGGAGGTTGCGGTGAGCCAAGATGATGGTGCCATTGCACTCCAGCATGGGCAACAAAAGTGAAACTCTGTCTCAAAAAAAAAAAAAAAAAAAAAATATATATATATATATATATATATATATATACACACACACACACATATATGAGAGAGAGAGAGAGAGAGAGAGTCAGCTCCAACCTGAGCTAGCCATGGAAAAACCTCATTGGATCTTCACTAGTTCAGTCCATAACTGGCACTCTTAAAAACTCTTGCCATCAAAACTATCTGAAATGAAAATCTAAGATATATTCACACCACTTCAAGAAGTTTCTGTACAATCCATCTGTCTAACAGACCAGCTAGTTTCTTTCATGATCGAGCAGACATACTGAAGTCACCAACACAGCAGAAGGCACAAATGTCTCTTTATCAGTGTTTTTCACATTATATGTATGACTCATTAGTGAGTCATGAAATCAACTCTGAGTCACAATGAACATTTAAAAAAAACAAAATATATCAGGAAAAAATTCAAAGAGATCAAAGTAAACTCCTGAGGGCAGGGTCTTATTTGGTTTAATATTGTCTAATAATTCGATCAAAATGCAAAGCATAGGCTGGGTGCCGTGGTTCATGCCTGTAATCCCAACACTTTGGGAGGCTGAGGTGGGCAGATCACTTGAGGCCAGGAGTTCGAGACCAGCCTGGCCAACATGGCGAAACCCCATCTCTACAAAAAATACAAAAACCTCACAAAAAACAAAAACTGCAAAGCATAAAGTAGGCACCCTACAAAAGTTAGATAATAACTGACCAAAAAGTAAATACATCAGAAATGATCTGTTAGCCCATAGATCTATGGATCTTATAATATTTATAGTTCTTATATTACTTATAGCTGTGATGTAAAGACCAACTATCATTGATCTCAAATAATATTCCGTGCCTAAATAATATGAAAACACCAACTAATCATCAGTCTTTAAAGGAAAGTAAGATACATAAAATTTATACATAACTCTGGAAGACTAAACATTGTCATTCTTTTTTTTTTTTTTTTTTTTTAGAGACAGAGTCTCATTCTTTCACCCAGGCTGGAGTGCAGTGGCACGATCTTGGCTCACTGCAACCTCTGCCTCCTGGGTTCAAGTGATTCTCCTGCCTCAGCCTCCCAAGTAACATTGTCATTTTTTTTTCTTATTTTTTTGAAGACAGAGTCTTGCTTTGTCACCCAAGCTGGCGTGCAGTAGCACTATCTCAACTCACTGCAACCTCTGCCTCCCAGATTCAAGCCGTTCTCCTGCCTCAGCCTCCTGAGTAATACTGTCCTTCTTTTATGGTCATAACTATCTTATTAAGACAGACTTTTGTTCACATAAACATATTATTAGACTTGACAATGAAAGAGGCCTATGCAGGGCAAACAGGCAATAAAATAAAAGCATCCAAATAGGAAAAGAAGTCAAACTATCTTTCTTCGTTGATGATATGATTACATACCTAGAGAACCCTAAAGACTGCCAAAAGGCTCCTAGAACTGATAAGCAACATCAGTAAAGTTTCAGGATACAAAATCAATGTACAAAAATCAGTAGCATTTCTATACACCAATAATGTTCAAGCTGAGAGCCAAATCAAGAATGCAATCCTATTTACAATAGCCACACACACACAAAATACCTAGGAATACATCTAATCAAGGTGAGAGCTCTCTATCAAGAGAACTACAAAACACTGCTGAAAGAAATCAGAGATGACACAAACAAATGGAAAAACATTCCATGCTCATGGATTGGAACAATTAATAGCATTTAAATGTCCATACTGCCCAAAGCAATTTACGATTTCAGCGCTATTCCTATCAAACTACCAACATCATTTTTCACAGAATTAGAAAAAAACTATTCTAAAATTCATATGGAATCAGAAAAGCCTGAATAGCTAAAGCAATATCCTAAGCAAAAAGAATAAAGCTGGAGGCATCACATTACCTGACATCATATACTATAAGGTTACAGTAACCAAAACAGCATGGTACTGGTACAGAAACAGTATATACAGACCAATGGAACAGAAGAGAGAACCCAGAAATGAAGCCACACATCTACAGCCATGTGATCTTCAGCAGTGTCAATAAAAATAAATAATGAGGAAGGATTCCTTATTCAATAAACAGTGCTGAGATAGCCAGCTAGCAATATGCAGAAAAATGAAACTAGACCTCTACAATTCATTACACACAAAAATTAATTCATGGTGGATTAAAAATCTAAATGTAAGACCTCAAACTATAGGAATCCTAGAAGAAAACCTAGGAAACACCATTCTGAACATTGGTCTTGGGGAAGAATTTATGACTAAGTCCTCAAGCAATAGCAACAAAAATTAACAAGTGGAGCCTAATTACACTAAAGAGCTTCTACACAGCAAGAGAATCTATCAACAGAGTAAACAGCCAACCTAAAGAAAGAGAGAAAATATTTGCAAACCATACATCTGACAAAGGTCTAATATCCAAAATCTATAAGGAGCCAAGCGTGGTGGCACATGCCTGTAGTCCCAGCTAGTTGGGAGGCTGAGGCAGCAAGATCGCTTGAGCTCAGGAGTTTGAGGCTGCAGTAAGCTATGATCGTGCCACTGCTCCCCAGCCTGGGTGGCAGAGCAGGACCCTGTTTCAAAAAAACAAAAACACAATCTATAAGGAATGTAATTCAACAAGCCAACCCCATTAAAAAGTGGGCAAGGGCATGGTGGCGCATGCTTGTAATCCCAGCTACTCGGAAGGCTGAGGCAGGAGAATCTCTTGAACCCAGGAGGCAGAGGTTGCGGTGAGCCAAGATCACACCATTGCACTCCAGCCTAGGCAACAAGAGTGAAAGTCTGTCTCAAAAAAAAAAAAATGTGCGCAAAGAACTGGGCACTGTGGCACGTGCCTGTGATCCCAGCACTTTGGGAGGCCTAGGCAGGTGGATCACTTGAGGTCAGGAGTTTGAGACCAGCCTGGCCAACATGGGAAAACCCTGTCTCTACTAAAAATACAAAAGTGAGCCGCGCATGGTGGTGCACACTTATAATCTGAGCTACTGGGCAGGCAGAGGTGGGAGAATCACTTGAACACAGGAGGTGGAGGTTACAATCAGCCAAGATCACACCACTGCACTCCAGCCTGAGCAACAGAGTGAGTGAGACTCTGTCTCAAAAAAAAAAAAGGTGGGCAAAGGACATGAACAGACATTTCTCAAAAGAAGACACACAAGCAGCCAACAAACATGAAAAAATAATGCTCAATATCACGAATAATCAGAGAAATGCAAATTAAAAGTGCAGTGAGATACTATCTCACCCCAGTCAGAATGGCTGTTATTTAAAAGTCATAAAATGGCCGTGCGCAGTGGCTCATGCCTGTAATCCCAATACTTTGGGAAGCAGAGGCGGGTGGTCACCTGAGGTCAGGAGTTCAAGACCAGCCTGAAGAACATGGAAAAAACCCATCTTTACTAAAAAGACAAAATTAGCCAGGTGTGGTGGCACATGCCTGTGATCCCAGCTACTCGGGAGGCTGAGGCAGGAGAATCGCTTGAACCTGGGAGGTGGAGGTTGTGGTGAGCTGAGCTCGCGTCATTGCACTCTAGCCTAGGCAACAAAAGTGAGACTCTGTCTTAAAAAAAAAAAAGAAAAGTTCTGCTGGCATGGCTATGTAGAAAAGAGAATGCTTATACACTATTAGTGGGGATGTAAATTAGTTGTCACTATGGAAAAAAGTTTGGAGATTTCTCAAAGAACTTAGAACTACCATTCAACCCAGCAATCCCATTACTGGGGATATATCCAGAAGAAAATAAATCATTCTTCCATAAAGACACATGCACTCGTATGTTCATCACAGCATGATTCACAATAGCAAAAACATGGACTCAACCTAGGTGCCCATCAACCGTGGACTGGATAAAGAAAATGTGCTACAAATACACATATAGTATTGTGTATATGTGGTACATGTATGATCTTATTCTTTTTTATATACACATATACTATATGTGTATATAAGAGATACAGCCATAAGAGATCATGTCCTTTGCAGCAACATGGAGGAAGCTGAAGGCTATTATCCTAAGCGAATTAATGCAGGAACAGAAAACCAAATAACACATGCTCTCACTTATAAGTGGGAGCTAAACATTGGGTACACATGGACATAAAGACAGGAACAATAGACGCTGGGAACTACTGGGTGGGAGGTAGGGAGAGAGAAAAGGTGAAAAAATGAACTACTGAGGCTGGGCACGGTGGCTCACGCCTGTAATCCCAACACTTTGGGAGGCCTAGGCAGGCGGATCACCTGAGGTCAGGAGTTCAAGACCAGCCTGGCCAACATGGGGAAACCCCATCTCTACAGAAAATACAAAAATTAGCCGGGCACGGTGGCACGTGACTGTAGGCCCAGATACTCAGGAGGCTGAGGCATGAGAATCGCTTAAGCCCGGGAGGCGGAGGTTGCAGTGAGCCGAGATCGTGCCATTGAACTCCAGCCTGGGTGACAGAGTGAGACTCTGTCTCAAAAAAAAAAAAAAAGAAAAAAGAAAAGAAAAAAGAAAAACAAAACAAAACAAAACACTATTGGGTACTATGCTCACTAACTTCGTGAGGGGATCAATTGTACTCCAGACCTCAGCATTATGCAATCTACCCTTGGAACAAACCTGCACACATACTCCCTAAATCTAAAAAAAAAGTTGAAATGATATTTAAAAAAAACAAAAAAGGGGCTGTGAATCATAATGACTTTGCTAATTGACATTCTTTATTTCTCACCGAGGTTGCTCTCTACTTGGTGATATAAATGCTTGTATCTGTCCTTCTCTTGGAAACTTGTTAGGAATAGGAATAATAATTTTTCTATACAGAGTACAGCTCCAGGAAGCTGTGGATTAATAAATGCTTGCTCTGAAAAATAATTTGGGTTGTAGCCTCTAACTTACAGTAAGTATAGACCCTTTATATTCCTCTTTTTCACCTTTAACCATCAGTTAGTATGTTAGTACTGTAATTCCCAAATATTCAAGGGACCTAGTTAAGTTTGCAAAACTGCTATGTAAACATGGTAGCAATAGTTTCTGTGTATTTAGCGAAAGAGTTAAACACAGTACTTGTATTTATGAAAACAAAAAGGAAAAAAAAAAAAACCCTCAACAACCCACATTTATATAAAACAAATTCCAATTCAAGAAGGTAAACTTAGCCTGTAGGTTTGTCAGTCTTCTTTCTCAAGATACTAATGAAGCAATAAAGAATTTAAAAGAGTATAAATCCATAGTCAAAAAGATGATGAGGCATGATTTGGGCATCAGTCGTCGACAGATTTCAACACATTTCTGGGAGATGAAAAGAGAACATGAATTGTAGACAGAGGGAGTGGAGTAAGGGGTTATGTGTGGGAGGGGACTCTGGAGGAGTGAGACTTCTCTGCCCAGACAGGGTGTGGACTGGAGTCTATATCAGGGGAGAGGAAAACAGAGAAAGGGACTGAAAATAGGATGCTAAACACTGAGATTTTCAAAATGCCGTGTATAATTTTTTAGGACCTAGAATTCCTTATCATTTAAACCAGGTAGCAAAAGTAAAGGCAGATAATGACATTTTCAAACTACTAGGACTTAGCATGTTTACTTACTACATACTCTTTCTTAATGAAGTTCCTTGAGGATGCACTTCAATTACGAAAAAAAAAAAGCAGGGGAATGGAGGTGGGGGGAGAAAATTGAGAAAGAAAAATATATGAAATGCAGGCAATGAAGGAACAAGCCAGGTTAAGACCTATGCAAATTATAACAAATGTCAGATATCAGGCCAGGCTTGGTGGCTCACGCTGTAATCTCAGCACTTTGGGAGACTGAAGCAGGCTTGAGCCCAGGAGTTCGAGACAGGACTGGACAACATAGTGAAACCCCATCTCTACCAAAAATACAAAAAATGAGCCAGGTTGGTGGCACACACCTGTAGTGCCAGCTACTAGGGAGGCTGAGGTGGCAGGATCACCTGAACTTGGGAGATTGGGGCTGCAGTGAACCAAGTCCAGCCTGGGCAACAGAGACCCCATCTCAAATAAACAAACAGGCCGGGCTTGGTGGCTCACGCCTTTAATCCCAGCACTTTGGGAGGTCTGGTGGGCAGATCACGAGGTCAAGAGTTTGAGACCAGCCTGGCCAACATAGTGAAACCCTGTCTCTTCTAAAAACACAAAAATTAGCTGGGCATGATGGTGTGTGCTTGTAGTCCCAGCTACTCAGGAGGCTGAGGCAGGAGGAACTCTTGAACCTGGGAGGCGGAGGTTGCAATGAGCAGAGATCATGCCACTGCATTCCAGCCTGGGCGACAGAGTGAGACTCCATCTCAAGAAACACACACACACACACACAGACACACACAAACAGGCTGGGCACGGTGGCTCACTTCTGTAATCCCAGCACTTTGAAAGGCTAAAGCCAGTAGATCATTTGAGTTCAGGAGTTCAAGACCAGCCTGGCCAACATGGTGAAACCATTTTGTATTAAATACAAAAATTAGCTGGGTGTGGTGGCATGCACCTATAGTCCCCAGCTACTCTGAAGTACAAGTTCAGCTACAGCTGAAGCACAAGAATCGCTTGAACCCAGGAGGTGGAGGTTGCAGTCAGCCAAGATCTTGCGACTGCACTCCAGCCTGGGTGACGGAATGAGACTCCATCTCAAAAAAAAAAAAAAAAAAAAAAAAAAAAAAAAAAGGAATGCCAAGGCCAGGTGCGGTGCTCACGCCTGTAATCCCAGCCCTTTGGGAGGCCGAAGTGAGTGGATCAAGAGGTCAGGAGATGGAGACCATCCTTGCTAACACGGTGAAACCTCGTCTCTACTAAAAGTACAAAAAATTAGCCGGGCATGGTGGCGGGCGCCTGTAGTCCCAGCTACTCGGGAGGCTGAGGCAGGAGAATGGCATGAACCCGGGAGGCGGAGCTTGCAGTGAGCCGAGATCGCGCCACTTGCACTCCAGCCTGGGCGACAGAACAAGACTCCGTCAAAAAAAAAAAAAAAAAAAAAGAAAAAAAAAGAAAAGAAAAAAAAGTAATATTTTAAAGAAAAAAAATTTCTCAATCATTTCTGTTTGCTTTTGAGAAATGATTAGGGTCATTTCCTTTAAGTGGTTAGTTCAATGAATTATAGCTTTTTGTTAATTTGATTTCACAGCACAGTTTTGAAAATCATCCCAAAAAAGTACTGTGTGGCTTGAGTTGGCTTTTAATGGAATAAAAGTCAATTCTGCTTTGAAGTCTTTATGACCTCCCTTACAGAAATGGTGACATTGTGGGGTTCTGAGTGCGCCCTGAAATCACAGGTCTTGTGTGACACACTGAAAATTACCCAGAATCCTGGGCACCCACTCCTCCACTAGGGAAATCACCAACGCTGGCAAATAGCATAATGGACTTGTGGCGCCCCCTACTGTCCACTAAGCAAACTGCACCGCCTTCCTTTGAGCTGCGTTCCGGTGTGAAGTTAAAAAAGAAATCTGCGCTTGGAAACACTGTATGAAGGCAGTGTCAGGCATGTGCATTTATTCACGTTCTTTAATCAACAGATATGATTTCCAAAATTATTTACATAACAATTTGGGAAATTTGAACGTAAGGTGGATATTAGATGATTCGGGAATATTAAGTAATGTTCAGGTCTGGCGTCGGGACGGACACCTGTATGGGAGCCGAGGCAGGAGGGTCACTTAGGGCAGGAGTTCGAGACCAGCCCAGACAACACAGTAAAGTTAAAAAAAAAAAAAAAAATTAGCGAGGCGTGTTGGCAGGTGTCTGGTCCCAGCTACTTGGGAGGCTGAGGTGGGAGGATTACTAGCCTAGAGGCCGAGGCTGCAGTGAGTGATGATTGCCCCACTGTACTCCAGCCTGGATCATAAAGTGACACTCTATCTCTAAATAAATAATATATATATATATTTTTTTGAGATGGAGTCTTGCCCTGTTGCCCAGGCTGGAGTGCAGTGGCACGATCTCAGCTCACTGCAACCACCACCTCCTGGATTCAAGCAATTCTGCCTCAGCCTCCCAAGTAGCTTGGATTACAAGCCCGCGCCACCACGTCCAGCTAATTTTTGTATTTTTAGTAGAGACGGGGTTTCGCCATGTTGGCCAGACTGGTCTCAAACTCCTTACCTCAAGTGATCCACCTGCCTCGGTCTCCCAAAGTGCTGGGATTACAGGTATAAGCCACAGCGCTTGGCCAATGATAATAACTTTTAAAAAGCCACCTTCTATTAGTGAGTATCTACATAGAGTGTCTTTATTTTAGGAGATGCATGCTGAAGTTTTTAGGGATAAAATGTCATAATATCTGCAACCAACTCTCAAATGGCTTTCACTCTCATTCAGAGTGAAAGCCAAAGCCTTACAATGATCTACAAGGCCACATTTAAAGTTCACCACCCCCCTTCTCTGTACTCATCTTCTCCTCTAATCCCTCCTTCTCCCAGCTCCAGCCACACTGACCTTTTCAGTCATCTGCATACTCTGGCCTCTTCACACCCACTTCCCTGGGCCCAAGATACCCTTCTCATTACAGTCTGCATTGCTGGCTCCCTCACTCCTTTCCTACCTCTGTTCAAAAGATTTCTTTCTTTTTTTTTTTTTTTTTTTTTTTTTGAGACAGAGTCTCACTCTGTCCAGGGTGGAGGGCAATGGCAGGATCACAGCTCACTGCAGCCTTGGACTCCTAGGCTCAAGCAGATCTTCCCACCTCAGCCTCCCAAATATAGGCACAGGACACCATGCCTGGCTAATTTTTTTATTTTTTGTACAGGTGGATTCTGCCCATGTTGCTCAGGCTGGTTTCAAAACCCTGGACAGGAGATCCTCCCGCCTCAACCTCCCAACGTGTTGGGATTACAGGTGTGAGCCACCTTTTCGGGCCACAAAGACACCTTAGTGACACTTTTCCTGGCCACAGTCTAAAATTTAACCTACCACTTACCTGCATTGTTTTCTCTTCTTAGCTCTTATTGCAATTTAATGTACCAAAATTTCACTTATCTTTTTTATGGTCTATGTTTGCCCAAAACATCAATTTACATAAACGCTTTGATGGTGGTTGTGTTCATTGCTGTATCCACTGGACCTAAACTAGTAACCAGAATATACTCGAAACTCATTCATATACATTGAGTGAAAAAATAAAAAGCAGTGTGTGGGCTCAAATGTTTACTCTTATAGTCAATTTGCAAATTTTGTTTTAGACTGTGGCATGTACAATGTGTGAAAGATGCCATCTGTTGATGACTGGCAGGTTTCACTGGTTTGTGCTCTGAATTGAGAATAATTTACTTTTTCCAATGTAAGCTTTAAGTTGAGCCTTTCTAAGTTAAAAAAAAAAAAAAATTCCATCGTATGCCTTTTAGGCACCATTGACATCTTGGTCGACATCTTTCCAGGTTTTCACGACAAATTCAAAGGTCAGTGATGGCTCTACACCTCCTGAGATGGGGTAGCCGGGTTATGGGTGATTTTTTTCTATCTTTAGTAAATATAAAACATCACCCAAAATTGTTTCTAGAACAAATATAAATATAAGAGTAGGATATTAGGGCTGGGTGTGGTGGCTCATGCCTGTAATCCTAGCACTTTGGGAGGCCGAGGTGGGCGGATCATGTGAGGTGAGGAGTTCAAGACCAGCCTGGCTAACATGGTGAAACCCCGTCTCTACTAAAAATACAAAAATTAGCCGGGCGTGGTGGCAGCGCCTGTAATCCCAGCTATTTGGGAGGCTAAGGCAGGAGAATTGCTTGAACCTGGGAGGTGGAGGTTTTAGTGAGCTGAGAGTGTGCCATTGCACTCCAGCGTGGGGGATGAGAGCGAAACGCCGTCTCAAAAAAAAAGAGTAGGTTGTTAGATAAGTTCAGGGATGATAAAGCCATAATGGGTTAACTAGGATGGGGGTTGATTCCTAAGCTTTGAGATAGACTTTTAGAATCAGGCATATAAATCCTGCTGGATTTGAATGCTGTGTAGGATAGAGCACAGGCCTGAAAAAATACGAAAATTCTAATGTCTTTATTTACCTAAAACATAGCCTCTTGGGTTTTTTATTTATTTATTTATTGAGACAGAGTCTCGCTCTGTCGCCCAGGCTGGAGTGCAGTGGCATGATCTTAGCTCACTGCAACCTCTGCCTCCCGGGTTCAAGCGATTCTCCTGCCTCAACCTCCCAAGTAGCTGGGATTACAGGTGCATGCCACCAGGCCTGGCTAATTTTTGGCATTTTTAGTAGAGACGGGGTTTCACTGTCTTAGCCAGGATCATCTGGATCTCCTGACCTCATGATCCATCCGCCTTGGCCTCCCAAAGTACTGGGATTACAGGCATGAGCCACGACTCCCGGCCGCCTCTTGGGTTATTTTTAAAACATAGAGACTAGGCTAGTATTCCTAGCAGCAGGTAGAAGGTAAACCCTGTCCATGTGGACCTCTGGATGCTGACAAATAAAAATGCATCTCTCTTTATCAACCTTGTAAACCAGCCCCCTTCCCGTTACTGTAGTTAGCTGATATTCTCACACTGTGAGATCTCCGTTCCATTTATTCATATTGCTCATTTACCAAAAGTGTATTGGGCCCAAATTGTGTCAGGCACTGGGGAGAACAAAAGTGAATATTACAAAGTGTACAGAGAAATTATATTTTAAATGTATTAGAACTCGAATTGCCAGGCGCGGTGGCTCACGCCTGTAATCCCAGCACTTTGGGAGGCCGAGGAGGGCGGATCACAAGGTCAGGAGATCGAGACCATGGTGAAACCCCGTCTCTACTAAAAATGCAAAAAATTAGCCGGGCGCGGTGGCGGGCGCCTGTGGTCCCAGCTACTCGGGAGGCTGAGGCAGGAGAATGGCGTGAACACGGGAGGCGGAGCTCGCAGTGAGCCGAGATCGCGCCACTGCACTCCAGCCTGGGTGACAGAGCGAGACTCTGTCTCAAAAAAAAAAAAAAAAAAAAAAAAAGAACTCGAATTGCAAAAAGAATCAGTAGGGTTCTCCTTGGTGCCATGGTTAACAGTCCTTTCAGATAAAGATCAGATCCTTCCAAGTTCAGTTAAAACTTACTTTCGGCCAGGCGGGGTGGCTCATGCCTGTAGTCCCAGCACTTTGGGAGGCTGAGGCAGGTGAATCACTTGAGGTCAGGAGCTTGAGACCAGCCTGGCCAACGTGGTGAAACTTCATCTCTACTAAAAATACAAAAATTAATCATGGTGGCGGGCACCTGTAATCCCAGCTACTCCGGAGGCTGAGGTGGAGGATTGCTTGAGTCCGGGAGGTGGAGGTTGCAGTGAGCCGAGATTGCACCATTGCACTCCAGCCTGGGCGACAGAGCAAGACTGTCTGAAAAAAAAATTAATTAAAAAAAATACATATATATATATATCAGAAATAGAGCATACAATGCAGTTCTGTAATTTGCACTCAATATATTATGAGCACATATACACATTCATAACTAAGTATCACTAAAAAGTAATTGCTCCAGCTGGGCGCAGTGGCTCACGCCTGTAATCCCAGCACTTTGGGAGGCTGAGGCAGGAGGATCACTTGAGCTCAGGAGTCTGAGACCAGCCTGACCAACATAGTGAAACCCTGACTCTACTAAAATACAAAATTAGGCCTGGTGGCACATTCCTGTAATCCCGGCTACTTGGGAAACTGAGGCAGGAGAATTGCTTGAACCCGGGAGGTGGAGGTTGCAGTGAGCCAATATCATACCATTGTACTCCAGTCTGTGCAGCAAGAGCAAAATTCATCTAAAAGAAAGAAAGAAAGAAAGAAATTACTCTGTAATTGCTTGACTATTGAAAACTCCTAGTTTCTAAGGGATATCAGCACATGAGTTCCCACCTCTGTTATCCAGGCCATATAAATATCATTGATGGCACACGGATGGACAAAATAGAAAGCAAAACAAAAACAAGAATGAGGAAGTCATAGAAGAGGGTAGTAACATTTCAGCCAGAGAAAAACTACTCTAAATGGAGGAAGTCAGAAAATAAGGCAACCAGCATCATATTGCAAATGCAATGGAGAGGTAAGGTCATGTTACAATGTAGCCTAGTAAAAGAAAAACAAAACAAGCAAAACAAAACCCCTGAAGTTGAAGATGTGGTTCTAAATCAACATCCAGCCCAACCCATGACTCTGCATGTGATCTTGAGCACTTTAGCTGTCTGGGACTCAGTTTCCTCATCTGTAAAATGAGGAGTTGGCCTACATTCTCCCTTAGACCCCTTTCAGCTCAAATCTTCTCTGATTCTATGGCGCTGTACCTTTTCTGACACAAGTAGGGAAGGTCAGAACTCTGGATAGCACTTCACAGGGCTTTAACTGTTCGTTCTAACGAGATGACCCACCCCCATCTTGCTTCGCTGACCACATAACAATGAATCTATCATAGAGCCCTTAAACCGGTCAGTTTGGATACCCAGCAGGTGTTTTGAAAAGCTACTGATTTAGGCCAAATTAGGAGGAGGGGCAAGGGGTTGCCTTGGAGAAGCGAACAGGGGCGGCAGGCTGAACTGTAAATCACTCTTGGCTCTGGGCTCTCTTTCTTTTTTCCTCTTTCCCATATGGGCTTCCAACCCTGGGAGCCATTTTTAGGGTGAACAAAGGTATCTGTGGAATGTTCATTTGTTTCTATTATTTGCCACAAGCAGTCTTTGTTTTTTTTTGTTTTTTTTTTTTTGTTTTTTTTTGTTTTTTAACTTGAATACTTAACACTCCCTCTTAAAACCAGGACTCAGTATAAAAACTATGCTTCACACTGTTGGCAAGAGCCAAACACTGGACACTCAAATGTCCATTAAAAATAGGATGGGGGCTGGGTGCAGTGTCTTATGCCTGTAATCCTAACACTTTTGGAGGCCGAGGCAGGCGGATCACTTGAGCTCAGGAGTTGGAGACCAGCCTGGGCAACACAGCAAAACTCTGATTTTGCTGTGTTGGGAGGCTGAGGTGGGAGGATTGCTTGAGTCTGGGAGGTGTAGGTTGCAGTGAGCTGAGACTGCACCATTGCACTCCAGCCTGGGCAACAGAGCAAGACTCTGTCTGAAAGAAATAAATTAATTTATATATATCAGAAATAGAGCATACAATGCAGTTCTGTAATTTGCACTTAATATATTGTGAGCACATATACACATTCATAACTACGTATCATTAAAAAGTAATTACTCGGGCTGGGTGCAGTGGCTCATGCCTGTAATCCCAGCACTTTGAGAGGCCGAAAAATGCGTAAGTTAGCTGGGCATGGTGGTGTGTGCCTGTAGTGTTTATTAGTGTGTGTACAAAAAATGCATAAGTTAGCTGGGCATGGTAGTATGTGCCTGTAGTCCCAGCTACTCAGGAGGCTGAGGCAGGAGAATCACTTAAGCCAGGGGGGTTGAGGCTACAGTGAGCCATGATCGCATCACTGCACACTAACCTGAGTGATGAAGTAAGATCCTATCTCAAAAACAACAAACAAAAAGGTAATGGGACCAGGTGTGGTTGCTCATGTCTATAATCCCAGCACTTTGGGAGGCGGAGGCAGGACGACTGCTTGAGCCCAGGAGTTTGAGACCATCCTGGGCAACACAGGGAGATCCTGTATCTACAAAAAATAATAAATTAGCTGGGCATGTCTGGGTGCAGTGGCTCACGCCTGTAATCCTAGCACTCTGGGAGGCCGAGGTGGCAGATCACAAAGTCAGGAGATCAAGACCATCCTGGCCAACATGGTGAAACCCCATCTCTACTAAAAATACAAAAATTAGCTGGGCGTGGTGGTGTGTGCCTGTAATCCCAGTTACTCGGGAGGCTGAGGCAGGAGAATCCCTTGAACTAGGGCGCCGGAGGTTGTAGTGAGCTGAGATGGCAGCATTGTCCTCCAGCCTGGCGACAGAGTGAGACTCCATCTAAAAAAAAAAAAAAATTAGCTGGGCACGGTAGCAGGTGACTATTGTCCCAACTACTCAGGAGAATGAGGTGGGAGAATTGCTTGAGCCCAGGAGGTTGAGGCTGCATTGAGCTGAGATTGTGCCACCACACTCTAGCCTGGACAACAGAGTGAAACTCTGTTTCAAAAAAGAAAAAAAAAAAGATATGGGTAGGATTGGTCATGATGGCCCACACTCCTAATCCCAGTGCTTTGGGAGGCCACCATGGAAGGATCACCCGAGGCCAGGAGTTTGAAGTTCCAGTGATCTATGATGGTTAGAGGCCTTTGAACCAGAGCAACTCCATCTTGAGTAGGGGCTGGGTAAAATAAGGCTGAGTCCTACTGGGCTACATTCCCAGACAGTCAGGTGTTCTAAGTCACAGGATGAGATAGGAGACCAGCACAAGATACAAGTCATAAAGACTTTGCTGATGAAACAGGTTGCAGTAAGGAAGCCGGCCAAAACCCATCAAAACCAAGAAGGTGATGATCGTCCTCACTGCTACACTCCTATTAGCACCATGACAGTTTACAAATGCCATGACAACATCAGAAAGTCCCCGATATGGTCTAAAAAGGGGAGGCATGAATAATCTACCCCTGGTTTAGCGTATCATCAAAAAATAACCATAAAAATGGGCAACCAGCAGCCCTTGGGGCTGCTCTGTCTGTGGAGTAGCCATTCTTTGGTTCCTTTACTTTGCTAATAAACTTGCTTTCACTTTACTCTAGGGACTTGCTAGGAATTCTTAATGGCACAAAATCCAAGAGCCCTCTCTTGGGGTATGGATCAGGACCCTTTTATTGTAACATATTGTTGGCAACCAAAGAAGGGACTATAGTGCGGAAACCCCTGACACAAAGGCTAACTTTGGGTAAGTGGTAGGGTCCGGTAACATCTTTCTGGCGAACCCTGAAGGGATGAAATCCCCTCACTCAAAGGAAATAGATTGGTTGACTTTGGGTAAGTTGGTGGGGTACCTGGGTAAAGAATGGGATTGTGTGAGAGGCCCAACTTAAAGAAGTTAGAAGGGTCTCTCTTAAGACAAAGAGGGTTAAAGGCTCCTCTCAATAAAAGGCAAGGACACTTGACCAACCTTGGGTTCAAGGCCCAACTTAGGAGGGTTAGAGGCCCCTCTCAGTAAAGTCCTTCTCGGCTAGGAATGGGTTTGGCACTATAGGATGTTAACTGCTACTCTCTTTGGAATAATCTGCTTTGCACTCTTTGCTGATGACTGTGGGTGACAGGATTAGGCAGGTACAGAATCATGGGACATGGGGAGCTTTTTCCTCCCTAAAAGGGGAAACTTGAGAGCTGACAGGACTGCTGGAAAAGATCCCTTCATGACGGACAAGCAGCCACCTGAACTTTTGAGCCATGGGTGGGTCTTTCTCTGGTCTCCCTGAGCTCTTCGCTTTTCCCACCCTGCCTCAGGCAATGCCTCAGGCAATACATGCCACATGCTCCCTCTCTACAAACCGGTAAAATGAATGGTAAAAATCACTGTTTATACCGGGCGTGGTGGCTCACACCTGTAATCCAGCACTTTGGGAGGCTGAGGCAGGCGGATTGCCTGAGCTCAGGAGTTCGACACCAGCCTGGGCAACACGGTGAAACTCCGTCTCTACTAAAAATACAAAAAATTAGCCGGGTGTGGCGGCAAGTGCCTGTAGTCCCAGCTACTTGGGAGGCTGAGGCAGGAGAATCGCTTGAACCCGGGAGGTGGAGGTTGCAGTGAGCCAAGATCATGCCATTGCACTCCAGCCTGGACTACATAGCAAGACTCCGGCTCAAAAAACAAACAACAACAATAAAAAACAAAAACAAAATCACTGTTTATCTCCTCTGTAAAGTTTTGATTAATGGAAAAAAGGATTACTCAGGCTAATCTTAAACTGTAGTGAATCTGGTGTGCTTTGTGTATCTTTCTGTATTGTTCTGTCATGATGAGGAATACCTTAAGATAGAATGTGGACGTAGGACCCCTATATGCCTGCTGTTCAAGACAGCCTAGCAAACTGGTTAGTCATTTCCTTGGGAGACTGACCTTGCAACCATGTGGCTGTGCTTTCTCTTTTCACAATGGTGGCCTGTGTTCAGGGTCCTGGTAAAAAAAAAAAAAAAAAAAAAAAAAAAAAAAAAAAAAAAAAAGAAGGTGTATCCATATAATGAAAGGCTATGCAGCAATGAGAATGAATAAGCTAGAACTATAAACCACAACCTGAATGAATCTCACAATGTGAGGACCAAAAGAAGCCAGACGAAAAAAGAGTACATAGTTTACAGTTCTACTCGTATAATGTAAAGGTCAAAACTTTAACAATAGACAAAACTGGGTTGGGCACGGTGGCTCATGCCTGTAATCCCAACACTTTGGGAGGCCGAGGCAGGTGGATCACCTGAGGGTGGGAGTTCGAGACTAGCCTGGCCAACATGGTGAAACCCTGTCTCTACTAAAAACACAAAAATTAGCCAGGCATGGTGGCAGGCACCTGTAATCCCAGCTACTTTGGAGGCTGAGGCAGGAGAATGGCTTGAACCTGGGAGGCAGAGGTTGCAGTGAGCTGCGATCATGCTGCTGAACTCCATCCTAGGTGACAGAGCAAGACTCCATCTCTCAAAAATAAAAATACAAAATAAAAATAGACAAAACTAACCCATTTTTAAAGTTCTAGAGTGAGACAGGGTCCCACTCTATCACCCAGGCTGGAGTGCAATGGTGTGATCTTAGCTCACTGCAGCCTTGCATTCCTAGGCTCAAGTGATCCCCCTGCCTCAGCCTCCCAAGTGGCTGGGACTACAGTCACACCACAACACCCTGCTAATTTTTTTAATTTTTTGTGGAGATGAGATCTCACTGTGTTGCCCAGGCTCGTCTCAAATTCCTGGGCTCAAGGAATCCTTCTACCTCAACCTCCCCAAATGCTGGGATTACAGGTGTGAGCTGTTTTGTCAGCTAAAAACTAATCTATTATTCTAGAAGTTAGAACAGTTGTTACTGTTGACGAAAAAAGTCAAACTCTGTAAAATATATTTTTTTTTTTTTTTTTTGAGACGGAGTCTCGCTCTGTCGCCCAGGCTGGAGTGCAGTGGCGCGATCTCGGCTCACTGCAAGCTCCGCCTCCCGGGTTCACGCCATTCTCCTGCCTCAGCCTCCCGAGTAGCTGGGACTACAGGCGCCCACAACCGCGCCCGGCTAATTTTTTTGTATTTTTAGTAGAGACGGGGTTTCACCGTGGTCTCGATCTCCTGACCTTGTGATCCGCCCGCCTCGGCCTCCCAAAGTGCTGGGATTACAGGCGTGAGCCACCGCGCCCAGCTAAAATATTTAAAGAGGTTTACTTCGAGCCAAATATGAGTGACCATGGCCCAAGAGACTGAGAAATGTCTCAAGAGGTCCTGAGAAATGTATCCAAGGTGGTTCAGTTACAGCTTAGTTTTATACATTTTAGGGAAACGTAAGACATCAATCAATACATGTGAAGCATACATTTATTCTATCTATAAAGGCAGCACAACTCAAGTCGGGGGAAGTGTGCTTCTAGGTGATAGGTAGGTTCAAAGATTTTCTGACTGGCAATTGGTTGAAAGAGTTATTACCTGGAGACCTGGAATCAATAGAAAGGAGTGTTTGGGTTAAGATAAGGACTTGTGGAGATTTGCAAGGTTCTTATTATGTAGATAAAGTCTCACAGGTGACCACCCTTAGAGGCAACACATGGCAAATGTTTTCTATTTAGAACTTTAAAAGGTGCTGGTCTCTCGGCCAATCTCTTCAGGATCAGAAAAAGACTTGGAAAGGGAAGGGGATTCTCTATAGAAAGTAAATTTCCCCCACGAAATACAGCTTTGCAGAGCCATTTAAAAAATACGTCAAAGTCGATCCTTTTGTAGTTCAAGAGTGTAATGATAGGGCGTTCAAATGCATGCATCAGATGTGCCACCCTCAAACCTCGTTAGGATGTTGGCACATTACCTGTCTGACATAAAGGAAAAATAATAAATACAAATATGTCAAAGAAATATATTCTGGGGCAAAAGATTTTCATTCCTTTCAGGGTCTGCTATCTGAATGTGATGCTATACTAGAATCAGGTTGGAATTTGGTATTTTATTGCTACAAAGAGTCTGCTTTGTCAGTCATAAGATCTCTGTTTTAATGTTAATGCTGGCCAGCTGTGCCTGAATTCCAATGGGAGTAGAGTATAATGAGGCATAGCCGACCCTCCTACCACGGTTTGAAATCCTCCTGGTGGAGAGGAAGGGTCTGTTCAGTCATTTGCGGGAGGAGCTTATAATTTCATTTTTGGCTCACATTACCCGGGTGGGAATTCATGACTGGAAAACAGCATGAGTGAGTCTTCCAGGATTCCGGTAGTATTCTGATTCTTGATTTGAATTCTGGTTCTAGGTATATGAATTTTGTAAAAATTTATGAAACTGCAAACTTATATGTACTTTTTTTTTTTTTTTGAGACAGACTCTCATTCTGTCCTCCAGGCTGGAGTGCAGTGGCACAATCTTGGCTCACTGCAAACTCTGCTTCCCGGATTCAAGTGATTCTGCTGCCTCGGCCTCTCCAGTAGCTGGGACTACAGGTGCGCACCACCACGCCTGGCAAATTTTTGTAGTTTTAGTAGAGACAGGATTTTGCCATGTTGGCCAGGCTGGTCTTGAACTCCTGACCTCAAATGATCCACCTGCTTCAGCCTCTCAAAGTTCTGGGATTAAAGGTGTGAGACACCACACCTGGCTGACATGTACACTTTTTGTAGGTATGTGATACTTTAACAATTTTACATATATTTAAAAAATTAAATAAATGTATATATTTTAAAACCTGGCCTCGTGCATACACACACACAAAAATTACATTCTATAGAACTTCATAAAAATTGTCCAAAATTCAGAAACACACATACACACGCGTGTGCAAACACACACACGCACAGTTAGAGAGAAAGAAGAAAGAGAGATCCTGGTAGTGTGATAGAAAAAAGACGTTCACATTTGTGGAGTGTGATTAAAAAAAACAATCCTCAACCCCTAGAAGATGGGAAAAAGGCAGCTTTGAGGAGGAAGAGGAATTAGTAAACTGTATAGTATGACTCACCCAAGAACAATGACAACCAGCACTGCCCTTTGTCACTTGGACTTTGAACAGTTGGTAAAATTATTTTGAGGTGTGGGTGAGTAAGGGGTTGTGCCCTGGAGCATTGCTCATATTGGTTTCTGCCCTGTATTAGATCAACACTTAGATCACACATTAACTATTCCCATCCCACTTGAAAATGCCCCATATGCCATCAGGAGAAAGACCCTGACTGTTTCCCATGATTATTCTTATTATTCCAACATCCTTCAGATTGAGCATTAAGTCCATATATAATGAACTTAATGAATCTTTCCAGAATCTCAAGCAGCAGTTCTATTATAATGTAAATCAGAAATCTTTGAGAAACTTCTTTTTTTTTTTTTTGCGATGGAGTCTCACTGTGTTGCCTAGGCTAGTACAGTGGTACAATCTCGGTTCACTGCAAACTCTGTCTCCCAGGTTCAAGTGATTCTCCTGCCTCAGCCTCCAAGTAGCTGGGATTACAGGTGCCCAGCACCATGCCTGGCTAGTTTTTGTATTTTTAGTAGAGACAGGGTTTTGCCCTATTGGCTAGGCTGGTTTCGAACTCCTGACCTCAGGTGATCCACTTGCCTCACCTTCCCAAAGTGCTGGGATTACAGGCATGAGCCACCACACCTGGCCTGAGAAACTTGGTAAAAACACAGATTTCTTGGGGCAAAGATTCAGCAGGTGACCGGTAGATTCTGAGAATCTTCATTTTAACCAGCTTCCCTTGCCTTTCCACTCATCTGCCATAAAAGTCTGCATTTTAGCTGGGCGCAGTGGCTCACGCCTATAATCCCAGCACTTTGGGAGGCCGAGGCGGGGGGATCACTTGAGGTCAGGAGTTCGAGACCAGCCTGGCCAAATGGTGAAACCCTGTCTCTACTAAAAATACAAAAATTAGCCAGGCATGGTGGCGCGGGCCTGCAGCCCCAGCTACGCAGGAGGCTGAGGCAGGAGAATCGCTTGAACCTGGGAGGCGGAGGTTGTAGTGACCTGAGATAGCACCATTGTGCTCCAACCTGGGCGACAAGAGCGAAACTCTGTCTCAAAAAAAAAGGCTGGATTTTATCTGTGCATTTTATGTGTCAACTTGACTGGACCATGGGATACTCAGATATTTCGTTAAGCATACTGAGTGTAACGCTGAGGGTGTTTCTGGATGAGATGAACATTTCTATAGGTTGACTGAGTAAAGCAAATTGCCCTCCCCAATGTCTTGGGGCCTTATTCAATCATTGAAGACCTGAATACAACAAAAAGGCTGAATAGAACATTTGTTCTCTCTGGCTGACTGTTTTTGAGCTGGGAACATTAGGCTTCTGTCTTTGGGCTTGGACTTGGACTGGAATTTACATCATTTGTTCCCCCGGGTCTCCAGCTTGCCAGCTGCAGATCTTGGGACTTCTCAACCTCTATAATTACATGAGCCAATTCATTCAGATATGTGTATATATTGGCTCAGGATAGCACACCTGACAACTCTGGTTCCCAGCTCTAGCAGGAGGCTACCCACGTCTCTGGCAGACCTCCAACTATGCATGCACAGGGTAGACTCCAAGCAGTTCAGATAAGGCTAAAATAAACAGAGGCTCCAGCTGTTCACTCACCATGGGGGAGGCAAAATTCGGAATTTGAGTTCAGCCAAGTTAACTGCCTACTAAACTAAAAATTTGGGTAAGCCAGATGCAGTGGCTTACGCCTGTAATCCCAGCACTTTGGGAGGTTGAGACAGGCAGATGACTTGAGCCAAGGAGTTTAAGACGAGCCTAGACAACATGACAAAACTTCATCTCTACAAAAATATATAAGAATTAGCTGGGCATAGTGGTGTGTGCCTACAGTCCCAGCTACTTGGGAGGCTGAGGTGGGAGGATCACTTGAGCCCAAGAGGCAGAGATTTCAGTGAGCCGAGATCGTGCCCCTGCACTCCAGTCTGGGCAACTGAGTGAGTCCCTGCCTCCAAATAACAATAGGCCGGGCGCAGTGGCTCACGCCAGTAATCCCAGCACTTTGGGAGGCCAAGGCAGGCAGATCACATGAGGTTGGGAGTTCAACACCAATCTGACCAACATGGAGAAACCCCATCTCTACTAAAAATACAAAATTAGCCAGACTTGGTGGCACATGCCTGTAATCCCAGCTACTTGGGAAGCTGAGGCAGGAGAATCATTTGAACTTGGGAGGTGGAGGTTGCAGTGAGCTGAGATCACACCATTGCACTCCAGCCTGGGCAATAAGAGCGAAACTCAGTCTCAAAAAAATAAAATAAAATAAATAATAATAATAAAAAAATAAATAAATAATTTGGAATCTTCAGAGGACCATAATAGAGATCCATAATCTTTTCAATCTGTCACTCATAATTGTATTAATTTGGGTTCTCCAGAGATATAGTACCAATAGGATATATATCTATTGAGGGACAATAGGTGAGAATAAGATATATATATATTTACAACTGTTTATAAGCCATCCAGTCCATGGTATTTTGTTACAGCAGCCTGAACTAAGACAGATGGAAAAAGAGAAAACTATAATATCAGTGCCCAGCAACTTGAAGTCTGTCTCAGTCAACTTGGCTGCTATAATAAAATACCACACACTGGGTAAATTATAAGCAACCAAAATTGATTTCTCATAGTTAGTAATAGAAATTGATTTCTCACAGTTCTGGAGGCTGGGAAGTCCAAGATCAAGGACTGGCAGATCTGGTATCTGGTGAGGGCTCACTTTGTCATAGATAGCATCTTCTATGTGTCCTCGAATGGCAAAAGGGGCAAGCAGGCTCCCTCACACTTTTTTTTTTTTTTTTTTTTTTTTTTTTTGAGATGGAGTCTCACTCAGTTGCCCAGGATGGCCTGCAATGGCGCAATGGCATGATCTTGGCTCACTGCAACCTCCACCTCCCAGGTTCAAGCGATTCTCCCACCTCAGCCTCCTGAGTAGCTGGGATTACAGGCACCCACCATCATGCCCAACAAATTTTTGTATTTTTGTAGAGGCGGAATTTCACCATGTTGGCCAGGCTAGTCTTGAACTCCTGACCTCAGGTGATCCGCCCGCCTCAGCCTTCCAAAGTGCTGGAATTACAGGCATGACTCACCATGCCCAGCCACACTTCTTTTATAAGGGCACTAATATCCATCACAAGGGCATAGTCCTCATGATCTAATCACCTCCCAAAAGACCCCACCTTCCAATAGCATTGCATTGGGGGTTTGATTTTAACAGATGAATTTTGTGGGGACATAACCATTCAGATCATAGCAATGCCCATGCTATAAAATTGGAGATCACAACACTAATAAACACCAAATTAGCCCGGCACAGAGGCTCACACCTATAGTCCCACATATAGATCACACCACTGCACTCCAGCTGGGTGACAGAGCAAGACCCCATCTCTAATAATAATAATAATAATAGTGACCTAAAGTATAATAGGGACTCTAATGTGAGCTTGATATACATTGTTATTTATTTCTCCTAACATGCCGTATGCAGTAAATATATGTTATCCTCATTTTATAGATAAGGAAACAAAAACTCAGAGAATATTTAGTAAGTCATAGAGTAGGAATTTAAATCCACTGCCATTTTCAAAACATGCATTTTGGTGAGCAAATAATTATTCTATTTAGCTTTGTAGTCAATTAATGTCACTTGAATAGACCAAAGAATGAAGGTCCTCCAGGCATTTGGCTTGCAGAGATCACATTGCAAGTGAATTACAATCAGACAGCCCTAGATGATGGGGGCAGGACCACTTGGATACTTGGCTATTTGGACACAGCTGCCAGCTCCATAGATAAGGATTTCTGCCCTATGGGTAGTAGTAGTATTAACACAAACAACAGTGTGATGCTATACATAAGGCAGCGCCATGGCCTCAGGATAACACACCTGACAGGTGACTTTGCTCAGGATCACACAGCCACTAATTGCCAAACTCATCTGAATGGCCTCAATGGAAGCAAACAATGCATTTTCCTCCCTGGAGCTGCCGTCTTCATCATTAAACCTGCCCAACCCTGCCCTTCTTCACTTTTTCTCACCTGACTACTTACCACATGCTTGTCACACACAATGCTAATCCAATCATTTTCCTTCCTCCCTTTCACGGTTTTATTACAAAAGGAATGCACTGATTTTATTAAAGATGCAGATTGGGCCAGGCACAGTGGCTCGCGCCTCTAATCCCAGCAATTTGGGAGGCTGAAGTGAGAGGATTGTTTGAGGCCAGGAGTTCAAGATGAGCTCAGGCAACATAGTGAGATCCCATCTCTACAAAAAAATACATAAATAAAAATTAGCCAGTGTGGTGGCACGTGCTTGTAGTCCCAGTTTTGTGGGAGGCTGAGGCAAGAGGATCACTTGAGGCTGAGAGTTTGAGGCTATGGTGAACTATAATGCCACTGCACCCCAGCCTGGGTGATAGACCCTGTCTCTAAAAGTAAAAATAAAAAATGCAAAGGATGCAAAAAGACAGAGCAAAATGTGAAAGTCCCTCTTTCCTCTTCACAACTTCCAGCCACTTCCTTCCTCAGAGGTAACCTTGGCCAGCATGTTACGGAGCATTCTTCTAGTTTCCTGTTCTGTGCATGCATCTACGAGTAGGTATATATGCATCTGTGTCTTTCATTTGTCAGAGGCCTTTAATCCAAACTTTATGACTGGTGTGTGACCTGTGTTTCCATTCAGTAAGGCATGGTCAGGCCCTGCTGTAAATTTGTGGGGTCCTCTAATGTAGTCACACGCATGCATTTACATGTCGGAGTACACATTTTTATATAAATATTATTTCCTTTAATTATGTATAGTATTATTTTATATACAAATAGTTATTTTATACAAATGTTTTCCTTTAATTTTCTCTTTATATTAGTTGACCTTTCAAAATTACATAAATAGCCAGGTGCGATGGCTCACGCCTGTAATCCCAGCACTTTGGGAGGCTGAGGCGGGTGGGTCACTTGAGGTCAGAAGACCAGCCTGGCCAATATGATGAAACTTCGTCTCCACTAAAAATACAAAAATTAGCTGGGCATGGTGGCGAGCACCTGTAATCTCAGCTACTCAGGAGGCTGAGGCAGCAGAATCGCTTACACCCAGGAGGTGGAGGCTGCAGTGAGCCAAGATCGCACCACTGCACTCCAGCCTGGGCAACAGAGCGAGACTCTGTCTCAAAAATAAATAAATAAATAAAGCCTTTCAAATAAATAAGTAAAAATAGAGCCTTTCCACTGGTAGTTTCTAAGTCAGGGGAGTTCCTGGTTACAAACACCAGGGGCCAAATTGGGGGCTAACTTAAACAGAAAAGGAATGTCCCGGCTGGGTATTCAGCAGTTCACTGAATATGCAGGAATGTGGGAGAACCAGGGTAGGGGAGTGAGCAGGAACCTGGGGAGACCAAAAAGCAGAGAAAGAACTCGGACAGACTTTGCCACTGCAACAGTCAGAGTGGGAGGCAAGTGCCACTGCCATAGCCGCCAGACACGGGCCGTTGCTGCTCCTGGACTCTTGACCCTGCCATCTTAGAAACAATCTGTCATTCTCTTGACACGCAGGTACTAAAGCCCTCAAAAGTCAAAAATCCTGGGTAGGAATGTCTGATTGGTGTAGCCAGTATCATATGCCAGTGCCCTGACTACCAAGGAGAAGGGGAAATGAATGTCTGTGCTTCCTTTGGCTGCCAGAGTAGGGTACCTCCTGCAAGCTCATATTTCCCCAGGAAGCAGGAAGCGGGAGCCCATGCCAGGAAGACCACTCTATTGCTAAAAGGAAATCACAGCCAAAAAAAAAAACGAACAAACAAACAAACAAAAAACCCCTCTTTTTTTCTTTGTTTTTTTGAGACGGAGTCTCTGTCCCCCAAGCTGGAGTGCAGTGGCAAGACCTCGGCTCCCTGCAAGCTCCGCCTTCCGGTTTACTCCATTCTCCTGCCTCAGCCTCCGGGGGAGCTGGGACTACAGGCGCCCGCCACCACACCCAGGTAATTTTTTTGTATTTTTAGTAGAGACGGGGTTTCACCGTGTTAGCCAGGATGGTCTCCATCTCCTGACCTCGTGTCCTGCCCGCCTCGGCCTCCCAAAGTGCTGGGATTACAGGCGTGAGCCACCGCACCCGGCCTCTTTTTTTTTTTTTTTTTCTGACAGAGTCTCGCTCTGTCACCCAGGCTGGTGTGTGTCACACGCGTCCGTGTGAAGAGACCACTAAACAGGCTTTGTGTGATCAATAAACCTTTTTAATCCCCTGGGTGCAGGTGGGCTGAGTCCGAAAGAGAGTCAGCAAAGGGAGTTAGGGGTGGGGCAGTTTTATAGGATTTGGGTAGGTAGTAGAAAATTACCATCAAAGGGGGTTGTTCTCTTGCTGGCAGGGGCGGGGGTCACAAGATGCTTGGTGGGGAGCTCCAGAGACTTATTGTCCAGGAGAAGGAATGTCACAAGGTAATGTCATCAGTTAAGGCAGGAACCAGCCATTTTCACTTATTTTGTGATTCTTCAGTTGCTTCAGGCCCCCTGGATGTATACCTGCAGGCTTGGGCTCAGAGACCTGACAGAGTGCAGTGGCACAATCTCGGCTCACTGCAACTTCTGCCTCCATTCTGCCTCAGCTTCCTGAGTAGCTGGGACTACAGACACACGCCGCCACACCCAGCTAATTTTTTGTCTTTTAGTAGAGACGAGGTTTCACCGTGTTGCCCAGGCTGGTCTCGAACTCCTGAGCTCAGGTAATCCGTCCACCTCGGCCTCCCAAAGTGCTAGGATTACAAAAAAATCCTCTTTGACTATCCTCTATTTCCTTTATTTTGTTCTTCCTTTCCTTATCTTCCTCACCAACTTTTTAAACTACATACAAAATACTGTGGGCATTGTGGAGAGCAGGGAATTGAAAGTGTGGTTGGCTGAATAATGGTCATCCAGAGATAGCAGTCCCTAATCCCTAGCACCTGTAAATGTTGCCGTATAAGGAAAAATGGGCTTTGTGTATGTGACTAATTTAAGGATCTTGCCATGGGGAGATTATCACTGATTATCTGGGTGGACCATCACAAGTGTCCTTGCGCAAGCGAGGCAAACGGAGATTAGATGCACAGAAAGAGAGAAGGCAATGTGACCACCAAGGCAGAAATTAGAATAATACGGCCACATGTCAAGGAATGCCTGCAGCTGCAGGAGCTGGAAGGGACAAGAAGCAGATTTTCCCTAGAGCCTTCCAAAGGCCCACAGCCCTGCTGACAGCTCGCTTCCACCCAGTGATACAGATTTCAGACTTCTGGCTTCCAGAACAGTGAGGGAATATATTTCTGTTGTTTTAAACCATCTAGTTTATGGTAATTTGTTACTGCTGTCACAGGAAACGAATACAGAATATGAAGAAGATGTGAAAGTATTCATACCTTTAAAACAAGGCAGAAAGAAGGAAGCAAGGATGCTGAGCTCATGAATGCAATGTTAGTCACTCAGCACACAAAGGAGTGAAAGCCAAATAAACTAATCCAGAAAACCATGTGTCTTTTGAAAATAAATCTGGGATTAGAATAGGACAGATTGAGTAACACAGAGAAAAGTAATAACTCTGTTGATCCATCTAAATCAGATATATAATCTCCTGACAAATAGAGCAGGAGGTACGAATAGGACATTTTGGTTGTTTAACTGGTGAAATGTTGGTGGGTGGAAGGGGGAAAGAGTGGCACAGGCTAAATCAGCTACATGACTCAGGAAATGAATTTGTTTTCAGATAATTGCTTCCTAACCTAGCGATGATGCAGCTCTTAGTCATTGCAATAGCAAACAGCCATTCTGATAGCAATTCCACAGAGACAGCAAACCAGCTAGAACAAAAGACTGCTCCACCCACAACAAGGACTGTGGTGGGAAAAAGTTCCTAGTGAATGAATCCAACATAATTGACTCTGAGCTGCTCTTGTGTCAAAGATAGGCTATGAGACACTGGAATGGATGGGAACAGCTTCAGACATTTGCTTCCTGTTGTGTCTTTTTGCTGCTGTGAAATGAGGCTCTAAGATAAACAGGCAGAGGCACATCTGGAGAGGAAGGTTACCAGAAGGGTGATGTCACTAGCAGCAAATCAGAACCCCATCTTTCAGCCTAGCAGGGATTTGAAGGATTTGTACCATCGTATGCAAGGGGCCTCCAGCACTGCATGGCCTCTATGTTTAATCAAAGTCAGAAGCCCACAGGCAGAACTGGGCTGAGCTCTACCTGTGTGCTCACATTGTGCTGGTGAGCCACTGAAGGCTGGATAGAAGGAGAATAAGACTCAAAAACTCTGCTTAAAATCCAGATGTGTAAATGAGACATACTCTATTAAAGAGGATGAGAATCAAACACAGGAAAAGTATTATACCACTAACAAGTCACAAGGCTCAAGCCGAAGTGCTTAGACATTTCTGGATATGAATTAACATTTTTTTTTCTTGAGTTAGTATGTGGTTCCTACTATTTGAGAAAGGCGGCTCTAGCCATGAGCTTGTACTGTTGGTGGGACTTGCTGTTTAATCAGTCAACAAATCACCTATGGGCACAGCTTTGTGCTAAACACCAATGGGAATATAAAAGCACAGGGTCCCTGATCTTAAAGGGTTTTTGCAGTTCTGCTGGGAACATTAAACAAGCAGGAAACATCAGCATGCCAATGCAGTAAAAGCATATTGTGTACTTTTGACTGTTGCTGCTACAGGAGTTTATTAATTCATCCACTCAACTAATAGTTATTGAATGTCTGCTTTGTGCCAAGCATGCTTCTGGGATACAGCAGTGAACAAACCAACACCAAATCTCTGCCTCACAGAGCTTACATAGGGTTGGGGAAGGTCAGATGCATTGGAGATATCTACTAGACACCTAGATGGAGATCAGATTGATGAGGATGGAGCTCAGGGAAAGAGAGCTGGACCAGAGTTCAGAGCTCAGAAGAGATAAACACCAGACTGGGCTGGAGATGCTTCAGGGAGCAGGGAAGACTTGAATGGGCCCCGCTTCACAACAGCAACAAAAGCCTCTTTCACCAGTTCTCTAGACCAAGGCCCAAGCCCTCCTGGTTTATCTACTGCCTCTTTTCCCTTCTTCTCCTCATCAGTTTCCTCTTTCTGGCCCATTTTCTTCATTCCCATCTGTCTTCTTCCCCTTCCCCGTCTGCCTCCTTCATCCCTTCCTTGGATGGTTCCCTTCCTTCCTGCTTCCTTGATTTAATTCTCGCCCTACTATGTTTCATAATGAATAAGAAAAATCAATTAAGCAAAGAATTATTCTGACCAAAGATGATAGGAAAGCATTCTTAGAGGATCACCCCTTGAGAGAGAATTCTTTCACACTGAGTGAAGTCTTCCAGGCTCCTAAGCTTGCCTTTCGGTGTGATATTGTTACAGGAAAGGGGTCCCAATCCAGACCCCAAGAGAGGGTTCTTGGAGCTCATGCAAGAAAGAATTCAGAGCGAGTCCATAGAGTAAAGTGAAAGCAAGTTTATTAGGAAAGTAAAGGAATAAATAATGGCCACTCCATAGACAGAGCCGATTTTTATGGCTTTTTCTTTTTATCTTTTTTTTTTTTTTTTTTTTTTAGATGGAGTTTCACTCTTGTTGCCCTGGCTAGAGTGCAATGGCCCAGTCTCGGCTCACTGCAACCTCCGCCTCCCAAGTTTAAGTGTTTCTTCTGCCTCAACCTCTGGAGTAGCTGGGATTACAGGCGCCCGTCACCATGTCCAGCTAATATTTGTATTTTTTTTAGTAGAGATGGGGTTTCACTATGTTGGCCAGGCTGGTCTTGAACTCCTGACCTCAGGTGATCTGCCCGTCTTGGCCTTCCAAAGTGCTGACATTACAGGTGTGAGCCACTGTACCCGGCCTGGTTATTTCTTGGTGATATGCTAAACAAGGGGTGGATTATTCATGTCTCCCCTTTTTAGACCATATAGGGTAACTTCCTGATGTTGGCATGGCATTTGTAAGCTGTCCTGGCACTGGTGGGAGCATAGCAGTGAGGATGACCAGAGGTCACTCTCGTGGCCATCTTGGTTTTGGGAGGTTTTGGCTTCTTTTTTTTTTTTTTTTTTTTTTTTTTTTTTTTTTTTTTTTTTTTTTTGAGACGGAGTTTCGCTCTTGTTGCCCAGGCTGGGGTGCAATGGTGTGATCTCAGCTCACCACAGCCTCCGCCTCCTGGGTTCAAGCAATTCTCCTGCCTCGGCCTCCCGAGTAGCTGGGATTACAGGCATGTGCCACCACGCCCGGCTAATTTTGTATTTTCAGTAGAGACAGAGTTTCTCCATGTTGGCCAGGCTGGTCTCGAACTCCCAACCTCAAGTGATCTGCCCTCCTCGGCCTCCCAAAGTGCCGGGATTACAGTCATGCGCCACTGCCCCCGGCCGGTTTCGGCTTCTTTACTGCAGCCTGTTTTATCAGCAAGGTCTTTATGACCTGTATCTTGTACCGACCTCATATCTCATCCTGTGACTTAGAATGCCTCAACCATCTGGGAATGCAGCTCAGTTTTCAGCGTCATTTTACCCAGCCCTATTCAAGATGGAGTTGCTCTGGTTTAAACGCCTCTGACAATATATTATCAGATCCTAAAACACAATCTTGGAAATAGCTGCTCTTTCAAAACACTAGACATTTATTCAAAGCCATAGAAATGTGAATGCTGACTTCATTGTTAACTGTGCAGAGAGAGGGAAACGAGAGAAAATGCATGTAAATTAGCATACTATGTCATTAAAGTTGTTTTTATTTTTATTTTTTTAATTTTTTTGAGATGGAGTCTCACTCTGTCACCCAGGCTGTAGTGAGCGCGATCTTGGCTAACTGCAACCTCTGCCTCCCGGATTCAAGTGATTCTCCTGTCTTAGCCTCCCGAGTAGCTGGGACTACAGGCACATGCCAGCATGCCTGGCTAATTTTTTGTATTTTTAGTTGAGACGGGGTTTCACCATGTTAGCCAGGATGGTCTCGATTTCCTGACCTCGTGATCCACCCGCCTTGGCCTCCCAAAGTGCTGGGATTACAAGCATGAACCACCATTCAAATTTGTTTTAACAATTTTATAAATTACATTTTTTTTTTTTTCGAGACAGGGTCTCACTCTGTTGGCCAGGCTGGAGTGCAGTGGTACAACCATGACTCACTGCAACTTCAACTTCCTGGGTTCAAGCGATCCTCCCCCCTCAGCCTGCCAAGTAGCTGGGATTAATGTTTTCTATCTTTTGTAGAGATGGGGGTCTCAGTATGTTGATTGGGCTGGTCCCAAACTCCTGGGCTCAAGCGATCCTCCTACCTTGGTCTCCCAAAGTACTAGGATTATAACCATGAGCCATGGCACCCAGTCTTATATTCTTTTTGTAAGTTCAGGCGAGTTTAATCTTGTCTCTTTTTTTTTTTTTTTTTGAGATGGAGTCTCGCTCTGTCACCCAGGCTGGAGTGCAGTGGCCGGATCTCAGCTCACTGCAAGCTCCGCCTCCCGGGTTCACGCCATTCTCCTGCCTCAGCCTCCCGAGTAGCTGGGACTACAGGCGCCTGCCACCTCGCCCGGCTAAGTTTTTGTATTTTTAGTAGAGACGGGGTTTCACTGTGTTAGCCAGGATGGTCTCGATCTCCTGACCTCGTGATCCGCCCGTCTCGGCCTCCCAAAGTGCTGGGATTACAGGCTTGAGCCACCGCGCCCGGCCTAATCTTGTCTCATAATAGTGAAGGCCCTGCTTTTTTATTTATCGTTTTTCTTTTTATTTATCTTTATTGCTCCCTTCCCCCTTCCCTTCCATCCCTTCCCTGCCCCTCCCCTCCCCTCTCCCTTCCACAGAGTCTCTGTCACCCAGGTTGGAGTGCAGTGATGCAATCTCAGCTCACTGCAACCTGCACTTCCCAGGTTCAAATGATTCTCCTGCCTCAGCCTCCCAAGTAGCTAGGACTACAGGTGCCCGCCACCATGCCCGGCTAATTTTTGTATTTTTAGTAGAGACAGGGTTTCACTGTGTTAGTCAGGCTGATCTTGAACTCCCAACCACAAGCAATCTGCAGGCTTCAGCCTCCCAAAGTGCTGGGATTACAGCCATGAGCCACCACACCCGGCTTATCTTTTTTCTTTAAAATAATACAAACTCGGCCGGGCGCAGTGGCTCAAGCCTGTAATCCCAGCACTTTGGGAGGCCGAGATGGGCGGATCACGAGGTCAGGAGATGGAGACCATCCTGGCTAACACAGTGAAACCCCATCTCTACTAAAAAATAAAAAATAAATAAAAAAATAAAAAAAACTTGTTGGGCAAGGTGGCGGGCGCCTGTAGTCCCAGCTACTCGGGAGGCTGAGGCAGCAAAATGGCATAAACCCGGGAGGCGGAGCTTGCAGTGAGCTGAGATCCGGCCACTGCACTCCAGTCTGGGCGACAGAGCAAGACTCCGTATCAAAAATAAAATAAAATAAAATAAAATAATACAAACTCATTCAAATATACTTGGAAAATACAGAAAATAATAAGGAAGGAAATAAAAATCAACTATTTCATCATTCAGAGATGATGATAATTTGGATGATTTCATCACTCAGAGTGAAATAGTTTTTGCTGCCTAACCAGCTTCAAAATCTCAGCAGTTTACAGCAACAAACATTTATTTTCTCCTTCATGGGCCCATGGCTCCACTGGGGCTCTCAGTGACCTGCTGGGCTTGGCTGGGCCTGGGTTCAGGCTATGAGCTGGGTTAGGTCTGCTGCACGTTTTCTTGGTTTTCTCAGACCAGTAGCTTCTGGGAGATATTTTTTCTGATAGAAGACCACAGGAATGCAAAGGTGTAGGCAGAAAAACAGGATGCCTTTTAAGGTCTTCACTTAAAATTAGCATGTTGTACATTTTACTCACATTTCACGGGTCAACACCAGTCCTTTGGAGGCTGAGGCAGAAGGATTGCTTGAGCCCAGGAGTTTGAGACCAGCCTGAGTAACACAGCAAGACCCTGTCTCTACGAATTTTTTTTTTTTTAGATAGAGTTTCGCTCTTGTTGCCCAGGTTGGAGTGCAATGGCGCGATCTCGGCTCACCACAACTTCCGCCTCCCAGGTTCAAGTGATTCTCCTGCCTCAGCTGCCTCCCGAGTAGCTGGGATTACAGGCATGTTCCACTACACCTGGCTAATTTTTGTATTTCTAGTAGAGATAGGGTTTCTCCATGTTGGTCAGGCTGGTCTCCAACTCCTGACCTCAGGTGATCTACCTCGGCCTCCCAAAGTGCTGGGATTACAGGCGTAAGCCACTGCGCCCAGCAAAAAAATTATTTTTAATTAGCCAGGTATGGTGGTATATGCCTGTAGTACCAGCTGTTTGGGAGGCTGAGGTGGGAGGATTACTTGAGCCTAGGAGGTCGAGGCTGCAGTGAGCTGTGATCGTGCCCATGCACTGCAGCCTGAGTGACAGAGTGAGACCCTGTTTTGTTTTTTCTTTTTCAGATGGAGCCTTGCTCTCTTGCCCAGGTTGGAGTGTAGTGGTGCGATCTCGGCTCATTGCAACCTCCGGGCCCTCCCTGGTTCAGGTGATTCTCCTGCCTCAGACTCCCGAGTAGCTAGGATTATAGGCACCTGCCACCATGCCTGGCTGATTTTTGTATTTTTTGTATTTTTATATTTTTAGTTTCACCATGTTGGCCAGGCTGATCTTGAACTCCTGACCTCATGATCTGTCCGCCTCGGCCTCCCAAAGTGTTGGGATTACAGGTGTGAGCCACCAAGCCAGGCCACTGCTCACCCAATTTTACCAAAAAGAAGACTGAGGGTTAGATCATAGCTTCTTAAACTTTAGAATGTGTATGAATCACTGGTGGATCTTGTTAAAATTCAGATCCTGATTCAGGAGGTCTGGGGTGAGGCATGGCCCACTTGGAAGTAAAAGGCTAGAAGGTCTAGGTCATTTGCCTCAAAGTCACCCCACTGGTAAAGGTCAGTGCCAGGTTTTCAACCTAGCTTCAGTCTGACTCTAAAGCCTGTACTTTTATCATCTCTCAGAGACCCTGCTCCAGGATCTCTTGCAACTCTAAAATTCCAATTCTGGTGTGAGGTTAATTGGAGAAATGCAGATAAAATAATAGCAAGCATGTTCTTGTGTCCCAGCTGCTCCCAGTGGAGTAGTGGATGGAGATGCTTGGTTACTTTCTCAGGTCAAAGGAGGCTTCTGGGCAAGGCAGGAGCAGACTTCTGTACTTTCGTTTTGTTTTTAAGATATGAGGTTTTGCTATTTTGCCCAGGCTGGTCTTGAGCTCCTGGGCTCAAGCAATCCTCCTGCCTTGGCCTCCCAAAGTGCTGGGATTTTGGGTGTGAGCCACCACACACAGACTGTAGTTTTAGAACTATATGACACTCAAAAGAATTCCTTCTCTGGCCTGGAAAGCCAAACCGACCCACTAGTGGTACAACTCAAAGACCTGCCTCAGAGCCGGAGCAAATGTATAAAGAAGTCATCATAAAAATAGCAACCACAGGCCGGGCGTGGTGGCTCATACCTGTAATACCAGCAGTTTGGGAGGCCGAGGAGGGTGGATCACCTAAGGTCAGAAGTTTGAGACCGGCCGGGCGTGGTGGCTCAAGCCTGTAATCCCAGCACTTTGGGAGGCCGAGACGGGTGGATCACAAGGTCAGGAGATCGAGACCATCCTGGCTAACACGGTGATACCCTGTCTCTACTAAAAAATACAAAAAAAAAACTAGCTGGGCGAGGTGGCCGGCGCCTATAGTCCCAGCTACACGGGAGGCTGAGGCAGGAGAATGGCGTAAACCCGGGAGGCAGAGTTTGCACTGAGCTGAGATCGGGCCACTGCACTCCAGCCTGGGTGACAGAGCGAGACTCCGTCTCAAAAAGAAATAAATAAATATTAAAAAAATTAAAAATAGCCGGGCGCGGTGGCTCAAGCCTGTAATCCCAGCACTTTGGGAGGCCGAGACGGGCGGATCACGAGGTCAGGAGATCGAGACCATCCTGGCTAACACCGTGAAACCCCGTCTCTACTAAAAAATACAAAAAACTAGCCGGGCGAGGTGGCGGGCGCCTGTAGTCCCAGCTACTCGGGAGGCTGAGGCAGGAGAATGGCGTAAACCTGGGAGGCGGAGCTTGCAGTGAGCTGAGATCTGGCCACTGCACTCCAACCTGGGCGACAGAGCGAGACTCCGTCTCAAAAAAAAATAAAAAAAATAAAAAGAAGTTTGAGACCAGCCTAGCCAACATGGTGAAACCCCGTCTCTACTAAAAATACAAAAATTAGCTGGGTGTGGTGGTGGGTGTCTGTATTCCCAGCTACTCAGGAGGCTGAGGCAGGAGAATCACTTGAACCCTGGAGGTGAAGGTTGGAGTGAGCCGAGATTGCACCATTGCACTCCAGCCTGGGCAACAAGAGTGAACAAAACTTCGTCTCAAACAAACAAACAAACAAACAAAAAATAGCAACCACATATTGCGCCCTTAACTGTGTGCTAAGCACTTATTTAATTTTCATGATAGCCCTATGAGGTTGGACTGTTATCATTACCTTCACCCTCAAATAAAGAAACAGAGGTTAAATAACTTACCCAATGTACAACTAGAGAAAGGCAGAGCCAGCATTGACTACCAGAACCAGGATTTTATGTAGACATATGTTCTATGTAGCACTGTTTTCAATTAATCATTCCAGCTGATTATGAAAAAGGATGGCAGCCTTGCCGGGCGCGGTGGCTCAAGCCTGTAATCCCAGCACTTTGGGAGGCCGAGACGGGCGGATCACGAGGTCAGGAGATCGAGACCATCCTGGCTAACACAGTGAAACCCCGCCTCTACTAAAAATACAAAAAAAACTTAGCCGGGCGAGGTGGCAGGCGCCTGTAGTCCCAGCTACTCGGGAGGCTGAGGCAGGAGTATGGCGTAAACCCGGGAGGCGGAGCTTGCGGTGAGCTGAGATCCGGCCACTGCACTCCAGCCTGGGTGACAGAGCGAGACTCCGTCTCAAAAAAAAAAAAAAAAAAAAAAAAAAAAAAAAAAAGAAAAAGGATGGCAGCCTTGGGACAAAGGGTTTCTATGCACTCCCACACACAATAAAATCCCCCATCAGACATGATGACTTACATATATGGAATCATACATGAAATGGCTGGCCCTCCTCTCTCATCTTCTTCTGAGAAAAAGATCTACCAGATAGCAAAATAAGATAGTCTCATGGCCAGGAGCAGTGGCTTATGCCTGTAATCCTAGCACTTTGGGAGGCTGAGGCAGGCAGATCACCTGAGGTCAGGAGTTCGAGACCAGCCTGGCCAACATGGTAAAACCCTGTCTCTACTAAAAATACAAAAAAAATTAGCCAGGCATGGTGGCATGCACCTGTAATCCCAGCTACTCGGGAGACTGAGGCAGGAGAATCGCTTGAACCTGGGAGGTGGAGGTTGCAATGAGCCGAGATCATGCCATTGCACTCCAGACAAGAGTGAGACTCTGTCTCAAAAGAGAATTTAAAAGTAAATAGATAAAAATAAAGATACAGTCTCAGAAATTATGGATTAACTAATATAGTTGGTTCAGCTCAATTCCTCCCTGTTCATTCTAAGCTGACTATTTGCTCATGATCCATGCCTTCTAGTTAACTGAACTGTCATGTAAGAGATAATTTATGGCCAGGTGGAGCAGCTCAAGCTTATAATCCTAGCACTTTGGGAGGCTGAGGCTGGAGGATTTGGTGAGTCCAGGAGTTTGAGACCAGCCTGAGCAACATAGCAAGGCCCTGTCTCTACAAAATTTTTTTTTAAAAGTCAGCTGGGTGTGGTGGCACATGACTTCCTCCGAGCTACTCAGGAGGTTGAGGCGGGAGGATTGCTTGAGCCCAGGGGATCAAGGTTGCAGTGGGCTATAACCATACCACTACACTCCAACCTGAGCAACAGAGTGAGACCCTGTCTCTTTAAAAACCAAAACAAGGCCGGGCGCGGTGGCTCAAGCCTGTAATCCCAGCACTTTGGGAGGCCAAGACGGGCGGATCACTAGGTCAGGAGATCGAGACCATCCTGGCTAACACGGTGAAACCCCGTCTCTACTAAAAAATACAAAAAACTAGCCGGGCGAGGTGGCGGGCGCCTGTAGTCCCAGCTACTCAGGAGGCTGAGACAGGAGAATGGCCCGAACCCGGGAGGCGGAGCTTGCAGTGAGCTGAGATCCGGCCACTGCACTCCAGCCTGGCGACAGAGCGAGACTCCGTCTCAAAAAAAAAAAAAAAAAAAAAAAAAAAAAACCAAAACAAAAAAAAAGATGATTTACATATATGGCCTAATAAGGAAATACATCACTGCCGGGCGCGGTGGCTCACGCCTGTTATCCCAGCACTTTGGGAGGCCGAGGCGGGTGGATCACGAGGTCTGGAAATCAAGACCATCCTGGCTAACACAGTGAAACCCCGTCTCTACTAAAAATGCAAAAAATGAGCCAGGCGTGGTGGTGGGTGCCTGTAGTCCCAGCTGCTCGGGAGGCTGAGGAATCACGTAAACCCGGGAGGCGGAGCTTACAGTGAGTAGAGATCAAGCCACTGCACTGCAGCCCGGGCGACAGAGCTAGACTGCGTCGCAAAAAGAAGGAAGGGCGGGAGGAGGAGGCAGAGGAGGCGGAGGCGGAGTCGGAGGCCGAGGCGGCGGAGGCCAAGGCGGAGGAGGAGGAGGAGGAACCACAATACCTCATAAAGTAGAATCTCATATCAAAGGATCAAAGGTCTAATCTGTGATGATAATAACAGCTAGCATTTGTTGGTCATAATTTATGTCCTTTTTTTTTTCTTCTTTTTAAACATTTTTTCATTAAAAAATTTTAACTTAAAGAGATAGGGTCTCGCGATGTTGGCCAGGTCGGTATTGTCTTCTCATGCTCCCCCACCTACCTGGCCTCCAGTGATCTTCCTACTTCGTCCTCCCAAAGTGCTGGGATTACAGGCACTGTCATAATCTATGTCCTTTGGACACATTATCTCATTTAATCTTCCCAATAACCTTATGAAGAAAGCTATTAGGAAAACTGGGTTTGAACGAGGCAGTCTGACTCCAGCCCTTACATACCACTGTCCTAACCACACACAGAGCTTTACTTCCTCTGCCTGAAACCAATCCTCCGTGCTGTGCACCCTCTGATGTGGGGAAGGTGTGCATTGTTTGGAGTTATAAAGAGAGGCCTAATGAAGAAACGGTAGCTGATGTACCTTGGACCAATAAATCAGGCACCAACTTATCTTTATCAACTGCTAGGTACAGTACCAGAACATTATAAATAGACAATAAATGCTTAGTGAGCCCAAATATCTTGTTTAATTAAGAGTTAGCTATTGAAGGTGGTCTTGTGTGTGTAGAAATGAAAGGCAGGGCATGCTGGTTGGAGGCCATGTTGCAGCACATCTTTGCCAAGAATGAGCTCAGCCTGTCCTGGGGAGTCAGCTTGTCAACAATGGAGAGTTTATTCAGTCATTCAGCAAACAGGTTTTGAGCATCTACAATGTGCCAGGTACTGTATTACGGGTTAAGGATATAAAGATGAGTAAGATACAACCCCCAACTTCAAATACTTCATGGTCTGGTTTTGTTTTGTTTTGTTTTGAGACGGAGTTTCACTCTTGTTGCCCAGGCTGGAGTGCAATGGCACGATCTCGGCTCACCACAACCTCTACCTCCCAGGTTCAAGCGATTCTCCTGCCTCAGCCTCCCTAGTAGCTGGGATTACAAGCATGTGCCACCACGCCGGGCTAATTTTGTATTTTTAGTAGCAACAAGGTTTCTCCGTGTTGGTCAGGCTGGTCTCAAACTCCTGATCTCAGGTGATCTGCCCGCCTCAGCCTCCCAAAGTGCTGGGATTATAGGCATGAGCCACCGTGCCCGGCCTGCTTCATGGTCTTAAGAGGTTTGGTGAGGAGGGGCACAAAGACATGTGGAAACAAAGACATATGTCATGCAGGCTTATAAATGACTTTGAAAGGGTCTAGAGAAAGAGCTGAGAGTGAAGAGAGGAAAAGCTGATGGGGGAAGGGAGAGAGAAGTTGGGCATGGACCATCAGGACTCTATAAGCAGTGAGACTCAGAGGACAAGGAGGTCGGTGTGAGAGTGTTGGGGTAGGTAGGGGAGCATGAGAAAACCATGGGCAGAAGAGACCAGCTAGGGCATTGCAGACCCAGGTGAAGCGCCGCTGGACTCCTTGTACATGCACACTCAGGCCCCAAATAGATGCCTTTAGACATGATCCTGTGGTAAGATTAAAAAGGCAGCTGTTTTCTGTGTTTCAGGCAACAACTTCTAGGAAACACGCATTTGCCTTTCTTTTTTTTTTTTTTGAGATGGAATTTCATTCTTTTTGCCCAAGCTGGAGTGCAATGGTGCGATCTCGGCACACTGCAACCTCCACTTCCTGGGTTCAAGCGATTCTCCTGCCTCAGCTTCCCGAGTAGCTGGGATTAGAGGCACACCCCACCACGCCAGGCTAAATTTTTGTATTTTTAGTAGAAACGGGGTTTCACCATGTTAGCCAGGCTGGTCTCGAACTCTTGACCTCAGGTGATCCGCCTGCCTCGGCCTCCCAAAGTGCTGGGGATTACAGGCGTGAGCCATCATGCCCAGCCATGTTTGCCTTTCTTTTTAACTCCTAGTGACCTAGTTATTCAAAGGAGCAAGAAAAATGGTCACACCCCTAACATTCCTGCATAAAGTATTTTTCAACATCAGAAGTCATCCAGTAAATCTTCATGGAGTGTCTACCATGTACCATGCAGGGGCCAAGGAGCTGAGGATACAGCTGTGAACAGAATCCCTGACTTCATGGAGTTTACATTCAAGTGGGGCCACAGACAGCCAAAAAACCCCAATAGATACACAGCATGTGAGGGAGTGACATACAATATAAGTAAAGGAAAGAAAGCAGGGTAAGGAGAGAGAATGATGCTGGGGAGGGGATATTCTGTACAGGTGGTACCTGTAATCCCAGCATTTTGAGAGGCCAAGGAAAAAGGATCACTTGAGTCCTGGAGTTCAAAACCAGCTTGGGCAACATAGTAAGACCCTGTCTGTACAAAAATTTAAAAATTAAAAAATAAATAAATGAAAAGACCACCCTGATGGAGTGACAGTGGAGCCAAGACCTGAAGAGGTGAGAGGTTAGCAGGTGGCTTGGAGAAGAAGAAATTAAAGTGCTTGATGTATTTTAGAAGTTACAAGGAGGCCTGTGTGGCTGGAGAGAGCATGGAAGGGAAGAGTGGTAGGAGAGGAGCTCAGAGGACCAGAAATTAATCCTGCAGGGGGCCTTTGGCTTTTGCTCTGAGTTAGACGTGAGCCTTGGAGAGTTTGCACAGAAATGGGCCAAGGTCTGGTTTACCTTCTTAAGGATTACTCAGGCTTCTGTGTGAGGGCTGGAATGCAGGAGACAGGGGTGGGCAAAAGGAAACCAGTTGGGAGGCTATTGAGAACTGGGAGAGGGAGGCTGGTGTTTTGGGCGAGGGTGGGAGCAAGAGGAAACTGCAAAAGTTGATCTTGTTCTGGAAATATTTTGAAGGTAAAGCCAAAAGGATTTGCTGATGGGTTGGATGGGAGAGAAAGTGAGTAGTCAGGAGAATTTGCATTCCAAGCCTTTTGGCCAGACAAGCTGGGAGGGCTGCCAGTTATTAAGACCGAGAAGACTTCTTGAGAAGAACCTCTTTGAGGTTGGAATTCAAAAACTTGGTTTTGGACACATTAGCTTGGGGTGCCTATTAGGATATACAAGCCCTGAGTTCAGGAGAGAGGTCAGAGTTGGGGACTGTAGTTATCAGAGTAAAGATAGTAATTAAAGTCACAGGACTGGGTGAGATCACCTAGAGAGTGGTCACAGGTAGAAAAGATATCTGACCCTCAGGGCTCTCCAGTGTGTGGAGGAGGAAGCCCGGGAAATAGATTGACAAGGAGCAGTCAAGGAGGGAGGAGGAAAGTCCAGAGACAGCAGTATCCTGGAAGCCAACCGCTGCCAAGAGGGGAGCAAGATAGAGACTGAAGGTTAACTGTTGCATTTGGCAAGATAGATAGAGTAGTGGGGATGGAAGCCTGGTGTCCCTATCAGCATTTGATGGAAAAAAATGGGAGGGGATGAGGAGATAGCAAGAGCGGAAAGTGCAGTCAAGAAAGGCCGGGCGTGGTGTCTCATGCCTTTGTAATCCCAACACGTTGGGAGGCTGAGGTGGGCGGATCACGAGGTCAGGAGTTCAAGATCAGCAGCCTGGCCACCATAGTGAAACCTCGTCTCTACTAAAAATACACAAAAAAATTAGCCAGGCGTGATGGCGTTCACCGGTAATCCCAGCTACTCAGGAGGCTGAGGCAGGAGAATCGCTTGAACCCAGGAGGCAGAGTTTGCAGTGAGCCAAGATTGCGCCACTGCACTCCAGCCTGGGCGACACAGTGAGACTGTCTCACACACACACAAAAAAGTGCAGTCAAGAAGTGGAATTGAAGGCTGGGCGTAGTGGCTCATGCCTGTAATCCCAGCACTTTGGGAGGCCGAGGCAGGTAAATCACTTGAGGTCAGGAGTTCGAGACCAGCCTGGCCAGCATGGTGAAACCCTGTCTCTCCTGAAAATACAAAAATTAGTTGGGTGTGGTGGTGCACACCTGTAATCCCAGCTACCTGGGAGGCTGAGGCAGGAGAATCGCTTGAACCAGGAGGCGGAGGTTGCTGTGAGCTGGGATCACGCCACTGCACTCTAGCCTGGGTGACAGAGCAAGACTCTGTCTCAAAAAAAAAATTGAACTGGGGCTGGGTGTGGTGGCTCATGCCTGTAATCTCAGCACTTTAGAAGGCTAAGGCAGGAGGATTACTTCAGCCCAGGAGTTTGAGACCAGCCTAGGCAACATAGTGAGACCTCCAATCTCTACAAAAGATTAAAAATTAGACTGGGTGCAGCGGCTCACACCTGTATCTCAGTTCTTTGGGAGGCCAACGCAGGAGGATAGCTTGAGCCTAGGAGTTTGAGACCAGCTTGGGTAACATAGTGAGACCCTGTCTCTATTTAAAAAAAATTTTTTTAATTAATAAAAAATAAAATAAAAATTAGCTGGGCATGGTGGCACATGTCTGTAGTCCTAGCTACTCCAGAGGCTGAAGTAGGAGGATTCCTTGAGTCCAAGAAATCAAGACTGCAATGAGTTGTGATCACGCCACTGCACTCCACCCTGGGCGACAGAGTGAGACCCTGTCTTTAAAAAAAAAAGAAAAAAGAAATGGGATTGGAGAGGGATCAAGAAGGAAGGCATTATTTCATAGTTTTAGGCAAGAGAAAATGGAAAACCAGTAGAGGGAGAAATTGACCATGCAGAGGAGACGAGTGGGGCTTGCTACAGTGATGTCCTGACGTCATTGGGAGTGGGTGGAAGTGGGTGCATATGTAGCATGAGGTGGGCTAGATGGGTGCACCGGCAGTTCACTCACTGTCAAAAGGGGGAGGGCAGGGTACATCGTAGGCACCTCTGTTGGGGGAACATATGGACATTCTCTTCTGACCGCTTCCCATTCCGTCCTGCTTTGTCTGTGTGTTGTCATGCTGCTGTTTTCATCAACTTAAAGATGCATCTTTTTCATATTTTAACATCAACATGGTGAAACTGGAGTAAATCTTAAAATCAATGGAATGTCAGGCTGGGTACAGTGGCTCACGCCTGTAATCCCAGCACTTTGGGAGGCCGAGGCGGGTGGATCACGAGGTCAGGAGATCACGACCATCCTGGCTAACAGAAACCCCGTCTCTACTAAAAATACACAAAATTAGCCAGGCGTGGTGGCGGCGCCTGTGGTCCCAGCTACTCCAGAGGCTGAGGCAGGAGAATGGCGTAAAGCCGGGAGGCAGAGGTTGCAGTGAGCCGAGAGTGCACCACTGCACTCCAGTCTGGGCGACAGAGTGAGACTCTGTCTCAAAAAAAAAAAAAAAAAAAAAAAAAGGAATGTCTAAGTGTTGGTATTTATTTCTTCTAGGTGCTACATACAGTGCAGAAGACTTTTTGTCAAAGGTGACTTGGATACATTGAACTGTGGAACGTTGTTACTTTGGCTCCAACTAGATCCCTCTGTTGCAGAGGGCAAAGCGGGGCCCTGCAGATGCTGTTCACTTTGACAGTTGGGAAGAGAAGCCGACATCTTTATAATAGTAACAAACTTTGGGCTGGGCCGCTCTCTTTGTTACACATACATTCAGCCCAAGCCTCTGCAGATGGGACCCAGGTGTCCGGCGAGGCCAGAGAGGGGAGGCCGGCCCTCTGCCCACCAGCTCTCACAAGAGTGTGGGAGACCAAGGACAAGGCGATACTTGGCCCACACCTGAAACTGGACAGAAACTCCTGACTCAGAGGCCAAGCCTTCCGCCAAGTCAATAAGAGCTGGGCCCCTGTGTGGTGAACACATCCTGTGTGGTGACGACAAGGAGAAGTCCAAGGGTCTGAGAACGGGAACAGTGTCACGGCATTGCTGGTGGGGTTACTGCTCCAGCACTGTTGACTATTAACAGGTGTGACCTTTTTACTTCTTGGATGCGTGGGGACGGAACTCCCATCCTCCTTTTCTGTGGTCTGAGTCTGGGAATGGTTCGAGAGGTTCCCTTTGTCCATTTGTTCATAAGACAAATAGTTGGGTACTTACCACACGCTGTGCTAAGCACGGGATACACAATTCTGAGCAAACCCAGACGGAGCCTCTGCTCTCAGAGCTTATATCTAGTCATGGAGATGCATTAATGAAATAATAACAATAATAGGTTTTCTCTTTTTTTTTTTTTGAGATGGAGTTTTGCTCTTATTGCCCAGTCTGGAATGCAATGGCCCGATCTTGGCTCACTGCAACCTCCACCTCCCGGATTCAAGCGATTCTCCTGCCTCAGCCTCCCGAGTAGCTGGGATTACAGGCATGTGCCACCACGACCGGCTAATTTTGTATTCTTAGTAGAGATGGGGTTTCTCTCTGTTGGTCAGGCTGGTCTCGAACTCCAGACCTCAGTTGATCTGCCCACCTCGGCCTCCCAAAGTACTGGGATTACAGGCGTGAGCCACCGCACCTGGCCACAATAGTAAGTTTTAAAAACCTACTTTCATGAAACTGTGTGCCAGCCCCTGTTTTAAGCACCCTACAAATATTAACTCCTGTATAATAATCTAAGAACTGCTAGATGCAGTGGCTCATGCCTGTAATCCCAGCACTTTGGGAGGCTGAGGCGGGTGGGTTACCTGAGGTCAGGAGTTCAAGACCAGCCTGGGTAACACGGTGAAACCCTCTCTCTACTAAAAATGCAAAAGTTAGCTGGGCGTGGTGACGTGTGCCTGTAATCCCTGCTACTTGGGAGGCTGAGGCAGGAGAATCACTTGAGCCTGGGGGATGGAGGTTGCAGTTAACCAAGATCGCACCATTGCACGCCAGCCTGGGTGACAGAGCAATACTCTGTCTCAAAAAAAAAAAAAAAAGAAGAAGAAGAAGAAGAAAAAAAACAACCTAAGAACTAGGTATTATTAATATCAACCCTGATTTACAGACAAGAAAAACTGAGGCACAGAGAGGCGAATTTGCCCAAGGTCACACGGCTCATAAACAGTGGAGTTGAGATTCCAACCCAAGCAGTTTTGCCCAGGAGTCCCAGCTCTTAGCCAGTGTGGCTAAGTGGCCTTTGTTATTCTGTCCAACTCAGTTATTCTGATATAAAACTCCCTTTGAGGATGAAAATGACTGTCAATGAAAAAAAAAAAAAAGCTTTTAAAGATTTAAAGATAGTTTTATTCAGAAGTCTTCCTGAGGGCTATAGACCAAGGCCGGTAGCCCAGGAGCAGTTCTGTGAGACTACTGGCTCAAGGATTTCAGCCCATGGCTCATATACAGGCAGTGAGGGTTCAGTATGTTCAAAGTCACATCAGACTTGCTCAGAGGTTGCATTAAAGTAGAATCACTTTGAGGTTTCAGTGTAAGAGCACAACTGGTTATAGATTACAGAGGCATCATCACTGACCTTGTCAGAGGTTATCTTATGTGTAGGCAAAGACAAACACTGGAGTCATTTATCTTTTAAGGAATACAGTGACTCAGGCAAGAGGTGTCTTGTTTTGTCTTCAAAGCTTCTTTCCAGAGAGCTGTGCGTAGAAGACAGAGTCAGGGGCTTCGTGAAATTAAGCAAGCAGAAATGAGCAAACACGACTTCTTACGTTTGCTACTTTGTCTCATATGACTCATCAAGGAAGAAGGGATTTTAGCATCTGACAAGCCAGCTGTAGCTTTGAGGACTGTTTGGGGAGCCTGCTGGGCACTGAGTAATAAGCAATTTGCATCTCACTTCTGTAGTATCTTGCATCTTGGTTTCTCTTCCCATCCTTCTCTTCATAACTCCCTCTTTTGGCTTATCCACCGCTAACTTAGTCTTTGATGCTTTTACTTTGACCTCCCAGACTTTCCTGTTGGAGTGAGCAGTTCTGTTTTCTTTGAGCTGTGCAGCAGCAGTCTCCTTGGCTAAACTCAATCCAGCACAGGACCACTCCCAAGAAAGGACCTGCTCAATATGGGCAGAGAGCGGGGGAGTGCTGGGGGGTAGAGACTGAAAAATCAGATTTTAAGAATAGAAGCATTAGCTGGGCGTTGCGGTGCATACCTCAAGGTTGAGGTAGGGGATTCACTTGAGTCCAGGATTTTGAGGCTGCAGTGGACTGTGACATGCCACTATACTCTATTGAAAATAAAAAGTAACAATTAAAAAAAAAAAAAGAATAGGAGTAGCTCTAGACCAAGATTGTCAATCCTGGCCAATGAAACAGTCTTTACACAACCTCATGTTTTCCATAGGCTAGTTCAATGGGCCCCGAGCTATTCAGGACTCAATACTTTTCCAATAAAAATAAAAGTTCCCTTAGTACCTTCCACGTTACCAAGCCCATTTAGAGTTCTGATCTCCTTTGGCTTCAACAACCACCCTGGGAGGTATTCCTGGGAGAACACGGAGGTCTCCGAGTCTTCAAAGCTACACACTTCACTTGTCAGACACTAAAATTCCTCACTCCTTGGTGAGTCATTTGCATTTCTAAAGTGAGTTTCCTTTCAGAATAGCTGGGCTGAAATGTGCTTGTAAGAGCTGGCAGAACACAACAGAGACTCTCTGCACTTTCACCTCCAGACTCTTCTACGACCTCTTTCTACCTCTCAGACGAGGTGGGTGGGACAGTTTCATAGGCAGTGCCTGGCTACAATTTTTCAAGAACCAAAACTTGAATGACTGCCATCATTAGGCTCTAAAGCCAAAAATTGGCCTGAATTTCCCCCCCAAAGAAATAAGCACCTAATATTTTTCTTTGTATGCTGAAAATTCAGGGAAGCTTCTGATAACACAACCATTTAGTGTTACATGCAAGAAATTCTTCCACTTTAAGGTCAAGAGTTTGGCATGTGTTTCCTGAAGCCCCTTCTGAATCATGTGATTTCTAACAAGAAGATATGAATTGTCTATCTTTCATAAGGTATAGTGAAGATTAAGTGAGAGTTAGTCCATTCATAGTGTTCCCCATACCTGCTAAAATTTTTTTCCTTCCAAAATTATTATGCTCTCTGTATTAGACCAATTATAGAAGCAGCTGAGGACTTGAGAAGTATTGTAAATAGAACCAATTTTGACTTTAACTGGGAAAGGATCAGAGATTCAGTCCCTTCTTACTGAGTCCAGAATTGGTGGTGGATCTGGATTCGGGAAATCAGGCTGATGTCAGAGCCATTTCATTCCCTGCCCCCACCCCCGGCCCAGCATACACAGCACAGCTCCAAAGACCCAGGGTGCGTTCTGCAGGCAGTTCCTTCATATGCTAATGAACAGTTACAAAAGCTGAACAGCAGGACCAAACTGGTTTCTGTGGCCCCAAGCAGCTGGGAATTACTGCCTTACCCTTCTTCCCAGAGATTTCGCAGACCCTCCTTCTTCCACATTCCCACCAGCTGTCCTTAAATTGCCAGGAACCCACCTGTTTTAACTCTTCTCTCTCGGCCTGTGTGGCCCTCAGTTACCTTTCTTATCAAATGCTGACACTCTGAGTTCTACAAGCCCCTCTGCCTCTTGCTTCCTCTCGTTACCATCCCTTCTCACAGGCCTTTGTCTTTCCTTCAGGTGCCCCAGGGATTCCAGGCAAACAACAGCTTCTGACCAGCCCCATCAGTACTAAGCACCCTTGAGGGGGTCCCAGTGGCAGAGCCCACAGCCCTTTAGCCTTTTAAATATTCACAATGTTCTTGTAAGGCAGGTAACATATCCCCATTTTATAAGATAAAACAGGGCCAGGCCTGGTGGTTCATGCCTGTAACCCTAGCACTTTGGGAGGCCGAGGCAGGTGGATTGCCTGAGCTCAGGAGTTCGAGACCAGCCTGGGCAATATGTTGAAACCTCATCTCTACTAAAAAAAAACAAGAAAAAAAACATTATCCGGGAGTCGTGGTGGATGCCTGTAATCCTGGCTACTCAGGAGGCCGAGGCAGGAGAATCGCTTGAACCCAGGAGACAGAGGTTGCAGTGAGCCAAGATCATGCCATTGCACCCCAGCCTGGGTGACAGAGCAAGACCATGTCTCAAAAACAAAAAACAAAAAACAAAAAAAAAAAAAAAAGAGAAGAAAAAGAAAACAGGCACCCAAAGAAATGAAGTAGCTTAACCAGGATCGTAAGTGACAAGAGCCAGCATTCAATCCAGTCGGACACTGCCCAAGCCCTGCCTCCTAATCAAAACGACTCCCTTCTAGAGGCAAGAGACATTTCTAATTGGAGGAGGGATGAGGCAACTCTGACGTCTGAAGGAAAACAGCGTCCATGACAGTACCAAGATGCAGAACCGCTTTGTGGTATACACAGATCTAGCCCTGCTGGGTCACAGGTTCTCACCCTAGTTTCCCTCCCTGCCACAATCTTGCTGAGGCTTGTCCTTGATGCTAACTACATGTAGCTTTCACACGCAGAATTGAGAGCACACACTGGTCTCAATTCCTCCTTTGACATCTGTGACTGGTTTTTGTAGGTACATCTGTCTCACGTACCTGGAGTCACTGTGTTAAACTCTAAGATCCTGGGCTTTTAGGAAGTGGCTCTGATCTTTGTCTCTCTCACCCTGATGTTTTATGAGGATGATGGCCTAACAGGGTCCTGCCAGGTTGCAGAGGGAAGACCTTTAAACAAGATGACTTGTTTAAATACTCTATGGTTGGCTGGGCACAGTGGCTTACGCCTGTAATCCAGGCACTTTGGGAGGCCGAGGTGGGTGGATCACTTGAGGTCAGGAGTTCAAGACCAGCCTGGCCAACATGGTGAAACCGTCTCTACTAAAAATACAAAGAATTAGCCAGGTATGATCATGCACACCTGTGGTCCCAGCTAGTTGGGAGGCGGAGGCACAAGAATTGCTTGAACCTGGGAGGTGGAGGTTGCAGTGAGCGGAAATCACACCACTGCACTCCAGCCTGAGCAACAGAGCAAGACCCTGTCTCAAAAAACTTAAAAATAAAAAATTACAATATAGTATATTTAAGATTGGCTATTATGATCTTCACTGTGGTTAGTAACAGCAATAATAATAATCACTTATGATGAATTGATGGGTGCAGCACACCAACATGGCACATGTATACATATGTAACAAACCTGCATGTTGTGCACATGTACCATAGAACATAAAGTATAATAATAAAAAATAATAATAATAATAATCACCTGCATTTGTGTTGTGCTTTTATGGTTTCCAAAGAACTTTTATGCACATTTTATCTTTTTAATTTTCATTTTATTTTTAATTTTGTAATAGATACTAAGTCTCAGACTATTTCTTCTTCATTTAATTTAGCAATAACTTAATCAGACTAGGAAGAAATATTTCAAAGGATAGGTGGATTTGCTTAATAAAAAATTATGTTTATTTTAAAAGCTCTTAGTGATTATTATCAAACCGTACAGTAGTCTGAGACTGCAGAAACAAATGTATGCATCACAATATGTTTATCTCTGTGTTATCAAGACAATAAAAACATGAAATAATCTGAATATTTTACAAGATTAAATTAAAATCTATTGAGAAGATGAAATATTCTGTTGCAATTGAAAACGGTGCTATGGAAGAATAAGCATTTGGGGAAATGTTCACTATGTTGTTGAGTGGGGAAAACTCAGTAACAAAAGAGGTATGCAAATATCAATCTGATTTTTTATTATTATGTTGGGATACAGTCTCACTCTGTTGCCCAGGCTGGAGTAAAGTGGTGTGATCACAGCTCACTACAGCCTTCAGCTCCCAGGCTCAAGGGATCTTCCCACCTCAACCTCCTGAATAGCCGGGATTACAGGTGCGCGCCACCACTTCTGGCTAATTTTTGTATTTTTAGTAAAGACAGGGTTTCATCATATTGGTCAGGCTGGCCTTGAACTCCTGACCTCGTGATCCATCCACCTTGGCCTCCCAAAGTGCTGGGATTACAGGCGTGAGCTACTGCGTCTGGCCAAACCATTTGTTCTTAATTCTACCTGCATGTTACTGAGGTTGGTGGTTGGAAGGATGACCTTTCTATGATGACAAGAAAAGGAATCAATCAGGTAGAAGTTGTGTTGCAGGACTTTTCTTCTTCTTTTTTTTTTTTTTTTTGAGACGGAGTCTTGCTGTGTCGCCCAGGCTGCAGTGCAGTGGCACAATCTCGGCTCATTGCAAGCTCTGCCTCCTGGGTTCAGGCCATTCTCCTGCCTCAGCCTCCGGAGTAGCTGGGACTACAGGCGCCCACCACCACGCCCGGCTAATTTTTTGTATTTTTAGTAGAGACAAGGTTTCACTGTGTTAGCCAGGATGGTCTCGATCTCCTGACCTCGTGATCCGCCCACCCCAGCCTCCCAAAGTGCTGGGATTACAGGTGTGAGCCGCCGCGCCCGGCCAGGACTTTTCTTTAGTTCAGCTAAAGACAGGTTCTTTGTTCCAAGGCCACGAAAATTCGGGCGCTCAGACAATCTGAATGGTCGTAAGACAGGGTTTTATTGGGTGAAAAGAAAGGAAAGGGAGAAACAGTGATTCTTGCAAGGCCAGAGTCCCTGCTACAGCACTTCCCGCCTGGCCCTTTGAATCCCAGGTTCCACACAGGAAGAGGAGGAGCCAGGCTCCTCCCTGCTGCAAATTTCCCGAGGCTTCACCTCAGTGGGCAGGTTGGTTGGAGTTTCTCCAGGGACACCCTCCCACCTGGCTATCTCAGTTGTAGGTGGAAGAAATGGAAAGAAGAAAATGGGAGAGTAGGAGGATGCAGTCCTACCACTAGAGCTACTTATGTGGGCATCTCAGCTCCTGCAGATCGACCTTTCCCATCTCTTTAATTAGCATGTGGCATAATGACTACTCTCCACACCTCAGCCCATCATGTACTTATTTCATTAAGTAATCGCTGGCACATGTGCTGTCGCCTGACTCTTCATGAGGGGCGAGGTGCCAGTTCTGCACCCTAGAGCAGTATCATTTTTCAGAAGGTAGGATTACTATTGTGGCTGCATTTCCCATGATGTCATGACTAACTCTCTGTCTGCACATGTCCCAGTGACACATCACCCAGCCACAACTTCAGCCCCAGTTTGAAAGTCTTCATAACTCTTTTCCTTAAAAATATTTCTCAGCTGGGCGTGGTGGCTCCTGCCTGTAATTCCAGCACTTTGGCAGGCCGAGGCGGGCAGATCATGAGGTCAGGAGTTCGAGACCAGACTGTTCAACATGGTGAAACCCCATCTTTTCCAAAAATACAAAAATTAGCAGGGTGTGGTGGCACATGTCTGTAGTCCCAGCTACTTGGGCAGACAGCTGAGGCAGTAGAATCGCTTGAACCGGGAGGTGCAGGTTGCAGTGGGCCGAGATTGTGCCACTGCACTCCAGCCTGGGTGACAGAGTGAGACTGTCTCAAAAAAAAAAAAAAAAAAAAAAAAAAAATCCCAATTTTTGATCAAATGAAAAAAAAAATCTAAAAAGTAGAAAACCCCACAGACCGCAACACTAGATAATAGTTGACCACTAATGCTTGAAATGATTATCATGAGAGATTATTTCTTTGGGTCTAGAAGGCCTTCGTGTAGAAGAGAGACCACTGTGACCAACTGAGTCCTTGCCTACCATCCAGACGCCTTAGCCTCACTACCAACAAGCTAAGAGATGCTGGCTGAGTAAGGGCCTACTCTGGCTTGTAAAGACCCCTCCAGCTCCAGTGGTTTATAATTCTAAGTAAACTAATACTTTAGAGAGATGAGTCAAGAGCTGCTTGATGGAACATCACTCCAGGCAAAGGATACCGAGTGCAAAGGAATGACGGGCATACATGGCTGGAGTAGGATGATAATATGAATCACAGGCAATAACATCAAGAATGTGGTGTGTGTGGATGGGGAAGAGGGAACAGGATGTGTAAACCTTTGATAGATTTTGGTTTTTACTCAGAGGGAAGTGGGAAACACTTCAGTTTTTTTTTTTTTTTTTCTTTTCCTTTTTTGTTTTTGAGATAGACTTTTGCTCTTGTTGCCCAGGCTGGAGTGCAATGGTGCCATCTCGGCTCACCGCAATCTCCGCCTCTCCGCAATCTCCGCCTCTCAGGTTCAAGCGATTCTCCCGCCTCAACCTTCGAAGTAGCTAGGATTACAGGCATGCACCACCAAGCCCAGCTAATTTTGTAGTTTTAGTAGAGACAGGGTTTCACCATGTTGGTCAAGCTGGTCTCGAACTCCTGACCTCAGGTGATCCACCTGCCTCAGCCTCCCAAAGTGCTGGGATTATAGGTGTGAGCCACTGTGCTCAGCCTAATTTTCATTTTATAATTTTAACTTTTTTTTTGAGACCAAGTCTTGCTCTGTTGCCCAGGCAGGAGTGCAGTGGCACAATCTCTGCTCACTGCAACCTCCACCTCCAGGACTCAAGTGATTCTCCTGCCTCAGCCTCCCGAGTAGCTGGGATTACAGGCCTGTGCCACCAAATCCGGCTAATTTTTGGTAGAGATGAGGTTTCACCATGTTGGCCAGACTGGTCTTGAACTCCTGACCTCAAGTGATCTGCCTACCTTGGCTTCCCAAAGTGCTGGGATTACAGGTGTGAGCCAGTGTGCCTGGCCAAATAATTTTAATTTTTTAGAGACAGGGTCTCACTTGGTTGTTCAGGCTGGAGTGCAGTGGCACACTCATGGCTCACTGTAGCCTGGAAGTCCTGGGCTTAAGTGATCCCTCTGCCCAGCCACCTGCATAGCTCGGACTACAGGTGCATACAACCACCCCTGGGTAATTTTTTGTAAAAATAGGGTCTCAATATATTGCTCAGGCTGGTCTCAAACTCCTAGGCTCAAGCAATCCTTCTACCTTGGCCTCCCACATGTCTGGGATTATAGGCATGAGCCACTGTACCCAGCCTGACTCCAACACTTGATTTGAGCAATTGGAAGGATGGAGTTGTAATTTAAGGAGAGGGGGAAGACTGTGAAAAGGGTGGTGGAGGTGGAATGAATCAGGAATTTGGTTTTGGACTTATGTTTGATATGCCTGTAGAAACATCCAAGGGGGGATTTTGAATAGCTAGATGAATATGCTATATGTCTGGACTGGGGAAATCAGGAGTAGAAATAGAAATTTGGAAGCTGTCACCATATAGATGATATTTAAAACCATGGGACTGAATGAGGTCACCAAAGGAATAAGTATACGTTGAGAAGAAAAGAAGTCTGCTGGGCGCAGTGGCTCATGCCTGTAATTCCAACACTTTGGGAAGCCAAGGTGGGAGGATTGCTTGAGCCCAAGTATTCAAGACCAGCCTGGGCAACATAGTGAGACCCTGTCTCTACAAGAAATAAGAAAATATTAGCCAGGCCTGGTGGTGTGTGCCTATAGTCCCAGCTACTCAGGGCCTGAGGTGAGAGGATTGCTTAAGCCCGGGAGGTTGAGGCTGCAGTGAGCCATGATCATGCCATTGCACTCCAGCCCTGGGCAGCAGAGTAAAATCCTGTCTCCAAAAAAAAACAAAAAAGGAAAGAAGTCCAAAGACTAAGCTAGGGCATTCACTCCAGAATATAGTGGTCAGGAGGGTAGGTGGGAACTAGCGAAGAATCCACTTCTGAGTTGCTAATAGGGCAGATGGAGAATCAAGAGAAGAGCGGGCCTGGAGGCCAAGTGAATAGAGCATTCCAGAAAGAGGGAGAAATCAATTGTGTCCAATTCTACAGCTAGGCTGAGTAACTGAGAAAGGACTGAGAGAGGACCACAGGACTTACCACGTGGAGGTCATTGCTAAACTTGTCCAGAGTGAGTGCTCAATGAATTAGTGAATAAATGAGTGTAACTTTCTCCAACTATATTTGATCAGGACCCAATAACTTGGGGACTTTGTTTCTCCAGGAAGAGTTCGATGAATTATTTGAATGAAATACCTTTTCCCTCAGTGTCTAAACTCCTCTTTGGAATTGTAGGTGGCGGAAGATTGCATAGTTCCTAATCTCTGGAAGCCAGGCAGTCTGGAGTTGCCTGTGGTCATTTCTCTATACTGTTCCACACAGCCACACAATACTCCAATCCCTTCAGGGCAAAGGAGTCATCAACCCCTGAAAAACAAACACTATGCTCCCCAAATTACAGAAAAACACCTGCAAACTGACTCAAGTGAGGTAGTTCATTTAGTCAGGCTGTGGGAAGAAACCACATTTTTGAGATAATTAACTCAGCATCGTTCAATAATGTCTTTTCTTGGAAACTGTGGTGAGTCAAGGCATATTCCCATAAAATACAGTGAAATTTTCTTTTTTTTTTTTTTTTTCTGTTGAGACGAAGTCTCGCTCTGTCGCCCAGGCTGGAGTGTAGTGGCGCGATCTTGGCTCACTGCAAGCTCCACCTGTGTTCAAGCCATTCTCCTGCCTCAGCCTCCAGAGTAGTTGGGACTACAGGCACCCGCCACCACGCCCGGCTAATTTTTTGTGTTTTGTTTAGTAGAGACGGGGTTTCACCGTGTTAGCCAGGATGGTCTCAATCTCCTGACCTTGTGATCCACCCGCCTCGGCCTCCCAAAGTGCTGGGATTACAGGCGGGAGCCACCGTGCCCGGCCTACAGTGAAAATTTCAATCGAAAGCAGCTGAACCGGCCGGGCGTGGTGGCTCAAGCCTGTAATCCCAGCACTTTGGGAGGCCGAGACGGGCGGATCACGAGGTCAGGAGATCGAGACCATCCTGGCTAACACGGTGACACCCCCGTCTCTACTAAAAAAAATACAAAAAACTAGCCGGGCGAGGTGGCGGGCGCCTGTAGTCCCAGCTACTCCTGGAGAGGCTGAGGCAGGAGAATGGCTTGAATCCGGGAGGCGGAGCTTGCAGTGAGCTGAGATCCGGCCACTGCACTGTAGCCTGGGCGACAGAGCGAGACTCTGTCTCAAAAAAAAAAAAAAAAAAAAACAAAGATAAAAAAACCCACCTGAACCCTGATGTATTGTTCTTTGAAAGAGGAAGATTCCACCTTAAAGGCAGTCATTCTATAGCACTTCCCATTTCTTAGGTGCTTACTACATACCAGAAACTGTGCTAAGAAGTGCTTTATGGACATTTAGCAAAGTGAATCCTCACAACCACCCTACGAGAGAGGTACTAGTATCATTCCCAGATGATAGATGTAATACTAATAAGCTACAGGTGAGGAAATGGATGCTTGAATAGTTTGAAGGGACATCTTACCAATCAGTTATCTCCCCTGGGGAGGGACCTTCAGGAATGGCCTGATCCGTATCAGGAGAACTGTCCGCTGTTCAGGATGTCAAAGGTTCCTGTTCTGCTTCTAGAAGTCAGCTTTTCCTGGGAGGAAAAGTGGGCATGGGCTGAAGTGAGAGCTGGGGTGCAGGTGGAGTATGAAGACTCCTCAGAGAAAGGAAATAAAATATATTTATTGAGCTTCTACCATGTATCCAACCCAGTCACTGGTCACTATTTTATCCTCAAACACCTTTAAAACACACACGTGTGTGTGTGTGTATATATATAGTAACTTAAAGTTTAGAAAAGATAAGTAAACTTGGGATCACACAGATATGAACAAGGGGAGAAGCCTGTCCGGGTGTGATGGCTCATTCCTGTAATCCCAGCACTTTGGGAGGCTCAGTGGGGAGGATCACATGAAGCCAGGAGTTCCAGACCAGACTGGACAAGATAGGGAGACCCCATTTCTATTTTCTAATATAAATTAACATAAAAAAGAGAGAAAATTTCTTTATACATTGAGCTGAAATTAAACCCCACTGTGGCTTCCACCTATTTTTGCTCTCTGGGGCTACTCAAAACACATCCAAATCCTCTTCTACAAGCGAATCCTTCAAATATTTGAAAACACCTATGTCTCCCTTCTGTGCTCTTCCGATACCAATGGTTTAAATTGGTAACAGTAGACTTGGTTTTAATAGATCTTCTAAAAAGCAAATAAAAAGTAAGACATGCTGGGTGCGGTGGCTCATGCCTGTAATCTCAGCGCTTTGGGAGGTGCAATTGGGCGGATCACAAGATCAGGAGTTCGAGACTAGCCTGACCAACATGGTGAAACCCGTCTCTACTAAAAATACAAAAATTAGCCAGATGTGGTGGTGCACGCCTGTAACCCCAGCTGCTTCGGAGGCTAAAGAATTGCTTGAACTCAGGAGGCGGAGGTTGCAGTGAGCCGAGATGGCGCCACTGCACTCCAGCCTGGGAAACAGAACGAGATTCCGACTCGAAGAAAAAAAAAAAAAGTAAGACATTACCAATATGATGCAAACCCTCAAGCACTCATGCACTTATCCCCAACCCCACACTTCTCCTCTCCCACCCCTTCTATCTGCTCATGTATTTATTTAGCCTATGGGATTCCAATACAGAGGAGCCCTGGTGGACGCATTTATAGTGCAGCAATGAATAGAAGACAGTGGCAGTCTTAGACTAGAGTTGAAATGTGATAAACATTTATGTACTGTGTTTATAAACCGTGTAACTCTAACCAATTTATCTAGTCTTTCTAAGCTCAATTTCCTCGTCCGTAAAATGGGAAGAATAATCATACTTATCGCGCTGGTTGTTATAGGGATTAAACAAGATAATTCTCTAAAGCTTTGGCACTTGGCGCTGAAAGGAGCCATTCCATGTCTTCTTTCCCGCCCCGCCCCTTGTGCTCCCCACCGCTTTCGTGGTGTCCGCAGCTGCAGCTGCCTCTACAATAAAAAACGCATCCCTCCTCCTGCAGTGTCCACCGCACCGGGAAGCCCTCTCTGTATCAGTTACCAACCACAATTGCAGTGAGTTCGGATCGTGGCTTTCCCATCGTCAGGAAAAGTGAGGGAGACGGACGACCCGGTTCTCTAGGAGTAAGTAAAGGTTAAAGGTAGTTCGCGGCATAACCCAGGCCGGGATTAACCCGAGGTCCCAGCGCTCCTGCTATTTGCATTCCAAAGCGGACACCTCATGCGCTCAACCCCGCCCGCAGGCGGCTCCAGCAGTCTAGAAGACCTGGCGCGCGTCCGGGGACCCGGGGGAGCAGCCGCGCAAGGCAGGTGACCGGGGGCGGGGCCAGGGCCCTCGTTCCGGTCCCGGGGCGTGGCCTCCCGCAGGTGAGTCCAGCGGCGCCTCGGGTTTCCCTGAAACCTAACCCGCCCTGGGGAGGAGCTCAGAGGCTGCGATTAGGGACAGACGAGAGACTGACTTTCTCGGTGCGTCCCGTGGAGCTCTGAGTTTCGAATCGGTGGCGGCGGATTCCCAGCGCGCCCGGCGTCGGGGCTTCGGGGAGGATGTGGCGCCCCAGCGCGGCGTGGCTGCTGGGGGCCGCCATCCTGCTGGCAGCCTCTGTCTCCTGCAATGGCATCATCCAAGGTGAGAAACGTGGCCAAGGAGGGCTCTTATCGCTGAGGAGCTGGGGTCCTGGGCACGCTGGGCAGACGGTGATCCGGGCAGGTGCGCGAAAGGGGTTCTGCTGCCGGCACCCATCTCCACGAATCCCTTAGCCTCTCCTTGGTGGCTTTGATGGGGGGTCTCTGCGCCAAGGAGGCACCCAGGTGGGACATGCGGGAGCAGCTGAAGTTGGCAGAGCCCGGCAGAGGCAGAGACTTCCCCAAAGACCCTACTTCCCGTAGAGGCTGTCATGCTGGGCACCCCCAGGCGCCAGCGTGGGTTCGGGGAAAGGGAGTGAAGGAAGGAGTAGCTGTGTCTAAAGGGTACCCAGAGGACCCAGTCCCCTCCCCGGGCTTGGTTGCTTTATAAACACTAAGTCGTTAAGAGCTTTTCGCTTAGTTTCCTCTCGCTCCCGCGGGGCCGGTGGAGTTAGCGAGCTGATTGCGCAGGGCAGGGCGGAGTGGGTGGGAACCGGCGGAGTGGGTGGGAACCCGCGGCCCGGGAGCCTTCTAAATTGTTTTTTGCGCCCCCCTCCCCCAACTACTGGAAGCCTTTCTTCGGGTTCTGCCCCTGGCGTTCGAGATCCACCCGGGGCCCGCGGCTCCTGGTACCCACGGTGGAAGGCCCGGGGTATGAAATTCAGGGCTGGACTCTGCTGGGTTCTGGTGGTAATGAGCGCTCAGGCCCGTTGGGCGTCACGAGGATTTACGAGCGGAACTTTTTGGACGCTGCCTTATATTTGACCAGTTGACTCTCTGGGCCTTGGGTTCCGGGACTTGCCTAGTGTGCCACCCGGAGCGACCACTGGCTGCCACCCAGGTCTGCAGGCCGGAGGCTGGCCGCCCTGGGAACAGAGCAGCACTTGCGCCCGGCCGCCGCGTTCCTTGGGTGTGCTGCTCCGGGTTTGCTCGAACTTGTACTGCTCGGAATGTGTTCTTCCGGGCCCAGCAGGCCTCGCTGTAGCTGTGGGGGATGTTTGACTTGCGGTCGCGCCACTGTGATCCTAACCGAGGCCCCGCTGTTTGGGGCAGCCTGGGTAGCAAAGGGAGGTTTTAATTTCCCTCAGATGTTCAGACTTGCTGTAAAAGGCATTTCTCACTTTTATCCACCTCTTCATAAAGAGGAGGTAAAAGAGCAAGTCGCAGTGGGTTGGAATTAGATGGAAGAATGTGATTCTTTTCCCTCTTCACTTAGGGAAAAGGGTGTTGTGTAAGCTTGAAAACTGTGCACTGCTGATATATTTTTTATTAATCAGCATCAGAATAAAGGCATTTAGTTCCAGGAAGTATTGAAAACTGTAATAAACACCTCTCCTCTATGTCCTTTAAAGTTGGGAACTTAAAATTCAGGAGCAAAGGTTAGTATGTGCAAACTTTAAAAAAATACGTGTTGGTATAAATGATTCAACATCTTTATGATTCAGAGGTCCCCCTAGGAAGCATGCCCCGATTATTTGGCTTGTTCTTGTTTACCCCTCTTGATAGGGGATTGGGAGATCCCTGGAGTATAAGGCGAACTTGATTTGACAACAAGGAAAAATCAGGTTACTTGTTAACTAGAGCCACTTAATATTGCACCTTGTTCCTCATCCTCCCCCCACCATACTTTTATTCCCTTGCAGGGTAACTTTCCCAAAGGGTTCGCGAGGTAACACTGAGAATTGATTTAGGCAGATGGAGCTTTCCTCCCACCTTAAAACTAAACTGATTTTAGTAAATACCGTGTCAGCAAAGCTTTTCTGCCCTCAGGGTAGATCTTTGCTCACTGCCTTTTAACCAGTCCTTCTGCGTGCCCCTCAGGTGGCTGCAAGGCCGATTTGGGGGTTTGATTTTCTTCCCAAAGCCTCACTCCGAAAGACTGCCTCATAGAAAGGAACTCAGCCTAGATCACAGCCTTCTCAGGGTACAGGTGAGGGACACTGAATAGGGGAGGAGGCAAGGCAAGGAAAACACTTGGAAGTCGCGGCCCCTCTTTCCCCTCACAATAGTAATTGGTAATTATTTGGGTAAATATGTTTAATACATGTCCTCACTGCATCGTTAACTCCTGGAGGCAGGGGACCCTACCATCCTTTCCATCATGTCTAGCATAGTCTCATCACCTATGGGACCTCAGTAAATAGCAGATGAATGAAGTGAGGAGTCTTGCCCAGAGTACCCTGGCTGGTCCATGTGGTGTTCATTTCAGTCAGCTTCTCTCTGCCACTTACTTATTTTTTCCCACCATTTTACAGGCCTAGGTCATTCCATTTATCTTTTTGAGACTGGAACTTCTGTTTTCTTTATAATTGGTTTGGTGTTTTTTTTGTTGTTGTTGTTTTGTTTTGTGAGTCTCATTCTGTTGCCCAGGCTGGAGTGCAGTGGTGCGATTTTGGCTCATTGCAACCTCCATCTCTCCCTGGCTCAAGGAAATCTCCTGCCTCAGCCTCCCAAGTAGCTGGGACTACAGGCATGCACTGCCACCCCCAGGTAATTTTTTTTTTAGAGGGAGTCTCTCTCTGTCGCCCAGGCTGGAGTGCAGTGGCATGATTTCAGCTCACTGCAACCTCCGCCTCCCGGGTTCAAGCAATTCTCCTGTCTCAGCCTCCTGAGTAGCTGGGGCTACAGGCACCCGCCACCACGCCCGGCTAAGTTTTGTATTTTTAATAGAGGTAGGGTTTCACTATATTGGTCAGTCTGATCTCAAACTCCTGACCTCAGGTGATCTACCGGCCTTCAGCCTCCCGAAGTGCTGGGATTACTATAGCCCTAGCTATAATTGTTTTTTAAATTATAAAAATAATATGTGATCACTAGGGAAAAATGAGCCAAAACAAAAAAAGGAAAAATTTAATTAAATCACCCTGAAATTCAGTACCAAAGTAGCCAGTGGTAACATTTCAGCTTATGTCTTTTCCCACTTTTTATTACATCCATGCACAAAATATGTATTCACAAATACAGAAAATATGTTTGTGCAAGTATGGGATTATATAAGCAGATCAGTATCATGTCAATACATACAAAACATTTTTAACGACTCCAAAATGTTATAGAAGGATGTATCAATTTTAAAAATGAGTCCTCTGTTGATAGACATGTGGTATTTCCAGTTTTTCTTTTTTTTCTTTCCCCTGAGATGGAATCTCGCTCTGTCACCCAAGCTGTAGTGCAGTGGCACAATCTTGGCTCACTGCAACCTCTACCTACCAGGTTCAAGTGATTCTCATGCCTCAGCCTCCAGAGTACCTGGGACTACAGGCGCACACCACCACACCCAACTAATTTTGCATTTTTGGTATAAATGGGGTTTTGCCATGTTGGCCAGGCTGGTCTGGAACTCCTGTCCTCAAGTGATCCACCTGCCTCAGCCTCCCAAAGTGCTGGGATTATAGGCATGAGCCACCGTCCCTGGCCAAAGTTTTGTAAAATGACAGAACACTGCAATGAACTGGAAGATAGGACTTTAAATTTGATCCTTTTGCTTGCCTTGTAGTTACTAAGTAACCTTGATAGATGATGTTTTAGTAAATCTGTATTTGACATTCTTATGGTTTCATTAGCTTGGCAAGTGTTGGGGAAAACAGTTCATTCTGAAAGAACACTTGTGAAAATGTACTAAAAGTTTAGGGAGGGGCACCCCACAATTGAAACCTTTGTTTTTTCAGTCTGTGCTCCCAAAGATTGGGAGCAGAAAAGAACATTTGGGGTGAGGGAATCATAGAGAACAGGGTGAAAGGAAGAGAGTTAATGCAAATAAAGTACTTGTTTTACACTTGGTTTGATGGGGAGGTTGGGCCACAAGAGGAGTATACTTAAAGTAAAAATTAAATTAAAAATTTTAGACTGGGCGCAGTGGCTCACGCCTGTAATCCTAGCACTTTGGAAGTCGAGGTGGGCAGATCACGAGGTCAGGAGATCGAGACCATCCTGGCTAACACGGTGAAACCCAGTCTCTACAAAAAATACAAAAAATTAGCCAGGCGTGGTGGCGGGCGCTTGTAGTCCAAACTACTCGGAGGCTGAGGCAGGAGAATGGCGTGAACCCAGGAGGTGGAGCTTGCAGTGAGCCGAGGTGGTGCAGCTGCACTCCAGCCTGGGCAACAGAGCGAGACTCTGTGTCAAAAAAAAAAAAAAAAAAGTTTTACATGTAGATTTTCCCAAAAATTGTGTAAATTAGAAGGGTCTAAAAAAAAAAAGTGAAACTCATACTTTCTGTTCTCCAATTTCAGCACAACTTCTCAGGTTTTGTTTGTTTGGTTGGTTGGTTGGCTGGTTTGTTGGTTGGTTGGTTTTTTTTTTTTGAGATGGAGTCTCGCTCTGTTGCCCAGGCTGGAGTGCAGTGGTGTGATCTCAGCTCACTGCAACCTGTGCCTCCCAGGTTGAAGTGATTCTCCTGCCTCAGCCTCTCAAGTAGCTGGGATTACAGATGTGCACCAACACCTCCGGCTAATTTTTGTACTTTTAGTAAAGCCAGAATTTTGCCATGTTGGCCAGGCTGGTCTTGAACTCCTGACCTCAAGTGATCCGCCTACCTTGGCCTCCCAAAGTGCTGAGATTACAGGGGTGCCTGGCCATCAGCTCAACTTCTCTATGCATAAATGATTTATAGGAATAGACAGAGCATACTGTACTGTACGTACTGTGCTATGATTTATCTTTTTTTTTTTTTTTTTTTTTTGAGACGGAGTCTGGCTCTGTTGCCCAGGCTGGAGTGCAGTGGCCGGATCTCAGCTCACTGCAAGCCCCGCCTCCCGGGTTCACGCCATTCTCCTGCCTCAGCCTCCCGAGTAGCTGGGAGTACAGGCGCCCGCCACCTCGCCCGGCTAATTTTTTTTTTGTATTTTAGTAGAGATGGGGTTTCACCGTGTTAGCCAGGATGGTCTCGATCTCCTGAACTCGTGATTCGCCCGTCTCGGCCTCCCAAAGTGCTGGGATTACAGGCTTGAGCCACCGCGCCCGGCCGATTTATCTTTTTTTATCTAATCTATTCAGTCAGTGTATAGAAATTTGTACAAACTTTTTTTTTTTTTTTTTGAGACGGTGCCTTGCTCTGTTGCCCAGGCTGGAGTGCAGTGGTGCGATCTCGGCTCACTGCACGCTCCGCCTCCCGGGTTTACGCCATTATCCTGCAGCTAATTTTTTGTATTTTTAGTAGAGACGGCGTTTCACCGTGTTAGCCAGGATGGTCTCGATCTCCTGACCTTGTGATCCACCCACCTCAGCCTCCCAAAGTGTTGGGATTACAGGCGTGAGCCACTGCGCCCGGCCCTGTACAAACTTTTGTAGGAGGGGTAATTGAACTAGTCCTCCCCACCGCACTACTGCCCCCTCGACCCCTGCAACCCCGCTTTTTTTTTTTTTTTTTTTTTTTTTTTGAGACGGAGTCTCGCTGTGTCTCCCAGGCTGGAGTGCAGTGGCGTGATCTCGGCTCACTGCAAGCTCCGCCTCCCGGGTTTACGCCATTCTCCCGCCTCAGCCTCCCAAGTAGCTGAGACTACAGGCGCCCGCCACCACGCCCGGCTAGTTTTTTGTATTTTTAGTAGAGACGGGGTTTCACCATGTTAGCCAGGATAGTCTGGATATCCTGACCTCGTGATCCACCCGCCTCGGCCTCCCAAAGTGCTGGGATTACAGGCTTGAGCCACCGCGCCCGGCCAACCCCGCTTTTTTTTTTAAAAGAGACTGGTTCTGGCTGTCACCCAGGCTGGAGTGCAGTGGCAGGATCATAGCTCACTGTAACCATCTCAGCTCCCAAGTAGCTGGGGCTATGGTAGGTTGCCATTATGCCTGACCTGAACTACTCCCCCTCTTCCCGCCCACCCCCAAACCCCAGATGGAGTCTTGCTCTGTCACCCAGGTTGGAGTGCAGTGGTGTGATCTCAGCTCACAGCAACCTCCGCCTCCCAGGTTCAAGCCATTCTCCTGCTTCAGCCTCCCAAGTAGCTGGGATTACAGGTGCCCGCCACCACACCCAGCTAATTTTTGTATTTTTAGTAGAGATGGGGTTTCACCACGTTGGCCAGGCTGATCTCAAACTCCTGATCTCATGATCCTCCCGCCTTAGCTTCCCAAAATGCTTGAATTATAGGTGTGAGCCACTGCGCCAGGCCCTGAACTACTCCCCTTTTTGATAGATATTGAAATTAATACCCTTGTTTCACCGTGCTAGACAACGTTCCAGTAAATATTCTTGTACATAGAATAACTTTGTGCACTTTAGCTGGTAGGTGCAGGGCAAATTCCTAGAAGTAAATTGCTAGGTCATATGGCAAATACATTTAAAATTTTGATATGTTTTGCCAAATTACCCACCAAAAATATTATACCAATATATACTCCTTTGAGATACAAAATTCAAATAATATAGAGAGGTGTAAAATAAAAGAAAAGTTCTCTTGTCCCCAGCTATTCTACTTCACAGAGCCAGCCACTTTTTATTGTTTGGTGGATATCCTTCTAGACTTCAGATTTTGCAAATTGTACATTATAATTTTCTTTCTTTCTTTTTTTTTGAGACAGAGTCTTGCTCTGTCGCCAGGCTGAAGTGCAGTGGCGTGATCTCGGCTCACTGCAACCTCCGCCTGCTGGGTTCAAGTAATTCTCCTGCCTCAGCCTCCCGAGTAGCTGGGAGTACAAGCACACGCCACTACGCCCAGCTAATTTTTATATTTTTTAGTAGGGATGGGGTTTCACCATGTTGGCCAGGATGGTCTCGATCTCTTGATCTCGTGATATGCCCGCCTTAGCCTCCCAAAGGGCTGGGATTACAGGCGTGAGCCACCGTGCCCAGCCAGTTTCTTTTTTCAATTGACTGTTTATTGTGGCTGTCTTTCCATTTCAATATTATTGGCTAGTACAATGTCTACCCTTAGTGATAGGGACGATGCCAGGGACATGCTAAGTTAGGAATAGGAATAAGGAGCTGTTTGTAACTGAGTAGGGGATGCTGTCTTGAGCATCTGTGAGTGTGTATTTTTGCACACTTGGGCAATAATTGTTTATTACAGCCCTAGAAATGGGAATATAATTGTAGCCAGACACTTTATATGTGTTTAAACTTCATTTGTGCAGTTAGTATCTCCTCAACTCTGTGAAATAGAAATGATTTTACCTGGTTGACAATTGGGAGCTGGGATAGTATCGGTTCTCTAGACAAGCTCTGTGAGTTTTGGTGAGTGGTAAGGACACTGTACAGAGTCAGAGCCCATGCACTGGGCTGAAAGGGCTTCAGAGACCTTCAAGTAGCGTCTTGACATTTACCAGTGTTATAGAACAGTTAATACCAACAATAGTTTTGATGGAGACCATTAAAGGTTATATGTTGAAATATTCTAAGAAAAAAAATCCATTTAAAAACAAAATTGTTATATTGCCTTTCCTTGTTCCTTTTTTGGTCTTTATTTTAGTGTTCTTATTTAAAATAGATTTTGAGCACTCTTTATGTGAGCTTTCCTGACTTGGTACATGCTTATTTTTATGGAGAATTTTAATCTTATAGCAGTATACTATTATAGTGAATTCCGTGTACTCACCACTCAACTTCAATAATTATTAACTGTTGGCTAATCTTGTTTCATCTATTCCCCAACCCACCTCCCACTCCTCTTCCCTGTTATTTCTTTTCTGTTTTTTTCCCTTTCCTATGATACTGAGCCTGTGTTTTTTTTAAACAGCTTTACCAAGTATTCCATATCAGATAATTTACACACCATACAATTCACCCCTTTAAACTGTACAATTTAGTGGCTTTTAGTGTATTCATAGAATTATTCAACCATTACCACAACACTTTCAGAACATTTTTATTACTCTGGAAGAAACACCTTAGCTGTCATTCACCAATCTTCCAGTCTTAGCCCTTGGCAAACGATTCTCCTGCCTCAGCCTCCCAAGTAGCTGGGACTATAGGCGTGTGCCACCACACCCAGCTAATTTTTGTATTTTTAGTAGAAATGGGGTTTCACCATGTTAGCCAGGCTGGTCTCAAACCCCTGACCTCATGATCCGCCTGCCTCGGCCTCCCAAATTGCTGGGATTACAGGCATGAGTCACCGCATCCAGCCATATAGTAACTCTTTAACCATTTGAGGAACTGCCAGATAATTTCCCACAATAACTGTACGTTTTATTTTATTTTATTTATTTTAAATAGACATGGTTTCACTCTGTCGCCCAGGCTGGAGTGCAGTGGCGCGATCTTGGCTCACTGCAACCTATGCCTCCTGGTTCAAATGATTCTCCTGTCTCACCCTCCCAAGTTGCTGGGATTACAGGTGTATGCCACCATGCCTGGCTAATTTTTGTATTTTTAGTACAGGTGGGGTTTCACCATGTTGGCCAGGCTGGTCTCGAACTCCTGACCTCAGGTGATCTACCCACCTCGGCCTCCCATAGTGCTGGAATTAGAAGTGTGAGCCACTCTGCCCAGCCGTGCACCATTTTGTATTCCTACCAGCAGTGTCTGAGGGTTTCAATTCCTGTGGTTGTGAAATAAATCTCAGATATCATTTCATCCTAAAATATTTTAGAATGTATTAATAAAGTATGAGGGATTTCTTTTTCAAATATAAACATAATGCCATTATAGTATCTACTAACATTAATTTTTAATATAATCAAATATTCAGTCAGTATTCAAATTTCTTTTTTTCTTTTTTTTTTAAGAGACAAGGGCCTTACTCTGTCACCCAGAGTGGAGTGCAGTGGCGCAATCTCACTGAATCATTGAACTCCTGGTCTCAAGTGATCCTCCCATTTCAGCTTTCCAAGTAGCCAGGACTATAGGTGTGCGCCACCATGCCTGGCTAATTTTTTTTTTTTTTAATGTTTTGTAGAGACAGGGTCTTGCTATGTTGGCCAGGCTGGTCTCAAACTCTTGGCCTCAAGCAATCCTTCCACCTCAGCCTCAAAAAGCACTGGGATTATAGGCATGAACAACCATGCCCGGCTCTGCGTTCAAATTTCTAATTGTCTCATAAATGTCATTTTAGGCTGGGTGCAGTGGCTCATGCCTGTAATTCCAGCACTTTGGGAGGCTGAGGTGGGCAGATCACTTGAGATCAGGAGTTCGAGACCAGCCTGACCAACATGGTGATACCCCATCTCTACTAAAAATACAAAAATTAGCTGGGTATAGTGGTGCGCACCTGTAATCCCAGCTACTTGGGAGACTGAGGCAGGAGAATTGCTTGAACCTGGGAGATGGAGGTTGCAGTGAACCAAGATTGTACCACTGCACTCCAGCCTGGCTGACAGAGTGAGACTCCATCTCAAAAAAAAAAAAAAAAAAAAAAAAGGTATTTTTATGGTTTGTTTGAATCAGGATTCAAACAAGGTACATACATATGACTGATATGTCTTTTAGATCTTCTACTCTATAAATTTCACCTCCACACCTTTCTTTTCCTTTTTTCTTCCTCTTTTTTTTTTTTTTTTTAAGAGCTGGGGTCTTGCTATGTTGCCCAGGCTGGTCTTAAATCCCTGGTCTCAATAAATCCTCCTGCTTTGGCCTCCCAAAGTGCTAGGTATTGAAGGTGTGAGGTACTGTGCCTGGCTCTCTTTCTTATTTTTTGCCTTATAATTTATATTTTGTGAAAAACAGGCCCTTATCCTGTAGCAGTTCCCAGAGTCTCGATTTTACTGACTACATTCGTAGTGTTTAACACTTTGCCGCCTTCATTTCCATTAATTTGGTGTTGGATACATCCCACAATAACTGCACCAGTTGCTCAGTCTATAATGCTGATCAAGCACTGAATCCAACACCAAATTAATTTCCAGTGTGTTACTTTCTAATTGTTACATTGTTGTCATTCTAAGTTAAGTGGCCTGTGAAATCAGTGTTAAAGAATAATAACTGGCTTTTTATGATAATGGAATAGAATACAATAGAAAGTATCAGTGCACCCTGTATAATAAGAATAATTATTATTTTGTGAAACTTTTTTCCACCATGGATATGTGTATTGGGAACTGGGTTACTATGTAGAATATGGTTCTTAGGCGTTATGGTCAAATATTTGAAGAACACTGTAATATGTAGGATTTTTTAAAAATTTAAAAACAACATACATTCTTTTTGAAGAATTATTGAAAAAAAAATAGAACCATTAGAAATAGGACTATCCTAGGCATATTAGTTTCTTGTGGCTACTGTAACAAATTGCCATATACTAAATAAATATGTAAAACAACACATTTATTCTGTCAGTTCTGGAGGCCAGAAGTCTGAAATCAAGGAATTGGGGCCACACGCCCTCCAAAAGCTCTAAGGGAGAGTCCGTTCCTCGCCTTTTCCTGCTTGCAGTGGCTGCCGGCATCTTGGCATTCTTGGCCTATTCCTTGACGTGACTCCAATCTCTGCCTCCATTCTCATGTCACTCACTCCTCTGGCTTCTCTTTTTCTGCGTGTTACAGATCTCTTTCTGCCTTTCTCTTTTTTTGTTGTGGTTTGATACAGACTTTAACTCTGTTGCCCAGGCTGGAGTGCAGTGGCACAACCTTGGCTCACTGCAACCTCTGCCTCCTGAGTTCAAGCGATTCTCCTGCTTCAGACTCCCAAGTAGCTGGAACTACAGGCACACGCCACCACACCTGGCTAATTTTTGTATTTTCAGTAGAGACAGGATTTCACCATGTTGGCCATGCTTGTCTTGAACTCCTGACCTCAAGTGATCTGCCCACCTTAGCCTCCCAAAGTGCTGGGATTACAGGCGTGAGCCACCGCGCCAGGCCTCTGCCTTTATCTTAAAAAAGATACTTGTCGTTGGATTTGGGACCCACCTAGATAACCCAGGGAGATTTTCTCATCTCAGGATCCTTAATTCTATCTGCAAAGACCTTTTTGCTAAATAATGTTCACGGAGTCTGGGGATTAGGACATAGACTTCTCTTTTGGGGGTACCACCTTTCAACCCACTACACTAAGTGAAAAGTGAAATGTTGATCTCTACATCCCCCAACACTCCACCCAGGCTAGCATCCCAAATAGAAGCGTTAAGATGTGAAAAATTCTGCGGAACATTAGTGTAAAGCTTCTAGTGGAAAAATGATGACCAAGCATAACATTATGAGATCAGAGCATAAGTAGGTTTAATATCCTCCCTGGTAATCTGCAGTGCCAGTATTGCCCTGTCTTCTCTGCCTGGTGAGGCCTACTTTTCCCCAGAATTAGAGTAAAATTCTTCGCTATCCTTAAATTGTCCTTATTTACTCCTGCAGGTTCACGAATACTTAGGGGCAGAATGGAGGGAGGACATGCCATTCATTTCTTTGTGGTTTTTAAGATCAACTTCATAATATAAGAGAGGGAGAATAAGTTAGCTTGTCATGCTACATGCTTGGAAGTCAGAACACAAATCTGTCGTCAGTACAGCCACCTGTCCGGGCCAGACAGTTTCCCTGCCAGCTGGCCTCCATGGGACGTTCTCCAGGAAGCCAGCACATGAACAGGGGAAACCCCTGCCCACTGTTGAGGCTATCCTTGTGGGTGAAAAGGGAATGTCGCTTGTGGTCCTGGGAATCTCCCTGTGGCAAGGTCTGAGTAGGGTATGATGAATTGAATAGGCCAGGATGGATCCTGGCTCAAGACTAGAGTGGAATAGAAGGCCATTATGAAATGAGAAATTAGAAAGCTGGTGTCAGGAGGGGGATCGCTATTTTACACACTTGAGAATTTGGAAAGGAATTACTGCACATTCCTAAACTGACGTCTCTGTCACCCAGGCTGAAGTGCAGTGGCATGATCTTGGATCACTGCAACCTCCACCTTCCGGGTTCAAGCAATTCTCCTGCCTCAGCCTCCTAAGTAGCTGGTATTACAGGCGCGCCTGGCTAATTTTTGTGTTTTTAATAGAGTCGGGGTTTTGCCATGTTAGCCAGGCTGGTCTCAAATTCCTGACCTCAGGTGATCCGCCTGCCTCAGCCTCCCAAAGTGCTCAGATTATAGGTGTGAGCCACCATGCCCAGCCAAACCAAATTTTACTAATTGATAAATCAAAGGACTGTTGTTGGTCATGTGATAAGAATAGCTAGAGCTGGGTGTGATGTCTTATTCCTGTAATTCCAGCACTTTGGGAGGCTAAGATGGGAGGATCACTTGAAGCCAGGAGTTCAAGACCAGCTAAGTTAACATAGCAAGACCCCATCTCTAAAAAAATAAAAATAAGTAAAATAAAAAGAATAGCTGGGGACTAATGAATGTGGACAGTTTGTAAAAATAAATTGAAATATTGTTAGTCTTCTTTATATTCCTAGAAATCAATGTTCCACATGTATCCCACAACTCCTTACAACTCCCAGATACAAAAATACTCACTGTAAGAAAAAAACCCCATAAAACCAAACTAAACCAGACAATAGAAATCCCAATAATCTCATTACACAAAGAAAAGCCCCTATAAGCATTTTGTGTAATCCTCTAATAGTATATTTCTGTTTTCATCTAAGGTACTTTTATTTGAGGCTAGGCTCAGTGGCTCACACTTGTAATCTCACCACTTTAGGAGGCTGAAGTGGGAGAATCTTAAGGCCAGGAGTTTGAGAAGAGCCTGGGCAACATAGCGAGATCCTATCTCTACAAAAAGTAAAAAATTAGCCGGGTGTGGTGGTGCGTGCCTGTGGCCTGGCAGTTCAGGAGGATTGCTTGAGCCCAAAAGTTTGAGGCTGCGGTACATTATGATCGTTCCACTACGCTCCAGCCTGGGTAAATTAAAAAAATGAATAAATGAATGTACTTTTATTTGAACAAATCAGTGTTACTGCTGAAACATTTATTTCTGTAATGACCCTTGTCTTCCTTTCTTGTACAGGAACCAATAGATCTTCTAAAGGAAGAAGCCTTATTGGTAGGGTTGATGGCACATTCCACGTCACTGGAAAAGGAGTTACAGTTGAACAAGCCTTTTCTGTGGATGAGTCTTCTGCATCTGTCCTCACTGGAAAACTGACCACTGTCTTCCTTCCAATTGTCTACACAATTGTATTTGTGGTGGGTTTGCCAAGTAATGGCATGGCCCTGTGGGTCTTTCTTTTCCGAACTAAGAAGAAGCACCCTGCTGTGATTTACATGGCCAATCTGGCCTTGGCTGACCTCCTCTCTGTCATCTGGTTCCCCTTGAAGATTGCCTATCACATACATGGCAACAATTGGATTTACGGTGAAGCTCTTTGTAACATGCTTATTGGCTTTTTCTATGGCAACATGTACTGTTCCATTCTCTTCATGACCTGCCTCAGTGTGCAGAGGTATTGGGTCATCGTGAACCCCATGGGGCACTCCAGGAAGAAGGCAAACATTGCCATTGGCATCTCCCTGGCAATATGGCTGCTGATTCTGCTGGTCACCATCCCCTTGTATGTCGTGAAGCAGACCATCTTCATTCCAGCCCTGAACATCACGACCTGTCACGATGTTTTGCCTGAGCAGCTCTTGGTAGGAGACATGTTCAATTACTTCCTCTCTCTGGCCATTGGGGTTTTTCTGTTCCCAGCCTTCCTCACAGCCTCTGCCTACGTGCTGATGATCAGAATGCTGCGATTTTCTGCCGTGGATGAAAACTCACAGAAGAAAAGGAAGAGGGCCATCAAACTCATTGTCACTGTCCTGGCCATGTACCTGATCTGCTTCACTCCTAGTAACCTTCTGCTCGTGGTGCATTATTTTCTGATTAAGAGCCGGGGTCAGAGCCATGTCTATGCCCTGTACCTTGTAGCCCTCTGCCTCTCTACCCTCAACAGCTGCATCGACCCCTTTGTCTATTACTTTGTTTCACATGATTTCAGGGATCATGCAAAGAACGCTCTCCTTTGCAGAAGTGTCCGCACTGTAAAGCAGATGCAAGTATCCCTCACCTCACAGAAACACTCCAGGAAGTCCAGCTCTTACTCTTCAAGTTCAACCACCGTTAAGACCTCCTATTGAGTTTCCCGAGTCCTCAGATGGGAATTGCACCATAGGATGTGGAGCCTGTTTAATGTTATGGGGACATGTCTCTTATTTCCTAACCAAACGCATCTCACCGCATACCATGTGGATGCAGCACTTCTTAGGATTGCTAGGAGCTCCCCTGTTTGCATGAGAAAAGTAGTACCTCAAATTAACATCAGTGTCCGTTTCAGAATTCCTCTACTCAGATGTCCCCAGAAACTGAACCAACAGAAGCAGACTTTTCAGAAGATGGTAAAGACAGAAACCCAGTAACTTGCAAAAAGTAGACTTGGTGTGAAGACTCACTTCTCAGCTGAAATTATGTATATATAACATCTGGGATGGTGATAGACTTGTTAGGGCTTCAAGGCCCTCAGAGATGATCAGTCCAATCGAATGACCTTACAAATGAGGAAATCAAGATAAATGAACTACCAGAATCAGGTTTCCAATCAACAGCAGTGAGTTGGGATTGGACAGTAGAATTTCAATGTCCAGTGAGTGAGGTTCTTGTACCACTTCATCAAAATCATTATGGATCTTGGCTGGGTGCGGTGCCTCATGCCTGTAATCCCAGCCCTTTGGGAGGCCAAGGCAGGCAGATCACTTGAGGTCAGGAGTTTGAGACCAGCTTGGACATCATGGCAAAACCTCGTCTCTACTAAAAATACAAAAGTTAACCAGGTGTGGTGGTGCACGTCTGTAATCGCAGTTACTCAGGGGGCTGAGGCACAAGAATCAAGTATCACTTTAACTCAGGAGGCAGAGGTTGCAGTGAGCTGAGATCGCACCACTGCATTCCAGCTTGGGTGATAAAATAAAATAGTCATGGATCTTGTTAAAATGCGATTCCTCAGATTCAGTAATGAGAGCTCAGACTCTGGGAACAGGGCCCAGGAATCTGTGTGGTACAAACCTGCATGATGTTTATGCACATGAAGATTTGAGAACCATTGTTCTAAATGCTGCTTCCATTTGACAATGATAGTTTTCAAAAAGAGAAGCAAAGAGTGGTGTCTCTTTTATGTTCATCTTATAATGAAATCTATTTGTTGACTTATTAGGACTTTGAATTATTTCTTTATTAACCCTTTGAGCTTTTGTATATATTATTATTCAAGAAAAATACAATCAGGATTTTAAACGTGTAAATACAAATTTTGTATAACTTTTTATGACTTCAGTGAAATTTTCAGGTAGTCTGAGTAATAGATTGTTTTGCCACTTAGAATAGCATTTACCACTTAGTATTTTAAAAAATTATTGTTGGAGTATTTATTGTCAGTTTTGTTCACTTGTTATCTAATACGAAATTATAAAACTTTCAGAGAGTTTGGACCACATCTCTTTGGAAAATAGTTTGCAACATATTTAAAAGGTACTTGATGCCAAACTGACTTTATACAATGATTGTATTTGTGACTTTTAAAAATAATTATTTTATTGTGTAATTGATTTATAAATAACATAACTTTTTTTACAGCTTATTTCTGAGTTGTGTGTTTGTTTTGAGGGAAGGAGTGAGAGAAGGGAGGCAACAGCTTCACCCCTCTAAAAGGAAATGATGGACACTCACACCAAACTCTCTGACAACTGTTTTTCATTTAAAAATGTTTTTAGAGGACTGGCGCTGTGGCTCATGCGTGTAGTCCCAGCACTTTGGGAGGCCGAGGTGGGTGGATCACCCGAGGTCAGGAGTTCAAGACCAGCCTGGCCAACATGGCAAGATCCTGTCTCTACTAAAAATACAAAAATTAGTTGGGCGTGGTGGCAAGTTCCTGTAATTCCCAGCTACTTGGGAGGCTGAGGCAGGAGAATCGCTTGAACCTGGGAGGCGGAGGTTGCAGTGAGCCGAGATCGTGCCATTGCACTCCAGCCTGGGCAACAAGAGTGAAACTCTATCTCAAAAAACAAAAAACAAAACAGTTTTAGAATTCTTTCCACACCTGTATCTGTAGGTTGACCGCTTTTCAAGGATAGAGGCTATTTAACATTTGGTGTACATTGTGATGTATGTAATTTTTTCCCTACCAACGGCTCCTTAGGTTGTCATCCCCTCACCCTTCTTTTTTTGACTATTAAAACTGCTGCATCCAGAAGTCCAGACCGGAGTCGCTGACAGCTCCTCTGTTGTCCAGGTGTTCTCTTCAAGATTCCATTTGGCCATGCAGCCTTGGAGACATAGGAATGGGATGGAATTTGCTGTGTTTATGTTTAATCTCTTACCTTATATGCGTAGTGTTTCTTTTGAGTTGCGAATAAATATTCCATTTTTGTTTTCTCAAAAAAAAAAAAAAAATCACAGCTGTATGAAATATCTGTGTACAGACATCTGTGAGCATATTTTTTGAGGATAAGTTTCCAGAAGTAGAATGGGCAACTCAAAAGTTAGATACCCATTTTAAGTTTTGATAAGTCTTGCCAAATTGTCTTCAGTAGTGTATACTTCTACCAAAATGGTATATTTTGCACCTGTTTCCTGAAATGCTCATCCACATTCCATGCTCTCAATCTTTGGTTTCCCAATCTGATTGGGGGAAAAAAAAAGTCATTGTTGTTTTATTGAAGAAGCAGCACAGCCTAGCGGCTAAGAATGCAGGTCCTGGGCTGGGCTGAATTCGGACTCCATCATTGCTTATATTAGGGACGTTTTTATTACCTCAAGCAGTAAGATAATAAAATGCGACTCATTGTCAAATGGGGATAGTAGTATCTCAGTTTCCTCACTTGTAAAATTAGGATAATAGTATCTTCCTCATAAAGTTATGAGAATAAAAATATTTGGCACATTTATGTGGTCATAAATTTTAAATAATATTATTACTATGCTCTGTGGACGAGACCTGTTTTCTGCTCTGCCCCCTTTCACTTCAGTGTCACTGCTTTCTTTGCCTTCTCTGCTTTGAGTCTCGTTGCAGGCCTGAGAAGTTGTCCCCATTTGTCAGGTGAGAAATGGGAAAATGGTGGGAACAGGATAAAAGGGAGCAGGAACAAATAGCTCACAGAGACCTGAAGGCCATCTGTAGCTGACTCAGTGGAGAACATTTTTCTAGTGTTGGTCATTTCTTTCTTTTTTTTTTTTTTTTGAGACAGAGTGTCAGTCTGTTACCCAGGCTGGAGTGCAGTGGCTATTTCCACATGTGATGCCACTACTGATCACTCTGGGAGTTTTTCCTGCTGCATTTCCTGCCTGAGCTGGTTCACCCCTTCTTAGGCAACCTGGTGGTCCCCTTCTCCCTGGAGGTTACCTTATTGATGCTGAACTTAGTGCAGACAATGATCAGCATAGCCCACTACAGCCTCACCTTCCTGGATTCAAGCTGTCCTGCTTCAGCCTCCGTATTAGCTAGGGGCTACAGGAACATGCCAACACTCTTTTGTGGCTATACCCTCTTTTTGTGTGTGTGTGTAACTATGCAAATCTCACTACAATGTGGCTATACTTTAAGAATAAATATGTGGCAGGGCACGGTGGCTCATGCCTGTAATCCCAGCACTTCGGGAGGCCGAGGCGGGTGGATCACGAGGTCAAGAGATCGAGACCATCCTGGCCAACATGGTGAAACCTCGTCTCTACTAAAAATACAAAAAATTAGCTGGGCGTAGTGGCAGGTGCCTGTAGTCCCAGCTACTTGGGAGGCTGAGGCAGGAGAATCACTTGAACCCGGGAGACGGAGCTTGCAGTGAGCCGAGATTGTGCCACTGCACTCCAGCCTGGTGACAGAGTGAGACTCCGTCTCAAAAAAAAAAAAAAAAAAAAAAACAAGAATAAATATGTATGCAATATGTGTACATACATATATACTTTAACTCCTAAATCAGTTTATATAAATTGTCCTCATAATTTTTTTTTAACTCATTCACTGTTTCTCATTATTTTTATTTTATTTTTAGTGAGACAGGGTCTTGCTATGTTACCCAGGCTGGTCTCAAACTCTTGGCCTCCAGAGATCCTCCCACCTCAGCCTCCCAAAGTGCTGGGATCACAGGCATGAGTCACTGTGCCCTGACTATTTCTCATTATTTTTAATGACCAGGTAGTATTTCATGTATGAATGACCGACCCAACATTTAGTCAAAAGTACCTATTAAAGAGCAGATATTTTTCTTGGTTTATTTTCACCATTATTTTCACCAAGCCTTTGAATAAAGCAAAAGCTTTTTTTTTGTTTTTTTTTTTTGAGACCGAGTCTCGCTCTGTCATCTAGGCTGGGGTGCAGTGGTGTGATCTCAGCTCATCGCAGCCTCCGCCTTCCAGGTTCAAGCGATTCTCCTGCCTCAGCCTCCTTGAGTAGCTGGGATTACAGGCGTCTGCCACCACACCTGGCTAATTTTTTGTATTTTTGGTAGAAATGGGGTTTCACCGGGTTGGCCAGGCTGGTCTTGAACTCCTGACCTCAGGTGATCCACCCACCTTGGCCTCCCAAAGTGCTGGGATTACAGGTGTGAGCCACCTGTAATCCCACCTGAGCCCAGCAAAACTTTTCAAATCGTTTTGTTTTGCCTTTGAAAAGTGGCTTAGAAAAGTCCCTGGTCTATCTGAATTAGGCCCCTGATTGGAAGTGTGAGGAACTCTGGCCCTAGCAGAGTAGTACCTTGGATGTGGTTGTCTTTGCTCTTGTGTTATATGTCATATTGTGGTTTAATTTCTCTAAACAGAGTCCTAAAATGTCTGAAAATGTAAATACTTTGAACTCCACAGGCTTATTTACTAACAGTGAGACCTCTTAAGTTGAAAGTGAACAAAGATTAGCAGTCCTGATGCTCAGAACAAAGGCCAGTGCTAAACTGACTTGGCTGGAGTTGTTTTATGGGCTTTTTCCTAGTGTGTCACCTCAGTGGTTTGCAGCAGGAGTTTCAAACTTGTAATTAATTTCCTGGTTATCAAGATTTCATAAACTTTAGGGCTGTAATCTCATCAGTATGCATAGTTTAGTGATTACAACTTTGTTCCTGAAACATTAACCCTTTGGAGCCCCCTGAGAGGACTATAATTTATTGCAGAATCAAAGGTAATCCTTAGCATCCTCCAGATCTTGATTAAAATGATGAGTTTTTGCTTTGGTGTTTAGATGTCTTCTCAAAGAGAAGTTTCTGATGTGTCCAGTCCTTTCCTGACCCCCAGTTTTGAAGACAAAAACCAAACCCTTAGTGATAAGGGATCTAGCCCCTACATTTTATTCAAGCCTTGGAACTTCACTGAGATGGTTGTCCTACTTAAATGTCAACAATTAGAGTGACTCAGACCAACCTTGGAAAGCCTCTCTGGAGGGACAGTTTGAAATATTCTATGATTTGAGTATGAGCTGCTCTTGCCTCTACCAGTGGGTCAATCTATGGACTGTTTCTCAGCCTCTGTCTTTATTGGTGAGAAATTAAGCCTGACCAGAGTTACAGACCACCTCCGGTAGAAACCACAGCCCATGCTTGTGGGCCCATCAAGAACCCAGCAGCAGTGTGGGTGGTTCATTCCTTCATCCTGTGAAAGGAAAATAAATCCTGGGGCCCCCAAATTACTAAGCTAAAGGGAAAAGTCAAGCTGGGAACTGCTTAGGGCAAACCTGCCTCTCCTATTCAAAGTTACCCCTCTGCTCACTGAGACAAATGCATGTCTGGGCCGGACACGGTGGCTCACGCCTGTAATCCCAGCATTTTGGGAGGCCGAGGTGGGAGGATCACAAGGTCAAGAGATCGAGACCATCCTGGTCAGGAGTTTGAGATCAGCCTGGCCAACATGGTGAAACCCCATTTCTACTAAAAATACAAAAAAATTTAGCTGGGTGTGGTGGTGGGCGCCTGTAGTCCCAGCTACTCTGGAGGCTGAGGCAGGAAAATCGCTTGAACCTGGGAGGCGGAGGTTGCAGTGAGCTGAGATTACACCACTGCACTCCAGCCTGGGCAACTGGGCAAGTGAGACTCCATCTCAAAAAAAAAAAAAAAAAAAAAAAATGCAATCTGATTGCCTCCTTTCGAGAGGCTAATCAGAAACTCGAAAGAATGCAAACGTTTGTCTCTTATCTACCCATGACATGAAAGCCCCCTCCCCGCGTCAAGTTGTCCTACCTTTCCAGACCGAATCTATGTTCATCTTACATACGTTGATTGATGTCTCATGTGTCCCTCAAATGTATAAAACCAAACTGCTGTGAGCACTGTGAACCTCAAACATTTGAGACAGTTCTCAGTTAATTTAGAAAGTTTACTTTGCCAAGGTTGAGGACGCATGCCTGTGGCACAGCCTCAGGAAATTCTGACGACATGTGCCCAAGGTGGCCAGGGCACAGCTTGGTTTTATACATTTTAGGGGGACATTGAACATCAATTTATGTAAAATGTACATTGGTTTGGTCTGGAAAGGCGGGATAACTTGAAGCAAAGGCCGGAAAAGCGGGGTGGGGACTTCCAGGTCACAGATAGGTGAGACACAAACCCTCTTGCATTCTTTTGAGTTTCTTCCTTTCCAAAGAAGGCAATCAGATAACACATTTATCTCAGTGAGCAGAGGGGTGACTTTGAATAGAACGGGAGGCAGGTTTGCCCTGTGCAGTTTCCAGCTTGAGTTTTCCTTTTAGCACAGTGATTTTGGGGGCCCAAGATATTTTCTTTTCACGCCACCTTGGGCACAAGTTGTCAGGACCTCCAGAGGCTGTGTCATGGGCACGCGTCCTCAACCTTAGCAAAATAAACTTTCTAAATTAACTGAGCTCTGTCTCAAATATTTGGGGTTCACAATCCCACAAACATTCACTGCAACATTACTGCATTATTAAATGCAAATAATTAAATTAGGATTTCTACTTTAGCAGCTGTCCAGTTGAGGGGTTGATGTTCTCAGTGGAATACATCAATATTTAAAAAACAAACTGCAAAACGTAACCCTCCAGTATATGGGCTTCTCCAAAGCCTTTAAAGCATAGTCTATTTCAGAGCTAGATCTTGAGACTGGCAGAAAGTCAAAGTAAACGCGAAGGACAAGAAGGTTCCAGAAGGGCAGCTACTATGACTTACCCCTCTAACCACTGCTTTGTTTACACCATTGCTTGAGCCCAGCAGTTCAAGGCTGCAGTGAGCCATGAAGCCATGATCATGCCCGTGAGTAGCTACTATACTCCATCCTGATCAACATAACGAGACCTCATCTCTAAAAAATGAAAAATAAACAAAAAGCAGAACTGAATAGAATAGATGGCAAATAAGCATATTGAAGCATAAAAGACGCTTAGCATTAGTCATTAGAAAAATGCAAATTAAAAAACCCATACCTATTGAGAGGTAAATTAAATAAGTAAATCTGAGAGTATAAGTATACAATGAGAAATGAACACCCTCCCTACCCCCCACATGGGAACCCGTTTATATGTCCTCTGTATATTCTTTGAGATGTTTTTATGCATGTTCAAACATGTATACATGCTTTTTAAAAATAAACAGAGTTACAGCATGTATTGCTTAAATTATACATAAATTACCTCAAAATTTAGTGTCTTAAGACAGTCATAAACATTTACTAACTCGCACAGTTTCTGTGGGTTATGAATTCAGGAGCAGTTTAGCCCGATGGTTCTGGCTTAGGATCTCATGAGGCGCCAGGTAAGATACTGGCTGGAGCTGCTCCTAGCTGAAGATGTGACAGGGGCTGGAGGATCCTGCACAGGGCTGGCACGTTGGTGGCAGGAAGCTTCAGTTTCCCTCCATGTGGGCCTCTTCACAGGGCTGTTGGATTGACCTCATAACACAAAGATTGGTGTTCCCCAAAATGAGTGATCCACGAGTACAAGGGGAAAGCCACAATGCCTTTCATTACTTAGCTTCAGAAGTCACACACCATCACCTCCACCATGCTAGCTCCAATTGCTTGGTCAGACAAGCTAGCTCCAATTCAATCTGGGAGAAGACTACCTAAAAGCATAAATACCAGCAGGCAAGGATCACTCGGGACTACATGGGAGGCTGGCTACCGCATTATATACGTGAACACATCTTGGATGTGATTGCCATGTTAACATCTGCAGATTGACCCCAATATTTTAAATGGCTATCTCCATGTGCACATATAATACACCATAATTTATGGAATCCAGCTTATGCTATACTTGTATTGCTACAGAAATAATATTTGAGTGGAAATCTGTACATACTTGTTAATTCAATATTCTTCCACCATGCACTATGTGCCAAGTCATCTTCTAGACAATAAGGAATATTGTGGAGAACAAAATCGATAAGAACTCTGTTCTCATGGAGTTTACTTTCTGATTGGAGAAAGACTGAAAACAAAACAAAATATCCAATCGTAGTAAATGCTAAGAGTATTTTATATTGGGAGATCAGGGAAGGTTTCTAAGGAGGTGAAATTTAAGTGGCAATGTAAAGGTCAGGAAAACCAGCCAGGGAAGGATCTCAAGCAAGGGCTTTACGGGAATGAGTAAGGGAAGGAAGAGTATGAGTAAGTAGGCTGGAGAGAGAGGCAAGAGCTTGATAACTGAAGAGAACTGTAAGGGAGTAAGGAGATTGATTTTCTTTCTACATAGGATGCCATAGGTTTGTTTTACTGGCCATTTAAAAAATCACTAGTGGCCAGGCATGGTGGCTCATGCCTTTAATCCCAGCATTTTGGGAGGCCAAGGCAGGTGGATGGATCACGAGGTCAGGAGTTCAAGACCTGCCTGACCAACATGGTGAAAGCCCATCTCTACTAAAAATACAAAAATTAGCCAGGCGTGGTGGCGTGTGCCTGTAATCCCAGCTACTCAGGAGGCTGAGGCAGGAGAATCGCGTGAACTCGGGAGGCGGAGGTTGCAGTAAGCTGAGATCGTGCCACTGCACTCTAGCCTGGGTGACAGAGCGAGACTCCCTCTCAAAAAAAGAAAAAAAAAATCACTAACTACTATGTGGAATAGGGATTATAGAAAGACAAGAAGAGAAAGCAAGAACAATTTGGAGTAATCCAAGCAAGAGGTGATGTTGGCTTGAATTAGGGAGGTGGTAACGGAGATGGAGAGAAGGAGCCTAAAGTCAATAGATGTGAAAAAAAGAGGAATCAAAGCTCATGCCTAGAGTTTCTGCTTGATGGATAATGGTGAAATAATTAGGAGTGAGCATGTTTGGAGGTTGAAAGTTAAGAGTTCTGTTTTGACCATGGCATCTTGAGATTGAGATGCCTGTTAGACATCCAAGTAGAACTGTTGAGTAGGAGGCTGGGTGCAGTGGCTCACACCTGTAATCCCAGCACTTTGGGAGGCTGAAGTGGGAGGATCATGTGAGCTCAAGAGTTTGAGATCAACCTGGGCTACATGGCAAAACCCTATCTCTATAAAAGATAAAAAAAATTAGCCCAGTGTTGTGGCACACACCTGTGGTCCCAGTGTTACGCAGGAGGCTGAGGTGGGAGGATTGCTTGAACCCAGGTGGCAGAGGTTTCAGTGAGCTGAGATCGTGCCACTGTACTCCAGCCTGGGAAACAGCATGAGACCCTGTCTCGGAAAAAAAAACAACTTGGTGAGGTTACCTATGTTACTGGAAAGGGGTCCAGATCCAGACCCCAAGAGAGGGTTCTTGGATCTCACTCAAGAAAGAATTCAGGGTGAGTTGATAAAGTGAAAGCAAGTTGATTAGGAAAGTGAAGGAATAAAAGAATGGCTGCTCCGTAGACAGAGCAGTCCTGAGAGCTGCTAGTTGCCCATTTTTCTGGTTATTTCTTGATGATATGTTTAACAAGGGGTGGATTGTTCATGCCTCCCCTTTTTAGACCATATAGGGTAACTTCCTGACATTGGCAAGGCATTTGTAAACTGTCATGGCGCTGGTGGGAGTGTAGCAGTGAGGACGACCAGAGGTCACTCTTGTGGCCGTCTGGTTTTGGTGGGTTTTAGCTGGCTTCTTCACTGCAAGCTGTTTTATCAGCAATGTCTTTATGACCTGTATCTTTTTTTTTTTCTTTTTTTGAGCTAGAGTTTCGCTCTTGTTGCCCAGGCTGGAGTGCAGTGGCACGATTTCGGCTCACTGCAACCTCTGTCTCCTGGTTCAAGCCAGTCTCCTGCCTCAGCCTCCCAAGTAGCTGGGATTACAGGCATGCATCACCACACCCAGAACATTTTTTGTATTTTCAGTAGAGATGGGGTTTTGCCATGTTGGTCAGGCTGGTCTCAAACTCCTGACCTCAGGTGATCCACCCACCTTGGCTTCCCAAAGTGTTGGGATTACAGGCGTGAGTCATCGCGCCCGGCCATGACCTGTATCTTGTGCTGACCACCTAAGTCATCTTGTGACTTAGAGTGGCTGTCTGGGAATGCAGCCCAGTAGGGTTCAACCTTCTTTTACCCAGCTCCTATTCAAAGGTTGCTCTGGTTCAAACATCTCTGACACCTAGGGGAGAGAATATAGATGAAGAAAAGGGGGCACTGGACAGAGGCTTTTGGCATGTAGACTCTTTTGAGCAGAGGAAGGGCCAGTAAGAGACACTGAGAAGGACTGGCCACTATGGCAAGAAGAAAGTCCAGCAAATATGCTGTCAGGAAAGCCAATGGCGTAAAGGACGGAGTAACCAATCATGGTGAAAATTACTAAGAAGCCAAGTGAGATATGAACAGAGGAATGACTACTGGAGCTTGCCGTTGGAGAACATTGGTGACCTTGACAAGACCACCATCTCAGTGCTGTGATGGGGAAAGGAAGCCAGAACGAGTGTGTTCAAGAAAGAAGGAGAAAGAAGGAAGTCCACACAAGGACAGTGACAATCCTTACAGCAAGTTTAACTGTGAAAGGGAGCAGGGGAGTGCAGAGGCAAGAAAGGCAATGAGAGTCAATCAGCAGAGAGGGAGAAAGTGTGTCTTTGCATGTATTGTATTTCTATAAGTGAAGGTGGAAGAATCTCTTGAGCCCGGGAGTTCGAGACCAGCCTGGGCAACATGGCAAGATCCCATTGCTACAATAACAACAACAAAAGTAGCCAGGGGAGGTGGTGTAAATGTATAGTCTCAGCTACTCGGGAGGCTGAGGCAGGGTGATCACTTGAACCCAGGAGTTCAAGGCTGTAGTGAGCTATGATTGCACCACGACATTCTGGCCTGGGCAACAGAGAGAGACTGTCCAACAACAACAAAAAAAGAAGTAGAATTTCTGGGTCAAAGAATACATGTAATTTTGATTGTGGTAAGTTTCCCTCCTAAGATGTTGTACCAATTACACACTTGCCAAAAATGTGTGTCTGTTTATCTACAGTGTTATACACACTAAATTTACATGGTCTTTTATTTGCCAGTCTGAACCTCACAAATTTTGAGTGTAATGATAATGCAGGACCATAAGTATCTGGGAAGAAATAGAGTTCTGCTTTCTTCTTTTGTTTACTTTATATTTTAGAATTATTTTCCCCCTGCCATTCCTCACCACCAAGGCAGTGACCCTCGAAAGGTACGGCCTTGGGGGAAGTTGGTCCCGTTTTTCTTTGTATTAGCTCAGAGAGGAAACCTAAACTATTCTTCTACGTGGGCTACAAAAAACTTCTGTGCCATGTGGAGTATCCTTTGCTCTGATGAGTTTTCTATCATTCTTTTATGGAGAACATGAGGGCATGGCAGCAGCCGCTACAGCAGGAGCCTGGAGTCCCACCCTGGGCCCTAGCCAGCTCACCTGCAGATGAGGAATTAACTTTCAACACTGTTGGGTCTGGCTCAGGTCCGAGTTCCTCACCTCAGCTCCACCATGTAGCCTGGGGTGAATGACAAGCCCATGCAAAGTGTTGAATTATAGCTTCTATGTACCATCGGGTAGACTAAATTACCTAATCCCGAGAAAGCACTTTTAGCCAAGACTTATGTTCTGAGCTCTTTCAGAGGACATCTGGACTCCTGCAGGGGAGCTGTGTCGAGTTCTTACTGGTGAAAGACAGACTTTTTTCTTTAACCAGAGATTTGTATAAATGAGAGACCTTGTTAAATATATAACAGATTTATCAGAATTTATGGCTTAAAAAATTGCAGCGCAGGGAGGGAAATGATGGTGTTTATTCCAGTGACAGTTTCTGTCCATTAAAACTGGAATTCTGTTTTTTAAATATTTAAAAAAATTTTTTTTTTTTTTTTTTTTTTTTTTTTTTTTTTTTTTTTGAGACAGAATCTTGCTCTGTCACCCAGGCTGGAGTGCAGTGGCGTGATCTCAGCTCACTGCACTCTCTGCCTTCCGGGTTCAAGCGATTCTCCTGCCTCAACTTCCCTAGTAGCTGGGATTACAGATGTGCACCACCATACCTGGCTAATTTTTGTATTTTTAGTAGAGACAGGATTTCACCATGTTGGCCAGGCTGGTCTCGAACTCCTGACCTCAAGTGATCCGCCCACCTCACTCACCCAAAGTGTGGGGATTATAGGCACAGGCCACCGTGCCCAGCCTAAAAATTTTATTGTTTGTTTATTTTGTTTTATTTTATTTTATTTTGAGACAATCTTGTTCTGTTGCCCAGGCTGGCATGCAGTGGCGAGATCTCGGCTTACTGCAACCTCTGCCTCCTGGGTTCAAGCGACTCTCCTGCCTCAGCCTCCCGAGTAGCTGGGATTACAGGCACCCTCCACCATGCCCAGCTAATTCTTGTATTTTTAGTAAAGACTGGGTTTCACCATGTTGGCCAGGCTGGTCTCGAATTCCTGAACTCAAGTGATCCTCCTGCCTTGGCCTCCCAAAGTGCTGGGATTGCAGGTTTGAGCCACAGCACCCGGCTCTAAAAACTTTATTATGGAGAATTTTAAACCCATACAGAATTAGGATTGTATAGGAAACCTCTATGTCTCTATCACTCAGGCCCAATAATCATCAACCTTTGGTCAATTCTACGCCATCCTCCTCCCCATCCCCTGTTTATTCTGAAGCAATCTCAGAAATCATATTATTTCACTTGTAAATGTTTCAGTGTCTAAGATAAGAAATTTAAAAATCATACCTCAAAAAACTTCTTAATATTAGATATCCTGTCAGTGTTCAAATTTCTACTTGTCTCAATTGTCATAAGTGGTTTTTTAGTTTTATTAAAAAAATCAGAATCTAAATAAAGCTCAGACATTGCAAATTATTTATGACTTTTAAGTCTCTTAATTTATCTCCACCCTCACCCCTTACAACTTACTTGTCGAAGAAACCAGGTTGTTTATAGATTTCCCCCGTCCTCTTCAGGATTTTGCTGATTGCATCTACAACTGGAAAGTATGAAGCATATTAGAGGAAATGAAAAGACTCTGCCAATCGAGAACTCTGGTTATACAACTGTTCACTGAGCACTTAGCAGGAACAACGAGGAATGCTAAAACTCTTATCACTGTGCTCTCTTATGTGGTGCCTGCCTCATGGGGATCTTAATGTTTTCCTAAAGATAGGGAAGAACAGGACCGTGGGCCACAGTCTTGTGCCTGGGAGTCACACTTGGACAGGAGTCACCACCCAAAACTGGCAATGCAGACAGATTACACGTTCTCCTGCAGATTCGTTCTGATCTTCCCAGATGTCCTTCATTCTATAATCCTACAGTTTGGATCTTCTTAATTTTCACTTTCAGGTGGGAAAGACTAGTTTTTTTAAAAAAATTAATTAACTAATTAATGTAGTTATTGAGACAGGGTCTCACTCTGTCACCTAGGCTGGAGAGCAGTGGTACAATCACAGCTCACTGCAGCCTCAAACTCCCAACCTCAGCCTCCTGAGTAGCTGGAACCACAGGTGTGCAGCACCATGCCCAGCTAATTTAAAAAAAATGTTTATAGTGATGGGGTCTCCCTATGTTGCCCAGGCTATCATGAACTCTTGGGCTCAAATAATCCTCCCACTTCTGCCTCCCAAAATGCTGGGATTATAGGCTTGAGCCACTGCACCCAGTCAAGAGGTTTTCTTTGTTTGTTTTTTTGTTTTGTTTTGAGACGGAGTCTCACTCTGTCTTCCAGGCTGGAGTGCAGTGGCACGATCTTGGCTCACTACAACCTCTACCTCGCGGGTTCAAGTGATTCTCCTGCCTCAGCATCCTGAGTAGGTGGGACTACAGGTGCGTACCACCATGCCTGGCCAAGAGTAGTTATTTTGAAAAGAGAGACATTTTAATCTTCAGAACATATCTTTGGCCTAGTGCATTGGCTGGTGCCTGTAATCCCTGCAACTCTGGGAAGCCAAGTTGGGAGGATCACTTGAGGCCAGAAGTTCAAGACCAGACTGGGCAGCATGGTGAAACCCCATCTCTACAAAAAAATAAAAAATTAGCCAGGTGTGGTGGCATGCCCTGTAGTCCTAGCTATTTGGGAGGCTGAGGTGGGAGGATCACTTGAGCCTGGGAGGTTGAGGTTGCAGAGAGCAGTGATTGTGTCTCTGCACTCTATCCTAGGCAACAGAGCAAGACTCTGTCTCCAAAAAAAAAAAAAAAAAAAGGGGCTGGGCGCGGTGGCTCACGCCTGTAATCCCAGCACTTTGGGAGGCCGAGACGGGCGGATCACGAGGTCAGGAGATCGAGACCATCCTGGCTAGCACAGTGAAACCCCGTCTCTACTAAAAAATACAAAAAAATTAGCCGGGCGAGGTGGCGGGCGCCTGTAGTCCCAGCTACTCGGGAGGCTGAGGCAGGAGAATGGCGTGAACCTGGGAGGCGGAGCTTGCAGTGAGCTGAGATCCGGCCACTGTACTCCAGCCTGGGCGACAGAGCGAGACTCCGTCTCAAAAAAAAAAAAAAAAAAAAAAAAAAAAAAAAAAAAAAAAAAAAAAAAAAAAAAAAAAAAAAAAAAAAAAAAAACAAACAAAAAAAAACAGAAAGAACTTATCTTTGAGTTCTTTCTTTCAATATATTGAATATATTGTTCTCTGTATTTCTGTATTGAGTGCTTCTTGACCTGTCTCTGCTCTTTTCTGTGTATTTATTTATTTATTTAATTGACAAGTAAAAATTGTATATGTTTATGGTATATAACATGATGTTTTTATTTATGTATACATTGTGGAATGACTAAGTCAAGCTATTTGACCTCATTGCCCCATATGCTTGTCATTTTTTTGGGGGGGGTAAAAACGCTTAACACCTACTGTCTTAGCAATTTTCAGTATACAATATATTATTAGCTGTAGACATCATGTTGTACAATAGGATCTCTTAAACTTATTCGTCCTGGGCCAGGCATGGTGGCTCATGCCTGTAATCCCAGTACTTTGGGAGGCTGAGGCGGGTGGATCACTTGAGGTCAGGAGTTTGAGACCAGCCTGGCCAACATGGTGAAACCCTGTCTCTACCACAAATACAAAAATCAGTCAGGCATGGTGGCGTGTGCCTTTAATCCCAGCTACTTGGGAGGCTGAGGCATGAGAACCGCTTAAACCCCCGTGGGGCGGAAGTTGCAATGAGCTGAGATGACACCACTACACTCCAGCCTGGGTGACAGAGTGAAACTCCATCCCCAGAAATACCAAAAACAAACAAAAAAGCCTTATTCCTCCTGTCTAACCCAAATTTTGTGTCCTCTGACCAACTTCTCCCCAGCGCTTCTATCCCTCTTCCCTCTCTTCTTCTCTAGGCTGAGAGCAGCCATTAGGCCCAGGGCTGATTGTCCAGGCATGCCCAGCACTGGCCAGTGTGAGGAGGAGGAGCACAGATCGCTACGGTGACTTCCTGGGAGTGGGCTTACACTGGCATCTGAGCAGGGCTTCAGGAAAAGACGCGAAATCCCTGGAGTGGGTCTAAGGGGGCCAAGCCTCACCTTGAAGGTTCTTCTGGGTCTTTGGCCTGGACAGGAACATGAAACTTGAATTTCTCAAGGTGAGGTGAAGGCCAAGCAGGAAGCCAGGATGGTCACCAGGAAAGGAGCCAGAATGAACTAAGTGTTCTTTAGGGCAAGGAACTTACCAGAACCTCTAGGCTCTGAGCTATGATCAGGCTGTGCGCTCTCTCTCTCTCTCTCCCTCCTACCCCTTTGTGGCCAAGGTAAGGCCACATTTTAGAGTGGAAGCCCCAAGGCAACCCCCCACCTCACAACCTCCACCCTTGTTGCCCTCTCAAATCCAACGCCTGCCAGGCGCACACTTCAACCACTAGACTGAGAAACAAGAATCTTCCACAAAAATAATCTTTTACTTTACAGCTGCCTCCTGTGGAGATGAGGTAAGGAGAACGCTCTTGTCTGAATTTCTGGGCGTGGAGATTAGCACGCCTTTTTCCTCCCAGGAGCTGGAGCGAGCAAGAGGCCCTGCTGTGAGTAGTGCTGTTCTGAGGCTGCGTGGTCCAGACTCACCATGTTGCAGATATGTTTGTTCATCAGGTGGGAAAGCAGGAAGAGGTTTAATTTAGGACCTAAAGCTGGTATATCTCTGAGTAAAAGAAATGGGAAGGCATCAAGTCTCTAAAGTAATTGTGCCGGGTGCAGTGACTCATGCCTCTAATCCCAGCACTTTGAGAGGCTGAGGTGGGTGGATCACTTGAGGTCAGGAGTTTGAGCCCAGCTTGGTCAACATGGTGAAACCCCGTCTCTACTAAAAGTACAAAAATTAGCCAGGCGTGGTGGCAGGCGCCTGTAATTCCAGCTACTCACGAGGCTGAGGCAGGAGAACGCTTGAACCCAGGAGGCAGAGGTTGTAGTGAGCTGAGCTCGCCACTGCCCTCCAGATTAGGTGACAGAGTCGGATTCTGTCTCAAAAAAAAAGAAAAAGAAAAAGAAACTGCTTGTGATCCAACACTCCCCCACCGGTGCGTCCTCATGGTGAAGAGTAATTACTCTGGCACCAGAGTCTCGGGGTTCAAATCCTCACTTCGCCAGTATGTGACTGGAAAAGCTACCTAACCTGCCTGCTCAAGCTTCATGGCTAATCACGCCTCATGGTATTTCTTTCTTTTCTTTTCTTTTTTTTTTTGAGACAGAGTCTTGCTCTGTCACCCAGGCTGGAGTGCAGTGGCATCATCTCAGCTCACTGCAACCTCCACCTCCCTGGTTCAAGCTCCTGCCTCAGTCTCCAAGTAGCTGAGATTACAGGTGCTCACCACTGTGCCTGGCTAATTTTTGTATTTTCAGTAGAGATGGGATTTCATCTTGTTGGTCAGGCTGGTCTTGAATTCCTGACCTCAAGTGATCTGCCCGTCTCGGCCTCCCAAAGTGCTGGGATTACAGGCATGAGCCACTACTCCCCAGCCTCCTCATGGGATTTTTGAGGATGAGATGAAGGAATACATTTAAACTGCCTAGAAGGGTGCTTGGCCCAGAATATGTGCTAATTAATGTTGGCTACTATTATTTTCCTTCGACCCAGTGCCTGTGCAGGTCTAGAGGAAAGCATGAGGTGATACAGGGGCACCCAGAGGCTGAGGGCTCCCAGGAGCTGAGGGGCATCGCAGGCTTTCCTGGAGGACTGGCCCTGAGTAGAGGAATGGGCGGCACAGTGGCAGTGTGCCACGTGTGCAGCACAGATGGTGCAGAGGGGATGGGTGGGTGCACTGCGGGGAGTTTAGATTTAACCAGGGGATGGCAGGGCCTGTCCAGGAGGTTAAAGTAGGGAGGAGCTCGGGTGTGCATCCCAGCAGGCAGTGGAGGCTGATTTTGAAGAAGAGCAAAGTAGGTGCAGGAGGTGAGTCAGGATCTCGTACAATTAGTCCAGAAGTGACAAGGGCCTGAACTATGGCGCTAGGGTTGAGGAGGAAGGAACACAGACTAAGGAGATACAACCTGGCAACTCATTGCATGAGAGAGAGGGGGGCCAGGAATAGCATCACAGTCAGGTTTCTGGCCATGCAGTTGGGTGAATGAGGGTATTGTTGTTGATTGGAGCAGCAAAAACAGGAATCCCCTTTGGGGTAGAGGAAGGAGGGGGCAAGGGATTGGAAAATGCCAAAATCAGTTTGCTGTGGTTTGGAGCCTGAGACTCTGATGTGTTATCTAAGTGGAGATGTCCCGTGGTCAGTTTATTTATACTCTGCTGGGTCCTGGGTAGGATTTAAAGTGACATAGGATGATAACATAATGTAGAGTAAGATATTATAAATTAAGGAGATGTCCCGTGGTCAGTTTATTTATACTCTGCTGGGTCCTGGGTAGGATTTAAAGTGACATAGGATGATAACATAATGTAGAGTAAGATATTATAAATTAAGTAGGAGAGAAAGCACACAGAAAAGAACGAGACGTAAACTAGAGGAAGGAATGAGGTTAGATATAAAATACGCCGGCCAGGCGCGGTGGCTCAAGCCTGTAATCCCAGCACTTTGGGAGGCCGAGACGGGCGGATCACGAGGTCAGGAGATCAAGACCATCCTGGCTAACACGGTGAAACCCCGTCTCTACTAAAAAAAAATACAAAAAACTAGCCGGGCGAGGTGGCGGGCGCCTGTAGTCCCAGCTACTCGGGAGGCTGAGGCAGGAGAATGGCGTAAACCCGGGAGGCGGAGCTTGCAGTGAGCTGAGATCCGGCCACTATGCTCCAGCATGGGGGACAGAGTGAGACTCCGTCTCAAAAAAAAAAAAAAAAAAAGATATAAAATACACAGCAGAAAGCAGAAGCCACCAGCTGGCCAGCATTCACTGAATTCACTATTTGAGTTGTCCTGCAGTCTTATGTTTTTGGGTTTTGGTGGGTTTTGTTTGCTTGTCTTGAGTTGCAGTCTTAAAATCCAGGAGTTCTCAAAAATTAAAATTTCTAACTTTTTCTTTAAAAAAAAAAAAAGGTGAAGTTCTGGGAGCTCTGAGCCATATCCCATCTGTCAATGATTATCTGGGTCTGAGAAGCAGTCTCGCCTTCTTGGGAGGGCACGGGCTCTCTAATTTCCCACTGGCCTCCACTTCACTTGGCTCCCCAGCACTGAAGCAGTGTCGGTACTCTTATCAGCACCAACTATTTCTCTAAACTCACCCTTCTATCAAATGTAATAAAAAAAATTAGTCGAGAGTTTTTTTTTCTTATTCTCAATGTTGCCTGTTTACAGTAGCAGCCTGGCCACGGAAGCAGGCTGATGCTCCCTGTTCACAACTGCTTTTCATTCTGCTTAGTGCCTGTGTTGTACTTGTTGTTAAACAGTTTGGGCTGGGTGTAATGGCTTACACCTGTAATCCCAGCCACTTTGGGAAGCCGAGGTGGGTGGATTGCTTGAGGCCAAAGTTTGAGAACAGCCTGACTAACATGGCGAAAACCCATCTCTACTAAAATACAAAAAAATAGCCAGGCATGGTGGTGCACACCTGTAATCCCAGCTACTCAGGAGGCTGAGGCACAAGAATTGCTTGAACCCGGGAGGCGGAGGTTGCAGTGAGCCAAGATCCCACTACTGCAGTGCACTCCAGCCTGGGTGACAGAGCAAGACTCTGCCTCAAAAACAAACAAATAAACAAAAACAACAAAGTTTGAACACAACCCGGCTGTAGGTATTTGAGTTTGCAACGTGTGGTAAAATCATGTATTCAGCCTAGGTGGTTCAGGAACTTAACTCTAGGCTTTCTAGCAGCCAAAGAAAAAGAGGATACATTATCTATCTTATCAGCTGGGCTATTCATAGTATCCATGGGATGATTGCTTAGGCAAGTCAGGACTCTTCTCAACACAAAAACCAGGGCAACATTTTTCCCTTGAGCGTCTTCGTAGAGGGGGACTGGTAAGTTCAAACAACATTCATCCCAGAGTCGATTCAAGTCTAAGACTGATGATTCTAGCAGCTTCAAGCAGTTTTTCCCTTGAAGCACAGCTGCTTAAACAATTCTAGGAGGGGCCAATGTGATACAGTTCAGACACCTAATTTTCTACTGATCTGGCTATATTAATGTTAGAAACTTTAGAAAAATCTGAAGAAATGCCTAGACTCCCTCCAGATAATTCTCCATAGATGGTCTGAGGATGTGATGCCTGGAACTGCAGCAGTCATCTTGTGATTCTGCGGGGACAAGTCAGAGGTGAGCGCTGGCACACAGAAGACAGGGAAGAAGAAAGGTAGATCTTGGGGCCTTGACAGCATTGACGAAACACTGAAACAACCAACCTTTATAGTAAGAGATAGCAAATTAGCTTATCAAGCTTGAACTACTTTTATTTGCTTATTCTATTACTTGCTAATAATGGTTTGGATCTGTGTCCCCACCAAATCTCATGTCAAATTGTAATCCCCAGGCCAGATGTGGCTCATGCCTGTAATCCCAGCACTTTGGGAGGCCAAGGCGGGCAGATCATCTGAGGTCAGGAGTTCAAGATCAGCCTGGCCAACAAGGTGAAACCTTGTCTCTACTAAAAACACAAAAAATTAGCCAGATGTGGTGGTGCACACCTGTAGTCCCAGCTACTTGGGAGGCTGAGGCAGGATAATTGCTTGAGCCTGGGAGGCAGAGATAGTGCCACTGCACTCCAGCCTGGGTGACAGTGCAAGACCCCATCTTGAAAAAAAAAGAAATAAAGAAAGAAAGAAATTGTAATCCTCAGTGTTGGAGGTGGGGCCTGGTGGGAGGTGATTGGATTATGGAGGTGGAGTTCTCATGAATGGGTTAGCACCATCCCCTTGGTGCTGTTCTCATGATAGTGAGTAAGTGAGCTAGCATTGGATCTGGTTGTTTGAAATTGTGTGGCACCTCTCCCCTTTCTTTCTTCCTCCTGCTCTGGCCATGCAAGATATGCCTGCTTCCCCTTTGCCTTCTGCCATGATTGAAAGTTTCCTGAGGTCTCCTCAGGAGCCAAGCAGATGCTGCTATGCTTCCTGTACAGCCTGTGGAACCATGAGCCCATTAAACCTCTTTTCTTTATAAATTACCTACTCGCGAGCATCTCTTTATAGTAGTATGAGAATGGACTAATACAGAAAAATGGTACCAAGGAGTGGGGCATTGCTGTAAAGAGATCCAAAAATGTGAAAGCAATTTTGGAACTGGGTAATGGGCATAAGTTGGAAGAGTTTGGGGGGCTCAGAAGACAGAAAGATGAGGGAAATTTTGGAACTTCCTGGAGACTTGTTGAATGGTAGTGACCAAATGCTGTTAGTAATATGGACAGGGAAGGCCAGGCTGATAAGGTCTCAGATGGAGATGAGGAACTTATTGGCAACTGGAGCAAAGGTCGTTTTTGTTGTGCATTTAACAAAATGTTGGAGGCATCGTACCCCTGCCCTAGAGATCTGTGGAGCTTTGAACTTGAGAGTGATGATTTAGGGTATCTGACAGAAGAAATTTCTAAGCAGCAAAGCATTCAAGATATGGACTGGCTGCTTCTAACAACCTATGCCCATCGCATGAGCAAAGAAATGACCAGAAACTGAAACTTAGGCTGAGACCAGCTTGGTCGGGGAGACCCTAACCCAGCAGTGCTAGAGGAATTAAAGACACACACAGAAATATAGAGGTGTGAAGTGGGAAATCAGGGGTCTCACAGCCTTCAGAGCTGAGACCCCGGAACTGAGATTTGCCCACATATTTATTAACACCAAACCAGTCATTAGCATTGTTTCTATAGATATTAAATTAACTAAAAGTATCCTTTATGGGAAACGAAGGGATGGGACGAATTAAAGGAAGAGATTGGGCTAATTAACTGCAGCAGGAGCATGTCCTTAAGGCACAGATGGCTCATGCTATTGTTTGTGGCTTAAGAATGCCTTTAAGTGGTTTTCTGCTTTGGGCGGGCCAGGTGTTCCTCGCCCTCATTCCCGTAAACCCACAACCTTCCAGCTTGGGCATTAGGGCCATTATGAACATGTTACAGTGCTGCAGAGATTTTGTTTATTGCCAGTTGGGCCAGTTTATGGCCAGATTTTGGGGGGGGCCTGTTCCCAACATGTCCCCCTTCTTTGATTAGTAAATCGATAAAAGCAAAGGCAGCTTTGTCAGGGTGAGCTACTTCTCGCAGGAGTCAGGATCCACATCTGCAGACTATACAAAGACAACACAGATTAAAAGCACAATCATTATTGAAATCACAGAGCTTCCAAGTGTTTTTACCCATTTTAATGGGTTACTAGCTGCTAACTTGTCTGTGACTCCTTTAAGTGCTCCAGTTCCTAGCATTAAGGTCAGGTGTGCCTGGGATGCTTTAAATATTTGTTCTTTTAATTTTGCTATATCCAAAAACAAGTTTGTAGAGTGTCCTTCTAGATGCTTTTTTATTCTTTCCCAAATTTTGATCTTATTAAGAGCTATTAATAGTTTCCACAAATCCTTATGTTAAGCTCCTAGAGTGGGCCATATCATTTGAGGTTGAGGTGCCACTATACCACCATGGTTCCAGATAATAGGAACTTTTGCTGTACTTCATATCATTTCTACCCTCTGACCATTTTGTTCAGATCATCTGAACATAGTGTGGCCATGGCATGCAGACTGAGAACTGTGATGCAAGCTAAACATCCCCTTAGGGGACCAATCAATAATGATTCCATAGGAATCATTGTGCAGCACCTCTGCCTGTTCTGCAGTGCAATCTTCCTAAACAAGTACTTTCATTATTTCTGGCTGGGTACCGTTTTGTTTGCAAATAGGTTTTTGAAGGCGGTCAATTATAGGAGCAGATTTGTTATGGTAAATACTGAGATCAGAAAGCATGTGTAACTGTGTCAGAGTGATTGCATCCAGGCATTGCAAGCCAAGATTGATCAATATGCCCAATAAGTATAATTGTTCTCTGTGTCAGCCCTTTTTGAAGGAATACTCACAGCAATGGTGATCACTTGCTATCATAGCTACCATTAAATTACTCATTGTGACTGGTTGTCCTGCTTTCCTCAGGTTTTCTTCCACCATCTGTGACAGCTTCTTGATCTGTCTCCAGGTGGGTGGCTGTGTTTGACGGGTGTTGCTCATGACAGTTGGGGTCTTCCTCAGCGTCGGTCTCAACATGGCTGCAACCGGGGGGTCCTTGGGATCCTCCCAGGGTCTCTTCCTTAGCATCTGGCTCATGATAAGGTTTCAGGTGTCTTGATGGGATCCAAATCAGCTGTTGATTTTGGCCTGGAGAAGCACAAGCATAACCTCTACCCCAAGTTATTATTTTACCTATTTCCTAACTTTTTGCTATCAGATCTCTCCACCAAACTAATTGTTCTGCTTTTGTCTTTGCAGCTGGTTTCTGTAGATGCTCTTCAGCTGCTGATAACATCTGGCCTTTGGGCAGGCTCAAAAAATTTAAAGTTAATAATGCTAGATTCAGTGGTATCTGCAGTGTTCCATATTCTCTATTTTCCCCTTTCTGTTTTTGCAACTGCTGTTTTAGGGAAAGATTCATTCTTTCCGCTGTGGCTTGTCCTTGAGAATTGTATGGGATACCAGTAATGTGTTTAATATTCCACATAGAGAAAAATGTAGCTAGAGCTTGGCTAGTAAAATCTGGAACATTATCTGTTTTAATAGAAGCTGGAATGCCCATCACCGCAAAACACTGCAAAAGATGACATTTAACACAGGCAGAAGACTCTCCTGATTGGCATGTAGCCCAGACAAAGTGAGAAAAGGTGTCCACACATACATGTACATAAGCTAGTCTCCCAAATGAGGGAACACGTGTAGCATCCATTTGCCAAAGAGAGTTAAGTTCCAATCCTCGAGGATTAACTTCTCCTATAAAAGATGAGGAATATACCATTTGGCAAGTTGGGCATTGCTGGATAATAGCTGTAGCTTCTTTTCAGGTGATGCTGTATCTGCATTTGAGACCAGAGGCATTAACATGGGTTAAATTGTGAAAGTGTCTAGCATTAGATGTTGCATTAGCAACTAGGCGATCAGCCATTTGAGTCCCTTCAGTCAAAGGTCCTGGAAGAGGTGTACGAGCCCTAATGTGAGTGACGTAAAAAGGGCGCATTCTACTTCTAACTGCTGTTTGCAGTTGGGTAAATAAAGTCATCAGTTGTTTATATGTATGAAATCATAACTGAGCATTTTCAATTAACTGTGTGGAATGAATCATGTATGAAGAATCAGAAATCACATTATCAAAAGCAGTCAATACCTCAATTACCGCTACAAGCTCCGCTTTTTGACCTCAAGTATAGGACGTCTGGAAAACTTTACTTTCTGAGCCAAAATAAGAAGCTTTACTATTACTAGTCCCATCTGTAAAACAATGAAAATGCTTAGCAGGCTGCAGGTTGTTTACTGCAGGAATTGTAAATGCAAACGATTCATAGTCTTGCTCAGCTAAGGGGATAGTAAAATGATATCCTACTCTTTGGTGGGAATTTTGTCTTTCCACTTGAAGCGGTTTTTTTCAAACCTTGCAATTTTTTTTCTAGTCCCATACCAGGGACATACCCCATTTCATGCATCGTATGTTGATTTTGAGGGCTATGTAATTGTTCTGGAATTAGAACTTGTGCTCCCCATTGAAATGTCCGCTCCTGTATCTACCAAACTTTTAAATTTCTTTCCCTGAATAGTTATTTCACAGGTAGGATGTTTATCGGTAATTTGATTTACCCAATAAGCTGCTTTGCCTTGTTTATTTGTGCTTCCAAATCCTCCTGTTTGTTTAATTTCACTTTTTCTCACTCCCACTACGGCACAATCAGGAGCTGTGTTATGCGCTCTGCTGGCTCTGCTTTCCAGGGAACAGAAGTAGATATAACAATTTGAATTTCCCCATTGTAGTCTGAATCAATGACTCCTGTATATATTTGTATCCCTTTTAAACTTAAACTAGACTTTCCTAAAAGTAATCCTATCATATCTGCTGGCAAGGGTCCACAGACTCTTGTTGGGACCTTTTGCGGGGATTCCCCAGGCAGCAGGCTCACAGTTTTTGTGCAGCATAAATCTACTGCGGCACTACCAGCTGTGGTGGGGGACGGACATTGTACAGGGGTGAGGGAATGGCCTCAGCTGGAAATGCCCCGGTTTAGAACAGGGTCCGGGACATGGCGTTTCCCAAAATCGGGTTCCCATCTTTATCAAACTTAGAGGGACACTGACTAGCCCAATGTTTTCCTTTTTTACATTTTGGACATATTTCAGGCTCAACAGTTTTCTTTTTTCCCCCATCTGGTGGCCTGACTCGCTGATTTTTTCTACATTCTTTTTTAGTATGACCATGCTTCCCACAGTTAAAACAAGCTCCGGGAAATGGAGTATTTCCTTTATCCACTCTCAGTCCTGCCATTGCCTGTGCCAACAAAGTATCTTTATGTAGATTACCTCCAATACCATCACAGGCCTTGATATAATCAACTAAATGTGCTTTCCCTCTAATAGGTCGCAGAGCAGCCTGGCAATCGGGATTAGCATTGTCGAAAGCTAATAACTGCAACACTATATCCTAAGCAGTCGAATCTGCAATCATCTTTTTAAGAGGCTGCTGTAACCGAGCTATAAAATCAATGTGTGGTTCTCTTGGTCCCTGTTTTATATCACTAAAGGAAGGGTATTGTTCCCCACCTGAAGTGATTTTTTCGCAAGCTCTAATGCACACTCCTCTAAGCTGTTCTATGGCATCATCCTGCATGACTAGTTGTGCCTCTAAACCAGCCCAGCTGCCAACCCCCAAAAGTTGGTCTGCAGTTATATTAATTTGAGGTTGGGCCTGGGCATTGCAAGCAGCCTCAATGGAAGCTTCATCTGCCCACCAAGTTTTAAATTGTAAGAAATGAGCAGGAGTTAGACAAGCTTGAGTAAGAGTGTCCCAGTCAGTAGGAATCATCCGGCTGGAAACAGCAACATTCTTTAACAGTCCCATTACAAAAGGAGAACATGGTTCATACTGATTTATAGCTTGTTTAAATTCTTTGAGTAATTTAAAAGGAAAAGGCTCAAATGTAGCTGTAATATTTCCCTGTTGATCTGGGGGGTGTATTCTAACAGGGAACTGTCAAGCCTCTAAATCACCCTCTTGTCTAGCTTGCTGAATTCCTGCCTGAATAGAACTAAGAGTGGTCACTCGAGGCGCTGCTCGATCAGTCACTGGGGCAACTACTTTTCACCCAGTGTCCTCCGGAAAAGAAAGATCTGGAGGGTCATTTTCTTCAAAATAATAAGAAGGGGGTGCAGAAGGGTAGGGATGAACCTCTCCTTCCTTTGCCACTTTAGCTTTAGCTGGTAAATAAACATGTTCTGTAACCTCTTCTGTTACTTCGCTATACCCTCCTTCCTCCTCATCATCAGTGTGAAAAGGTTCCAAGGTGGAACGAACCAGACCCCACACTTGTCCCATCATTACCCTGACACCTCCGAGCTCCCCTTTTTACTCACCACGGGGATTGCTTTAAGAGTACTCGGGTGTCCTCCAGCTAGTTTTCTGTTCCAACTGTCGCTCTGGCGACCCTTTGACCTGGATTCGAGCCTCCATGAATGGGCGCCCCTTGCCGAGACCTGCTCAGTCAGGGAGACCCTAAACCAGCTGCGCTAGAGGAATTAAAGACACACACACAGAAATATAGAGGTATGAAGTGGGAAATCAGGGGTCTCACAGTCTTCAGAGCTGAGATCTTCGAACTGAGATTTACCTACATATTTATTAACAGCAAACCAGTCATAAGCATTGTTTCTATAGATATTAAATTAACTAAAAGTATCCCTTATGGGAAACGAAGGAATGGGCTGAATTAATGGAATAGGTTGGGTTAGTTAACTGCAGCAGGAGCATGTCCTTAAGGCACAGATGACTCATGGTGGTGTTTGTGACTTAAGCGGTTTTCTGCCCTGGGCGGGCCAGGTATTCCTTACCCTCACTCCCGTAAACCCACAACCTTCCAGCTTGGGCGTTAGGGCCATTATGAACATGTTACAGTGCTGCAGAGATTTTGTTTATGGCCAGTTTTGGGGCCAGTTTATGGCCAGATTTTGGGGGGCTTGCTCTCAACAAACTTATATTTAAAAGGGACACAGAATGTAAAAGTTTGGAAAATTTGCAGCCTAGCTATGTGTTAAAAAAGAAAAGCCCTTTTTCAGGGGAAGGATTCAAGCAGCCTGCAGAAATTTGCGTAACTGAAAGGAAGGCAAATGCTGATAGCCAAGACAATGGGAAAAAGGCCTCAAAGGTATTTCAGAGACCTTCCAGGCAGCCCCTCCAATCACAGGCCCAAAGGTTTAGTAGGAAAGAATGGTTTCGTGGGCCAGGCCCAGGGCCCTATCACCCTTCCCTGTGTAAGCAGGCTTGGGACACTGCTTCCTGCATCTCAGCCATTCCAGCTGCAGCTCCAGTTCCAGCCATGGCTCAAAGGTCCTGCCACTTCAAAGGTTGCAAGCTGTAAGCCTTGGTGGTTTCCATATGGTATTAAGCCTGTGAGTGCACAGAATGCAAAAGTTGAGGCTTGGAAGCCTCTGCACAGATTTCAGAGGATGTATGGCAAAGCCTGCATGTCCAGGCAGAAGACTGCCCCAGGAATGGAGCCTTCATAGAGAACGTCTACAAGGGCAGTGTGGAGGGGAAATGTGGGGCTGTAGCGCGGACACAGAGTCCCCATTGGGGCATTGCCTAGTAGAGTTATGAGAAGAGGGCCATTGTCCTTCAGACCCCAGAATGGTAGATACATGGACAGCTTGTACCCTGTGCTTGGAAAAGCTGCAGGCACTCAATGCCAGCCTGTGAAAACAGATGCTGTACCCTGCAAAGCCTCAGAGGCCGAGCTGCCTAAGATCTTCAGAGTCCACCCCTTGCAGCAGTGTGTCCTGGATGTGAGACATGAAGTCGAAAGAGATTATTCTGGAGCTTTAAAATTTAATGGCTGCCCTGCTGGGTTTCAGACTTGTGTGGGGTCTGTAGCCTCTTTTTGGGGGCTGATTTCTCCCTTTTGGAACAGGAGTATTTACCTAATGCCTATACCCCCAGTTTTATCTTGGAAGTAACTAACTTGTTTTGATTTTACAGGCTTATTGGTGGAAGGGAGTTGTCTTTTCTCAGATGAGACTTTGGACTTTGGACTTTTGAGTTAATGCTGGAATGAGTTAAGACTTTGGGGGGACTGTTGAGAAGGGATGATTGTATTTTGCAGTGTGAGAAGGACATGAGATTTGGAGTAGCCAGAATAATATGGTTTGGCTCTGTCTCCCCATCAAATCTCATGTTGAATTGTAATCCCCACTGTTGGAGGTGGGGTCTGGTGGGAGGTGATTGGATCATGGGGTGGAGTTCTCATGAATGGGTTAACATCATTCCCAAGGTGCTGTTGTCATGAAAGTGAGTGAATGAGCTAGCATGAGATCTGGTTGTTTAAAAGTGTGTGGCACCTCTCCCCTCTCTCTCTTCCTCCTCCTTCCTCCTCCTTCGGCCACATAAGATGTGTCTGTTTCCCCTTTGCCTTCTGCCATGACTGAATGTTCCTGAGGCCTTCCGAGAAGCAGAAGCTGCTATGCTTCCTATACAGCCTGTGAAACTGTAAGCCAATTAACCTTCTTTACTTTTTTTTTGAGATGGAGTATTGCTCTGTCACCCAGGCTGGAGTCCTGTGGCATGATCTCGGCTCACTGCAACCTCTGCACACCCTACCTCTGAGTTCAAGCGATTCTTCTGTGTCCGCCTGTTGAGTAGCTGGGACTACAGGTGCATGGCACCACGCCTGGCCAATTTTCGTATTTTTTAGTAGAGATGGGGTTTTGCCATGTTGGCCAGGCTGGTCTCAAACTCCTGACCTCAGGTGATCCACCTGCCTCAGCCTCCCATAGTGCTGGGATTAAAGGCGTGAGTCACTGCACCTAGTCTAACCTTCTTTTCTTACAAATTACCCAGTCTCAGGTATTTCTTTATAGTGGTGTAAGAACAGACTAATAATGCTTGCTGACAAAAGCACTGTAACTAGTAGAGCCATAACCAATTAAAGTCCAAAGAAAGAGAACCAGAAGCCACAAACAATTTAAGTTTTTCAGAAGAGTTTAAGTATAAAAGCAAGATAGGCAACAGCTGGCTATGAAAAACGCTGGCATGTTGCAAGAAGGTGTAAGTCTATGTTCCAGGTGAGTGGAAATAAAATTGTACTGATGTGACTCTCAGGGGCCTTGGGTTAGGATTGGGGAAGTAGAGTTGAGAATTGAATTAATTTAATTTATAGGTAAAACCATCACCGTAGATGAAATTGCCTAGGTTGACCATGTAGAGCCCTGGAGAATGCCCACATCCAAAGGGCAGTTCTTAAAAGATAAGGCTCTGGCTTAGGAAAGAGCATGAAGGGAGAAGAATTAGAGAAGTTGGAGGAAATCCAGCATAGTGAAAGGTCACAGAGGCTGGGTGTGGTGGCTCACACCTTTAATTCCCGCACTTTGGGGGGCCGAGGTGGGTAGATCATAAGGTCAGGAGTTCGAGACCAGCCTGGCCAACATGGTGAAACCCCGTCTCTACTAAGAATACAAAAATTAGCCGAGTGTGGTGGCAGGTGCCTATAATCCCAGCTACTCAGGAGGCTGAGGCAGGAGAATCACTTGAACCCGGGAGGTGGAGGTTGCAGTGAGCCAAGATTGCACCACTGTACTCCAGCCTGGGTGACAGAGCGAGACTCCGTCTCAAAAAAAAAAAAAAAAAAAAGAAAGAAAAGAAAAAAGAAAAGCAAGAAGAGTCATAGAAACCAAGTGAATAGAGGCTTTCAGAAAGGTAGGAATAGGGAACAGTATAAAATACAGCCCAGTAATATGAGGATGCACATATCAAGTGATATCTGTGCTTCCATATGTATACTCTCTGAGATGGCATTTTGTCAGAACTGTCTTGAGTAGGATTTGCCCACCCCCCTGTTTCCCCCCACTTTTTTTTTTGAGACAGAATCTTGCTCTGCCACCCAGCCTGGGGTGCAGTGATGAGATCTTAGCTCCAACCTCCACCTCCCAGGTTCAAGCAATTCTCATGCCTCAGTCACCTGAGTAGTTGGAACTACTGGCATGTGCTACCATTCTCAGCTAATTTTTGTATTTTTTTAGGAGAGACAGGTTTTTGCCATGTTGGCCAGGCTGATCTTGAACTCTTGACCTCTAGTGATCTGCCTGCCTTGGCCTCTCAAAGTGCTGGAATTACAGGTGTGAGCTACCATACCTGGCCCTATTCTTGTTTTAATAACCAAACCTGCAGTCTTCTACAGGAAATTTCTTACCCAAGAGTTTTTGGAAGTAATTAATAAGTTTATAATAAAATGTAACTCCATGAGCTCCTAGGAAGTTCTTCCTTATTTGCTATTAACTGCCATTTTCCTAAGCTAACTTAAAAAGTGGCTTCCTGGAAGTTTTTATTTAAGCAGAAGTGATAAAGCCTGTACTTGCTAAAAGATGGGACTGCCAGGGCCAGTTTTGCTTAGTCAGTTATCTTTTGATGTAAGGTCTAAGGCATGGAGCCCCTCTCCTGAGGCTATCAAAATGAGGTTCCAGACGTGTGTGAGAGTGCAAGCTATTCCACCACACTCATTCCTTTCAGGCTTCTGCCATCTTCTCTTGCCAGTTCAGTCATGGCACCAACTGGCTCAGGGAACATGTCAAGAATGAGATGATGGGCTGAGTGTGGTGGCTCACACCTGTAAGCCCAGCACTTTGGGAGGCCGAGGTAGGTGGATCACCTGAGGTCAGGAGTTTGAGACCAGCCTGGCTAATATGGTGAAACTCAGGCCTCTACTAAAAATACAAAAATTAGCTGCGTATGGTGGCTCATGCCTGTAGTCCCAGCTACTAGTGAGGTTGAGATGGGAGGATCACTTGAACCAAGGAGGCAGAGATTGCAGTGAGCCGAGACCACGCCACTGCACTCCAGCCTGGGCAGCAGAGAGAGACTCTGTCTGGGAAAAAAAAAAAAAAAACAGGGGGTGATGGGAAATGGCTGATCCAACTTAGGTCCAACGTGCCCATCATCCGTTGTCCTGCCTGGACAATGACAAGTGGGACAGGGGCTAATTGTTACAAAGTCTAAAACACAAAGTCTTCACAATTAGCTTCTCAACTTTTATTTCACAGTGATAAATTATGTTTATAAATGATTAAGACTGGGAGTTTTTCAATTCACATCCCTATACAGAGATGATACAACTTTTATTTCACAGTGATAAATTATGTTTATAAATGATTAAGACTGGGAGTTTTTCAATTCACATCCCTATACAGAGATGATACAAAATAAACAATCCTTCTGGTGACATTGTAACTTTCAAAGAGAAATATCTCAACTTGGTGGATACATAGACTATAAAATAATTTGAGGCCCAGCTGGGTGGCTCAGGCCTGTAATCCCAGCACTTTGGAAGGCCCAGGCAGGCAGATCATTTGAGGTCAAGAGTTTGAGACCAGCTTGGCCAACATGGTGAAACCCTGTCTCTACTAAAAATACAAAATAATTAGCCAGGCATGATAGTGCATGCCTGTAATCCCAGCTACTCAGGAGGCTGAGGCACGAGAATTGCTTGAACCCAGTAGGCGGAAGTTCCAGTAAGCCGAGACTGCACCACTGCACTCCAGCCTTGGTGAAAGAGCGAGACAGTGTCTCAAAATAATAATGATGATGATGATAATCTGAAAGATTATTAAATTATAGCCAGAGAGTTTGCGTTGGCTGGAGAAATGTAAATATTAGAGCATATGATGCTCATATAATTAGGAGTAAAATCAAGATAGGAGGAATATATCCTTATTGCAGGAACTTTGGAATCCAGCATTGACTAAGATTAGGATTCGGAGCTGCTTTTACCACCACACAACTATGTCTGAACTGCTGAGAAAAGAAAGAGCACATTGAAAATAAGAGAATGCTCTTTCTAGAATCGAGGTCTTTTGGAGACAGGTAGTATTAAAGGTCCCAATAAAAGCAAATAATGCAGGATCTTACCCCCCGGACTGCATTCAGCTCTGTTTGAAAGTGAGAAGCCTTGGCTGGGTGCAGTGGCTCACGTCTGTAATCCCAGCACTTTGGGAGGCTGAGGTGGGCAGATCACCTGAGGTCAGGAGTTTGAGACCAGCCTGGCCAACTTAGTGAAACCCCATCTCTACTCAAAATACAAAAAATTAGCTGGGAGTGGTGGCGGGCACCTGTGATCCCAGCTACTTGGAAGGCTGAGGCAGGAGAATCACTTGAACCTGGGTGGTGGAGGTTGTAGTGAGCCGAGATCGCGCCACTGCACTCCAGCCAGGGCAACAGAGCCAAAAAAAAAAAAAAAAGAAAGAAAGTGAGAAGCCTTCATCACAAGGAGGTGAACTCCCAACTCCAGGGAAACTATCTGTCTAGAATGATGCAACCATAATTAGCCTCTGCAACTTTGGGACTTTGAGTAAATTGGGTTTGTGACCTAACCCGAAACTGGCAAATCCAGTCTTTTTTTTTTTTTTTTTAATGTTTTTAACTTTTAAAAAAATTTTTTATACTTTAAATTCTAGGGTACATGTGCACAACGTGCAGGTTTGTTACATATATATACATGTGCCATGTTGGTGTTCTGCACCCATTAACTCATCATTTACATTAGGTATATCTCCTAATGTTATCCCTCCCCCTTACCCCCTCCCCACGATAGGGCCCGGTTGTGTGATGCACCCCTTCCTGCATCCAAGTGATCTCATTGTTCAGTTCCCACCTATGAGTGAGAACATGCAGTATTTGGTTTTCTGTTCTTGCGATAGTTTACTGAGAATGATGATTTCCAGCTTCCTTCATGTCCCTACATGAAGGAATGACACGAACTCATCCTTTTTTATGGCTGCATAGTATTCCATGGTGTATATGTGCCCCATTTTCTTAATCCAGTCTGTCACTGATGGACGTTTGCATTGATTCCAAGTCTTTGCTATTGTGAATAGTGCCGCAATGAACATACGTGTGCATGTGTCTTTATAGCAGCATGATTTATAATCCTTTGGGTATATCCCCAGTAATGGGATGGCTGGGTCAAATGGTATTTCTAGTTCGAGATCCTTGAGGAATCGCCACACTGTTTTCCACAATGGTTGAACTAATTTACAGTCCCACCAACAGTGTAAAAGCGTTCCTATTTCTCCACATCCTCTCCAGCACCTGTTGTTTCCTGATTTTTTAACCATTGCCATTCTAACTAATGTGAGATGGTATCTCATTGTGGTTTTGATTTGCATTTCTCTGATGGTCAGTGATGATGAGCATTTTTTCATGTATCTGTTGGCTATATGAATGTCTTCTTTTGAGAAGTGTCTGTTCATATCCTTTGCCCACTTTTTGATGGGGTTGTTTGCTTTTTTCTTGTAAATTTGATTGAGTTCTTTATAGGTTCTGGATATTAGCCCTTTGTCAGATGAGTAGATTGCAAAAATTTTCTCCCATTCTGTAGGTTTCCTGTTCACTCTGATGGTAGTTTCTTTTGCTGTGCAGAAGCTCTTTAGTTTAATTAGATCCCATTGTCAATTTTGGCTTTTGTTGCCCAAATCCAGTCTTTTAAGGCTAATTCTTTGTGGAGAATCTGCTGGTTTTCTGGATCAAGGGCAGGGCTCTTTGGAGATTCAACCAGCTTGGCAGATAACAGTCTTGAATGAGGTATATATATCAGGCAGGGCTCTTAATTGCAGGCAATGAAAGTTGACTCCAGATGCTGAAGCAAAGAAAGAACTCTGGGTGGCTCACAGAACTCTTTTGAGAGCTTCAGGTGAATCTTCCAGGAATGATGTCCAAAACCACAGAACAGAACTGGCCAGATGAGAAGACCGCTCCCACTGTGGCCACCAAGCACCAAGGCTCTGCTTGACTCTGCAGTCATTGCCACCGTAGCCAGTACAGATGCTATATTGACTCCAGCAACTTTCACCTCATCTGTGGCAGAAAACAGAGGGCAAATATGGGCTTGCATCACAGATCAAATTTCAAAGACAGAAAACTTTTAGAGTTGCCATTTATTGAAGGGAGCTATAGATAGAGTGAGGAGAAACTTTTCTCCTGGAGGCTCTGAGATGGCCCGACCCTCTCAGCTGCTCAAGAGGGGCTGGCGGGAGGCTTTTGGAGTTCTGTGTTGCATATCACAGAAACAGACTCACGACAAGTAAGCCCTAATTATTTCAGTGAATTGTGGAAATAATCAGATATGCTCCAAGCAGACATTGCTCAGCTGGTGCTGAGGAGGGACAGAGTAATGCTTTGTGATGTGAGGTGATGCTTCAGAGTCAGCAACAATGATTTTTGTTTAAACTGTGATAAGTTAAAAGCCTATTATTAATTCTGTTAAGATATTCAAAGAGGTCATTTGCAGAAAACTCAATTTTACTTCCCATAACTTTTCATTTCCTTGGTTGTAATGAAAAGTGCTACAGAAAATAGGAAACAGCGCCCTCTCCTGTAACAGCTTGGCATGTGTGCTCTTTGAGAGGCCACACATTATTTCATTACATATTAATTTGTGGAACATTCTAATAGAAGAAATGTATCTATTTACATTGCACTATTTTTGAAGAGTCATGTAAAAAGGATTCCAAACTTTTAACTAACAAGCTATATTAGTTATCTATTGTTCCATAACAATTTATCCCTAAATTTAGTGTAAAACAACAACAAACATTTATTGTTTCATACAGCTGTGGGACAAGAATTCAGGAGCTGTTTGGTTATGGTTCTGGCTTTTGGTTCTCACAAGGTTGTGTTGCAGTCAGCTGAAGGCTTGACCCTGGCTGAGGATCCACTCCTAAGGTGGTTCATTGCATGCCTGGTCAGTTGGTGCTGGCTGCCAGCAAGAAGCCTCAGTCCTTTGTCCTGTAGATCTCTTTGTAGGGCTTCTTGGATATCCTCACAACGTGGCAGCTGATTGCCTCCAGGGCGAGTGATCCAAGAGGAAGCGAGGCAAGAGCCAGGAACTTTTTTTTTTAGACGGAGTCTTGCTCTTTCGCCCAGGCTGGAGTGAAGTGGCGTGAACTGGGCTCATTGCAACCTCTGCCCCCTGGTTCAAGTGATTCCCCTGCCTCAGTCTTCCAAGTAGCTGGGATTACAGGCACCTACCACCATGCCCAGCTAATTTTTGTATCTTTAGTAGAGACGAGGTTTCACCATGTTGGCCAGGCTGGTCTCAAACTCCTGACCTCAGGTGATCTACCCACCTCAGCCTCCCAAAGTGCTGGGATTACAGGCATGAGCCGCTGCGCCCGGCCAAAGCCAGGATGTCTTTTATGCCCCTGTCTCAGAAGTCACTCACAATTTCCCACTGGGAACACAGGTCAGCTCTACTCATTGTGGGAGGGCACCACACAAAGGCAAGGATGCTAGAAAGCAAGGATCACTGGAGACCGTTTTTTTGTTTGTTTGTTTTTTGTTTTTTGAGACAGAGTCTTGCTCCGTTGCCCAGGCTGGAGTGCAGTGGTGCGAACTTGGCTCACTGCAACCTCTGCCTCCGGGTTCAAACGGTTCTCCTGCCTCAGCCTCTCAAGTAGCTGGGATTACAGGCACCTGCCCCTACGCCTAGATAATTTTTCTATTTTTAGTAGAGACAGGGTTTTACCTTGTTGGTCAGGCTGATCTTGAACTCCTGACCTCAAGTGACCCACCTGACTCAGTCTCCCAAAGTGCTGGGATTCTAGGCATGAGCCATCGCACCCGGCCTGGAGGCCATTTTGAATGCCAGCTACCACAGGAAGCTTGTTGGTCTTGCTGCTGATAATGGGTGTGGCTTGAGGTGACAAGGAAATGTAACTGTTGGACTTGCTGATAGCTAGTCCTGACAGTAAACATGAGCTGGGGTTCAGACCTCTGGCATAGTTGCATGCCACTTACCTAAACACATTCTATGTGTTTATTTTAGGCTTGGCCAATGTGACTGGCTGAGGTTCAGATCAAGATTCATCTACTTCATTTGGCTCAGGAATAAATTTGGGAAATAAATAAGCATTCATGTTATACTTCTTAGTCATCAGTATAAATAATGCATTTTCACTCCCTATTTTCAGAGAAAGAATCTTCTTAGCTATCTTCTCCAGTATCTTATTTCAATGTTTAACAGCCTTCATGGTTAGGGATCTTTTTTTTTTTTTTTTCTTTAAGATTGTTTAAGTTATTCACCTTCATCTGATTGCAGCAGTGACACAAAGAAGTTTTGTATTTCTCCTCTGTCATTAATCCTCCATGTACTCAATGCCATGAAATTACTTCTCTTCTTCTGGTGAAATAATTCCAGTTTTGTTACCTTTTTTCTCATGCTGGCAGGGATGAGGAGTGTGTGTGTGTGTGTGTGTGTGTGTAAACTTTTTATTAACTAGAATTTCAAATATATGGAAAAGTAGAGTAGCCTAATGAACTGCCATGTATCCAGCTGAGGAGAATAGGGAATTAGGGTAACCAAGGGTTGGGGCATAAGCAAAGGAATAGCAGGGGCAGCCAGATCGCATAAGCAAGACAACAGCAGGTACAGCCAGTTCTAGGCAAGATTGGGCAGCATACAGGCCACATCCTCACTCCTGTGATGACAAGACAGAAGTCTCCACTTCAGCCGCTGATTGGTCGCAGGCTAATCCTTCAGAGGGTGTAGCCAATTGGAGGCCTCTGAAGAGCACCTAGGGGTGTTACTGAATTCCCTTGGCTTTATAAAAACCCTGAGGAGCTGCCAGATGCAGTGGCTCATACGTGTAATCCCAGCACTTTGGGAGGTCGAGGTGGGTGGATCGCCTGAGACCAGGAGATCGAGACCAGCCTGGCCAACACGGGGAAACCATGTCTCTACTATAAACATACAAAAAAATTAGTGGGGTATGATGGTGCATGCCTGTAGTCTCAGCTACTCTGGAGGCTGAGGCATGAGAATGGCTTGAACCTGGGAGTCGGACGTTGCAGTGAGCCGAGATCAAGCCACTCCTCTCCAGCCTGGGCAACAAAGTGAGACTTGTGACTCCATCACAAAGCAACAACAACAAAAACCCTGAGGAGCATTGCAGTAAAGGGGGCTCTTGAGCTGCTTGCTTAAGTTCTCTCCTGCTCTGTGAATTATACTTTCGCTTAAGAAATCTGTGCCTTCCTTACTCTGTTCTTTGGTTGTTTTGTCTTTCGTTGCTTCTTTTTTTGCTTTGTTTGTGTGTTTTGTTCAATTCTTTGTTCAACACACCATGAACCTGGACAACTCACAGTCAAGACCTTCTATCTGGTAACAACAGGCGACACCATTTAAAGAAGAGAGAACACTTTCTGTAGTTCCTTGGAGTAGAGACATCTGACTTTCCTGGTGGAAATGTGGGGCAAATTCTCTAAACCTGTTTTTCTGGACGGTAGAGGCCAGGAAGAAAAGAGTATAGTCAAGGCTTTCCTTGAACTTCCTCCAGGGACCTTTGACCTCTACTTCATTGTCTGAATTGTTTTGCTGAAGGAGGTAAAACATGCACAGCAGTGTGTACAGACACACAAGCACTCACACACACAGTGGTCCTTAAACACATTTTAGAATCAAAAAATTGTTTAAAGGAAAGGGAACTTCAAGGTCATTTAGCCCAAGGTTGTCATTTTACATGTGTGAAAAAGGAGGCCCATTTATATCACATAACTTATGGTTGGTTAGCACTTAATAATAATCTGTAATGCATTTTTAGTAATATTTTGAGCATGTGTCCTCAATTATATTATCTCTTGAAGGCTGCAGCACAGGGCAAATGGTTGCCCTAAGTATGTGAAAGAAACCTGATAAACTGGAAACTTAAATCTAGAATTTTATATGCTAAATCTTTATTCAACATTATACCTTAAAAGACAGTGCTTAATATGGAGATAGGTTACAATTTTAAATACTGTATTATTACAATTAATGTTTTAACTGAAAATGCAATTTGTCGGCAGCATTAAAGAATTTCTAAATCATCCATAATTCTATTAAATAATGATTAAAACTACAGTCATGTGCTCATAATGACATTTTGCTCAATGATGGACCAACCACACATATGACAATGGTCCCATAAGATTATAATAGAGCTGAAAATTCCTCTTGCTTAGTGAAGTCACATCCCTCACTGGCATAACACAACACATTACTTACATGTTTGGGGTGATGCTGGTGTAAACAAACCTGCTGTGTTGCCAGTCATATAAAAGTGTAGAACATACAATTATTTATACTACATGATACCTGATAATAAACAGCTATGTTACTGCTTAATGCATACTATACTTCTTTTTTTTTTTTGAGATGGAGTCTCACTCCATCACCCAGGCTGGAGTGCAGTGGCACAATCTCGGCTAAATGCAACCTCTGCCTCCTGGGCTCAAGCAATCCTAACACCTCAGCCTCCCAAGCAGGTGGAACCACAGGCGTGCGCCACCACATTCAACTAATTTTTGTATTTTTAGTAGAGACAGGGTTTTGCCATGTTGCCTAGGCTGGTCTCAAACTCCTGAGCTCAAGCGAGCCACTCGCCTCAGCCTCCCAGAGTGCTGGGATTATAGGCATGAGCCACTGGCCTGGCCTCATTTACTGTACTTTTTTTTTTTTCTTTTTTTGTTTTTGAGAGGGAATCTTGCTCTGTTGCCCAGACTGGAGTACAGTGGCGTGATCTCGGCTCACTGCAACCTCCGCCTCCCGGGTTCAAGCGATTATTCTGCCTCAGCCTCCTGAGTAGCTGGGATTACAGGCGCCGGCTACCACACCTGGCTAATTTTTGTATTTTTAGTCGAGATGACATTTCACCATATTGGCCAGGCTGGTCTTGAACTCCTGACCTCGTGATCTGCCCACCTCGGCCTCCCAAAGTGCTGGGATTATAGGCATGAGCCACCGTGCCCAGGCTACTATACTTTTAATTGTTAGTTTAGAGTGTACTCCCTCAATTTATAAAAAAGCTAACTATAAAGCAGCCTTGGGCAGGCCCTTCAGAAGGTATTTCAGAAGGTGTTGTTACCACAGATGACAGCTCCACAGGTGTTACTGACCCTGAGACCTTCCAGTGGAACAAGATGTAGAGATGGAACACAGCAATGATGATTCTGACCCTACGTAGGCCTAGGCTAATGGGTGTGTTTGTGTCCTATTTTTCTTTTTTTTTTTTTAGATGGAGTTTCACTCTTGTTGCCTAGGCTGGAGTGCAGTGGTGCGATCTCGGCTCACTGCAACCTGTGCCTCCTGGGTTCAAGTGATCTCCTGCCTTAGCCTCCCAAGTAGCTGGGATTACAGGTGCACACCACCACACCTGGCTAATTTTTTTTTGTATTTTTAGTAGAGACAGGGTTTCACCATGTTGGTCAGGCTGGTCTCAAACTCTTGACCTCAGGTGATCCACCTGCCTCGGCCTCCCAAAGTGCTGGGATTACAGGCGTGAGCCACTGCACCCGGCCCGTGTCCTAGTTTTTAATGAAAAAGTTTACAAAGTAAAAAAAATTAAAAATAGAAAAAACGTATAGAATAAAAATATAAAGAAAAAACTTTGTACAGCTGTACAATATGTTTGTGTTCAAGTTAAGTGTTATTACAAAAGCATCAAAAAGTTTAAAAAATTTAAAAGCTTATAAAGCTAAAATGTTGACTGGGTGCATTGGCTCACACCTGTAATTCCAGCACTTTGGGCAGTTGAGGAAGGCAGATCACTTGAGGTCAGAAGTTCGAGACCAGCCTGGCCAACATGGTGAAACCCCGTCTCTACTGAAAATACAAAAAAATTAGCCTGGTGTGGTAGTGGGCACCTGTAATCCCAGCTACTCAGGAGGCTGAGGCAGGATAATCACTTGAACCCAAGAGGCAGAGGTTGCAGTGAGCCGAGATCGCACCACTGCACTCCAGCCTGAGTGACAGAGTGAGACTCCATCTCAAAGAAAAAAAGAAAAAAAAAGTTACAGTAAGGTAAGGTTAACTTATTTTGAAGAAATAAAAATTTTTGTTTGTTTGTTTGTTTGTTTGTTTTTGAGACGGGGTGTTGCTCTGTTGCCCAGGCTGGAGTGCAGTGTAGTGATCTTGGCTCACTGCAACCTTCACCTCCCAGCCTCAAGTAGTCCTCCCACCTCAGCCTCCCAAGTAGCTGGGACTACAGGCATGCGCCACCATGCCCGGCTAATTTTTGTGTTTTTAGTAGAGACAGGGTTTCACTATGTTGCCCACACTGGTCTTGAAACTCTGGGCTCAAATGATTCACCTGCCTCAGCCTCCCTGAGTGCTAGGATTACAGATGTGAGCCACAACACCTGGTCATGAAAAGTATTATAAAATGAATTTAGTGTAGCCTAACTGTACAATGATTATGAAGGCTATAGTAGTGTACAGTAGTGTCCTAGGCCTTCACATTCACTCACCATTTACTTACCAACTCACACAGAGCAACCTCCAGTCCTGCAGGCTCCACTCATGGTAAGTGTCCTATAAAGGAGTACTATTTTTTTTTAATCTTTTATACCATATTTTTACTGTACCTTTTCTACGTTTAGCTACACAAATACTATTGCATTACACTTGCCTGCAGTATTCAGCACAGTTACATGCTGCTCAGGTTGACAGCCTAAGAGCAATAGGCTATGCCATATGGCCTAGGTGTGTAGTGGGCTGTACCATGTAGGTGTGTGTAAGTATAGTCTATGATGTTCACACAACGACAAAATCACCTAATGACACATTTCTCAGAATATGTCTGTCATTAAGTAACACAGGACTATTTCATTTTCCCTCTTTAGGTACACAAAATGTGTCCATTACAGCATATGTATAATTTCTGCTTTACTATTTTTACTTACCATTTTCCTGATTTTTTTTTTTTTGCATTTTTGTAGTCTTTATAACTCTAATTTTAAATGGCTGCATGATTTTATCTTTTTGTCAGATAAGCATGGGTTTGAATCTCAGCTCTGCTACAACATCGTTGTGCAATTCTAGGAAAGCTTCTTTCTTTCCTTTTTAAAATAGCTTTGAGTTATAATTGACACACAATAAACTGCACATATTTAAAATCTACACTTTGGTAAGTTTGACATCTGTATACCCCAGTGACACCATCACCACAGTCAAGATAATAAACATACTCACTACCCTCAAAAGTGTGCTCACGACCTATGAGGTCCATGCCTCCCACTGAGATTCCTCATGCCGTTGCTAGGAAAGTGATAGAACATTTGAGTCTGGTGACAGAAAAAGACAGAAACTGGAGACTTTAGGAGGAAGCGACTTAGCCTCCTGTATGACTGTAGTCTTGGCCCCAGGGCAGTTCCTGGCTCAGACACCCTGGGGATGTCCTCAGTTGAGAAGGGTGTCTGCCTGCCTGGTTGACAGGATGCCTCTCCTTCACATGTGTCTTGTCTGTCAGGCTCCATGACCAATGCCTCACTTACAAATACCTTTTCTCCTTTTGCTCCCACCTTTGTGGATTTGTACCATTTTTTTTTCTCTAAAATTGTCCTTTTACTTTTATTTATTTATTTATTTATTTATTTATTTATTTATTTATTTTAAAGACAGGGTCTCACTCTGTCTCCCAGGCTGGAGTGCAGTGGCGTGATCTCAGCTCACTGCAACCTCTGCCTCTCGGGTTCAAATGATCCTCCTGCCTCAGCCTCCCAAGTAGCTGGGATTACAGGTATGCATCACCACACCCAACTAATTTTTGTATTTTTAGTAGAGATGGGGTTTCGCCATGTTGGCCAGGCTGGTCTCAAACTCCTGACCTCAGGTGATCCACCCGCCTTGGCCTCTCAAAGTACTGGGATTACAGGCGTGAGCCACTGCAGCCAGTCACAGTCCTTACTTTTAAGCTCCCCCCCAAATCTGATCATCTCCCCGATTCTTTGCACACTATCTCAGACCTTTACACCCTAAGGGCTATGACTCATACCAAAATTGCAAAGTACAATGGAAATAACAGAGCAAGCAAGGTGCACAGGATAACCCTTCTGTGCTATAAACAGGTGTGTCTCCCCATCCTGGGATTTCATGTCACCTGTAAATTTGTGTCTCTAGCCTGACAGATTCTTGTTGAGCCTTTTGACATTGCCTTTGTTTCTGAAAGCCTTCTGCAGGGCAGGGACTGAGGCTGGGTTATATAAAGATAAGCCCCTGAAGAAGGGGCGTTTTAAACAGGATTTCAAGTGCATTCTGGGAATTAGAGGGCTGCCAGATGCAGTCCTGGAGTTTGACACTAAGGGGCAGCATGTACCAAAGGATATATTTAGCGCTGCCACAGCCCATCAGAAACAAAGAGAAAATCACCTTGCTTTTAAACCTCACAAGCACAAGATGTAGAGGCCACATTTTCATCTCTGGAATCAAATTACAGCATTACAATTTTCAATATCTATTCTATTAGGAGTTTTACCTGCCAATTGAGTTCTCCGAGTAAATTATTTTATGGTTAAATATGATTTAAATATAATACTGTTGAGAGCCATATGCTCTGTAAGATTTACTAATTTTAGTGCATCTATAACTTCAACAACTTAACCTGATAATATTTAATTCTAAATTCAAACTCTTTTTTTTTTTGTTTTGAGACAGAGTCTCCCTGCAATGCCCAGGCTGGAGTGCAATGGCATTATCTCGGCTCACGGTAACCTCCGTCTCCCGGGTTCAAGTGATTCTCCTGCGTCAGCCTCCCGAGTAGCTGGGACTACAGGCGCACGCCACCATGTCTTGCTGATTTTTGTATTTTTAGTAGAGACGGCATCTCACCGTTTTGGTCAGGCTGGTCTCGAACTCCTGACCTCAAGTGATCTACTGCCTCAGCTTTCCAAAGTGCTGGGATTACAGGTGTGAGCCACCACGTCCAGCTCAAACTCTTTACATTCATTGACATGACTGTTGTCTGTCTGTCTTTTTCTTTTTCTCCCTTTGATGAAGCAAATTTTTATGTGGAATAAAGGCAATCAAATAATTATTTGGCAGTTAAACGAGACAAGGCTCAACTCTTGGGGAATCTTATGTTTCTCTCTCTGATTGATTTGTTTATGAATTCATCCATCAGTGAGGATTTCTGAGCACTTCCATATGCCTGTTCCTGTGCTTAATGTTGTGGAATGCATGGATGAACCAGATATCAACCCTGACATCAAGGAACTCATTCAAAGTGTGGAGGGTGGGGAACATACGGCAGACAAAAAAAAAAACGTGATGATGGGAATGTATGGTAAGTGCAATGATGAGAAAGACAAACAGGAGGTAGGGAATAGGAGAGGACAGAGAAGGCACCTATCAGAGATGGGGGATGTAGGATGGGTAGTTGGGAAGAGTGCAGGAAAATGTCCAAGAGGAGATGACACTTGAACTGATCTTAAAGGAGTAGATAGAATTAGCGTTCCACACAGTGTGCTCAGAACCTGCAAAGGCGTGGAAGAATGGGAGCTCCCAACACCATGGTCAGTTTGCAGGCAGGGCCAGGCCTTTGAATGCCCAGGAGCATGGGCGTCAGCTTCTCTGGCAGCAGAATAGAGGTGAGAATGGAGGGGGATGGTAGAAAGTAGAGAGAGCAGTAAGGAAGCCTCGGCAGGAACAGAGACCAAAAATTAAAAGGCCCCAAAGGTGGTGAAGAATGGAGAGAAACAGACCAGTTTAGTTGGTATTTAAGAATTGTGGCTGGGTGCAGTGACTCACACCTCTAATCCCAGAACTTTAGGAGGCTGAAGCAGGTGGATCACTTGAGGCCAGGAGTTCAAAACCAGCCTGGCCAACATGGTGAAACCCCGTCTGTACTAAAAACACATAAAATAATTAGCCCAGTGTGGTGGCGCACACTTGTAATCCCAGCTACTTAGGAGGCTGAGGCAGGAGAATTGCTTGAACCTGGGAGATGGAGGTTGCAGTGAGCTGAGATCGCGCCACTGCACTCCAGCCTGGGCTGTTATGCCCAGACCGTTTATTCCCCGAAGAAGACCACCAGAGTCCAGAGTCAAAGCTAAGCAGCAAGGATCTTTATTACAGGTTCGAACCTGGAACTCTCCCTCGCTCGTGAAACGAGACGGGCAGGAGAGCTCCCCCACTGAGCTCCGAGCAGTGTTATATAGTCTAAGAAAAGTGGGCATAGAGTTATTATACAAATCAGATATATGATTGGCTAGTGTTTGAACAAGGCGATTTGGCTAACTATGATTGGTTCCCGCCATTTCTGATATTTTGGTTCAAACTTTGAGGCGGGAGAGCAGGTTTATGGCAGCAAGAGTTTATCTTACTTAAACACGTCTTGTGACCTTGCCTCAGAACTTACAAAATCTCTGGTATGTGCAAAACAAAATCTCTGGTACGTGCAGAAAACCAGGTACTCACAGAACTTATGAAATCTCTGGTATGTGCAAAGATTAGAGAGCAGAACAAGGGTGTAGTGGGTGGGGGGCGGGTACACATCTATCTTTGTGTCCTTTCACACTTCAGCCTGGGTAACAGACTAAGACTCCGTCTCAAAAAAAAAAAATTGTGACAGAAGCTGGTGTGACCAAGGAACTGGATGCTTGAGATGCCTGAAGGGATGAGTTTTGCTTAGGTCCCGTGAGATAAAGTAGCAACTGTAAAAGACGTATTTGCTCATTTTTGCTTGCCAGTATAATTTCACAAGCCCCTGACTCTGTGTAGACACCCAGCTCTCCAGAAAAATGCTTTGAAGACAAAACAGGGTACAGCATACAGTCCTGTGTCATGGCTGAGTCATTGCATTCCTTAATAGGTAAATAAGCCTAATTAATGCCTTTTCCTATAGGTAACATAATGTCTGATGGGGTTAGGGATGATGCCTCTGTAACCTATACCAGATGTACTCTTATACATAAACCTTGATGTGATTTGGCTTTAATGTAACTTCTGCAAGTCTGATGTGACTTTGCATGTAGTGAACCCCCAAGGCCTGTGTAGAAGCTGTGGGCTGAGCTACCTTGCCGGAGCAGTCTCACAGAACCCCTCTGAAGGGCTGTTCCCAGAATGTAGACCTTGGTCTATAGCCCTCAGTAAGATTCCTGAGTAAACTAGTTTTAACTTTCTAAAAGCTTGATTTTTTTTTTTCTTTAGTGGACGGTCCGAATTGAGTTTGAAAAGCTTGTGGGACATTCAGATAGAAATGTGGTCCAGCAGGCTGTTGGATAGATGGTTCTGGAGCTTAGCAGAGAGATCTGGACTAAGAAATATAATCTTGGGAGAGATTGAAATTTTGAGTAGCTGAGACCTCAGGGGGAACAACATTTAAGAGCTGGAGAGGGGAAAAGAGAAAGAGGCTGGGCATGAAAAAAAGAGGAGGAGTCTGGGTGCGCTGACTCACATCTATAATCCCAGCATTTTGGGAGGCTGGGGTGGGAGGATTGCTTGAGGCCAGAAGTTTGGGAGCAGTGTGGGCAACATAGCAAGACCCCATTTCTACAAAGAAAAAAATAAAATAAATAAAATAAAACCTTAAAATCCTCAACTGACCGAACAGACCCTCTTGGCCCAGGGGACCCCAGAGAAACCTGAACAACTGAATTCCAGGTCTTGATGGGAAGGGAGGTCACACAGGCCTCAATGTACCCTGTTTCCTTTTGGAGTTTAGTCACAACTGACCAGCATTAACATTAAAATAGAGATCGTAAGAGTAAAAAAACAGACTCTTTGTGACAATAAGATACCAAATTCCAACCTCACTCTGGTAGCATCACATGACAGATAGCAGACCATGAAGGAAATCAAAATGTTTTACCCCAAAATAGACTTCTCTGACATATTTGAAATGGTCCTGTAAAACCGTCTTTTATGAGGGAAATTTTGCATCTATAGAGAATCTCCATTAATGCAGCTAGGCCTTTCCTAGATCTAGGAGAAATCAACTAACAATATGACACTTTTTAAGGTCCAAAAAGAAACATTTATCATTTGTTCTCTCTGAAGGCTGCTACCTGGAGGTTTCATCTACATAACAAGAAACTTGGCTTCCACAACCCCCTTTATCTTAACTCAAGAATTTCTTTCTGCTGACTTCAAGTCTTTAGACAATGCTTAACTCTTTCAACAAATTGCCAATCAGAAAAATTTTTTTTTTTTTTTTTTTAGACAGAGTCTCCCTTTGTCACCCACCCTGGAGGGCACTGGCACCATCTCGGCTCACTGCAAGCTCCGCCTCCCAGGTTCAAGTGATTTTCCTGCCTCAGCCTCCCGAGTAGCTGGGATTACAGGCATGCACCACTACACCTGGCTAATTTTTTTTTTTGCTTTTTTAGTAGAGAGAGGGTTTCACCATGTTGGCCAAGCTGGTCTTGAACTCCTTACCTCAGGTGATCCACCCACCTCGGCCTCCCAAAGTATTGGGATTACAGGCATGAGTCACTGCACCTGACCCGAAAATCTTTAAATCCATTTATGGTCTGTAAGCCCCACACCCCTGCCTTTTTGAGCCAAACCAATGTACACCTTACATATACTGATTTATGACTTCACCTGTAACTTAATGTATAAAACCAAATTTTAACCAGGTGCAGTGGCTCATGCCCATAATCTCAGCACTTTGGGAGGCCAAGGCAGGAGGATCACTTGAGCCCAGGAGTTTGAGACCAGCCTGGGCAGCATAGTGAGACCTCATCTCTAAAAAAAACTAAAAAAATAAAAAATTAACCAGGAATGGTGGTGTGCACCTGCGGTCTCAGCTATTCAGGAAACTGAGGTGGGAAGATTGCTTGAGTCTGGGAGTTTGAGGCTGCAGTGAGCCATTATTGCACTACTGTACTCCAGTCTGGGTGACAGCGTGAGACCCTATAAATAAATAATGAACTAAATTGTAATCTGCCACCTTGGGCATACTTTCTCAGGACCTCTTGAGACAGTTCCCTGGGCCATGGTCACTCATATTGGCTCAAAATAAACCTCTTTAAGTATTTCACAGAGGCAATGTAAGGTGGCTAAAGCCTGTAATCCCAGCACTTTGGGAGGCCAAGGCAGGAGGATCACTTGAGGCCAGGAGTTTGACACCAGCCTGGGAAACATAGGGAGACCCCATATCTACAAAAATAAAAAAATTAGTCAGGCATGATAACACATGCCTGTTGTCCCAGCTACTCAGGAGGCTGAAGCAGGAGGATCGCTTGAGCCCAGGAGGTTGAGGTGCAGTGAGCCATGATTGGGCCACTGCATTCCAGCATGGGTAACGGAGCAAGACTCTGTCTTAAAAACAATAAATAAAAAAAAGGCTGGGTGCGGTGGCTCACACCTGTAATCCCAGCGTTTTGGGAGGCCAAGGCAGGTGGATTACTTGAGCTCAGGAGTTCAAGACCAGCTTGGGCAACATGGCAAAACCCCATCTCTACTACAAATACAAAAATAAAAATTAGCCAGGCATGGTGGTGTGAACCTGTAGTCCCAGCTACTTGGGAGGCTGAAGTGGAAGAATCATCTGAGCCCAGGAGGTCGAGACTGCAGTGAGCTGTGATGGCACCACTGCACTCCAGCCTGGGCAACCGGAGTCAGGCCTTGCCTCAAAAATAATAAATAAATAAATAAACAAATAAAATAAATATTGTATAGAGTTTGTTTATTCCATTCTGAGTAGGTGCTATGGTTATCCTCATTTAGACTGATGGGGAAACTGCAGCATAGATGCTAACTGACCAGCACAGGATCACACAACTAGTGGCAGAGGTGAGAGGTAAGGCCAGGCAGTTCATGCTTTTAGCCACCATGATACTGCCTCCCACGCAGGAAAAATTAACAAAGGGTAATTACCAGGGTAGGGGATGGTGAGAGAGAATTTTACTATTTCATACTCCTAAGTATTCAAAATACTGGTTATATTACTTTGACAATAAAAACTAACAACTTTTTTTTTTTTTTTTTTTTTTTTTGAGACTGAGTCTCAGTCTGTCACCCAGGATGGAGTGCAGGGGCGTGATCTTGGCTCATTGCAACCTCCACCTCCTGGGTTCAAGCGATTCTCCTGCCTCAGCCTCCCGAGTAGCTGGGACTACAGGCATGCACCACCACATCCAGTTAATTTTTGTACTTTTAGTAGAGACAGGGTTTCACCATTTTGGTCAGGGTGGTCTCCAATTCCTGACCTCAAGTGATCCGCCTGCCTCGGCCTCCCAAAGTGCTGGGATTACAGGATTGAGCCACTGTGCCCAGCCTAAAATATGTTTGAAAATTGTGTGTTAGGTGTACAGTGAACACCTCCTAGGGACCTTGCAGGGAGGGTGCAGTGGAATTCCCAGGCAGTAAGGCCAGGAGCAGATGGGATGGTTGAAGTTACATACCGACTGCTTTGTTGAAGGGAAATGATAAGGAGATCCTGGCTTGCTTTCCGTGTAATTAAGTTTCAGTCCTGAGAGAACAGGCAGCATTTAAAATCACAGTTGCCAATATCTGGCTTTGGTTTTTACATGGACTCTTTCTTTATTAAGTTTCTCTCACTTGGAAATCCGTTGTGGATTCCTGCATGCACACCTGCTCTGAGGTTTATTTCAATTTTTTTATTAGGTCATACATTCCTATAACTGAAAAAGTTAAAACCAGTTAAAAAGTGTACACTGGGAAGTCTTACCTTCAACCACTCTGTTCTACCCTTTCCTCCCTTACCCCTGACAGCTCCCAACATAGTATTACATTATTTCTTTTTTACACAGTTGGGAGCACTGCTCTGTACCTTTCTAAATCAGTGCATGGAGCACTTCTTTTTTTTTTTCAACTGTCCTTTGGGTTAGTTTAATCTACTATGAGTTTACTCCCTTGTCCTTGTTATTGGCTTTGCTGAGGCATCTCCAGATTGGAACTAGTGTTTCTTCTCTGCTCCTCTATTTTTAGAGTTCTTCCCCATCATCAACCTCCTAGCAACTAATTGCATTTCTATCCACACTCTCCTAATGAAAGATAACGGAAAGCTTCCTCTTGCCTTCTCATCTAATGCACCCAATGAGCACCAGCCTTCTTCAATGACCCGTGGGGCAGCAGCTCACACCTGTTCATTCTGACGATTAAGTACAGAGCAGAGGCACCTCCCTTTGAATCTCTTGTCACTGGCAATTTTCATCTTCCTGGAAACAGATGTGCTAGGGAGAACTCCCCCCTTTCAGGTATAAATGCTTATAGTTTAATGGTAAACAACCATTGACAGAGCTGTGTATCTGTTGAACAGGTATGAAGTTAGGTATTTTCCTTCTTATTTTTATTTATTTTTAAATTCTGTATTTTAGTACGACTCTGTACCTGTTATCTGGCTGTCTTATGAATATGCTGGAGCTGCTACCTCCTGGGGGTGTAGGGGTTAGAGAGGAGAAACAACTCACCTGCAAAGTGCTTATTTGCAGCTTGCCCCAGCATGGGTGGAACACTCTTTAATGAAAGACTATTATGTTTTTAACAACCATCACTTGTGTGGTGGGCTGCCTCAGAGGATTGTAATATTCTGTTTTAATGAAAGTGTTGGTGTTTCCTCATTTGTTTATTTGGAACAAGTGTCTTCTCCCTGGGTTTGGTGGCCTGCTTCTGGAGTGGTCAGTTCTGCTGCTGACATGCCCACCCAGCTCGAGATGGCCATGGACACCATGATTAGAACCTTCCACCGCTATTCTTGCAAGGAAGGGAACTGATTCAAGTCAGCAAGGGGGAACTGAAACTGCTCCTGCAGCGGGAGCTCACGGAATTCCTCTCGGTGAGTCAGGCCTTTGCTGTTGCATTCAGTTGAGGGTAGATGAGGTGCAGATTCCAGGACAGACTTTGGGTTCATACTCTCCTATGATTCTGTCACAAATGCAGTCATATTTGTACAGAGACTCAAAATACAGGGGAAGCAAACACTGGAGATGTTTGTTTTCTGTGTACATAGGCACGTGCCCTTTTTCATGTTACCTGGGGTTAGGGTTTCCAAGTGTTAAAAATCATATTTTTGGGCCGGGTGCGGTGGCTCATGCCTGTAATCCCAGCACTTTGGGAGGCCGAGGTGGGCGGATCACGAGGTCAGGAGATCGAGACCATCCTGGCTAACACGGTGAAACCTTGTCTCTACTAAAAATACAAAAAAAATTAGCCGGGCATGGTGGCAGGTGCCTGTAATCCCGGCTACTCGGGAGGCTGAGGCAGGAGAATGGTGTGAACCCAGGAGGCGGAGCTTGCAGTGAGCCGAGATGGCGCCACTGCAGTCCAGCCTGGGCGACAGAGCAAGACGCCGTCTCAAAACAACAACAAAAATTGTATTTTTGACTTTCACCAATTAACATTCTGGTGCAGCAATCAAAGATGTAGCTAGTTGTAACCAGAGTTATAGTTATAACTAGTTATAGCTAGTTATACCTGCAGCTTGATCCAGCTGTCTGTAAATTATGTATTGGGCCAGAGGTGAAGGGGCACTTCACCTTCAGAGGTGGGGTACTTCATGCTATGGTGGCAAATTTTCTAGTGAATGACAAATACTAAGAGAGCTTGAAAGGAATGAGGCACATCCCCCATATATCTCCCAACTTCCTGAGCCCAGCACAAACACATTCCTCCATATTTCTTCTTCTTATTATTTTTTTTGAGACGGAGCCTTGCTCTGTCGCCCAGACTGGAGTGCAGTGGCGCGATCTCCACTCACTGCAAGCTCCGCCTTCCCGGGTTCCCGCCATTCTCCTGCCTCAGCCTCCCGAGTAGCTGGGACTACAGGCGCCCGCCACTGCGCCTGGCTAATTTTTGTATTTTTAGTAGAGACGGGGTTTTACCGTGTTAGTCAGGATGGTCTCGATCTCCTGACCTCGTGATCCGCCCGTCTCGGCCTCCCAAAGTGCTGGGATTACAGGCGTGAGCCACCGCGCCCGGCCAACATTCCTCCATATTTCTTTCAAACTTCAGAAAAACATCACCTGGGAGATCTCCAATAAGGAATGCTAAATGTATAATGTTAACCAATTGTAATGCTGTAACCGAGAGAATTACCTTGTTCCCTGTAACTTTACATATCCTGTTTACATCGGCCTATAAAAAGCAAGCACTCGCATTGTTCGAGGCCCTCTTGTATGCTGTGGAATGGAGGGACCAAGTTCGAACTTGCAGTAAAGATCCTTGCCACTTGGCTTTGACTCTGGACTCTGGTGGTCTTCTTTGGGGAACAAACGGTCTGGGCATAACAAGCTTTGTCAGCCGAGCACAATCTGATTGGGATTGATAGAAGGATGTGTTTGGCCAGTGACCAGTGGGGTAGCAAACAGATTCATTTCTCAAAATAGCCAGGAGTTCGAGAGATCAATATATGAAGCTGTACATTGCAGTGTTTGGGGCTTCCTCCAAGGAAAACACTTCACTGTGGTGTTTATAGAGTTGACTTAAATTGATTTTTAGCACAACATACTACCTTTGTGTGATGTTAATCTCTCCAAACCCTGTGTTAAGACTACAGAGACTGTAATTACAACACACGTTTCTCCCCACCCTCTATTTGGGAAAAGCTCTATAGAGTAAAATTTCTTTTAACATAGTCTTCATGACATTTTTATAGTGATCTTAGAATTACCCACAAACTTTTCTTTTCCTCTCAGTTTGGCTACTGTATTTTTTTTTTTTTTCGGAGATGGAGTCTTGCTATGTCAGCTAGGCTGGAGTGCAGTGACACAATCTTGGCTCACTGCAACCTCCACCTCCCAGGTTCAAGTGATTCTTGTGTTTCAGCCTCCCAAGTAGCTGGGATTACAGGCATGCACCACGACACCCAGCTAAGTTTTTTTGTATTTTTTGTAGAGACCGTGTCATTCTGGCCAGGCTGGTCTCGAACTCCTGACCTCAAGTGATCCGCCTGCCTCAGCCTCCCAAAGCGCTGGGATTACAGGCGTGAGCCAGTGTGTGGGGCCAACTTTGGCTACTGTATTGTTTAACATTTAGCATAAAATCTCAGTAGGTCAAACTTGGTACATTGATTTAATCAAGTACAATTTATAATTGTTTTAATCCAGTCGGTTTTGATCAATTAAGTTTTTCTCTGACCATTTAATGGTTAGCAGAAAATGAGGGGAGCATGGGGAATTCCTAGAGGAAATGAACTGCTTTTGGAAACACTCCTCATCATTTCCTAGCCTCTCTAACAGCTGGTGTGGGGCTTGTAACTGTTCTGGACAACGTGAGACAAGTAGAAGGTTACTAGGAATTTCTGGGAATGTTTTGCTATTGTAGAGAAGAACCCATGTAGCTCTTTGTCTTCTACCTTGTTGATTCTTTCCTTGTCTTTTTTTGTTGTTGTCGGGATGTGGATGTGAGACTGGAGGTGGAACTGCCATCTTGCAGCCATGAGGACAGTGGAGAAAAAAGATAGAAGGAGCCTGGGCATTGTTGTCATTGAGGAGCCTCTGCACAGCCTTGCTTGCCCACTTATAGTCCTCTCATTATGGAGGTGGGGGGCGGGAAATGACAGCTCTGTGGTTATATGGGTTCTATTACAGGCAACCAAACACAACCTGTAGAGTTTTGCTCAAGCAAATGATGCATTTTACTAAATGGGAAAGACTGAGGGAAGAATCACTTTGGTGTGAAAGCATGTGGGCAGATCAATAGCTCTGTTTAACGTGGTGTTGGACATCCAGGTGGAGATATCAAATGGGAAGTTGGATATATGATCTGGTCTGGATCTCAAGGTAAATGGGGGACTGGAGATAGAGTTGGGAGTCATTCGTGGTCTTAAACCACAGGATTAGAGGACGTCACTCTGGATGAGAATGTGGATAGAGAAGATGAAACATCTGACAGTTTGCTATAAGGAAAAGGAGGAGCCCATAAATGATACAAAAGAGGCATGGCCAGGGAGAACGAAGGAAAACCAGGAGAGTGTGGTGTTTCAGAAGTCCAGAGAAGACAGCACATGGAGAAGAAAAGAGAAATCCATTGAGAGGTGAAGTAGGATGAGAACGAAGACTTGACCACTAGATTTGGGAAAGTGGAGATTGTCTCATGCGTCTGTGTGAAGAGACCCCCAAACAGGCTTTGTGTGAGCAACATGGCTGTTTATTTCACCTGGGTGTAGACGGGCTGAGTCCGAAAAGAGAGTCAGCAAAGGGTGGTGGATTATCATTAGTTCTTACAGTTTTGGGGACAGGCGGTGGAGTTAGGAGCAATGTTTTTCGGGAAGGGGGTGGATCTCACAAAGTACATTCTCAGGGGTGGGAAGAATTACAAAGAACCTTCTTAAGGGTGGGGGAGATTGCAAAGTACATTGATCAGTTAGGGTGGAGCAGAAACAAATTACAATGGTGGAATGTCATCAGTTAAGGCTATTGTCACTTCTTTTGTGGATCTTCAGTTGCTTCAGGCCATCTGGATGTATATGTGCAGGTCACAGGGGATATCAGGCTTAGTTTGGGCTCAGAGGCCTGACAGAGATCATCTGCAACATCGGTAACACTGACAGCAGTCAGGTTTTGCTTCCAAAAGAGCATATATTTCTTTCTTTTGTTTTTTTATTTTTTTTGAGATGAAGTCTCGCTCTGTCGCCAGGCTGGAGTGCAGTGGTGCAATCTCAGCTCACTGCAACCTCCGCCTCCAGGGTTCAAGCGATTTTTGTGCCTCAGCCTCCTGAGTAGCTGGGATTACAGGCACCCGCCACCACGCCCAGCTAATATTTGTATTTTTAGTACAGACAGGGCTTCACCATGTTGGCCAGGAAGGTCTCGATCTCCTGACCTCGTAATCCGCCCACCTCAACTTCCCAAAGTGCTGGGATTATAGGCGTGAGCTACTGTGCCAGGCTCTTTTTTTTTTTTGGATGAGGTCTCACTCTGTGCCCAGGGTGGAGGGCAGTGACACTATCTTGGCTCACTGCAACCTCCACCTCCTGGGTTCAAGTGATTCTCATGCCTCAGCCTCCCAAGTAGCTGGGCTCACAGGCACACCACCACGCCTGGCTAACTTTTGTCTTTTTAGTAGAGACGGGGTTTCACCATGTTGGCCAGGCCAGTCTCAAACTCCTGAGCACAAATGATCCACCTGCCTCAGCCTCCCAGAGTGATGGGATTACAGACACGAGCCACCGCACCCAGCCCAGAAGAGCCTTTCAATCTGGCAGGTAGTAGTTGCTCAATAAATCTATGCTTAGGGAACAAATGAAAGAATATGCCAATTGCTGACTTTCTAGTGCTAAGATCTGCCATTTCCCCCCCCCGCTTAAATAGAATATTTTTGTTTCCCTTAAACCAGTTCTGAACAGATAGGACAGGGAGAATTTAGAGGGCAGAACATTTAAGAGAAGAAATGTAGACCATTGGTGTTTACTCACTTCTGTCTTTCAAAAGGTTATGTTGTAGGAGTTATTAAGAAATTATTGGCCAGGCACAGTGGCTCACATCTGTAATCCCAGCACTTTGGGAGTCTGAGGCGGGCAGATCACGAAGTCAGGAGTTGGAGACCAGCCTGGTTAATATGGTGAAACCTCATCTCTACTAAAAAATGCTAAAATTATGTAGGCATGGTGGCGTGTGCCTGTAGTCCCAGCTACTCAGGAGGCTGAAGCAGGAGAATCACTGGACCCCAGGAGGCAGAGGTTGCAGTGAGCCGAGACTGCGCCACTGCACTCCAGCCTGGGTGACAGAGCAAGACTTCATCTCAAAAAAAAAAAAAAAAATATTTTAGGCAGATAGAGAGGAAAAGGGGTCCTTGGGAAGTTTTCTTTTTTCTTTTTTTTTTTTTTTGAGACAGAGTCCTGCTTTGTCGCCAGGCTGGAGTGCAGTGGCCTTAAGGGAGGAGACCACCCCTCATATTGTCTTGTGCCCAATTTCTGCCTCCAAAGAAAGAAGTAAAAACTAAAAGGCCTCCACAGGCAGACAGCCCGGCGCCGCACCCTGGGCCTGGTAGTTAAAGATGGACCCCTGACCTAACTGGGTCTGTTATCTATAGATTACAGACATTGTATAGAAATGCACTGTGAAAATCCCTAACTTGTTTTGTTCGGATCTAATTACCGGTGCACGCAGCCCCCAGTCACGTACCCCCTGCTTGCTCAATCAGTCACGACCCTCTCACATGCACCCCCTTAGAGTTGTGAGCCCTTAAAAGGGACAGGAATTGCTCACCCGGGGAACTTGGCTCTTGAGACAGGTGTCTTGCCGATGCCCCCGCCCGAATAAACCCCTTCCTTCTGTAACGCGGTGTCTGAGGAGTTCTGTCTGCCGCTCCTCCTGCTACAGCCTGATCTTGGCTCACTGCAACCTCCGCCTCCTGGGTTCAAGTGATTCTCCTGCCTCAGCCTCCTGAGTAGCAGGAATTACAGGTGTGTGCTACCACGCCCAGCTAGTTTTTGAATTTTTAGTAGAGATGGGGCTTCACCATGTGGGTCAGGCTGGTCTGAAACTCCTGACTTCGTGGCCCGCCCTCCTCAGCCTCCCACAGTGCTGGGATTACAGGCGTGAGCCACCGTGCCTGGTGGAAGTTTTCATTTTTTAAAGCATCTCTGGAAAAGTTTCTTGTAAAGCCCGGGCTCTTAGAGCCAGGCTGGCAACATTTGATATGCAAATGAAGGCCATTAGAAACTGGGTTCACCCAACATGGCCAGGTTGGCAACCTTTAATATGCAAATGCAAGCTGTTAGAAAATGGGTCCACCCAACATGGTGATTCCCCCACCTTCATGGTGATTCCCCTGCCTTTTTGCCCTTGCCCCACATGTGCCTGGTAACATGGCCGCCCCCACGTGTCCCCATGTGTGTAGAACATTAAGGTGCCCTATATTTGCATATTAAGAGCCTAGGTTGGGAGGGCCAGCGTTTTTGGTGCTACCTGAGTGACATGTCACGTCAAACCAATCCCCTGAGCCCTGTGCAAATCAAGCACTGCCTCCTCTAGCCATCGCATATAACTGGCTGATATTACCCGAGCAGGACTTCCCTCTCTCAGCTTTGGAGCCTCCTTCTGTCTGTCTCTGTACAGGAGGGCTTCCTTCTCCCTTCCTTCTTGCCCCTTCTTGCCTATTAAACTCTCTGCTCCTTAAAACCACTTCATGTGCGTCTGTATTGTTTTATCTAGTTCAACGTGAGACAAGAGCCCTGGTGTTCCTCTGCTCATCAAAGCCGTATCATTTAGAAGAAAAAATTTTTTAAAAATTGAACACATATGTTGGATGTGTTTAAGTTCGTTTTTTACAAGTTGATATACTACTCATGCAAGAGAAGATCTGGACATTTTGCAGGGGCCTTTAAGGTTTTCATTTTAATTTACTACAAAGTTCACATACTCTAAAGTAAGTCACTAAAACATGAAACGTAAATCCAGAATTTTCTTCACCTTCTAGTCTAGGACAGACATTATTAACATAGAGAAATAACTGGAAAAAACAGTGTTAATTTCATGGCATTTCTAAAAATCAATTAAAAGTGGAGAAAAGCAACCTCTGTTTCAAACTAGATTTCGAATGAGTAAGAATTACATAATGTACCAAAAGCTCTTTTCCAGTAAAGGAGAGGCTTTCTTTTCCTCATATTAGGAACACACAGTCTTGTAGAGGGCAAAACTGATTGTTTCTTATGCCCAGGGGCACTGTCCTTTGCATTTTCTGGAGTTTAAATAAACTTGAAGTTTAAAATTCAAGGAGCATCTCTGAATGAGCATCTAACGTTTAACATTTTCTCATTGTGGTTATTAGATAGAGCAGCTTATGAAGACAAAAGCCCAGGCCTGCTTGAGACCCTGGTGTTGAGATGTGACTAACAATGCCAGTAGCGAGAAAGCTTAAACAAAACAAAACCTTAAAATTTAATTTTGTTTTGTTTTGTTTTTCTAGATGGAGTCTTGCTCTGTCACCCAGGCTGGAGTGCAGTGGCACAATCTCAGCTCACTGCAACCTCTGCCTCCCAGGTTCAGGCTATTCTTCTGCCTCAGCCTCCTGAGCAGCTGGGACTACAGGTGCGTACCACCATGCCCAGCTAATTTTTATATTTTTAGTAGAGATGGGATTTCACCATGTGGGCCAGGCTGGTCTTGAACTCCTGACCTCAGGTGATCCACCCACCTTGGCCTCCCAAAATGCTGGGATTACAGGTGTGAGCCACTGTGCTCGGCCTGCAATTTAATTTTGAAAACATATTTCTTTTTCCCCCCAAAGATAGGGGGAACAAGGAAGGCTTCCCAGAGACAGAGGCTTGAGTCAAGTCTTTGATAGGGCAATGAAATGCAGGATGATTATTTAAAAAGAGAGAGAATATGACCCAAATCACACAGGTATGAAACAACAGGATCTGCTGATGTGGTGGTGTGTACCTGAAGTTCCAGCTGCCTGGGATTCTGAGGCTGGAGGACTGCATGAGCCCAGGGATTTGAGGCTGCAGTAAGCTATGATTGTGCCACCACACTAGCCTGGGTGACAGAGTAAGAACCCCATCTCAAAAACAAACAAACAAACAAACAAACAAACAAACAAAAACAGGATTTGTTTGGGAGAATGGAAGTTCTGTTTGTGGCATCCCTATCATGTGGGGTGTCCGAGGGCAGGAGATGGGGCTAGAGAGGTGAACAGGATTCAGAATCAGAAAAGGCCTTGGGTGCTAATGTGAGAAATTTGAAATTTATCCTCCATATTATGGAAAGCCATTATTGGATTTTACAGTTTCTTCTTTTATTTATTTACTTTTTTGAGACAGAGTCTCGCTCTGTTGCCCAGGCTGGAGTGTAGTGGCACAGTCTTGGCTCACTGCAACTTTCGCCTCCGGGTTCAAGCAACTGTCCTGCCTCAGCCTCTCGAGTAGTTGGGATTACAGGCACGTGCCAGCAGGCCTGGCTAATTTTTGTATTTTTAGTAGAGATGGGGTTTCACCATGTTGGCCAGGCTGGTCTCAAACTCCTGACCTCAGGTGATCTGCCTGCCTCAGGTTCCCAAAGTGCTGGGATTACAGGTGTGAGCCACCAGGCCCAGCCCCCAATTTCTTTTTTAACTTAAAGCAGTTTTGTTTATATTTCTAAATATCCTCCTAAAAATTTTATATCTTCAAAACAGTGGGTTTGAACTCTTACTTTACATTACACTCATCTGTGGTATTTTTAAAAATATAGATGAATAAACCCCACCTCATTCAGATTCCGATTCAATTAGTCTGGGGATGGGGCCCAGGCATCAGCATTTTTAAAAGAGCATCAGGGAATTCTAAATTCAACCAGGGTTGAAAATTATTGCTTTTATGGTGAATTGCTTCAACCAAATAATCAGATCAACATCTGACTGAGAACTGTCTAGGACAGCAACTGCTTCAACTTTGATGTGCATGTGAATCACCTGGAAATGTGACTCAGCTTCAGTAAGTCGGGGTGGAGTCTGAGATTTCTGCATTCCTAACAAACTCCCAGGTGTTGCTGATGGTGCCAATAGAGATGGTCTAGACTCTAGGATGAAGAGGAATGGGTTTGAATGGAAGTATGGAGGAGTCGTTTGGAAACACTGGCACCTGTAGAGTAATTCTTGCTGGGGCATACTTTCTTTGGAAGAAATCAGACAACACAAGAACATTAGATAGACAGAGGGTGCAGGGGAAGAGGAGAGAGGCAGGAGACACCAAGGAAGAACATGCCTTAGGGGCCTGGGAGAGGAGGAGGGGGAGGGAAAGGATGTCACCAGACCATCTCAGAGTAAAAGTCTTGGGCGAGTTATTTAATTTCTTTAAGCCTCATTTTCCAGCATGTCTCAAATACAGTGGCTCACCTGCATCAGAACCAACTAAGGGTACTTATCAAACATTAGGATTCACAGGTTTTCCAACCTAGTCCAAATGATTCAAAACGAAGGAGGAGGAAGGGTAAGAATCTGCACCTACAGCAAGCACACCAGGTGATTGTTATGCACTTTCAAGGTGGAGAACTGGAACTTTGATGGTTAAAATAAGATAGCAAGCACCCAGAACACATGAAGTGCTCAATAAGTAGTAACCATGGTGATGATGATGGTAATGGTGATAGGGTAATCATCTCTGGTCCAGCCCAGACTTGGAAGAACATGGGTTTTATGCATCCTACTCTTTCAGACAAGATCGGTAGGATGGTATGGCCGTAGACCATCCTACTCTTTCACATCGGTCCCTACCAAAGATGTCTGCCAGCTGCTTGCTACAGGAAAAGTGGGGGCACTTCCACTTGACTATATTTCTCTTGACTTCTCCAGCTTTCTCAAAAGGTTCCTTTACAAGAGGAACTCATTAAACAATGTGTTTTCAAAGAACATTTATTATGATTGAGAGAAGAGACACAGACCTTCTCATATTGTTTTATATTGCTTTATACTCAGAAAAAGAAAGAGAAGTGGAACTAAAGGCAGGTAGCCCGGCATCTAGGAACCAGAGCCGAAACCAGGCCTGGGCCTGCCTGACCTAAGCCTGGTAGTTAAAGATCAACCCCTGATCTACCCCGTTGTGTTATCTACAGATTCCAGACATTGTATGGAAAGGCATTGTAAAAATCCCTGTCCTGTTCTGTTTCATTCTGATTACCGGTGCATGCAGCCCCCAGTCACATACCCCCTGCTTGCTCAATCAATCACGACCCTCTCATGTGGACCCCCTTAGAGTTGTGAGCCCTTAAAAGGGACAGGAATTGCTCACTCAGGGAGCTCGGCTCTTGAGATGGAGTCTTGCTGATGCTCCCGACCGAATAAACCTCTTCCTTCTTTAACTTGGTTTCTGAGGAGTTTTGTCTGCGGCTCGTCCTGCTACATTTCTTGGTTCCCTGACCAGGAAGCAAGGTGACTGATGTATAGCCGAGGCAGCCCCTTAGGCAGCTTAGGGCTGCTCTGGGGAGCATCCCTGCAGGGGACTCCAGCCAGCCTGAGCGACGCAGTCCAAAGAGTGCCCCTGGGTAGGCAATTGCCCTGGTGGGACGCCTCACCAGAGCAGTGTGTGGCAGGCCCCCAGGGAGAATCAATGCAGTGGCTGAACACTGGGAAGGAACTGTACTTGGAGTCTGGACTTCTGAAACTTGGTAAGACAAGTCTTTGGAACTTGCCCACTCCATTTGAGTGGAAGCGTGTCCTGATCACCCACGGCATGCCTTTATTGGCATTTTAGTTTTGGTTTTGTTTTTGACTTGGTTTGAATTGCTTGACAAAACCGGTATTGGGAACTTGCCCACTCCGTTTGAGTGGAAGCATGGCCTGATGACCCATGGCGTGCCTTTATTAGCACTTTGGTTTTGGTTTTTGACTTGACTTGGATTGTTTGATACTTTGGTTTTGGTTTTGACCTGGCTTGGATTTCTGGAGACTCTGATTTTGGTTTTGATTTTGGTTTGGTGTAAACTGCAAAAGTGTGTGTGTGCCCTTTTTACCCATTCTTTGTTTTGTGGTATGTTTGTGGTGTGAGCATGGTGTTTTGTCTCGAAGAAGCATGGGTCAGGCACAAATAAGCCCACATTACTAGGAACTATGTTGAAAAACAAACAAACAAACAAAAAGATTTAAGGGAGATTATGGGGTACTATGACACCAGGAAAACTTAAAACTTTGTGTAAAATAGACTGGCCAGCATTAGAGGTGGGTTGGCCAACAGAAAGAAGCCTGGACAGGTCCCTTGTTTCAAAGGTATGGCACAAGGTAACCTGTAAAGCCAGGGCATCCAGACCAGTTCCCATACATAGACGCTTGGTTACAGCTGGTTTTAGATTTCTCCACAGTGGTTGAGAGAACTGCAGCATAAGTGAGGCGGAGAGAGAGGCAGAGAGGAAAGAGAGAGAGACAGAGAGGAGAGAGAGAGAAGCAGAGAGGAGAAAGAGAGAGGCAGAGAAAGAGAGGAAGAGACAGAGGCAAAAGGAAAGTCAAAGAGAGACAAAATCAAAGAAAGATATATACAAGTAATTAAGAAAACAAAACAAAACAAAACAGTGTACCCTATTCCTTTAAAAGCCAAGGTAAATTTAAAACCTATAATTGATAATTGAAGGTATTCTCCATAACCCTATAACACTCCAATACCTTCTCTGTTGTCAGTGTAAACAAGGGCATATCCTGAAAGCACTGAGGCCTTCCTATCAAAAATCCTTAACCCGGTAACCCATGGATGGCCCAAATGCATTCAATCTGTAGCAGCAACTGCTTTGCTAACAGAAAAATGTATAAAAAATAACTTTTAGAGGAAACTTCATTGTGAGCACACCTCACCAGTTCAGAAGTATCCTAAGGAAAAAAGGGGAGGCGGAATTTATGTAAAAAGAATATTATGTGGTAAATTCTTGTACTGAAATAAATTAACTGGTTGTTTAAAGAAAGAAATATTTGTAATAAGTCAGAAAATTGAAGCATGTTGAAGAATTGTGAAAGTCATGAAAGAGAAAAATGTTAAAAAAATTTATGCCAAAAATGTTGTATAATTTAAAAGTAACTAGGATTCATGAATGTAAAACTATTGAAAAAAACAGTTTATGTGCAAGGTGTATAAAAAAAGTAAAATATACCTTTGGTAAAAGGATTATCAGGAGGCATAAGAATGTAAATTTTTATCTACGTTAAAAGGTTTAACATATGTATATTTTGTTTTAAAGGTTTAATCAAGTTTTAAAATGTTAATGGGAGACAAAATTCTGTGTGTAAACATTGGCTAAAGTTAAAGAGGTATCATACAGTTTTTCTGTAAACTGGATGTCAAAATAAAAGCCTGGCAGGTTTTTCTTAAAGCACCAACCTGCTCTTTAGCAAAAATTATAAAAGGTTAAAAAGAGTCTATAAAATCTTACCTTCTAGTCAAATATTAAAAATTGGATAAATATATCTACAAAGTTTTATTAAAATTAAGTTTAACATTAATAACACACTAATATAAAGGTAAAATTTAACTTGTATAAAAATCATACAAGAAGCATTGTTAAATGTAAAATGGTATTTGGCTTTCTTTGGTTTAAAAACTAATAAAAATAGGTGCTAAAGGAAATTTCTCAGTAAAAAGGCACTAAGGACTATAAAGTCCACTGCCAAGGTCCTCACATTTAAACAAAAGGTCAATTTCTTAAAAATTATATACTTGGTTTATCTTCCACTTTCCTTTCCCTCAAAAACTAAAAGTCTTTTAGTACATGTACCACCCCTAGAATTTCTGGTAAACCAGCACCAGCCTGAAGATCAGTTCTCATCAAAGGGTGAAAAGAGGAAAAACTCGAGGCAGCCTGGGAAGGACCCTACCTTGTGTTGCTAACCACCAAGACTGCTGTTTGTATAGCAAAAAAAAGGATGGACTCATCACACCCGAGTCAAGAAAGCACCACCCCTTCCAGAGTTGTGGGCCATAGTCCCAGGGAAAACCCTACCAAAGTAAAGCTAAAAAAATATTAACTCTTTTTTTTTTTTGAGATGGAGTCTTGCTCTGTCATCCAGGCTGGAGTGCAGTGGCATGATCATGGTTCACTGCAATCTCCACCTTCCAGGTTCACGCCATTCTCCTGCCTCAGCCTCCTGAGTAACTGGGACTACAGGTGCCTGCCACCATGCCCAGCTAATTTTTTTGTATTTTTAGTAGAGACAGGGTTTCACCATGTTAGCCAGGGTGATTTCAATCTCCTGACCTCGTGATCCTCCCACCTCGGTCTCCCAAAGTGCTGGGATTACAGGCTTGAGCCACCACTCCCAGCCCATTAACTCTTTTCATCTATTCTGTTCCTCTTTCTTCTTTCCTCCTTCTATTGCTGACCATCTAGTTATTAACATAACAAAGTTAATTTTGCCTCAAACTATTGCATTTAATGCTTGCCTTGTTATACCCTGTGGAGACTTGCCAAGCCAAAGACAGCTTTCTACTTCAGAAAAGTACTTCTGTCCCTCCTGACTCTCCTCAGACTGGGCATTAGTAAACTAGGACCGTTTAATCTGGGGTGATTTCGATAAAGACCCCAGGGCCAACCAGGAGTCTTGCCCCACAATGTAGAGCTTTTATGCCGTAGTTGGTCCAACATTCTGTGGACCACTAAAGAGCAAGGATGGACTGCCTCAACTGGTTTTTGTAATTTCCTAAAATCATACATTCATTTTACTAGAGGATCATAGAAGTTAAAGACTTAAAACAAACTTTAGCAATTAAGACAGGATACCAAGATGCAAATGCCTGGTTAAAACGGATCAAATATTCCATCTGCATGTTAAACAAAGCAATTGTTATGCTTGTGCACATGGCAGGCCAGAGGCCCAGATTGTCCCCCTTCCGCTAAGGTGGTCCTCCAGTCGACCAGGTGTAGGCTGCACGGTAGCTCTTTTACAGGATTCTACAACCTGGAGTAGTAAGTCATGCAAAGCTCTCTCTGCTATATCCTTAAGTCCGGTACCCTGCGGGTCAGCCCCCATGGGCCAGCCCCCATGGGCCATCCAGCTTCCGTCTCCCAACACTTAAGTTCACTTTATGTCTCTCACGATAGGGAGGAAACTTAGCATTCCTTGGAGACCTGAAGGCATGCAATAAGCTTAAGTATTTTCAAGAGCTTATCAATCAGTCAGCCCTTGTTCATCCCTGAGCGGATGTGTGATGGTATTGTGGTAGACCTTTACTGAGCACTCTGCTGAATAACTAGAGTGGCACTTGTGCTTTAGTCCAATTGGGTATCCCTTTCACCCTGGCATTTCATCAACCAGAGGGAGAAAAAATAAGACATCGTAAAGTGAGAGAAGCCCTTTATGGGTCTTTCAACTCTCACATCTATTTAGATGCAATTGGAGGCCCGCAAGGAATACCAGATCAATTTAAAGCTTGAAATCAAATAGCTACAGGATTTAAGTCAATATTTTAGTGGGTGACAGTTAATAAAAATGTAGATTAGATAAACTACATCTGTTACAACCAACAGCAACAAGCTTTTCATTAGTTAAAAGAAAAACTCATGTCGGCCCCAGCCCTGGGGCTACCTAACCTCACAAAACCCTTTACACTCTATGTGTCAAAAAATAAATAAAAAAATAAAGACAACAAGCCTGCTCCAGTCACACCCAGTCTACGCATAGCCGAAGTGAAAGGACACAAAGATACAAAAATGCGTACCCTCCCTTCCCCCCCCAATGTTGCTAAACTCTTTGTTCTGCTTTCTAATCTCTGCACGTACCAGAGGTTTCATAAGTTCTGTAAGTACATGTTTTTCTTTCTGAGGCCAGGTCACAAGGAATGTTTAAGTAAGATAGCCAGGTCACAAGGTGTGTTTAAGCAAGATAGCCATAAACTGGTTGTGCAACCTGACGCAATATAATTAACTGCCTTTGTGTAAAACTGCTCTTCCGCCTCAAGGGTTGTACTGAAATATCAGAAATGGCGGGAACCAATCATAGTTTGCCAAACCGCTTTGTTCAAACTCCAGCCAATCATACCTCTAATTTGTATAATGATTCTATGCCTACTTTCCTTAGACTATATAACATTGTTCGGAGCTCAGTGGGGGAGCTCTCCTGCCCGTCTCGTTTCACGAGTGAGGGAGAGTTCCAGGTTCGAACCTGTAATAAAGATCCTTGCTGCTTAGCTTTGACTCTGGACTCTGGTGGTCTTCTTCGGGGAATAAACGGTCTGGGCATAACAGAAGCATGAGGAAACTCATCACGGGACTCATTTTCCTTAAAATTTGGACTTATACAGTAAGGACTTCAACTGACCTTCCTCAGACTGAGGGCTGTTCCCAGTGTATACATCAAGTCACTGAGATAGGACAAAAAGTCGCTACGGTCCTATTATTTTACAGTTATTATAAGTGTACTGGAACTCTAAAAAGAACTTGTTTGTATAATGTTACCCTATACAAGGTATGTAGCCCAGGAAATGACCAACCTGATGTGTGTTATGACCCATCTGAGCCTCCCATGACCACAGTTCTTAAAATAAGATTAAGAACTGAAGACTGGTGGGAGCTCATAAATGATACGAGTAAAATGTTAGCCAAAACAGAAAAAAAAAAAAGGTGCCCAAACAAGTCACCTTGAAATTTGATGCCTGTGCTGTCATTAATCATAATAAGTTAGAAATAAAATGTGGTTCTCTTAAGAAAGAGACTATATGGCAGAAAATAAGTACATTTATCATAAATTAAAACTGTATAAAAATAAATGTGGATACTGGTCTTATGTCATTTAGGCTACTTGGATAAAAACATGAAAAAATCCTGTCCACCTTCAGCAAGGGAAAAGTGGCCCTTCCTGTACCAGTGGTCTGTGTAACCCCTTAGAACTAGTAATAACCAACTCCCTTAATCCTTGCTAGAAAAAGGGGGAACGTGTAACCCTAGAAATTGATAGAACTAGACTGGATCTTCAAGTCAATATCATGGTTTGAGGAAAAGTTTATAAACACTCTCCTGAGCCAGTATTTCAAACCTTCTATGATGAACTGAATGTGCCAGTACCAGAAATTCCAGGAAAAACAAGAAATTTGTTTTTGCAATTAGCCAAGCATACAGCCCAGTCTCTCAATGTCACTTCATGTTATGTATCAGCACAAGTGTACTATATGAATCATTATCAATCTATTGCACAGGAAGACATAAGTAGTGAAAATTAGTGAGAGCTCCCACTAATAAAAAGTGAGAGTCTTAAAGTGGGGAAATGAGAGAAGAGAGACAGACCCTCTCATATTGTTTCATACTCAGAAAAAGAAAGAGAAGCATAACTAAAGGCAGGTAGCCCAGAGCTTAGGAACCTGACCCAAAACCAGGCCTGGGCCTGTCTGACCTAAGCCTGGTAGTTAAAGATCGACACCTGACCTAACTGGTTATGTTATCTATAGATTCCAGACATTGTATGGAAAGGCATTGTAAAAATCCCTGTCCTGTTCTATTTTGTTCTGATTACCGGTGCAAGCAGCCCCCAGTCACATTCCCCCTGCTTGCTCAATCAATCATGACCCTCTCATGCGGACTCCCTTAGAGTTGTAAGCCCTTAAAAGGGACAGGAATTGCTCACTAGGGGAGCTTGGCTCTTGAGACAGGAGTCTTGCTGATGCTCCCGACCGAATAAACTTCTTCCTTCCTTTTTTTTTTGAGACAGAGTCTCGCTCTGTTGCCCAGGCTGGAGTATAGTGGCACAATCTCAGCTCACTGCAAGCTCCGCCTCCCGGGTTCACACCATTCTGCTGCCTCAGCCTACCCAGCAGCTGGGACTACAGGTTCCCGCCACCATGCCTGACTAATTTTTTTTTTGTATTTTTAGTAGAGACAGTGTTTCACCATGTTAGCCAGGATGGTCTCGATCTCCTGACCTTGTGATCCGCCCGCCTTGGCCTCCCAAAGTGCTGCAATTATAGGTGTGAGCCGCCACGCCTGGCCCTCTTCCTTCTTTAACTCGGTGTCTGAGGAGTTTTGTCTGTGGCTCGTCCTGCTACATCATGGTGTAGAACTGAAGAAAATGAGGTGAGTCTCAACTACTTTAGAGGTTTATTTTGCCAAGGTTGAGGGCACGCATAACAAAAAGGAAGAGAAAATCACAAGAACATCTGTGATCTCCGCTTTTTTCCAAAGAGGGTTTGGGGACTTGCATTTTTAAGGAGGAAGGAGTGGGCAGTAAGGGAAAAGAGAAATAAAAAAAGACAGGGGCAGGAGGATAGATAAAAGAGGCAAGCAGTTGCATTCTTTTGAGGCTTTGATCAGCATTTATTGAATTCACATTTTACATGTTAAAAGAGGGGGTAGAGGAACAGTCAACTGTGCATTCTTCTATAGGTCTGTGAATCTGCATTTTTACAGAAGATAAAGTAAACTTGGAGTAGAAGAAGCAATCAAGTATGCATTTGTCTCAGGTGGGTGGAGGGATGACTCCTCCTCCTCCTGTCTTTGTCCCTTATGAAGAGAGGTCATTGATTTACGTAGTCAGGGTAAAATTCAACAAAGCTCTGTTTTATGGTAAAGATCTTGGGGTCCACAAGGAATTTCCAGGCCCTCCAGAGGACCTATGTTTATAGCTCTCTATTTAGGAACAAAATGGGAGGCAGTTTTGTGCAATTCAGTTCCCAATCTTAACTTTTCCCTTTGGCACAGTGAGTTTGGGGTTTCAAGATTTCTTTTTCCTTTCACAATGGAAAGTGTCTACTATTTAATATTAACTTTAAACAGCAGAATGTTATAGGCCCAAATTTGGTTTAAAAAGTGCTGCAGCATGAATTTTTAAGGTATTGCTTTGTTTCTACTTGCAGTTTTTATTTTCTTCACCCCCATCAAGAAGAGAACAGGCTCCTTTGCAAAGTGAAGGTCTGTGATGGGGTAGAAAGCAAAAGTTCAGCCTGGCCAACATGGCGAAACCTCCACTTTACAAAAAATACAAAAATTAGCTGGTGTGGTGGCATGTGTCTGTAGTCCCCATTACTTGGGAGGCTGAGGTGGTAGGATTGATTGAACCCAGGAAGTCAAGCTTGCAGTGAGCCATGATTGCATCACTGCACTCCACTCTGGGTGACAGAACAAGACCTTATCTCAAAAAAACAAAACAAAACAAAAAAAAACAAAAGAGAGAAGGAAAAAATTGCCAGAAAACCACTTTATTTTCTAGCTTTTGTTTTCAGAAGTCTAAACCATTGAGACAATTATGTTCGATGCCTCCAGGGAAACTGTGGGAATTGCTCTTGAAGAAAATACTTCCCTTGCCCTGAGTGAAATATTTTCTTAGAGATTAAAAAGAGATTCCCCTGAGCACTGGGGGAAAGAGGTGTGTGTGTCCCCAGGGGCATATGGGCATATGACCTTCCTGGAGAATCCTCTTCTAATAGCTAACCTTTTCTCAGCTCCTCCTTTATCAACAAGAGGTGCACTCTGGGTTCCTACCGGCTCCTTTTGCAAATCTTGGATTTTGTTCTCTGATTTTCCTTTGGAATACAGCATCCATTATCTTGAGGCATATAAACAAAAAATAAAGTTCTAGGCCCCCCAATTATCTAAATCGACGTCCTCCTCAGCCAGGGCTCTTAAAATTTAACCTGAAAGACTGGTTCAGGTCATGAAGGGAAGTGGGGGTTTGACATGCCTCATTATACCTTTTTGGCATTAATGTCAACACAGACTTAAAGACTGATAAGAAACATTTTACAACCTATTCTCTCTGAAGCCTGCTAGCTAAAAGCTTCATCTGTATAGTAAAACTTTGGTCTCTACCACCTCTTATTGCAACCTAGACATTCTTCTCTATTGATCCCAGGTCTTCAGAGAAACTCAACCAATTGTCAACCAGAAAATGTTTAAATTTACGGCTTTTCTGGACCAAACCAATGTGTTTCTTAAATGTATTTGATTGATGTCTCACACCTCCCTAAAATGTATAAAACTAAGCTGCACCACCTTGGGCACATGTTCTCGGGACTTCCTGAGGGCTGTGTCATGGACCATGGTCACTCATATTTTGTCCAGAATAAATCTCTTCAAAACATGTTACAGAGTTCAACTTTTTTCATTGACAGACATCAGCCAAAATTTTAACATCCATATACGGATGCCTGGAAGAAAGACTAGAAGGAAGACTGGAAACCCACCAAAGTGTTTACCACAGATGGTGACATTGTCGGTGATTTAAAGTTTTTCCTTATGTTTTAAATTTTGATGTTTCAACAATGAACAATAATCAGAAAAAAGTGCTGTGTTATTTATTTTTATTAGAGAATTCCCTGAAGTCTAGTTTTAAATGCCTCTCTTCCTCCCTTACCCTATTCTTACAAACTATAGTGTTTTTTTCTCTGAGACCACTTCTTTAGCCATGTGTGACCACTCCCCCTCTGCATTGTCAGTCATTTCTTTAAAATGCCCCTAGCCCGTAGCATACCACCAACAAATCAGAGAAACCAAGCACATGTTTTCTGAAATGAACCTGTCTTGAGAATGCCCAGGATTTTCTTTGTTAATATCATCACCATTTTAAAACTTATTTACTGTACAAGTATAACACCAACCAAATAACGGCCATCTGCCCTTTCGTAGAAAGAAAGCAACTTATAATATGCTAGTCCCTGGAGTTCCTCAGGAATAAGGAAATTATCTAAAGGAGTTATTCCCAAACATCCCTGTCAACAATTCCTAAATGACAGAAATTTGGTCAGCAAATATTATCTAGTGCCATCAAAGAAACAATGGAAAATTAATGCCCAATGACAGTTAAAAAAAAAAACCCTGATGTCCGACTAAGGCATTTTAATTTAATTTTTTAATTTTTAAATTAAAACTTTTTTGTGGGTACATAGTAGTTGTATATATTTATAGGGTATATGAAAGGTTTTAATACAGGCATGCATCGTGAAATAAGCACATTATGAAGAATAGGGTATCCATTTCCTCAAATATTTATTCTTTGAGTTAAAAGCAATCCAATTACATTTTATTATTTTAAAATATAGAGGGTTGGTTTGTTTGTTTTCTTTTTGTTTCTTTTCTTTCTTTTTTTTTTTTTTTTTTGAGACAGAATTTTTCTCTGTTGTCCAGACTGGAGGGCAGCAGCATGATCTTGGCTCACTGCAACCTCTGCCTCCTGGGTTTAAGCGACTCTCCTGCCTCAGCCTCCTGAGTAGCTGGGATTACAGGCACCCACCACCATGCCTGGCTAATTTTTGTATTTTTAGTAGAGATGAGGTTTCACCATGTTGGCCAGGCTGCTATCGAACTTCTGACCTCAAGTGATCCACCTGCCTCGGCCTATTAAGGTGCCAGGTTACAGGTGTGAGCCGCCAGACCCAACCATTATACAGTTATATTATTATTGACTATAGTTACCCTATTGTGCTATCAAATAGCAGGTCTTATTCACTCCTTTTAACTATTTTTTTTGTACCCTTTAACCATCCCCACCATCCTCCCCAACCCCCTGCTACTCTTCCTAGCCTCTGGTAACCATCATTCCACTCTCTATGTCCATGAGTTCATTTGTTTTGATTTTCAGATCCCATAAATAAGTGAGGACTTGTAATGTTTGTCTTTCTGTGCATGGCTTATTTCATTTAACATAATGATCTTCAGTTACATCTATGTTGTTGCAAATGACTGAATCTCATTCTTTTTCATGGCTGAATTGTACTCTGTTGTGTATATATACCACATTTTTTTTAATACATTCATCTGTTGATGGACATTTAGATTGCTTCCAAATCTTAGCTGTTGTAAACAGTGCTGCAACAAACATAGGAGTGCAGGTTTCTGTTTGATATACTGATTTCTTTTCTTTTGGTTATATACTCAGCAGTGGGATTCCGGTAGCTGGATAATATGCTAGCTCAATTTTTAGTTTTTTGAGAAACCTCTAAACTATTCTCTATGGTAGTTGTACTAGTTTACATCCCCAACAATGCGTACAGGGATTCCCTTTTCTCTACATCCTTGCCAGCATTCGTTTTACCTGCCTTTCAGATGTAAGTCATTTTAACCCAGGGTAGGATAATATCTCATTGTAGTTTTGATATGTATTCCTCTGATCAGTGATGTTGAGCACCTTTTCATATACCTGTTTGTCATTTGTATGTCTTCTTTTGAGAAATGTCTATTTAAATCTTTTGCCCACCTTTTGATTGGATTATTAATTTTTTTTCCTATAGAGTTATTTGAGATCCTTAAATATTCTGAGTATTAATCCCTTGTCAGATGGGGAGTTTTCACTGTAGGTGTGGGGATTTGTTTCTGGGTTCTCTATTCTGTTGCATTGATCTATGTGTCTGCTTTTATGCCAGTGCCACGCTGTTTAGTTACTATAGCTCTGTTGTATAATTTGAAGTCAGGTAATGTGATTTCTCCAGTTTTGTTCTTTTTGCTTAGGATAGCTTTGGCTATTCTGGGTCTTTTATGGTTTCATTTAAATTTTAGGATTGTTTTTTCTATTTCTGTGAAGAAAGCCATTGTTATCTTGATAGGGATTGCATTGAATCCATAGATTGCTTTGAGTAGTATAGACATTTTAATATTAATTATTCCAATCCATGAACATGAAATGTTTTTCTATTTTTTTGGTGTCCTCTTCAATTTTCTTCATCAGTGTTTCATAGTTTTCATTATAGAGATCTTTCACTTCTTTGGTTGTCTTTATTCCTATATATTTAACTTTATGTGTAGCTATTTTAAATGGGATCACTTTTTAAATTTCTTTTTTTGTATTGTTCGCTGTTGGCATATACAAATGCTACTGATTTTTGTATGTTGATTTTGTATCTTGCAACTTTACTGAATTTGTTTATCAGTTCTAATATGTGGAGTCTTTAGGTTTTTCCAAATATGAGATCATATCATCAGCAAACAAGGATAATTTAACTTCTTTCTTTCCACTTTGAATGCCCTTTATATCCTTCTCTTGTCAGATTGCTCTAGCTAGGACTTTCAGTACTATGTTGCATAACAGTGGTGACATTGGGCATCCATGTTATATTCTAGATCTTAGACGAGAGACTAAGTTTTTCCCCATTCAGTATGATTCTAACTGTGGGTCTGTCATATATGGCTTTAATTATGTTTAGGTATGTTCCTTTTTTTTTCAATTTTTTTTTTTTTTTTTTTTTTGAGATGGAGTTTAGCTCTTGTTGCCCAGGCTGGCATGCAATGGTGTGATCTCGGCTCACTGCAACCTCCACCTCCTGGGTTTTAGCGATTCTTCTAGCTCAGCTTCCCGAGTAGCTGGGATTACAGGCATGCACCACCATGCCTAGCTAGTTTTGTAGTTTTAGTAGAGATGGGGTTTCTCTATGTTGGTCAGGCTGGTCTTGAACTCCTGACTCCACCCACTTGGTTCCACCCACCTCGGCCTCCCAAAGTGCTGGGATTACAGGAGTGAGCCACTGTGCCAGTAGAATAAGGTTTTTAATTTGCTTTTGAATAAATAGACTTTATTATTTAGAGTTGTTTTAGGTTCACAGTAAAGTTTAGTGGGTACACAGAGTGCTCCCATGTTATACCTGCCTCCAGATGTGCACAGACTTCCCCATTATCAACATCTCCCACCAGAGTTGTATATTTGTTACAAAAGAACCTACATTGACATCATTATTACCCAATGTCTATAGTTTACACTAGGTTTCATTCTTAGTGTTGTATGTTCTATGGGTTTTGACAAATGCATAATGACACATATCCACTGTTGGAGTATCATATGCAACACCTTCACTGCCCTAAAAATCCCCTGTACTCTACCTATTCATCATTCCCTTCCCACTTGTCCCTGGCAATCACCAATCCCTTTACTTTTTCCATTGTTTTGTCTTTTTCATAATGTCATATAATTAGAGTTATATGGTACCTAGCCCTTTCAGATTGCCTTCTCTCACTTACTAATACACATTTAAGTTTTCTTCATGTCTTTTCATAGCTTGATAGCTTATTTCTTTTGAAAGCTGACAAATATTCCACTGTCTGGATATTCCACAGTTCATTTATCTAATTACCCACTGAAGAACATATTGCTTGCTTCCAAGGTTTGCCAATTATGAATAAAGTTGCTATAAACAGTCATGTGCAGGTTCTTATGTGGATATAAAAGTTTTTAACTCATTTGTGTAAATACTAAGGAACACAACTACTGGATTGGATAGTAAGAGCATGTTCAGTTTCATGAGAAACCGCCAAATTGTCTTCCAAAATGGCGGTGCCACTTTGCATTGCCACCAGCAATGAATGAGAGCCCCTGTTGCTCCACATCCATGGCAGCATTTGGTGTTTTCAATATTTTGGATTTTGGCCATTCTAATAAGTATGTAGCTGTATCTCACTATTGTTTTACTTTGCAATTTCCTAATGACATATGATGTGGAGGATCTTTTTATATGCTTATTTGCCATCTTTGTATCTTCTTTGGTGAGGTGCCTGTTCAGGTCTTCTCTTTTCCCTCCCTCCCCTCCCCTCCCCCCCCCCCCTCCCTCCCTCCCTCCCTCCCTCCCTCCCTCCCTCCCTCCCTCCCTCCGTTCCTTCCTTCCTTCCTTCCTTCCTTCCTTCCTTCCTTCCTCTCTTTTTCTCTCTCCCTCTCTTTCTTTCTTTTTCTTTTCCTTTTTTTTTTAAGAGATGCGGGTCTCATTTTGTCACCTAGACTGTAGGGCAATGATCATAGTTCACTGCCACCTCAAATTCCTGGGTTGAAGCAATTCTTCCATCTCAGTCTCCTGGGTAGCAGGTGCATGCCACCATACTGGCTAATTCTTTTTTTGTAGAGATGAGATCTCATCATCCTTCCCAGGCTGGTCTTAAACTCCTGGGCTCAAGTGATCCTTCTACCTCAGCTTCCAACAGTGCTGGGATTACAGGTGTGAACCACCATGCCCAGCCTTCATTTTTTTTTTTTTTTTTTTGAGACAAGGCTGGAGTGCAGTGGTGCCATCTTGGCTCACTGCAACCTCTGCCTCAGCCTCCCAAGTAGCTGGGATTACAGGTGCCCGCCACGACGCCTGGCTAATTTTTGTATTTTTAGTAGAGATGGGGTTTCACCATGTTGGCCAGACTGGTCTTGAACTCTTGATCTCAGGTTATCTGCTCCCTCACCCTCCCAAAGTGCTAGGATTACAGGCGTGAGCCACCCCACCTGGCTCAGACTTCATTTTTTAAATTGGGTGGTTTGTTTTCTTATTGTTGAGCTTAAGAGTTATTTGTATATTTTGGTTAAGTCCTTTACCAAGTGTGATTTGCATTTTAAAATTCATGAATGTGTTAGAATGACTTTTTATATGTTTACTGGCCATTTATGTTCTTTTTGTGAAGTGCACATTTTCTTGCAATTGGCATTAGCTGAATCCACTGCTAAGACGTCTTCCCACTTGGGCTTTCATGAATAATATAATGATATACACAATGCCTCATTGGAATTTACCTAACTTAGAAGGAACATGCCTGCCCACCTTCCACAAGAGGCTGTACATCTGACTGTAATGGAGTGCTCCTCACTCTCCTCAATGCAGAGCAGAAATAGTCACAGCAGAGTGGTACATAAACTTATAGTAAATGTGTCCAATTTAAATGTTACCATCATCAGCAGGAAACATACTACACAGCCATTGGCTGGATTTCAAGTGACTGTGTGGGTCTTTGATTTTAGGAAGTTTGTGAATGCTCATCAAGGGCTAAATAAAGTGGAAAGCAGCATCCTTGAAAATCATCACTCTCGGGACAGGGTCTGCCTGGAATAGCACTGAATGTGTTTAGTAGTGCCTTAGGCTTGGGGGTTTTGGAGAAAGCTGCTTGAGACTTTCTCATGCTCATAAATTAGGTAAGGAGCAGTGAGGAAGTGTCTACAGCAACCTCAGCCAATGTGATATGCCTCCACAGCTGTATGAAGTAGATTCTCTGATTTTATCTTGAAATCCACAACTTGCACAAAAAAGAAAAATCTTTTACCATTTCTCATTAAAAAAGTAATATAAGTTTATTGTAGGGGGAAATAATCAAGTGTAATCTCATTGCCCAGATATAATCACTGTTAACATCTTCATTTGAATTTTACCTAGGTCCATGTATCTATATATCTATGGTTCATAAAGAAGAGATTACACCAAAAAATATCTTTTGTTATCTATATATTTCCAGTTCATAAATATAACACTGTATTATTATATTTGTCTGAATAGTATTTTCATTGATATATCACAATATATTTACTCCAATTCCCTATTGCATTTAGATTATTTCTAATTTTTCTGTTAATAATACTAAGAGAGCTTTTAAGTCAATATATCTGAATCCTGAATAAAATTCTTGTTCTTTCTCTTTGGATGGGTATTCAGACTCTTAATTTTACAAATGAAGAAATAAAGTTCCAGAAGGTAACAGAGATAGAACTAGGCACTATTTTCTATTTTTCTTTTCTTCCTTTCTTTTTGAGAGTTAATGATTATTTAAAAGTATTCATAATTTTCTGATAATAAAAGTAGGACACGGGAATATGGCACTGGATATTCAAAAACCACAATATCCTTTTACTTGAAGATTTTAAAAGGAAATGATTACAATAAATACCCAGAGTCAACAATTATCAAGTTTCTGTCATATTTGCTTCATCTATCTCTTTCCTTTGAAAGCGAATCCTAGGCTGGGCTCAGTGGCTAATGCCTGTAATCCTAGCACTTTGGGAGACTGAGATGGGCAGATCACTTGAGGTTGGAAGTTCAAAACCAGCTTGGCCGTCATGGTGAAACCCCATCTCTAAAAATACAAAAAATTAGCTGGGCATGGTGGTGCACGCCTGTAATCCCAGCTACTTGGGAGGCTGAGGCAGGAGAATTGCTTGAACTCGGGAGGTGGAGGTTGCAGTGAGCCAAGATCGTGCCACTGCACTCCAGTCTGGGCATCAGAGTGAGAGATTGTCTCAAAAAAAAAAAAAAAAAAAAAAAAAAAAAAGAAAGCGAATCCTAGGTATCATTTCATTTTATCCCTACATGTTCAGGTATGCTGTTAGGGCTCAAAAGTGATACCCCAAAGATTGTGCTTTGATGTGCTGAGTGGCCTTGAAGCTGCCTCAGAATCAAGGTTCCCCTAACCTTTCTCATCTCCACTCCCTCCCAAGCATAGGGAGAGACTCTCTCTGGAATTCCCTCATCTAACCAAGAAAGCTTTTTTCCGAAAGAAATGCAATTTTTCTTAGGATCCCCTCCCTAGGGGTCTCACCAAATAACCAGGAAAGATCAATCACCAGAGAAGAGAAGATGTTGGAAGTCATCACCTTGGCCAGACAGACGTTTCATTCATTCTTCTGAAGGAAGCTTCAAGAGATTACCTGGGAAACTTAATCTGCATAATAAGATGACCTTTGTTCCTGTGCAGTTCTGCCCCTCACCTTCCCATAATGTCTCCCTCCCACCTCCCAGATTCATACATCTCTTCCCATAACGAGAGTTTGTTTGTTTGTTTGTTTGTTTTGAGATGGAGTTTTGCTCTGTCACCCAGGCTGGAGTGCAGTGGCACGATCTCAGCTCACTGCAAGCTCTGCCTCCTGGGTTCATGCCATTCTCTAGCCTCAGTCTCCTGAGTAGCTGGGACTAGAGGCACCCACCACCTAATTTTTTGTATTTTTAGTAGAGACAGGGTTTCACTGTGTTAGCCAGGATTGTCTCGATCTTCTGACCTCGTGATCCACCTGCCTCAGCCTCCCAAAGTGCTGGGATTACTGGCGTGAGTCACTGTGCCTGGCTAAAGAGAGTATTTAAGCAACCATCTAGCCCCTCTTAGAATTCACATTTTGTATGAATCCCATGCACATGTATGCATGTTAATAAAATTTGTATGCTTTTTTCCCCTAATAATCTGCCTTTTGTCAGTTGAGTTTTAGCAAGCCTTCAGAAGACAAAGGGGAAGTTTTCCCTCTGCCCCTACAATGCCTATGTAAAAAAAAAAAAAACAGGCTTTAAAAAAAAAAATACCATATTACACCTAATAATTTAATAATTCTGTGACATCATCTAATATGCAGTTCAACATGAAATTTCCATGACTATCTCAAAATATCTCTTTTTACATTGGGTTTGTTTGAATCAGGAACAAAACAAGGCCCACAGATTACATTTGGTTGTTAAGGCTCTTAAATCTATATTAATCCTCAGCAGTCTTTTCTCATTTCCCCCCAGGCCTATGTTGTAGAAACCAGGTAGCCCAGTGGAAAGCTTCATATTCTGAATTTGTCCATTTGTTACCATGTTATTTAATTGTTTCCTCTATCACCTATATTTCCATCAATGAAGGTAGCTCTAGAGCCTGGATTAGAGTCAAGTTGGACTCCTGTTAAGAGTATTTCACAGGTAGTGCTGTGCAGTCAGTGTTGCATTAGGAGCTACCTAATGCCTAGTTGCCCACTTTTAGAGTATAGTGGGCCCAGTGCTATGCCATCCCAATGGGGGAGGGCAGGCTAGAGGGGTGGGAGGGCAATATCAAGACAAATGCAAAATACCCTCCCACCCACGATGGTTCCTCTTCCACCTCCAACTACACCTTCACGGGTGTAGAATCAGATTTTGCTTTCAGATGGGAGAGGTTTCCTCATCCAGCCCAACCCACACCACCACCATAGCTCCATCATGGGCAAACTGTTTTTATAGACTTGCAAATTAATGTCTGTGGATCGGCAGCATTAGCATCACCTGCACCTGAAAGCTTGTTGGAAATGCAGAAACTCTTACCCTATAATTACCAAATTAAAAGTTGGATTTGTTGGGGCTCAAAGAAATGACACTCCAAAATATGGCACTTTGACACGCTGAACTAGAGAAGCAGCCACAAGGCCTCTCTGCCCTCCTTCCCCACCCCCAATTCTCTGTGTCTCCCAAAGCTCAGGATGAGGCTGTTCTCTGAAGTTCCCTGATCGACCTAGAAACTGGATCCGCCACAGAGGAATACAATTGCCTTTGATCCTCTCCCCTAAAATATCACTAAGCAGAAAAGATTAAAACTCATATCTCAGAGGAAGAGATGAAAATTAAATACCACACTTGGAGCCCAGACACTGTTCTCTGGTCCCGTTCAATTCCCAGAGAGAATTATTTGCTAGCCATTAACTGAATATTGGGCCCATTCATTACCCCTAAAAATTATTTGCTATATAAATTGCCACATTTCCCTGCTCTTTCCTACCCTGTAAAGAAAAGTATATAAGCATCTAGACCTCACTGGGTTTTTAGGTAATCATCCTCCTGGTATTCCCTTGTGCTTATGTGTGGTAAATAAATGTGTGTGCATTTTCTCCTATTAATCTTCCTATTTATTCTGTGTTCATTTTCAGCAAACCTTCAGAGGGGGAAGAAGAGCTTTCCCTTGGCCCCTACACATTCTAACAAGATTCTTCCTGTGATTAGTATGCCCTTTAAAATTTGAGCACCACTGGTCCTCAGGACCCCAGAGGAGTTAGGTCTGGATTAGAGGAATAAGGGCAGTAGTATTAGTTATCTGCTTCTGTATAACAAATGATCCTAAAACTTAGTAGCTTAATAAAGATACATTGATGGGCCAGGTGTGGTGGCTCAAGCCTGTAATCCCAGCACATTCGGAGGCCAGGGCAGGCAGATCACTTGAGCCAGGAGTTTGAGACCAGCCTGGCCAACATGGTGAAACCCCATCTCTACTAAAAATACAAAAATTAGCTTGGCATGGTGGCATGTGCCTGTAATCTCAGCTACTCTGGAGGCTGAGGTAGGAGAATCGCTTGAACCTGGGAGGTGGAGATTGCAGTGAGCCAAGATGGTGCCACTGCACCCCAGCCTGGGCAACAGAGTGAGACTCTGTCTCCAAAAAAAAAAAAGATACATTTTTGATCTCACATATTTTCAGAGAGTTAGAAAGCAGGAGTGTCTTGGCTGGTGATTTCTGGCTCATGGGACTCTTATGAGGTTGGTGTTGGGTTGTCAAGCTATTGGCCAGAGGAACCACTTCCAAGCTTCCTCATGTTGTTGGCAGAATGCTTCAGTTTCTTGCCACAAGGGCCGATCCCTAGGAGTGCTTATGATATGAGGGTCCCCAAAGATGAGTGGCTAGACAGAGAGAGAGAGAGAGGAAGGGAGAGAGAAGTCACAGTGTTTTTTTAATAGCCTAATCTCAGAAGTGACATGCCATCACTTCTAACACGTTCTATTGGTTGTACACACTAACCTAGCACTCTGTGGGAGGGGAGTATGCGGGGGTGTGAATGCCAAGAGACAGGGATGCTTGGGGACCGTTTCATAGGCTCTCTACCGCAGTAACCATAACCAGGCCTTCACCTTGTGAAAAAGATGGGAAACTTCCTCCTGGAAACAGAGTAGGTCTCACAGTCAGTCCTCTACTCCAGGAGAAACAGAGTTCACCTGGCTGGCTCTTTTTTTTTTTTTTTTTTTTTTTTTTTTTTTTTTTTGAGACGGAGTCTTGCTCTGTAGCCCGGGCTGGACTGCAGTGGCCGGATCTCAGCTCACTGCAAGCTCCGCCTCCCGGGTTTAGGCCATTCTCCTGCCTCAGCCTCCGGAGTAGCTGGGACTACAGGCGCCCGCCACCTCGCCCGGCTAGTTTTTTGTATTTTTAGTAGAGACGGGGTTTCACGGTGTTAGTCAGGATGGTCTCGATCTCCTGACCTCGTGATCCGCCCGTCTCGGCCTCCCAAAGTGCTGGGATTACAGGCTTGAGCCACCGCGCCCGGCCCACCTGGCTGGCTCTTATCTTTCTGTCCACCTGAGTCTATGGACTCTCATTTCTGTTGCAATTGTGTGATTTGCTCTAACGCTCTCACAAGTACTTTTTTTTTTTTTAAGTTACAGATTTTCTCTTGAGTAACTTCTTTAGATAATCTATGCTGCTTGCCATAGGAAGAACTTAGTGACTGACAGTAAGAAATCACTTAATATAAAGGTACATAAAGCCAGGCGTGGTGGCTCATGCCTGTAATCCCAACACTTTGAGAGGCCGAGGGGGGCGGATCACTTGAGGTCGGGAGTTCAGGACTATCCTGGCTAACACGGTGAAACCCCATCTCTACTAAAAATGCAAACTTTAGCAGGGTGTGGTGGCATGTGCCTGTAGTCCCAGCTACTCAGGAAGCTGAGGCAGGAGAATTGCCTGAACCCGGGAGGTGGAGGTGGCAGTGAGCCAAGATTGTGTCACTGCCTTCCAGCCTGGGTGACAGCGTGAGACTCCATCTTAAGAAACAAAGCAAAACAAACCAAAACAAAGGTACATAAAAATATAAGGGCACATAGTTTTAGAGGTTGGTAAACAAGTCATTCAGTGTGTCATTGTGGCATCTGGGCTACAAGGGACAGCTGGGAGGTAAAATTACAGGGGAGAGCAGGGGATGGTTTAGATACAGGATAGTGGAGAAGCTTGGTTTTTTTTTTTTTTCCTGAGGAACGATGATTAGAACTCACCCAGGGGGATACTCTGGCCTAATTGCAGATATTAAGGCAATAGAATTGTCCAATCTGGTGAGTGATGAACTTAGAGTTGGTGATTAGTAGCTGTGAGGGTTGGGGCAGTGTGATGCTGTAGTCCTACCTGCCAAATGGAGCTGATAATACTCCAGGAAGATGTACTTTTAAGTTTGTTTCAACAATAAGGAAATACAAAAACAAGTTCAGTTTTCCCCAACATTCAGGTAATGGGCTTTGAGGAAAAAAAAATAGGAAAGTGGCAGTTCAGTGCGGGAGCTGGGAGGGCTGTGGAAGTGGGTGGGGCCAAAATAGAGCCCTCCCTGCACTAGCTGCAAGAAAGCCCTATAGAGCCTGGTTAGGAGCTGTGGAGCAGGGGAGGGAGCTCCAGAGAAAATGAAGCATAAAGCTTAAGGCCCAGACCTGAGGGAGAGGCCAAATGCCCGACAGGAAAAGAACCAAGCAGGTTTTAGAACAACAGAAAGATGAGAAAGCAAAGAGGGGATCTGGAGAAAGAATAGGCTCATGAAACCCATTTTAAAATTCTCTTCTCAGGAATTGACAGTTTCCAGCTTGGGGCGGTAGAATCAGCTTTGCAAAATAGAAAGGAAAAGATTTCCCCTGAAGAGCTGCAAACCATCTGATTCATGCTTTATTTCCTTAGAAACATCTGTATAAACACAAGGATTAGGTATTGTCTCCCCCGGCTTCCTGTCTTTAATTTCCTTCTTTTTAATCTGGGTGTTTTGTTATGAACTCTTCTCTCTTAAGACAATGTCTTTAACATTCAATGGTTGGGGCAATTCCCAATTCAGTCTGTGATTATTTCACCTGTGCATGATTGTAAGATGTTCCTGCCACTTCCTTCTTACGCTAATAGTAGTAACGGTGAGACATCAAGACCCAAAGCGAAGATGCTGACCCACAAGAAGGGAAGTATGGAAATAACTGTTGTTCAGGGAGGCCCTAAAACAAGTCGGGTTTGAATGCCTCAGGTCCTTCCTGTGCTCTGGGGGAGAGGGATTCTAGAGCTCAAGTGCCTCACACTGACCTATGCTTTGATGCCCTCAGCATCCGGCCCTACCTCTCCACCCTCAACTCATACCATGTTCCCCCAAGCTCCAGTCCACTGGCCCCTTTCTGAGGTTCCAGGTGTCAGTGGAAGATGCCAAGTCGTGCTCTCCCTCTGCCCCAGATCCTCACATAGCTGACCCTTCATCTTTCTCATCTCCATGCAGATGTTACCTCCTTGAGAGGACAATCTGACCCTTTATCTAAAGGATCCCCCCACGCCCCCTCCCCACATAGCAACCACTCTTTTCTTTGGTCCTATGTCCTTGTTTTATCTTAATCAAATTTCTAGAGCCAGAAATTATCTGGTTTATGTGTTTGATCATTTAGGGTCTGTCCCCACCAGATCATGAGCTCCGGGAGAGCGGACCCGAGCCACCTTTACTTACCACTGTTTCTCCACCATCTAGAATGATGCCTGGAACATGGTAAATACTCAGAAATGATCTACTGAATGCATAGTGAATGGCAACAAGTTCCAAGTCTCAAAATGTCAAGCTGACCCATTTTCTTGGTATTTAAATCCCTTCCTGGTAACTGGTTAGGCTTCCACCACCACTCAGCCCCAACCAGTCTGGGTTGCAAAAATCATTCACCTCAATGGCCAGGAGAAGTTGAAGACCCTTCCAAAGGTGGCTTAGACCTCTGAGGAAAGCTGTCAGGAAATTTTAAAAGAAAACTCAAAGGGCATTGTGATGAAGGAAGAAATAAGATAAGGAACTAAATTTCAGCTTATGAACAACAGTTGTAGAAAGAGGAGAGTTAGGAGGGTGAAGACTAACATTCATTTAGGTCCAGCCTCATTCGCATGTTTTACCCATGTTATGACACGGAAACTTCTCAAAAAGCCTATGGGGAAAGGTTAGTATCCTCATTTCGTGGATAAGGAAACCAAGTCTCAAAATGGTTGAGCAAATTTCCCAGGATCCTGCAGTAAATACGTGGAAAAGCCAGGTTCAAGCTGAGGCCCGGCTGACTCTAAGCCCATCTGTGTGTGTGCTATTCCCCATCCACAGCCCTAGACTCTCTGGTCTGAGGATGTGGGGGTTCGGATGGGGCATGTGCTGGCATTACATAGGTATTGAAAGACACATGGGCAAGAATACCTCCCATGCCCTCACCATCCACATGGATTTCACGTATCCTTTAGGAGCACCCAAGTCAGAACTGCCTCCTTTGTTTTGAAACAAAGGGTCTAGTTCACTGTCATTTTTACACACAATGGAGACCTTTATAAATTATAGCTTTTTGTTCCTCCACTTGCAGAGGAAACAAGGACCAAAACAGGGCCATCAATTATCTCCCCAATGCAGAGGACCTGAACATATAAGCTGCAAAAAGATGCCTGAAATGTTATAATTTGATTGCTTCCCGAATAATCTTTTACTTGGTAGAATCAAATGTAAGTGCCATTGTGCTTGTGGCTTCACAGCCATCTTGAAAATTAGATAATGCATCTTTAGGGTGGGAGTGAGAAGCCTTGTCCTTCCTGGCACATTTTATATAATAAAAAAGCTTGTATGGAGCAGGGGTAAGCCGGGAAGGTGAAGCTACTTAAAGCTGCTGCTTTCTTTCTGCATTATGGTACAGAAAGCAGCAAAATATCAAAGCCACACACAGATTCCATCTCCCCTTAAAATGATAGAAGATTAGTTAAAGACAGAAGCAGCTCAGGCTCAGTAAAAAACAAAAGGTCTTTTCATATCCAGATGGGACTCTTTAATCCTCTGAAAATTCCCAGTGTCACTTACTGGGGTAGAAGTTGACTAGCTGTCTCTTTTCATTTTCGTTTTAGAGATCGGGTCTCACTCTGTCACCCAGGCTGGAGTGCAGTGCACAATCATGGCACATTACAGCCTCAGACTCCTGGGCTCAAGCAATTCCCCCACCTCAGCCTCCGGAGCAGCTGGGACTGCAGAGGGGTGCCACCACATCCAGCTAATTTTAAAACATTTTTTGTAGAGACAAGGTGTCACTATGTTGCCTAGGCTGGTCTGGAACTCCTGGGCTCTCAAGTGATCCTCCGCCCTAGGCCTTCCAAAGTGCTGGGATTATAGGTGTGAGCCTCCGTGCCTGGCTATCTCTTGAGTTACCTTCACTATCAGACTCTGAGCCACAGTAGGAGAAACCTAATAGTCAACCATAATGATGGATGTGGCAGAGAGAAAATTACAGCTCCTCGCTGGACAAAGCACCCAACGCATGGAAAAACACAGGAAGAGGTTTGGTCTTTGAGTTACATAATCAGCCTGGATTTTTACATGGCAGAGAGAAGGGTGAAGATAGATGCATATTGTACTTTTTTTTTCCCCCCGAAAAAAGTGTACAAATGAGGCTTTGACTTGTATGTGTCCACTTCATCTGGAAACTCCATTACTAATTCAGGGAAGGAGTTGCTGGACCAATTGAACAATTTGTCTCTCAGATATATGCAGTAAAATGAAGCATCCTATTAGTTAACAGAGAATTGTCTTGATACATACAGTAAAAGGGAATTAAAAGCGTTGTTTCCAGATTGATTGTGCTGGACAAATTTGGCCAAATATAAGTCCATGACAATAACCTCTTATGGCCTTGCACTTTGCTTTACAGTTGTTCCAATAGAATCAGTATTTTGGGTCTGTACACCAAGAGGTGACATGAAATGGAAGCTGGGATCATTATGGTTAACCTGAGTGTGTCAAAAACCAAGCAGAGGCTGAATGTTATTATACGCAGCCCGTGAATCAGAGTGAATGATAGAATCAGGCTAAACTATGCATTGCAAAATAGGTGCAACGTTTGGATGGAATCGTCACCAACAGTACCCAAATAACCAATAGCTGGTTGATGGGTGTTATTTACCATACCAAAAACCCAACCTGCAGGGACACATTGTTCAATTGATCTGAGATGCCAACCCACTTCCACAAAAAGAAAAAGGCTCAATTAATAGGAGCTACCAGAATCAGGTAAAAGGAAAGGAGACAGGCACGTGCACGAGAGATTTGTAGACCTTCATGTGAAGAGGAGAATGTTAATAAAAACATCTGGTGCATCAGCATCCTAAAATTCTACTGTTGCAGCTGCTGGTCTGATTTTCCTACAACATGGTGAGGTGTTTGCAGTGAAGATATCTTCTATTCCCACCAAGGGTAGTTTTTCATTTTTAAATCTTTAAAACAAAGAAAACTGAAGGCTAGAAAACAGCCAGGGATTTCCAAACTCAGTGTTTCCTAAATTCTTCTGTGCTACAGAATTGTCTGTGATGCTTGTTAGATACAGATTCTCAGACTCTGACAGCATCTCCAGAGAAATTGCTGGGATCGCCCTACTGGGCAAACTCCCTGCTTATGCTCAGGCTTGGGCAGGTCTGGTAACATGATGATTGCACATCCAAATTGTACCAAAAAGAAAAACAGGTGCACAGAAATGACACTCCCTAGGAACACAGTAGAACCGGGACTGAACTTAGGTCTCAAGTACATAAAAATCCAATCTTATTTACTTTCCATGGTAAGGAGGCACACATCTCACAGCGCGGGTTTCAGGACCACAAAGCCTAAGGTTTGGTTGCTTAGGGCAGTAGGTGATTGGACCAACCCCTTCTGTTCAATCCTCAGCAAGAAGTTCTGCAGCTTGATACCTTAGAAAAGATGCAATCACCTGACTCTGATAATTCCCTGTTAGCTTGTCAGCTGGGGCTGCTTTAATTTTACCTTTAGGTCATAATTCTATTTAATACCACTGAGCTCTGTTCTATTGATCACAGGGCTTGACTCAGCACTGATATTTTTGAGGAATTGACCATTATGTCTGAAGTGTAGGGTATTATGTCTGAAAGTGGGTATTTCAGACCATTATGTCTGAAAGTGGGTATCCAAGGAGAAGAAGGGTGTTTGAGGTCCTACGATTTCCTGGAATATTACCCATCTGGGAATTGTGTAGGAGTCCATTGGAGGAGATATTTTAAAACTACAGCTTGGCAGAGGTTTTGTGGAAATGGACACCTGAATCAATTTGAGAGCAGCCTATGAGAGCTAGAATGGGGTCAGCAAAGTTAACAGCTTTTTTGCCTGAAGGAATGGGGGCAGTGGGGTTTGGAACAGGTATTCTTCCTGGCTTGTAGGCGGGTGAGCAGAGAGAATGAGCTCTGGTCTCTCTTCCTTTTTCCTTTTCTTTCTTTCTTTTTTTTCTTTTTTGAGACAGGGTCTCACTCGGTCGCCGAGGGCTCACTGCTACCTCCACTTCTCTGGGCTCAGGTGACCCTTCTGCCTCAGCCTCCAGAGTAGCTGGGACTACAGTGGTGTGCCATCACACCCGGCTAATTTTTTAAAACACTTTTTTTGTAGAGACGGGGTTTCTCTATGTTGCCCAGGCTGGTCTTGAACTCCTGAGCTCAAGCGATCAATCCACCTCAGCCTCCCAAAGTGTTGGGATTACAGTCATGAGCCACCATGCCTGGCTCCTCTTTCTCTTCTTATTTGAGGACACTAATCTCATCATGAGGTCCCCACACTCATGACCTCATTTAAACCTACTTACCTTCCAAAGGTCCCATCTCCAAACACTATCACATGGAGGATTAGGGCTCCAGCCTGTGAATTAGTGGGGAGGGGCACAGACATTCAGTCCATAATAGGAGGTGTCCTTACCTTCAGCCCCATAGCGTCCTTGAACCTTGGCGGGGATGGAGAAGTGCTATGGAAAAGACCAGATGGATAGTGAATCTGAGAACATTAAGGTTGCATTAGGAGGTCACGGACCGCGGGAGTCTAATATCCAGAAGTAAAGTGCAATCTTAAGAATAAGATGAGATCACTTACAAGAAAGAAAGAACATTTGGATTTTTTTTATTCTTCCTTTTTTTGTGCACACATAAGTCTCAGTATGTAAAATTTGACACCAGGATGTGCACATACACACATTCACACACACTTATGAGGAGAGACAGAGGAACATAGTAGGAGTAACATCCATAATGGTAGTTATCTCTGAATGGTAAAATTATGTTATTTTATCTTTTTTTCATTGACCACTAGTGCTGATTTTTCTAACATGGATTATTATTTATATATGTAATTTATAACAAAAACTTTCCAATATATCTTTTCACAAGATGTCAGTTATTTTCAAAGGTCACTTGTGTCTGCATCTTTCACAATCATAGGTTGTAAACTCAAGCATTTAAATTCTTGTTTTTCTCCCCAGTGAAAAGATAGGAGATTTGTTGCTGTTGTTTGTCTGGTTTTTGCGCAGGACTGACAAGTTGTTTTGAAGTCTTATAGGCACAACCTAAGTAATATAATTTGGTTAAGCTGGAAAATAAGAATTTTTCAGAACTTTCTCCTAGGCTTTCAACAGCACAAGATTTTTATGCCCTTCTCAAGACGAGACTGAAGGGAAGATTTTTTTCTTTTTGAGACAGGGTTTCTCACTCTGTAGCCCAGGTGGAGTGCAGTGGTGTGATCTCGGCTCACTGAATCTCAGCCTCCCAGGTTCAAGCAATTCTCCTGCCTCAGCCTCCCAAGTAGCGGGGATTACAGGCACCCGTCACCATGCCCAACTTATTTTTGTGTTTCTAGTAGAGACGGGGTTTCATCATGTTGGCCAGGCTGGTCTCGAACTCTTGGCCTCAAGTGATCTGCCCGCCTCGGCCTCCCAAAGTGCTGGGATTACAGGTGTGATCCACCATGCATGCCTGGCTGTGAAGACCGTTTTTGAAACTCCAGTTAGGAAGATGGCTCCCACTGAGTGGCTGACCCCTTCCCATCCACAGATGAATGACTTCATTACCTTCTACAAAGAAAATTCATTTATTTATTCATCAATGCTTTAAAAATAAAAACAAAATAAAGCTAGACATTTTTTTTTTCTGATGGGATTTGGGAAGAAAGATTAAAAAACTGTAAGAAAAGCCTTTAATGACTCTGTAACATTTAACACCTAAACAAAGCGGCTTAGTACCAGTGGGAGCTGAAACTAATTAAAATCAAAATTATATTCACTTCATCAATGCTAAAATAAATCCAAGGGAAAACAAAGAGGTACTTTTGTAATTAAATTTAACTTACTGTCATAATCTCAATTCTCGCTATTTGCAGCTGTGGGAGTTATTTTCAAAAGGATGTTTAAGGATAAAGTTTTAGAGTACACAGCATTCCAAGTTTGGTATAAAATTGAGATGATTCAAAGGAGAGAGAAAGAGAAAGGGTGTCAGGTGGTGGGGGATTCAGAGCTTCAGAGAAGGCAGGCGGAGTGCCCGGATGAGGCTTCCCGTCTCCTATTCTCTAGACTGTGTTGCTGGATGGAGTTCTCGCCTCCCTCAAGGGGCAGCATGGAAAGAAAAACGTTGTTCCCGTGATGTCTCCTCTGTCAGTACAGTGGAATAGGGGAGAATCCTGTGGAGTGAGACGGCCTCTTCAAGAGGAGTTCTAGAATTGGGACCCGGCGGGTTCAGGAATCACCTCAAACAATGTGAATGTACCTTAGAGAGCTGAGCAGTCTCTGACCCAGTCGAGTCTCAGCCTCACGTGCTAAGTCTGGGCTGGTAACCACCCACCTGCTCAGAACCGCCCGGGACGTGCTGCTGAATACCAGAAGGAGCTGTCGCCTGTTACTGGGTGGTAGCTACCTACCATCCCCTGAGCATTTGCTACATGGCAGGCCCTGTACTAAATACACACTTTTCATATATTATCGCACTCAATATTCACAACAACCTTAGGGAACAGGAATTATTGTTCGTATTTTTAAGAATACAACTTGAAAATTTATTCTCATTTCTTAATGGCCACATCTTTCATTTGATTGTGGTATATACACATAACAAAATTTTACCAAAATTTTAAGTGTACAATTCAGTATTATGTATATTCACAATGCTGTGGGACAATCACCACTACCCATTTCCAGAACTTTTCACCATCCCAAACAAAAACTTTGTACCCATTAAACAAAAACTTTGTACCCATTAAACAAAAACTTCCTATTCCTTCTTCCCCCAACCACCTGGTAGCCACTAGTCTACTTTCTGTCTCTAAGAATTTGCCTGTTCCAGGTACTGCATATAAGTGGAATCATATGTCTGGCTTATTTCATTTAGCATAGTGTTTTCAAGTTTCATCTGTGTTGTAGTATCCCATTGTATAGGCAAGGAAACTGAGACTTAAATTAAATAACTTGCCCAGGACCACAGAAGAATTAGTGACAGAGGAAGAATTCAAATCCAGGGATGTCACACTTCAAAGTCCTTGCTCTTAATCATCCTCTACTAAGTGTTTCTGCCAATGCAGACCACAGACCACTAAATCAGAATGACCATGAGTGCTTAAAAAATACAGATTTCTGGGCTCCATCCTACTAAAAGAATCCTACTAAATGACAATTCTTGCACTTTTAACACATTCCCCAGTTGATTCTTATGCAAAACTAAAGTTTGTGAATTACTTCATTCTTCTCTATTGAAAATGCAACTAAGGAAAGATGGCGGCAGAGAAAATGAAGACAGTTACAAACTCAAGACCAAGTGATCTCACGGAAAAGGAGAAATGAGTAGGCAAATGCTATGGTTTGAATAATAGTGTCCCCTCCAAAATTCATGTTGAAGCCTAATCCCCAAGGCAACAGTATAAAGAGGTTTGGCCTTTGGGAGGTGACTAAATCATGTGGGCTCCACCCTCATAAATGGGGTTAACACCCTTATGAAAGGGCAGAAGGTGGAAGGGAGCATTCTCTTGCTCTTTTGTCTCTCCCACCATGTGAGGACACAGTGTTCCTCCCCTTCAGAGGATGCAGCAATAGGAACCATCATGGAAGCAGAGAGCAGCCCTCACCCAACACTGAATCTGCTGGTGCCTTGATCTTGGAGTTCCCAGACTTCGGAACAGTGAGAAATAAATTTCTATTGTTTATAAATTACCCAGTGTGTGGTATTTTGTTATAGCAACACAGACTAAGACAGTAAGACTCTAGGAGTTGTCAAATGCCTATGTATTTTGTTGGGGTCTTCTGGAGTGATTTCCAGCATGTCCACCCTATTTGTCCTTTGTGGCCCCATGACTTATCCTTTCATGAAGTGAAAAGATACATCTCTTATAGTCATGCCATATTTTTCACTCCCAGTTTTACAGTTCATGTCAATATGTATTATGTATGAAAAACAAACTAGCTTTTCGTCAAATGCTGCCAAAATGTAGCATCTCAATGTCTGGCATAAGAAAAGTAAGTAAGACGCAAATGGTGAATTGCGATGCTGGCAAACCAATGCACAATGTAGCCAAAAGACATGTCATATGTATTGTGGGACTAAAAACTCACCTTCAGGAAGACTTTCACCTTGAAATCTGGTGATGTGTGGAACAGATGTTTTAATTTAGCTAAAATTATTTGCATAATCGATTTAACACGTGGTTTATCAAACCTGCCAAAGAGCAGGTGACAATATGGAATTAATATGATTACTAATTTGACACATCATTGAGATTAATTTGACCTTTCTCGATCTCAGAATACCCAGAGGTCTTCACAGACAGGAATAGTGTGCTATGAAATGCAATCTAGAATCCACCATCTTAGCATCATAAATTAAGCAACCACTTTGCTCAGTCTGGCCTCATGCTTCTATTCCTTTTCTTTCTATCTCTCCTCTAAATGGACAGGAAGGCAATGAGTGAATATTGGGGAACATATCTGATTCACAGTGTCTAAAATGTTACGAAAAGTAATTGATCTAATGTGCCTCTGATACTAGATGTGGTACTGCCTTCTCCCTGGTCTGTTGATTTATCCTTGAATCTAGACTCAAAGGAGATCACCTTTGAGAATTCATTGGCTTAAGCCTTTAGCATTAAGTCTAAAGACTCAAAATAATGACTTTTTTTTTTTTTTTTGAGGTGGAGTTTCACTCTTGTCACCAGTTGTCACCCATGCTGGAGTGCAATGGCATGATCTCGGCTCACTGCAACCTCTGCCTCCCAGGTTCAAGAGATTTTCCTGTCTCAGCCTCCCAAGTAGCTGGTATTACAGGTGCACACCACCACACCCGGCTAATTTTTGTATTTTTAGTAGAGACGGGGTTTCACCATGTTGGCCAGGATGGTCTTGAACTCCTGATCTCAGGTGATCTGCCCGCCTCAGCATCCCAAAGTACCGGGATTACAGGCATGAGCCACTGTGCCCAGCCAAAATAATGATTTTTAAATTATATATCAGTCTGATTACAATATAAATTACCCTATTAGAAACAATAGAAATGTTCATCAATAGGGGATTGATAAAATAATATCATATGTCAGTAAAATGCTATATGCCCATTTAAATGATGTGGAAAAACTATATTTAATGACATAAAAACATGTTTGTGATATGTGACATGAAGAAATCATATTGCATCTGTGAAAAATAACATTAAAAATGAGAAATCATATTGCAAATTAGTATGTGCACTATAATCTTATTTTTATAAGAAAAATTATGTACATATCTGAAAAGATAAATACCAAAACGTTAACCATGGTTATATCTACATGGTAGGATTAAGGCTGATTTATGTTTTTTCTTTTTTATTTATCTATATTTTAAACATTTTTTTTAAAACCATGAACATTATAATTTTTTGGTGTAATAGAGAAAAAAGTCAATCAAAAAATATTTGTGAAGTGAGGATGGCAGATTGAATCAGCATCCAATTTTACTCTCTCCCAAAACTCCATTAAAGTTCCTACACACACACACACACACACACACACACACACACACACACACACACACAACCATGAAGGAAACAACAGCAAGAATGTTTTGGAAACCGGAAACATTTTGAAAACTGATTTGATAGGCTCGCAAAAGCCTAACCTCAAGGCCGCAGTGGATAAATGAACCAAGCTGCTTTAGGTTGCAGAATCCTGCCTGGGATTGCCACTGGGGACGGAGACGGGAAGAGGGAAGAGGGAAGAGGGAAGAGGCAAGGGCACCGAAAGAAGGAGCACTGGGAAGCTGCGAGATCTCAAGAGACATCTCTCCTTCATCATTCCTCAGCCCTTGAGCCCCTCATCCTTCACCCAACAGGAGTATGAAAGCTTATTCTCTGTACTATGGACACCAGACACAGTTGGAAGTCTGATCGTCATACCCCAAACAGAAGAGTAAGTGATCTTATGCTCAGCAAATCCCGGCTGCAGAGCCCTCCCTGGCCTTTTCACTCAGGTTCAGGACACCAACAGCCAGACTCTGACCCTTCCAGATAAGAGACTGGAAATGGCTTCTTCACAAAGGCTAAATTTATGCTTGCCCCTCAAGATTGCAAAATTAAGGAACATATCACTTAGGGACACATGTAGGTGATATAACCAAAAGAAAAAAAAAGCAGGGGAATGAGTACTCTTGCCCTGTGTAACGAGGAGGAAGGGGTTACAACTGGGGTAAGACCCTGGTAATGTTTGATTTTTTTTTTTTTAAAGAACTAGAGTGATAGGAATATAGATAGTATAATAATACATTTTATTATTCTTATTTAAATTTTAGATATGCATTTTATATATTCTTCCCTACATATTATATATTTTACAATTCACAAAATGTTGGTAGGCCAGGTGCAGTGGCACATGCCTATAATCCCAGCACTTTGGCAGGTCGAGGTGAGCAGATCGCTTCAGTCCAGGAGTTTGAGATCAGCCTGGGCAACATAGCGAGACCTCATCTCTACCATAAAAGAAATAGCTGGATGTGGTGGCACACACCTGTGGTCCCAGCTACTCAGGAGGCTGAGGCAGGAGGGTTGCTTGAGCCCAGGAGGTCGACGCTGCAGTGAGCCATAATCGTGCCACTGCACTCCAGCCTGGGCAACAAAGCAAGATCCTGTCACACACAAAAAAACAAAAAACAGCAGGCAACCTATGACGTCTTCCTTTCTGCGTGATTTTCTCCCTTTCTTCTTTTCATCCCTGTTATGTTTCTGCTGTTCTTTCATTCTCTTTTTCTTTTCTAGAACTTTATAGGTCAGGAGTTTGAGACCAGTCGAGCCAACATGGTAAAACCCTGTCTCTACTAAAAATACAAAAATTAGTTGGGCGTGGTGGTGCATGCCTGTAATTCCAGCTACTCAAGAAGCTGAGGCAAGAGCTTGAACCCAGGAGGCGGAGGTTGCAGTGAGCCGAGATCACGCCACTGCAATCCAGCCTGGGCAACAGTGTGAGACTCCGTCTCAAAAAAAACAAACACAAACAAACAAAAAACCAAAAAAAGAAATGTGATTGGTCAAAAAGGGTATGACCTAGTGGGAATAGACAGAAAGAGGAACCCATCAACGCCTGTCTATTCAGATTCTTCTTGGCCTCACTCTCCTCCTGGGTATGGGCCGGGGCCCTTTCTGGAAAGGTAGTTCCATGACCTACAATCAAACAAAATAGGTAAGAGAATTCCTTTACGGCCGGTTCTTACTCAGAAAGGCAGGGGAAGGTTAGAGTAGTATTTTACGTTTTATGGCTGGCTTTGGGGATTTTTGGGGTTCTGGTTTTTATGAACCACTTTGCAGAAGAGAAATTCTAGTTTCTGTGGCTTGTCTTGAGGACGAATGAGAGGTGAGAGACAAGAGGGCAGGAGAGAGTCGGAGAAACGTTGCTTTTGAGGCTGCTTCTGAAGACTTCACTTGGGGGCATCACTTTCTGAGTCCCCATAGTGTCTTCTGATGAACAGAAATGTTTAATGTTAATGAAGTTTAATTTATTAGTTTTTTAATGGTTAGTGTTTTCTGTCACCTAGGAAATCTTTACCTGTCCCAACATTGCAAAGGTATTCCCCTGTTTCCTTCTATATATTTTATAGTTTTAGTTTTCATGTCTATGTGTATGACCCATCTCAAATTAATTTTTATGTATGGTGTGAAGTAGAGATCATGTTTTCTTCCCATATCGATATCAAGTTGTTCCGGGGCCCCATGTTTGTAAACTAATAGAATGTGCCCCTATCCCTTTATTTGCTCATCATGCAAAAAAATATTCTAAACCTAAACCTGAAAATTTGAAATGTGCATCCCTGTCTTCATATCTCACTGCCTCCCTATAACATGACCAGTAACTTTAAGGACCATCTATTATGACCGCTCCCCACCCCAGACAATTACAGATGATTTATTTCTTTAGGATCATATATTTCAGATTAGAGAAAAAATAGATTTTGAAAGGAAAAAAAACCTTGGCACTATTATTCTTTGACTGCTCTGCTTTTCCAATGTCTAAGATGTAAATAAAATCAACTATTAAGTTTGGGGCTGCAAATTTTTTTTTTTTTTTTTTTTTTTTTGAGACAGAATCTCACTTTGTCGCCCAGGGTGGAGTGCAGTAGCGCCATCTCGGGTCACTGCAAGCCCCACCTTCAGGGTTCACGCCATTCTCCTGTCTCAGCCTCCCGAGTAGCTGGGACTACAGGCGTCCGCCACCATGCCTGGCTAATTTTTTGTATTTTTAGTAGAGACAGGGTTTCACCCTGTTAGCCAGGATGATCTCAATCTCCTGACCTTGTGATCCGCCCGCCTCAGCCTCCCAAAGTGTTGGGATTACAGGTGTGAGCCACCACACCCAGCTTGGGGCTGCAAATTTTTATATATCACATAAAGTGTGAAATAATATGGAACAAAATTGGTGTTTAACTCCTTTTTTTTTTTTTTTTTAGATAGAGTTTTGCTCCTGTTGCCCAAGTTGGAGTGCAATGGCGCAGTCTTGGCTCACTGCAACCTCTGCCTCCTGAGTTCAAGCGATTCTCCTGCCTCAGCCTCCTGAGTAGCTGGGATTACAGGCATGTACCACCACACCCGGCTAATTTTTGTATTTTTAGTAGCGTCCTGACCTTAGGTGATCCACTTGCCTTGACCTCCCAAAGTGCTGGGATTACAGGCGCGAGCCACCACGCCTGGCCTAATTCATTTTTTCAATGTTTTTAAAATTGGCACATGTCTGACTCCTTTAAAAAATCAGGTTTACGAGGCCAGGCGCAGTGGCTTACGCCTGTAATGCCAGCACTTTGGGAGGCTGAGGTGGGCGGATCACAAGATCACGAGATTGAGACCATCCTGACCAACATGGTGAAACCCTGTCTCTACTAAAAATACAAAAATTAGCTGGGTGTGGTGGCATACGTCTGTAGTCCCAGCTACTCGGGAGGCTGAGGCAGGTGAATCACTTGAGCCCAAAAGGTGGAGGTTGCAGTGAGCCGAGATCACACCACCATACTCTAGCCTGGCAACAAAGCAAGACTCCATCTTAAAAAAAAAAAAAAATCAAGTTTACCTAAAACCAAAGGAATAAATTCCAAAAAGAGGAAAAAGAGAAACTGTCAAAAAATGCAGAGAAGTCAAGGAACAAAGAGAGTGATCAGTGGATGTAAAAATTAGGAGTAACCTAACTGAGAGAAGTTTTTGCAGTCTGGTGGAGGTGGTGGGAGCTGGAGCAAAGGAGATTGAGGAAAATGCAGGGAATAACTATAGATGAATGGAATTAAGTGGCAATATTTTTACTTTTTAAAATTTTTTTTAGATGGAGCCTTGTTCTGTCACCCAGGCTGGAGTGCAGTGGCATGATCTCAACTGATTGCAACCTCCACCTTCTGGGTTCAAGTGATTCTCCTGCCTCAGCCCCCTGAGTAGCTGGGATTACAGGTGCCTGCCACCACGCCTGGCTAATTTTTGTATTTTTAGTAGAGAAAGGATTTCACCATTTTGGCCAGGCTGGTCTTGAACTCCTGACCTCAAGTGATCCACCCACCTCAGCCTCCCAACGTGCTGGGATCATAGGCATGAGCCACCATGCCCGGCCTCATGAACCAATCTCTATGTAATAGTATTAACTAAAGTCATAGTTTATTCAGATTTCTTTAGTTTTTACCAAATGTTCTTTTTTTGGTCCAGGATCCCACCTAAGATACTCCATTACATTTGCTGGTCATGTCTTCTTAGGTTCCCCTTGACTGGGATGGTTGTTCAGACTTTTCTTGTTTTTGATGATCTTGACAATTTTGAGAAGTACTGGTCAGGATGCCCCACTGCTGGAATTTGTCTGTTTTACTCATGATTAGATTGGGTTATTGGTGTGTATTAGTCCATTCTCCAGGGTTCTCTGGAGAACCCTGACTAATACAGTTCTTGCATTGCCATAAAGAAATATCTGAGAGTGGGTAATTTGTAAAGCAAAGAGGTTAAATTGGCTCATGGTTCTGCAGGCTGTACATGCAAGAACAAAAGGAAAGACAGTTTCTTGCATGACTCAACTTTCAGCTTAATTTTTCTCCTTTTGGCATAGTGAATTGGGGTCCCAAGATTTTGTTTTCCTTTTACAATGTCAAGGTGATATGGTTTGGCTGTGTCCCCACCCAAATCTCATCTTGAATTGTCGCTCCCATAATCCCCACATGCCCTGGGAGGGACCCGGTGGGAGGTCATTGAATCATGGGGTGAGTTTTTTCCCATGCTGTTCTTGCGATAGTGAGTAAGTCTCATGAGATTTGATGGTTTTATAAAGGGCGGTTCCCCTACACATGCTCTCTTTCCTGCCGCCACGTAAGAGGTGCCTTTGCTCCCCACTTCACCTTCTGCCATGATTGTGAGGCCTCCCCAGCCATGTAAAACTATGAGTCCATTAAACCTCTTTTTCTTTATAAATGACCCAGTCTTGGGTATGTACTTACTAGCAGCATGAGAACAGACTAGTACACAAGGGTAGATACTACCAATGTGATTCATCACTGTTGATGTTGACTGAGATGGAAAAAGCATCTGTCAGGCTTCTCCACTACAGACTTACTCCCCATCCACTCCACCCCTCCCTTCCCGCTTCTCATGCTATCCTCTCTGGAGGGAAGTCACTAGGTGAAGTGCACTTTTAAGGAGCGCAGAGTTATGCCCCCCACGTTGATGGCAGAGAATCAAGATAAATTATTTGGGATTCTTCTGGGCAGGAGACTTGTCTCTTCTCTCCATTTATTAATTTTTCAATCATTTATTTATATTAGTGTGGATTTGTAGAAATTTATTTTATTCACTGTTTTATAATCCAATATTACTTTATTTTGTTGCTTAAATTGTTACAATTTTGACCATTGAGAGCACCTGCAGTTGGTTCTGGATGTTTACTTTTTAACTCTAAAGGTATTCAGTGTTCTGGTGAGTTTTATAGCATGATATTTAAAAACATGAATGGGACCTACCATATAACTATTATTATTTTATTATTATTATTTTTTAGACAGAATCTTGTTTTGTTGCCTGGGCTGGAGTGCAGTGGTACGATCTTTGCTCACTGCAACCTCTGCCTCCCGGGTTCAAGCAATTCTCCTGCCTCAGCCTCCCGAGTTGCTGGAACTATAGGCACCCGTCACCATGCCTGGCTAATTTTTGTGTTTTTAGTAGAGACGGGGTTTCACCATGTTGGCCAGTCTGGTCTCGAACTCCTGAACTCATGTGATCCACCTGCCTCGGCCTCCCAAAGTGCTGGGATTATAGGCATGAGCCACCATACCCAGCCCAGTATAGCTATTATATTGGCCAAAAAAAAAAAAAAAAAAAAAAAGCAAAAAACTCTAATTTCTTTAATATTAAATGACTGTCTTCCCCTAAATGACTTAGAGGAACCTTGTTTGTTTGCACAATAGTAATGACTAGAAATGTTAAAATGTCAGCATTGAAAAGGGAGCAGGGTTTATTGATCTTTCACCAGCTGGTGAGAGTGTGCTGGGCTCAGGGCTGAGACATTGGGGTGTTTAGTATCAGCTCTTCAGCCACTTCTTATGCCCCCACAAGTTGAGCCTGGCACCATCAGCTTGTTTTTACACATGTTGATTTGGTGTAGAAATAGCCATCTGGGCCCAAGGCTATGCCTCACAGATGGTGATTCAGCTCAAGGGTTTCATAGACAAAGGTTGTCATACAGCTGGAGCACTTGGGGACTCCCCAGTTCAGAGCCCCAGAGAACGCAGAAAATTAGAAATGAAAAGGGCCTGTATTAGTTATACATTCCTGAATAATGCATCACTCCAAAACTTACTGGCTTAAAACAACAGCCATTTATTATTTGTCGCGGTTCCTGTGGGTTAGATATTGGGAAGTACTCAGTGGGGTGGTTCTGTCTTGAGTTCTCTCTTGATGGTGCAGTCAGATGGTGGCTGGAACCAGGTCACCTCTAGGGCTTCTTTACTCATCTGGTACCCAGACTGTGATGATTAAACATTTGAGGACTGAAACAGCTAGGGCTCCGGGGCATCTCCCTGTATGTGGTCTCTCCGTGTGACCTCTCCAGCATAGTGGCTTCCTGGTAGCTGGACTTCTTTCATGGTGGCTCAGGGTACCAAAGGCACATATTGCACGAGAGAGGGAAAACTCCTGGCTGAAGGCATTTTGCTTTTTTACTAACTTAGCCTAAGAGGTCACATGGAAAGAGAATTAGTATCTACCTTTTTGTGAGAAGAGTGTCAAAGAATTTGCAGACAAGTTTTAAAACCATGGCAGGACCTTAAAGACCTGATAGCTCCCAGGGCTGGATGTCTTCCTTTGCCCCTCCTGTTCCTGTCCGTGCCCTCCTACCTGTTCTGTGCCCAGGAGGCTGAGTGACAGCTCCTCTCTGCTCTTGGTCCTGGGACACCGCATGCTTCTTGCATTTTTCCTGCATACTGCCCACAACTTTGTAAACAGTCCTTTTATTCAACTCCTCTAATTATCCAATTTGAGACACCGTCTGTCTCCTGCAGTGATTCTGATAGTTACTCCCACGTCCTTCATCTTAGAGATGAGGAGAATGACCCCATGCTTCCAGCCAGGGGTCCAGTACTTGGGGCACCCAATCCAGGGCCCTTTTGTTTCCATTCTATTAGCCAATACACACAGAAACCAGAATGGGGCCTGAGGCAAAAGGAAAAGTCACGGACACAGAATATTTATTTAAAACTTTGACTTTTTTTTTTCAGTACGGATTTATGCATAAATTTTTATTTTATAACAGATTGCATTATATTATTTATCATGACTGAGTTTTTTTTTTTGGCACCCCCTTAACTTTTGTGTCCCTGGGAGTCCCCTACTTGCCTCACCCTATCCCGGCCCCATCCCTCCGGCTTGCTCCCCACCTTGAGCTGCTACTGGCACTGCTGAGCTGGCTATGGGCTTTTAGAGGCGACCCAGGAATCCTTTCAGCACCTCCTCCTTTTCCTGAGGTTTTACCGTTCAAATTTCATTGCCTGGTGTGTGCCACATCTTCGGATGCTGTCAGCAGCATTTTAGTGGTGACGAATCCCTAATTTGTAACTAGGTGGAAATAGAAGCTCCTTTATTCAATTTTCTTTTGGGCACCTCCCAGGAGTGCCAGGTGTATGTGTGCCTGGCGCTCTGGAGGAAGATGGGTGAGGTGCATGGTGGAACCTGGAGGCATTTGCATTTAGGGTGGAAAACAGACATATTAAAAGTTAGAATAAAATATGACAAAGGCTCGTCAAGCTATATAAAAAATACTGAGTACACAGCTAAATCTGTTGTTCAGAGTTTGTTAAAAGAAGGAAGGAGGGTGGATAGGAGGGGGTAGGCTGGCAGAGAGGAGGAGCAGGCTGGCAGGTCCCACCAAGGTGAGGTTAGGAGGCACCACAGATAACTAAACACCAGCTAGCTTGCAGTTTTCTCTTCTGCTGTCCTTATTTAGATCCTCTTCTGTCACTGCACGTAACTGGCAGACTTTTCTCTTTTAGATCTATTCTAAGGCACTAAGGAATGAGGCTCTTTACACTTCATTACTCTGCCGTCAGGGAAGAGGCTGATGTCACGTGCCCATGCGTCACCACTGCTTAACGACAGACACACCAGCGGTTCTGGACCTGGCAGTACTTTTCCCTTTGATGCAGGCAGTGAGGGATGTTAAATGGCATTTCATTATGATCTACTGGCTAGATGTTAGTCATGGTATATTTTAGAGTAAGCCTGAAGGGAGTTGTAGGGAAAAGAAAGAGAGATCAGACTGTTATTGTGTCTATGTAGAAAAGGAAGACATAAGAAACTCCGTTTTGACCTGTACCTTGAACAATTGCTTTGCCCTGAGATGCTGTTAATCTGTAACTTTGCCCCAATCTTGAGCTCACAAAAACATGTGTTGTATGGAATCAAGGTTTAAGGGATCTAGGGCTGTGCAGGATGTGCCTTGTTAACAAAATGTTTACAGGCAGTATGCTTGGTAAAAGTCACCGCCATTCTCCAGTCTCTATAAAACGGGGGCACAATACACTGCGGAAAGTCTCAGGGACCTCTGCCCGGGAAAGCTGGGTATTGTCCAAGGCTTCTCCCCATGTGATAACCTGAGATATGGCCTCATGGGATGGGAAAGCCCTGACAGTCCCCCAGCCCGACACCCGTGAAGGGTCTGTGCTGAGGAGGATTAGTAAAAGAGGAAGGCCTCTTGCGGTTGAGATAAGAGGAAGGCCTCTGTCTCCTGCATGCCCCTGGGAACGGAATGTCTCAGTATAAAACCCGATTGTACATTTGTTCTATTCTGAGATAGGAGAAAAACCGCCCTGTGGCGGGAGGCGAGACATGTTGGCAGGAATGCTGCTCTGTTATTCTTTACTCCACTGAGATGTTTGGGTGGAGAGAAGCATAAATCTTGAACTTATTTGTGACACAGATTCCTTTGCTCACGTGTTTTCTTGCCGACCTTCTCCCCACTATCACCCTGCTCTCCTACCACATTCCTCTCGCTGAGATAGTGAAAATAGTAATCAACAAACACTGAGGGAATTCAGAGACCGGTGCCAGTGCAGGTCCTCCGTATGCTGAGCACCGGTCTCCTGAGCCCACTGTCCTTTCTCTATACTTTGTCTCTGTGTCTTATTTCTTTTCTCAGTCTCTCATCCCACCCGACGAGAAATACCCACAGGTGTGGAGGGGCTGGTCACCCCTTCAGGAGTTGAGATACTCAAAAGGCCACTGTGCAAACACGAACAATCCCCAATCTCCTTCACAGTTATCCATCTGCAGGCATCTTACTTTAGGCTGCACCATCTCATTTTTTTTGCTGCTAGTCTAGTCATTTGGTTAATTTCCAAGGCTGTTTGTTGTCTGTGAAGGATGGACTACTTGGCTGGACACAGGGACCTCTTTAGTCTGGACTTTGTTTCTGACTCACTGCGATAATATGGGCAGATAGATCACTTAATCTCTCACCTTTTCCTCCCATCATTACTCTTCAAAAGCCTTCTCGCCAAATCACTACTTTCTAATTCTCAGTGTTCCTAGGCCTTAACGGATGACGTCATTCAACAATCCTTGATATGGGACCAAATACTACTTCTTTTGGGCAGTTCCTAATTATTTTATTTTCTGTTTCTGCTTTATAACTTCCAGTTCCCCCTTTCTTCAATCTTCTCAATTTCACTACACTCTACATTTCAGCTCTTCTCTCTGATGCAGCTAAACTACTATATTATGGTACATAATCTTTAATGGGACCCATTCCTAGCTAATCTTTTGAAATGCAGTTCTGCAATTATATTTTAACTTAGTTCCCTCTTTTTCTAATGGTGGCTTTTAAAGTCTGTTAATATTCTAATATGAAGTCATTCATTCTAATTTAATAATAATATGAAAAACATATCCTATGCATGCGCTCGTATAAAACTACTATTACTAGGAGTAAAACCCTAGTGATAAAGACATATAATATGGTTGATATAATTCAATAACAGCTACCATTTAAATACATCCTCTTTGTGTTTTATATATTATAATATTTGATCCCTACAATAATTCTTAGTACACATTACCATTTCACATGTGAGAAAATTTACAATCAAAGACATTGAATCGAGGTGGGGCTTTGTTTTGTTTTGTTTTGTTTTACTCTTTTGTGGAAACCTATTATTTTGTGGATTTAGCATCCCTTCTTCTGAAAACTGCTTCTCCCTTCTCTATTCCTATGGATGCCCTAGAACAGTCATGTTATGACAAGATCCTACCCTCCAGCCTCTGGGGGCCTCATCCTACAATTTTGTGAAGCACATTAGTTTATGTTATTTTTATTTGTCTAACAGTAACATGTAAAACTTAGAATTGTTGGTGGCCTGTTTACCAGCACAGGGACTGCAGATGTCAGTAAGGTCAGCTAGCAGACAGAGAGACTGGGGAGTAGCATTCAAGCTCCTGCCTTTAATCACCCACGTCCTGGCCTCCCCATGTATTCTGGAAGAAATCTTCGTGTCCTGATGAAAAATTTCCCCTTTGGCTTACGCTCAAGTTTGTTATCAGTCAATTGCAACCCTGAAAAGTCTGAACTTTTACCAACTGTTGATCATCATTTGGGTTGAAAATAGCTGGCATATTAGAATTTCATTCCAAGGCTGATTTATACTAGTTCCCCAAAGGGTATGTGCTTCATTTCTTCCTTCCTGATCTCAAACACACATGAAAAATAAATCTTATCTATTAAAAACAGTTGCATTAAAAATAGCTAAATCCTTTTTTTACTGAAATAGAAAAACAATTATAAAATTCATATGAAACCAAAAAGACCTCAAGCAGCCAAAACAATCTTGAGAAAGAAACAAAGCAGCAGGCACCACACTTCCTGATTTCAAAATATATCACAAATCTACAGTAGTTAAAACAATATGGTGCAGGCATAAAGACAGACATACAGACCAATTGAGCAGAACATAGAGCCAGAAATAAATCCACACATATATGGTCAACTCATCTTCAGCAAGGGTGCCAAGAATATACAATGGGGAAAGGATAATCAGTTCAACAAATGGTGTTGGGAAAACTGGATATCCACATGCAAATAAATAAAATGGAACCTTTACCTTACATCTTACACAAAAATCAAGTCAAAATGGATTAAAGACTTAAGTGTAAGACCTGAAACTATAAAACTCCTAGAAGAAAACAGGAAAAAGCATCATGACATTGGTCTTGGCAATGATTTAATGGATATGACACCATAAGCACAGGCAACAAAAGCAAAAATAGGCAAGTGGGACTACACCAAACCAAAAAGCTTCTGCAGGCGGGGATCTGTGGCTCACGTCTGTAAACCCAGCACTTTGGGAGGCCAAGGCAGGTGGATCATTTGAGGTCAGAAGTTCAAAACCATCATGGCCAACAAGGTGAAACCCTGTCTCTACTAAAAATACAAAAATTAGCTCGGTGTGGTGGTGCACAACTGTAATCCCAGCTACTGGGGAGGCTGAGGCAGGAGAATTGCTTGAATCTGGGAGGCAGAGGTTGTAGTGAGCTGAGATTCTGCCACGGCACTTCAGCCTGGGAAACAGAGTGAGACTCTGTCTCTAAATAAATAAATAAATGGCTTCTGCACAGCAAAGGAAATGATCAACAGGGTGCAAAGGTAACCTACATAATGGGAGAAAATACTTACAAACCATATATCTGATAAGTGGTTAATATCCAAAATATATAAGAAACTCCTACAACACAGCAAAAAACCTAATAAGTCATTTTAAAAATGGGCTAAGGACTTGAATAGACATTTCTCCAAAGAAGACATACAAATGGCCAATCGATATATAAAAAGATGCTCAATGTCACCAATGATCAAGAAAATGCAAATCAAATCCATGACGAGATATCACCTCGAAACTTTTCGGATGGCTATCATCAAAAAGCTACAAGATGGGCCGGGCGCGGTGGCTCAAGCCTGTAATCCCAGCACTTTGGGAGGCCGAGACGGGCGGATCACAAGGTCAGGAGATCGAGACCATCCTGGCTAACCCGGTGAAACCCCGTCTCTACTAAAAAATACAAAAAACTAGCCGGGCGAGGTGGCGGACGCCTGTAGTCCCAGCTACTGGGGAGGCTGAGGCAGGAGAATGGCGTAAACCCGGGAGGCGGAGCTTGCAGTGAGCTGAGATCCGGCCACTGCGCTCCAGCCTGGGTGACAGAGCGAGACTCCGTCTCAAAAAAAAAAAAAAGCTACAAGATGACAAGTGCTGGCAGGGAGAAAAGGAAACCCTGGCCACCATTAGAGGGAATCGCAATTAGCACAGCCATTATGGAAAACAGTATGGACCTTCCTCAAAAAATTAAAATAGAGTATTGTATGAAAGGAAAGAAGGTTATCATTCCCCTTGACAAGAGGAACAGAAAATCAAATACTGTGTGTCCTCGTAAGTGGGAACTAAATGATGAGAACAAACACATGGACACACAGAGGGAAATAACACATACTAGGGCCTGTTGGAAGGTGGAGGGTGGGAGGAAGGAGAGGATCAGGAAAAATAACTAATGGGTACTAGGCTTAATACCTGGGTGACGAAACAATCTGTACAACAAACTTCCATGACAGACACACATTTACCTATGTGACAAACCTGTACATGTACTCCTGAAGTTAAAATAAAAGTTTTTAGGCTGGGCGCCGTGGCTCATGCCTGTAATCCCAACACTTTGGGAGGCTGAGGTGGGCGGATTACAAGGTCAGGAGATCGAGACCACCCTGGCTAACACGGTGAAACCCCGTCTCTACTAAAAATGCAAAAAAATTAGCCTGGGCACCTGTAGTCCCAGCTACTTGGGAGGCTGAGGCAGGAGAATGGTGTGGACCCGGGAGGTGTAGCTTGCAGTGAGCCAAGATCCTGCCACTGCACTCCAGCCTGGGCAACAGAGCGAGACTCCATCTCAAAAAAAAAAAAAAAAAGAAAAGAAAAGAAAAAATAAAAGTTTCAGCAAGCCCACTTCTGCATATTTTTCCAAAAGAATTGAAATCAGTATGTTGAAGACATACCTGCACTCCCATGTTCGTTGCACCACTATTCACAATAGCTAAGATGTGGAAACAACGTAAACGTTGATGAATGAATAAAGAAAATGTGGTATATACATACAAAGGAATATTACTCAGTCAGAGAAAAGAGGAAATCCTTGTTATATACTACAGCATGGATGAACCTTGAGGACATTATGCTAAGTGAAAGATGCCAGCCACAAAACGGCAAATACTGCACGATTACACTTATATGAGGTATCTAAAATAGTGAGACTTGTAGAAGCAGACAGTAGAATGATAGTTGCAGGGATTGGGAGGAGGGTAAAATGGGGAATCACTAATAATGGGTATAAAGTTTCAGTTATGCAAGATGAATAAGTTCCAGAGATCTGTTGTACAACGTTGTGCCTATAGTTGATAATATTGTGTTGTGTACTTAAATATCTTTTAAGAGAGTAGATCTTGTGTTTTAATTATTCTTACCACAATAAAATAAAAATAATAGCTAAATTCATTCAAACAAATCATCTTGAAAGCAACTGAAAACTATTTGGTGGTGGTTGTTGTTGATTAACTACAATGAGTTTTATTCAGTAGTCTTTACTTCTTAAAGAACGCAATAATATGTTCCATTTTCTAACATTCCAGCTAATTCATTAGTCAGGAAAGGAAAAAGGAAGTTCATCTAAAGCATGGATTAGTGATGTTCTATGTTGATGTGATAAATAAAAGAAAAAATTTATTATTACAGGTCATATTACAACTTCTAACTTGAATGCAGAGGGATTTTGTGGTCACCCTGAAAACATGGCCTATAATGTGACTGTGAAAGTCAAGTGCAGCCTGTGGAGGCTGTGCCATGAAGTGTCAGAAGTTCTCTGTGTGCGTCTCATCAGTCTAGGCACAATTTTAAATTCTGCACCTGCCCCCGTGTCCATGCATTGAATATGGATCTGCTATTGTGTGGCCACCTTGGCCTTCAGGATTAACATAGGTGACAATTTGCTCTGGGGCTTTGTGAAAGAAAAAATGTCTTAATCCTACCTAACAAAAAGAAAGTACTAGCCCTGCCTAACAATAGTTGAAGACCCAAAAAACACCTATCAGGGACTGTATAACATCAACATTGGAGAAGCTATCTGGAAAAATACAGAGAAAAACTGAAATATTTGAAAAGAATGGAGGTTAACATACAGATAATTTCCAATCAGCATACTTGGGGACTCTGAGTTTACCCAGAACATATTTTTTAAAAAATCCAGTTTGCTTGAACAAACAACTTTCAAATATTAAGCTAATTGTTTGAATGACCAAAGCAGTCCATGAAAATAATTTATCCTTAGTCTTCACACATAGACCTACTTATTGCCCAGAAACTTTTTCTTCTGCCTAATCCTAATTACTCTTCCATTTCTCTCACCTATTTTTAATACTTCCTCTCAGAGAGAATGGCTACCTGGCTTCTCCTTGTCTTCCAATTTAATCTTCTTAGTTTTCCTCCATCGGTTGTAGTTTCCATCTTTAAATTACCATAATTTTTTTTTTTTTTTTTAAAGAAAAGGTAGTTTCCACTGGCTTAGTAGATATTTACCAAACTGGAGAAAACTACACATTAATTTATCCACCTAGAATTTGGTGGGAATGAGGTTCATCTTGTACTATAATTTGTGGATTAAGTAAAATCAGATGCTATGTTATGATGTTTGTAAAATCAGTCACTATGTTAGCGCTCACTCATCCCAGCTCTTGCTGTGTGTGGTTCCTGAGGAGGGGGCATCATGAGAGCCGGGTGGGAACATCAGTGTTGTCCGTGCATGTGTGTGTGCACATGTGCACATGAGCATATGCTTGTAAAGGGGCTGGTTGAAGAAGAATGTCTCCTTGGTGATGCTAACAAAGCAACATTGAGCTGGAGTGACATCAGGTGCCAGACCCCCGAAGAGGCAGAGGTCTCCAAGGTGGGTGCTGGACTGAATTCTGGGAATAGGCCAAGGACTGTGGCTACATCAATGGGAAAGAGAAGAGGGCCTGTGGCATGCCTGGTGAATGGGTCTGAGGCTCCCTCTAGGCACAAAAAGGGTGGGAGATGGACCTGAAGATGGCCTGGCATGTTTGAGGCCAGCAAGTTTGGGTTAACTTGTTTGTTTTCCTCCTCTTTGATTCTTCTCAGGTTTCTTTATAACCTTTTTAAAATTCAGGCATCTAAACAGCCCTTGGGATGAGAAGGACATGATGGTCAGTGTCCATGAGCTTTAGGTACTCTTTTCCCTCTCACTGTCTATGGTCTGAGAACTGCTTACACAGTTGGGCTGTGGCAGAAAGGCCTCCTGATTAAACCAACAAAAAGAACACCTCTCCAGACCTCAGAATTGTCCTGACGTGAAAATATTCAAGTTCTGACACTGCCAGGATAATCACTGTTTGAGTATTTTAAAATGGAAAACACAGCCATTCCTTCCTTTATAACTCTGTATTATGGTCTATTTGTAATAATTGTAATAACAATGCTTGGTGCAGAGACTGGAAAGGGGTAAGAAAGCCAATAGTGGAGCGTCCTCATGTTTCCCACAATTTTGGACACAAAGAAGAAATTCTCTTCTCTCCTGATAAGCAGAGATAAGCTTATACTTATCTCTGGATCCCTAAGTCATCTTTTTAGCCCTGTAAATTTGCTGGTGAGCAGTTACAATAAAGCTTCCTGGCAGTTCTTTCTACCAGAGTGTTAAAGTAATCCAGGTATTTGAATGCATGAAATGGAATGACTTAATCTCATCTCCCAGTGGTTCAGATGGATGCAAAGGTCATGGCTACAGCTACCTGGTCTAGGAGTGTGTACATCATGTAAACATTCAGGTCAAGTGACAGAGCTCAGCTAAAATCCAGAAGTCCACTGACACCAGAGTTAGTTTTCCATGAAAGAAATGCCTGTAAGAAACTGGACCAGGATAAAGCAAAGAGTTAAGGGGCAGGAAGAAAGCTTATAATTGCATTACTGCAATATTCTGCAAAATCAGACTTTTGCTTCTGTTCCACCTCTCTTTAAAGCTGGAAATGCCTCAAGTTTCTTACTGAGAGGCATGAGTAATTGCATGAATACTAAATTCTTTGACAATTTCTAGCATGGTTTCATCCAAGGTTATGTGATGAGGCTGCAAAATATAGGCTGTATGTGTTTGGGTATTTTATGCATGTATGTAACTTTGTCACTTTGATTTGCAAAATGGAAAATTCCCTGAATGCCCACAGAAAAGTATAATGTAGCATTTGGCAGGTCAACAAAATGCCCTCCCTTATTCTTTGTCTCCGCCTCATTCTCCAACACTTTAGTGCACTAAGTTGTAGTGACTGAAATCATTCTTGGTGAATAATGCTGGGCCACGCTGAAAATTTGTGGCTGAGAGCTGGACCCTCGTCATCGCCACGTACTTTGTCAATGAGACAGGGTAACCCATGGTTACTGAGCTCTGATCAGCTAAGGGGCAGAGAGCCTCCGCTCCCCACTGCTCTATAAAAGAGACCCAGCTAAGGGACCCTACCAGCTTCTAGCTCTCAGTCTGCGCGAGGGTGTGGGAAGGAAAGCCCAGGACCTCCGGAGCAGAGCACAGCAGCTGCAGAGGCAAGGCCAGCATGTCGCCCAACTTCAAACTTCAGTGTCACTTCATTCTCATCTTCCTGACGGCTCTAAGAGGGGAAAGCCGGTACCTAGAGGTGAGCCGACCCTGGACTGACCCATCTCACCTTCCTTGCGTGTTAGCCCTAGGCGGCAGGCAGGCTGCCTCTGCTAGCAGCCTTTTGGGGTTCGCTGTTTCTTCCCTCTCTGCTGGATGCTCTCTTGCCCCTGGTTTCCCCTATCCTGTTCTCCATCCTTGCCTCTGAGCATCCCAGACTGCCTGCCTGCCTCTGGCCGCTGGGGATGCCCCGGCCTGATGGAGAGGGTCTAAGACCTTCCCATCTTCTCCCGACACGGGAAAATATTACCCCTCTCTCTTTATTTGCTATGCTGAGTGGCAGGGAGGGTGCCCCGCTCCTGGCCCCCTTTTTTATCCCCAGCCCTTGAACTTTTCCGGACTGACCCATGTTCCTTGCCAGCTGCGGGAAGCGGCGGACTATGATCCTTTCCTGCTCTTCAGCGCCAACCTGAAGCGGGAGCTGGCTGGGGAGCAGCCGTACCGCCGCGCTCTGCGTGAGTCGAGGCTGCCCGGCTCGCGGGCGCCCGGGACGCGGGGAAGCTGGGACTCTGTGCGGAGGGCAGGGGGCTCGCGGGCATCTTGGGTAAGGGGCTGGCCGGAACCGCCAGGGGCGCGGCCCCCTCGCTAAGGATCGGTCCGCGGAGGCGCTCCAAGAGGGGAAGGAGGTGGCGCGCCGCGGGCGCGGGAACCCAGCGCAGCCGAGGCTGGAAGTCGGAGCGCCGGGCGCTACAGAGCCCGGGAATGGGGCGCGCGGAGAGGGGCCGCCCGAGGCTGGCGCCGAGGCGGCTGCAGCCCGGGACTTATTGCCCCGTGCCCTCCTCCCCCAGGGTGCCTGGACATGCTGAGCCTCCAGGGCCAGTTCACCTTCACCGCCGACCGGCCGCAGCTGCACTGCGCCGCCTTCTTCATCGGCGAGCCCGAGGAGTTCATCACCATCCACTACGACCAGGTCTCCATCGACTGTCAGGGCGGCGACTTCCTGAAGGTGAGGCGCCCACGGCCCACCAGCCTAGCCGGGGGAGGGGGTTGGGAGGCGGCACGGGAGGGTTGGAAAGGGCTGGGGCATTGCAACCAGCGTGGGGCTGCCGAGCGTGGGTAGCCGGTGGCAATTCTTAGACACTTCGCTGGTGCCCGAGTGGGAGAGGCGCGCTCGAGGACCCCCACACGGCGAGAATCTCGCCCTTACCCGAAGACCTCGTGCCACACACATCCAGTAGGGCTCCGGTCGGTGCCTCTGGACGCTGCCATGGTTTACATTCCCTTCTAGGCGCTTTCGAGGCCCGGGGAACTTCTAGACTTGAACTCGCAGCGCAGAACGCTGCGACGCAATCCGGGGCCGATGAAATATGATTAAAAACCAACAAGCTCGAGCGCTGCGGTCCACCAAGCGGGCCGTCTTGGTTAGAAGGCCCGCCCCACACGTCTCACATCTGATCCCGCCTCGCTCCTGCTGGTCCACGCTCGGCGCACAGAGGCTGTCTTCAGTGCGCCGGTGACCCGATTTTGGAGCAGGAGGGGACTGGCTGCCGAGGGGGCATCTAGATGGAGATAGGTGGGAGGGGAGGACAAGACCCCCAAGCTCACTGCCTCCATGATTCCAGTCGTCAGACTCCATAAGTATAACAGGGCAGAGTGGGATGGCTGATGGAGCTCTACTGTCCAATTAAAATGATCATGATTAACATCTCCAAAGTAGGATTATTTTGGAACCTGTCACATGCGTTAGAAATAATTTGTAGCTGGGTTGTTGGTAATTTTGCTAATGTGGACTAGATTGGACTCATTAAACTGGAGACCTGTGGTGATTTTGAGGGTCAAGTCAATAGACTCTGACCCTTTGTTCAACTGTAAACTTTAACAAGTGAAGGAAAAATGTCCCAGGTAGTATACCAGCCATCATTGCCTGGCTGTTGAAGCAGTTCTTGACATTTTAAAATAATATGTGATGATATAAAAAAAAATGAGAAAAATGGGTGTATATAGCCATTAGCAGGTAAAGTTGCTGCTCCAGTTTTTTATTTTGCTATCTATTTTCAAGATATTTTGTTCACATTTCATGACTAGAGGAAAGAGAGAAGCTGCACGAAACCCAAATTATGCTTTTGTGGGATTCTTCTGAAGGTGAGAGGTAGAAAATATGACCAAGGTAAAAATGTACATTGGCTGTGGTTTTATTTACCAAAGTGGTTGAAATGATAAAGTATAAGGAAGTTTACTTACTTTGGAAGCTTTAAGGCTTATAAAAATTAATTAATACTATTACTTGCAAACAACCCTCACAGTCCAATATATACAAATGAAAAGCAAGCAGGCAGAGTGTGGACTGTCAATTCTCACTTATGACTAAAGGCCCATTGGTGGATGACTTTTTCCCCCTTTTCAACTCTCTTCAGACTTCAGGAGCTGATGGAAATGATAGCATCTATGTCTGTATTTTTTTTCAAAGGTATTTGATGGTTGGATTCTCAAGGGGGAGAAGTTCCCCAGTTCCCAGGATCATCCTCTCCCCACAGCTGAGCGGTACATAGATTTCTGTGAGACTGGTCTTAGCAGGAGGAGCATCAGATCTTCCCAGAATGTGGCCATGATCTTCTTCCGAGTCCGTGAACCAGGAAATGGATTCACATTAACCATAAAGACAGACCCCAACCTCTTTCGTAAGTGTTCTCAGTCAAAAGGCAGAACTTGGGAGTCAGACTGCTTTTTGAAAGTAGTATCATTGCACAGACTTAAAGAAATTTGAACTGAGGAATGATTTGAATGGAAATTTTTTTGTAATTAGAAATGACCTAAAGGATAGTTTCTATTCTTTATTATGAATATCAAACCACAGTTTTAAATTTATTTCCCAGGTTAGGTAGTATACTAATTTATGGTGAGTACAATTCAATCTTTTCTCCAAAGTCTTGCTCTGAGCTCCTCAGGTTCTACGATGCATTTAGTGATAAGCTTTAATCTTCCAAGGCATTTCACTAATCCAGGATAAGCTTGAGGGATCGGATATAAAGTTGCAGGCTTAGAGATATTCAGGCACAGGCTTGAAAGTCTCCATGTCTTTCAGCCTGTGCCTGAATGTGGTAGACAGATATCATGCCCTGACCAGAGGGTTGGATTACAGCATCTCAATGTTACCTTCTGATTCTGAGCCCACCACTCTAATTTAGTTCGTTTCTGATGGACACACATGTAGCTTATGCTACACAACTGAACAGCCCCGGCCTAAAGCATATTATCTTTATAAAAATGAGTTGACTTAGGCGGTGGCTCACGCCTGTAATCCCAGCACTATGGGAGGCCGAGGCAGGTGGATCATGAGGTCAGGAGATCGAGACCATCCTGGCTAACACAGTGAAACCCCGTCTCTACTAAAAATACAAAAAATTAGCCGGGTGTGCTGATGGGCGCCTGTAGTCCCAGCTACTCAGGAAGCTCAGGCAGGAGAATGGTGTGAACCCGGGAGGCAGAGCTTGCAATGAGCTGATATCATGCCACTACATTCCAGCCTGGGCGACAAAGTGAGACTCCGTCTCAAAAAAAAAAAAAAAAAAAATGAGTTTACTCATCTGCTAATTGTTTTTTTCCCCATTAAGAGAAAAATCTGTTTAAAAAATTAGAAAAGGAACACATATCGCTCATTTTTGCATACAATAGAATTAATATTAACATTTCGTGTGGCTGAAAGATGGGGCCTAATCTGCCAAAGAATAATGTACTACTGATCTTTTGATTTCTAGTTCTGAAAAAACAAAAGAATTTTTGAAACAGCCCCCCAAAAAGACTCTTCCTGAGGACTGCAATAGAATAATTCTAGAAGACAAAATAAAGAGTTTCCCCTATATTTTGTTTAGTTAGAAATCAGAAACCTCCTGGGCCAGTAGTGGCTCATGCCTGTAATCCTAGCAGGATTACAGGCCAAGGCAGGAGGATCACTTGAGCCCAGGAGTTCAAGATCAGGCTAGCCCACAAAGTGAGACGCTGTCTGTATTAAAACTTTTTAAAAAGTATATTAAAAAAAGAAACTTCCTAGAACCATCAAGGAATTTCAGTTCTATTTGAAAGTAAGTATAATTAAAAATATGAAAAGGAGGCAAGAGGTGTTTCTGATCTGTTCTGATCAATGTTGATTCATCCGGTAATCAGAAAAAAAAGTACAAATTCTGATGCTTCTAGTTTCATATCTAGACTAATTAATGTATTGTAGATTTATTTATTTACTTATTTGAGGCGGAGTCTTGCTCTGTCACCCAAGCTGGAGTGCAGTGGTGCGATCTCGACTCACTGCAACCTCTGCCTCCCGGGTTCAAGTAATTCTCTGCCTCAGCCTCCCGAGTAGCTGGGATTACAGGCGCCCATCACCACGCCCGGCTAATTTTTGTGTTTTTAGTAGAGACGGGGTTTCACCATCTTGGCCAGGCTGGTCATGAACTCCTGACTTCGTGATCCACCCGCCTCAGCCTCCCAAAGTGCTGGGATTACAGGCATGAGCCACCACTCCCGGCCAATGTATTGTAAATTTAGATTTGAGATATAAAACAAAAAATTGTAGAAGTTCTTGGGAGTAAAATAAACATTAAAAATGCACCTTTTAGTTAACTTATCACTTAACATGCAGCAAATATTTATCAGCCTTAAGACTACTGTCTTTCATTTTTTTTCTCAGCCTATTTTCTCACTATTAGAAAAATACTTAAAATAGGCCTGGTGTGGGGGCTCACTCCTGTAATCCCACACTTTGGGAGGCCAAGGCAGGTGGATCACTTGAGGTCAGGAGTTCGAGACCAGCCTGGCCAACATGGTGAAACCCTGTCTCTACTAAAAATACAAAAATTACCCGGATGTTGTGGCACATGTCTGTAATCCCAGCTACTCAGGAGGCCGAAGCAGGAGAATCACTTGAACCCGGGAGGCGGAGGTTGCAGTGAGCTGAGATCACACCCCTGCATTCTAGCCAGGGTGACAGAGCAAGATTCCGCCTTAGAAAAAAAAAGAAAAGAAAAGAAAAATACTTAAAATAAGCCCGGGGCCATGGTGAAGCTGCTCAGCTGCATCCTAGGCCCCAAGTCTTAAAATAAAGATAAAAATTTTAATTAAAAATTAAAAATTTTTTTAAAAAGGAAAAGAAATAAGAATGAAAAAGAAAATACTTAAAATTAATTATTTACTTTATTATTTGAAAATAGAGTTTGAATTTTGGACTCACCATTAAGCCTTGATTTTTCCACATTCCTAGCTTTAAGCTGAACTCTAGTTAACTCAAGTGCTCCTAGAACTAATGCTAGCTAGTATTTGTTTGGGTGCTGAATTATGTCTTCTGATTGTTATAAACAAGGTAACCCCCTAAGATTAACATTAGAAGCCCCCTCACAGCCCAGGGCCTCCTGACAATATCCATGTGTCACTGATGGTTTTTGTTCCCCAAATCCTTTCTGTCTCCAAATTGTTTTTGTGGTATATATGCTCTCTTCCTGGGCAGAAGGCCCTAGATCATGAACAGGAGTCCTAGAATAAGATACAATAAATGTCTATAAAAACCCAGCAAACCAAGTAATGGAAATGGAAACATGAATTTTCGTTGTTTTTTTTTTTTTCCTTTCTACAAAGCCTGCAATGTCATTTCTCAGACTCCAAATGGAAAGTTTACCCTGGTCGTTCCACACCAGCATCGAAACTGCAGCTTCTCCATAATTTATCCTGTGGTGATCAAAATATCTGATCTCACCCTGGGACACGTAAATGGTCTTCAGTTAAAGGTGAGTTGTTTACTTGTTTCCTAACCATTTGATAAGGCCAGAGCTTTAATCAGAGCAGAAGCAATCATACAGCGCAAACCTGGACACTAGCAAATTGGCGTAGTACGTCGCTCTGATGAGCTCTTAAATTTCACACGTGTTTGCCCTAGCTGCTTTGACTAAGCCCCTCTTCTATTTCAGTTGTGCGGCAAGTTGCATACTCAGGTGCCCCTTCTGACTACTTGAATACTTTCCTTGTGATGTAAGAAATGTTTTCAACTGGTAAAGTTGTGGTATATAATTACAATTGAACTCTCTTGTGCTTGCCTCTTTTACAAAAATTCTCTCCTAGCAGAACGTAGTGTGAGTCATCTACACAGCTGTTTTTCTGATTATTGGAATTTTCTTTTGACATAAGGAAGTATCTCATTGACAGAACTGTGTTGTGAAGGAGTGCTAACTGTAGCATAAAATACAAAATTGGATTTTTAGATTGCAAAATACGGTAAAGCTTTGAAAAGTATTTGGCATGACATTTAACTCAATACATTTTGCCTAAAAAATATTAGCGGATAATCCCTATCAACTTATTTTCGAATAAACTTCTGGTATGGACCTTAAAATTCATGCTGAGTTTGACCGCATTTTCTTGCACTGGCAGCATTTTCCCTCTGAGTCATCCTCATTTCCTTTTACTTTCTCACATGACTAGGTTAAGATAACTCATGTATTTGCTGCTATCAAAGGCAGTCATAATTCCTAATCAGACAGATTTTAGTGACAACCAAATAAATAGAACTAGGACTGAAAAAAGGAGTATATCCAATTTCCTTTAAGCCCTAAATTCATGGATTAGTGCCTGCTTTTTTCTTGGTGGAAGAATAGTCCTTTGATAAGGACACTTTTGGGTATCTTTGGTATAGTCTTACTGGCTCGATATTTGTATGTCATTTTTGATGTAAAATATAGAAGATGAAAGGTGTGAGCACAGACTGGGAGATCTGAATTTTAGTTATTGGGGCTATCGGGGTAATCTTGGTGTTTCCTCCCAAACAATTTAGAGCCTATAGTGTTTTAGGCATCTGCTTCTTCACAAAATATTTTTTGAGTGCTTAGCATGTGCCAGGCACTATTGTAGATGCTGGAAATGAGCAATAAACAAGACAGGTCCTGCTCACAGGGACTGTGCATTCAAGTGGGATGAGACAGGCAAAACTGCCATGTATTTCAAATGGTGGTAAGTGCTATACAGAAAATGCAGCAGAATAGTGTGGTAGACAGTAACTGGGAGCATGGGGGTGGATGGAGAGGCAGGGGGCTACTTGTGATAAAGTGGTCAGGAAAGAAACCTTTTGAGAAGTGAGACCTGAGTGATCAGAAGGAGCCAGCAGCTGTGAGAACAGGGAGCAGAGGGAACAGTGCAGAGGCTCAGAGGCAGGAATGGGCTTGCTGGATTCCAGAAATGGAAGGAAGAGGAGGATTGGCATAAGACAGCTTCAGGGAGATGGGCAGGGCCAGAGTGTGGTGAGCCCTGCAGGCCACATTAGGGAGTTTAAGTTTATTTTAAGTGCAGTGGTAAACCACTGAAGAGGTTCAGGGAGGAAAGCAACATGATCTGATGTACGCTGTCTAAAATGTCACTGTGCCTTCCATGCAATGAATGGGCTGTCGGGCCATGCCACCCTTTCCATGGCCCTGGTGAGATGTTTCTTTAGTTATTATTAATGTATCTATCAAGATTATTTTCTTAAACCTCCCAGATTTCTATGTATTGGAAGATGAGTTCCACCAAAATAAACAAAACCAAAACCAAACACCTTCAATTTTGCACATTGAGTTGGTGTGAGGGTCTTACATTTGGTACAAGGAATATAAGTACTTCTTTTTTTTATTTTTTTTTTTGAGATGGAGTCTTGCTCTGTTACCCAGGCTGGAGTGCAGAGGTGCAATCTCAACTTACTGCAACCTCCACCTCCCAGGTTCAAGCAATTCTTCTGCCTCAGCCTCCCGAGTAGCTGGGATTATAAGCATGAGCCACCACAACTGGCTAGTTTTGTTTTGTTTTGTATTTTTAGTAGAGACAGAGTTTCACCATATCGGCCAGGCTGGTCTCGAACTCCTGACCTTGTGATCTGCCCGCCTCGGCCTCCCAAAGTGATGGGATTACAGGCATGAGCCACTGCTCCTGGCCAAGTACTTTTTTGGTACATTATTGTGGGCTAGGCAAAAGATAGCAGTAGCCTAGAACCTCAACAAAGAAATTTAGGGAATCACTGTTGAGGAACTGAACTTCAGAGGTCCCCACATAACTCAGTTTCTAACATTGTAAGAAAAGCTGAGAGGTTTGCAAAGAAGGGAGAAAAATCGTTGAATAGCAAGGAATAAGTGCACCTAACTTTCTTGTTTCTTTGTTTTGTCCCCCTCACTTTAGTTTCTATTTCTTTCTAGCTTCTTTATTTCCCACTTCTCTCCCCTGAGTCTGCCCTTTTCCCTGTAATAGCACCTGCTGAATTTTGGAACCTATAAAACTAAGTGGAAAATTTAGTCTTAAGAGATGTTCCTCCTGGACGTCCTCTACTCAAGGGAAAGGCAATTAAGGTTTTTTTCCTTTACTGATAAATTGCTTATTCCACTCTCAGTACAAGAACATGAAGCCCTGTATACAGTGGGGCTAATTAAACCTCTATTTCATCATTTGATGCAATTATATATAAAGCCTCTAAGCATCAAACCCAGCACATAGTAGGTAGGCCCTTTAAAAATAGATATCCCCACCTACCCCTGCTCATTAGTGAAGCAGTTGCCATTATGTTATTTTCCAATTTGCTGTTTAGTTCCAGTTGTATTTCAATGCCCTTCTTTTTTTTTTTTTTTTTCTGAGACAGAGTCTCACTCTGTCGCCCAGGCTGGAGTGCAGTGGCACATGATCTTGGCTCGCTGCAACCTCTGCCTCCCAGGTTCAACTGATTCTCCTACCTCAGCTTCTCGAGTAGCTGGGACTACAGGTGTGCCACCGCACTTGGCTAATTTTTGTATTTTTAGTGGAGATGGGGTTTCACCATGTTGGCCAGGCTGGTCTCGAACTCCTGACCTCAAATGATCCACCTGCCTTGGCCTCCCAAAGTGCTGGAATTACAGGCATGAGCCACCATGCCTGTCAGTGCCCTTCTAAATGCCTGAATGTGTGTGTGCTTATGTGTGTGTGTGTGTGTTTTAAGTTCTCTATTTTAGATTTTGGTTCCTATGTGTTAAGGTCTATCTAGTTAAGAACTGAGCACCTTGTCACATACCACTAGATCTCTTAATGAGCACACTTCAATGAAGAAGAGGATTACAGGCAAAATTGTGGGGACCAGTACAAATGAAAATGTGAGAGCCCTTATTACAGTTTTATTAAAATGCAGCAGAGCATTAAACCAAGCATAGAGCCCTTCTAGGCACTGAATTTATGTGGTTGCACAGGTGGCATACTTGTGAGACTGCCCTGATCATGGGAGATGGGGGCTCAAAGTACTTTTGGGACTGAGAGTGGTTGCTTTGTTTGTGTTGGAAAGTAAGGCAGGGGGATTGCTGTGGACAAGACAGTATGGAAAAGCTGAAAAGACTGAGTGAGGTGGCTCGTGCCTGTAATCCCAGTATTTTGGGAGTCCGAGGCAGGAGGATCCCTTGAGGTTAGGAGTTCAAGACTGGCCTGGGCAACATATCAAGGACCCATCTCTACAAAATTAAAAAAAAAAAAAATGAAGGGAAGCAGGAGAAGGTGATCATGGTGGACCACACAGAGCTTTAGAATGAATTCTTTTGAGTAGCTTGAAATAAATTTGTTTTAGTTGAAAGGAGAAAGATCATGGTAACTGTAGCTAACTTGAGCCCCAAATCAGGGTTTTATTATTTCTTTAACATACTTATAATTAATCAAAATTTTTATTGGTAGAAATGATGTGTTCCAATAGCACACAAAGTTCCTTTACAAAGAAGAAGAGATGAGGTGAAGGAAAAACGGATGTGAAAGCCCTATTTATAAAATGTAGGTATTTGACTTCACTTAACTGTGACTGCGTGCATTAAGAAATTCGAATGATTCAGTATGTATGTCCAAATGATTTGAAAAGTAAAGTATTTTTTTGGTTCAATTTCCGTACATCTTATATGGCGTTTACAGATTTCCATTTTATCATTCCAGTCCTTGAGCTTAAAAAAAAATGAAAAAAACATGTACACACATTTCTAAAAAAAATGATTACTCAACTGATTTAGAAAAGCAATTTTTATGATTTTTTTCTCTTTTAAACGTCTTTTAATTTCCGGAGTCCCAGATGTTAAATTAAACGTTATTGCCAGGATGTTGAGGGCTGATTGAGTGAATTCATGGACCCGCTGTTGGTCAAATGGTTTGACTTCTGTAATTGGTTTAAATGTGTCTTTCTCTGCTGCTTTATTCCCTTAGAAATCCTCAGCAGGTTGTGAGGGAATAGGAGACTTTGTGGAGCTGCTGGGAGGAACTGGATTGGACCCTTCCAAGATGATACCTTTAGCTGATCTCTGCTACCCCTTTCATGGCCCGGGTGAGGTATTTCTTTGATTATTATGTATGTGCTTATTAAGATTAAAAAAAAAATCTATCCCCCAATATTTTCTACATTGGAAGGTGAGTTTCACCAAAAAAATCTTCAACTTTTCACACTGAGCCAGTATGAGGATTTGAGGTTATGTATAACATCAGTATCTTTACCAAAATATCTGACATCGGGAGAGAAACCTATGAAGCAATAAAGGTTGGCCTTAAGTAAAACTATGAAAAAGACAAAGCTTTTAAAATCTGCTTTCTTTCCATTTTCTTGGGGGTCCCTGCTTTCATTTTCTAGAGACTAAAGATTTTATCTACTAACTGAAACACTTATGGTTCAAATAGTAGATGTATCATCAGTTAGTGATAGGATAATAATGAAGTAACTGTTTTTTATATATGTGTATGTATGTGTGTGTGTTACTCACAGTAAATAAACAACAAAGTGATAAGCTTTATTAGAAATTCTTAGAACTGCTAAAAGTCTATAACTTCTTAACAGCTAAACTAGCCTCTCAAAGGCCAGTGTAACACAGAGGTAAATTCTGAAATCTAAAAGCGGTCACCAGTAATAGAAGACTGGTTTATTTGGCACAGCATATGCCAGATAGAACCAGATCTATGTCAGAGACAAGTGAGGATTTTCACTTTATTATGCTCATGTCAGGTGAGGATGGATGGGACTTCATGACCTCATGACCAAACAGCTCAATGAAGTCTGGGGGAGGCGGGGAGAGGAGTCATCAAACATTACTGTAAAGGTCACTCCCACAGCTTTACTTCGACACAGGAGCCCTAGATTATCATTAAAGCGACAAAACAGAAGAACAGCAGTCTCTAATCTCGGTTAATTCTGACTGTAGCCTCCTCCCTCTCCTGTCACAGCAGATCATTAACCAGCTAGGCAATGATGCTGCAAAGCAGACAGTCCTCTTGATCAGCTGTTACCTGTAATAATTAAAACCAGGCCACACCACCAGTATTTTCTGTCTCTGAGTTGATGATGGACAAAACATTTCTAAAATAGAATTAACATCGAGTCAGCTCTCCTTAACTGTGGGTTCCCCATACATGGATTCAACCAATTGCAAATAGAAAATACTCAATGTAGGCAGGGTGCAGTGTCTCACGCCTGTAATCACAGCACTTTGGGAGGCCAAAGCGGGCGGATTACCTGAGGTCAGGAGTTCGAGACCAGCGTGGCCAATATGGTGAAACCCTATCTCTACTAAAAATACAAAAAAATTAGCCAGGCATGGTGGTGCACACCTGTAGTCTCAGTTACTTAGGAGGCTGAAGCAGCAGAATTGCTTGAACCAGGGCAGTGGTGCTTACAGTGAGCTGAGATTGTGCCACTGCACTCCAGCCTGGGTAACAGAGAGAGATTCTGTCTTAAAAAAAAAAAAAAAAAATTTTCAGTGTAATTCCTGAACTTTGGGAGTTTGAGGCAGGAGGATTGCTTGAACCCAACAGTTTGAGACCAGCCTGGTCAACAGACCATACCTCCATAAAATAAAAAAGGAAATAATCAGGAAAAAAAAAACACAAAAAAAATAGAGTATAACAACTATTTACATTGCTTTTACATTGTATTAGGTATTATAGGTAATCTACAGATGATTTAAAGTATATGGGAGGATGTGTGTAGTTTGCATGGAAATAGGTAAAGGTAAAAGGTAGCCATTTACATAAGGGACTTGAACATCTGTGGATTTTGGTATCTGTGGGATGGGGAACATCTTGGAACCAATCTCCCGAGGATACCAGAGGGTGGATTATACAAAAGTCAGCACTAAAGCCTGATATGCAGTCTACCCTCCCCCAGATATACTGTATTCTAAAAGTTTCAGATGAGATTTAAGGCAGGAGTGGGCTCAAAGCAAGCTTTCCAAGCAAGGTAAAGGCAAAAGATTTCTCAAATCCCACTTTGCTGAAAACTAGAGGATTCTCTAATGCTAATTGACACTTGAGCCCTGGTTTAAACTGTCAGTGCATTCGGCCTCTCCAGCCTTTTGGGTGAACGATCTGAGGTACTGAATTACTTCCCTGCTCATGATTGGAGAGCACCTTTGAGGAGATATACCTCAGCTGGGTTAAACGGTAAGACAAGGATTAAAAAACAATCAGGCCTTTAAATTTAGATAATTGAAGCCAAAGTAATTTTTCTGCTTGAGTGATATAACTTGAATTGGCAAAAAAGGTGATTCTAAAGCTGGAAAACCACTTTTGCCTATATTACCTAGGTAACTGAAACCACTTTTAAGATATTTTAAGGCTTTAATCATATCACTGTTTGGTTCATTTCAGACTTTATTCCATTACTGGAAGGAGGGCCTTGATTGTAAGTTGTCCAGGTTCTTGGTGTTTTGAACAAAGAATTGGACAGAACGCACCAAGTAACAAAGGAATGAAACACAGGAATGAAGTAGCCAAAGCAGGGATTTATTAAAGGGACAAAGCACTCCACAGGGTGGGAGTGGACCCTAGCAAGTGGCTCAAGGGCCCAGTTACAAAAGTTTTCTGGGTTTCAAGTACTCCTTTCTTTTGTTTTGAGACGGAGTTTCGCTCTTGTTGCCCAGGCTGGAGTGCAATGGTGCGATCTCGGCTCACTGCAACCTCTGTTTCTTGGGTTCAAGCGATTCTCCTGCCTTGGCCTCCCAAGTAGCTGGGATTACAGGCATGTGCCACTACGCCTGGCTAATTTTGTATTTTTAGTAGAGATGGGGTTTCTCCACGTTGGTCAGGCTGGTCTCGAACTCCTGACCTCAGGTGATCTGCCCACCTCAGCCTCCCAAAGTGCTGGGATTACAGGCATCAGCTACTGCGCCTGGCCTTTTGAGGTTCTTATCAATTACCCCTTTTCTGGATGAAGGATTTGGTTTGTGGCTAAAGGCTGAGGTGAATTGGCACCCTATGCAGATGAAGAGATAGCCCATGCTTGGCCCACAGCCAGTCCAAGGTACTCTCCCTTTCCTTGCGAGATGTGGTGGAAGGGGAGAGTTGTAGGGAGACTAGCCTTTGATCCTTCACTACTCAGGCTTGGGGGAGACGCAGTTTTTCCTTTTGGTTCAGGTTTAGGAAGTTTGCACTAATTGGCCTTAGGTTCTCGGCCCCCAGACCCAGGTGTTTTCCTTTTGCTCCAGCTTTGGGGAGTCAGCACGAATTGGTCTCAGTTTCCCTGCCACCAGGCCTTGGTGGTTTTCCTTGATTCAGCACGAATTACCTCAAGTTTCCTGCTTCCAGACCCTGTTCTGCTGCCTTAATTCTTTTCTTTCTTTATCGTGTTTCCATGAGCCCCTCCCGAGCTGTTCAGTGTTGAACTATTAGGGACCCTGCCCTTTACATTGGATTTTGTTAGGAATTAGTTCAAAATAATAAATAATACTCAAGTAAAGAAAATAGGACATGTTATAAAGATTAAAGTCCAGAGTAAGATCAGAAAAAGAATGGCCTCCAAATTGTTTAATGAAAAATAAATTTGGCTGGGTGTGGTGGCTCATACCTGTAATCCTAACACTTTGGGAGGCTGAAGCAGGCAGATCACTCGAGGTCAGGAGTTCGAGACCAGCCTGGCTAACATGGTGAAACCTCGTCTCTACTCAAATTCAAAAATTAGTCCGGTGTGGTGGCACACAACTGTAATCCTGGCTACTGGGGAGGCTGAGGCAGAATAATCGCTTGAACCTGGGAGGCAGAGGTTGCAGTGAGCCAAGATGGCACCACTGCACTCCAGCCTGGATGACAGAGCAAGACCCTGCCACAAAAAAAAAAAAAAAAAAAAAAAAGAAATTGAAAAAGAAAAGAAAGGAAAAGAGAAATAAATTTGGACCTCCTGGTAGAAGCTTAACTAGACTCCCTGGTACTTATATTAAAATAATTATAGGGCTTTTATTTATTATGTCATCAAATTGTCTTTTATCTCAATAACTCTGTTGAACTGTTTACTTTATTTAAATCCAGGTATGTGTTTGAGTGGTACCCATTACACAAGGACAATGATAGCATTTCTTAAAATTTGAAAACACCTTATAGAGACAAAGTGAGGAAAAGGAAGATTGAGAAAACTAAAACAGCAGAAACAATTGTTGCTGGCAGATAAATCTTGCCTCAGGAACCAGCTTGAGGCTGCATAAATAAAAGGAAAGGAATTTTTTTTTTTTTTTTTTTTTTTTTTTTGAGACGGAGTCTCGCTGTGTCGCCCAGGCTGGAGTGCAGTGGCCGGATCTCATCTCACTGCAAGCTCCGCCTCCCGGGTTTTTACGCCATTCTCCTGCCTCAGCCTCCCGAGTAGCCGGGACTACAGGCGCCCGCCACCTCGCCCGGCTAGTTTTTTGTATTTTTTAGTAGAGACGGGGTTTCACCATGTTAGCCAGGATGGTCTCGAACTCCTGACCTCGTGATCCTCCCGTCTCGGCCTCCTAAAGTGCTGGGATTACAGGCTTGAGCTACCGCGCCCGGCCAGGAAAGGAATTCTTAATGAAAATAATATGAGTTTCAGTATATAACCCATACAGAAGAGATATAAAAGTTGTCAGATCTTATACAAATAATGAATAAGACTGGATTTTTGTTTGTTTGAGATGGAGTCTCACTCTGTTCCCCAGGCTGGGGTACAGTGGTGTGATCTCAGCCCACCATGACCTCCACCTCCCAGGTTCAAGCCATTCTCCTGCCTCAGCCTCCCGAGTAGCTGGGACTACAGGCGCACACCACCATGCCTGGCTAATTTTTGTATTTTTGGTAGAGACGGGGTTTCACTATGTTGGCCAGCCTGGTCTCAAACTCCTGACCTCCTGATCTCCCCACCTCGGCCTCCCAAAGTGCTGGGATTACAGGCATGAGCCACCGCGCCCGGCCGAATAAGATTGGAGTTAAGAGAAGCAAGGATATCAGAAGCCATTTCATATAAGTGGTACAGAAAAAATCAGAGAAAAGTTGTAAGTGGATAATAGAACAAAAACTAGTATGTGCAGTGTATATCTATACCATGCAAATGATCTTTTTGTTTATGTATAAAACAGAGTTTTTGTTTAAATTCAGAAAATGATAAACAGGTCATTTTTTTTTTTTTTGGTCTACATAAATGTCCCGCAGTACATTCTATCCTCTAGCCCCCACTAAATGCCCCTTGCAACCCTAGATCTGGTGACAACCAAAAATTGCCACGGCAAATTTCCGACCTGTGCTTAGAGGGCAGTACTGTTTCCACCGCGAACCCGGAACCCAAGCAACTGTGCACACGCCAGACTGATTTTCTTTGCCTGCCTTTACCACTCAGGCTTTGCAGGCAAAAAAGGCCGAGGAAACATCTTTCCTCTTTCCAGCTAGTTTTATTTTTCTAATAGTGTTCTTGCACATGAGTAGAAAGACTGAATTCAATTACACTATTCTGTAACTAATTATAAGTTATAATAAAAATGAAACAAAAACATTTCAACTGATAGTAGATGCGTAGTTTGAGTACCTGAGAGGAAGATACGTCTCCTTGCTTTCATTGTGTTTAAGTGATCCCATCGTTTAAATGATGACTGTGTGGTTTCTAACCTGCTGGGAAACTTTTATCTTTTCCATCCATTATAGCCCAAATGAAAGTTGGCTGTGACAACACTGTGGTGCGCATGGTCTCCAGTGGAAAACACATAAATCGTGTGACTTTTGAGTATCGTCAGCTGGAACCATACGAGTTGGAAAACCCAAATGGAAACAGTATCGGGGAATTCTGTTTGTCTGATCTTTGAATAACCAACCCAATGATTTACATGCTGATAGCTAAGTGAGTTTTTAATGGCCATTGTGTATGATTTTGATGCACAACTAGTTAAAAGCCTTTCATACCAGTCTGTATTCCCAGCCTTGAGCGCGTGCGCGTGCACACACACACATATGCATTAATTTTTGTACTTTGCTTCTTTTATGTTTGTAATCTGTAAATGAACACATGGCAGAAAATAAGCACCTGATTAGTAGGATCATTGTTCTAAATGGAAATGTTTGTAATTCTTTGATGTGCTACGAACCTGAAACTGGTAAGACAAGCACAAAGCAACGTGCAATAAAAATATTGTATCTCAAGGGAAAATACTCAAAGAAAGAAAAGCGGCAGCACTTTTATTAGTTTTATAACAGGAAAAAGTCTTGTATATAGCAAAGTAGTTGCATCTGTTTATTTTCTATTTATTATTCTGTTACAATAGCTATAGCAGTTATTTATTGATTTGTAGCAACTTGTTTTTAACAAAACTTTGTAGCATGGAAAAAATTTTCCATCCACAAATACAAACATGAATAAATGTATTCAGAATGTTGGCACCTTGATGTTGGGCTTTATTTGCTTTCCTGAGTAGTCCTGTTTCTTGTTACCATCAGAAAATAATGTTATCATGTGGTGCAGAGCCAAATGCTGAACTAAATCATTTTGGACTTCTTAGAGCTAGAAGAACTCTGGGCCATTGAAATAGAATGATTTAAAGTAGAGGTAGAATTGCAGCGTTTGCACAAGCAACACTAACTGGCCCTGGCAGGGAAGCAGGGTACAGAGATTCATTTTCCACTCTCCTCATAATACATGTTTTTGTCACGATATACATTTCTACAAAGACAGCAAGGACCTTACAACTCTCATAGACACAATTTGCAGAAATCTGAGTACTTCTTTGATACTGAAGGCAGTTTACTGTTGACTGAGCCTTGTTCCCTGTTTGGCTTAAAACTGAGCGTGTAGTATATAAAAGACATCTTGGAGCAAAAAGCAAGGTTCAGAGCTACAAAGAATTTTTTTTTTTTCTTTTTTTGAGACAGAGTCTTGCTTTGTCACCTAGGCTGGAGTACAGTAGTGTAATCTCACCTCACTGCAACCTCCGCCTCCCGGGTTTAAGCAATTCTCCTGCCTTAGCCTCCCAAGTAGCTGTGGTTACATGCCACCATGCCTGGCTAATTTTTGTATTTTTGATAGAGGCAGGGTTTCACCATGTTGGCCAAGCTGGTCTCAAACTCCTGACCTCAAGTGATCTACCAGCCTTGGTCTCCCAAAGTGCTGGGATTACAGGCATGAGCCATTGTGCCTGGCTAGAAAATTCTTTTAAGTGAACTCTTTACTTTGGATTAGTAGATGAAAGCTTCAAACTATGCCATAATTAATAGCCTTATTATGGTTCCTGAAACGTATTTAATATGGAATTCATTGAAATATACTGGGACCCTATACATTGGGTTTGTTCACAACATCTGAAAACCAGGCAGAAAAAAAAACAACAAAAAAAAAACCCCAACTGATTGGAAGTGTTTCAAATACCTAGGATTTTGCATAAGTTTTGGCTCAGGAGGTATTTTGGAATGAGTGACTACTTTAGCAAATGAATGAATAAATGCTTGAATGGATGGATGGATGGATAGATGGATGGATGGATGACTATAATTCTTGATTAGTTATATAAAATATTGGATTCTTCATTTCATAGAAACTAAATTCTATGAAGTATGAGATTGAACCCTTTTCTTAAAAAAGACAGTCCCTCTAGCAACCCAAGAATTAAGGAAGTTACTTTTATCACCATCAGAAGTTTCTGGCTCTTAACCTTCATGACTCCCTCATGCTGAGTAAAATGCACTTTTCGTTACACCTCACCATGAAAGTTAGGAAAACTTGCTTTTGTTCCTAAGGGATATTTTGCAAGCTCATTAGCCTCTCTGCAGTAAGACAGGTGCTCCTGTGGTCCTTAAGCCCTGACATTCTGTGGTCATTTGTGACATGCTTTACTTCAAAGCTTGTTGGTGAACAAAAGCTTACATTCTTTGAGAGGATGGCCATCCTGGTGAACTGTCCCCATCTTATTCTTGGACTGTCCACTACTTAGCCTACGTTCCAAAAGGATGGGGCAGCTTTCTGGAAACAAAATGGTAAATGAAATCTCTGGGGGAGATTTATAGGTTGTGTCTTCACTGGCATATCCGTCAAGCGAGTAAAAGTTTCTATGAAACTATTTGACTTTCTAAGAAAGGAAGTATAGTGTAGTGGCTAAGGCCATTGAGTCTGCAGCCAATCCTCTTGGAATCCCAGCTCTACCACTCACTTGAGCAAGTCACTTGTAAGTCTCCATTCCTTAGTTTTTAATCTGTAAAATTTGGATAATTTACAGTACCTTTACAGAAGGATAAAGGTGCCATCTTCAAAAGGTTATTGTCCACATTAAATGGTTAGATATATTTAAAGCTTAAGACTTGTGTCTCACATGTATTGACTGTTATTTTTATTGTTGTCTCTTCTAAGCAAATATGCCATTCTGGGTCCTCTGTACTCTTATTGAGATCTTTGCTTTGTACGCTGAAGGATTTGCACTAATTCAATTATATTGTTTCATTCCAGGACATGTGTGAGGAAGCTAGGGTTAGTTAAGGTTGTTGTCTGTCACTGAGAAGCGTAGTAACCCCAGCCCTAATCCTCACCCTAATCCTAATGTTTGAGGATAGATCATGTCAGGATTTATCTAATTCACACACATCTCTTCTCACAGCTCACCCCTGTCTGCAGGTGCTGCATTGCTCCAGGACCAATCCTGACCTTGGGTAAGAGGAATTTGAATAGCTCTTGTCTGACATTCTGATTGTGAAGAAATCATCTCATAAATTGTCTGGACAATCTGCCCTTCTGCCCCATTATCCATCTCTGTAATCTTCTCAATCTTGGTTATTTCATTGTAGTTAGTTTTTGTCTGGCCCTACTTTTATCTCTTACTCCTACCTATAGGTCTTTCTAAATACCAATTAGGTGTCTAGGGCTCTGCTTTCTACAACCAGTAACTGATTTCCCAAATTCCTCCTGCCTCCATGCCTAAAATTCCGAGCATTTTTGCTCACAGATTTTATGTCACTGTCACCATCTAATTTTCTAGATGCTTCTCTTTTTTCTTCTTTTGAGACAGGGTCTTGTTCTATTGTGCAGGCTAAAGTGCAGTGACAGCTAACTGCAGCTTCGACTTCCTGGGGTCAAGCGATCTCCCACCTCAGCCTCCCAAGTATTTGGGGCCACAGGTGCATGCCACCTGTGGCTAATTTTTTTTTTTTTAAAGTGTATAGGCCGGGAGCAGTGGCTCACACCTGTAATCCCAGAACTTTGGGAGGCCGAGGCGGGCGGATCACCTGAGGTTGGAAGTTGGAGACCAGCCTAGTCAGCATGGTGAAAACCTGTCTCTACTAAAAATACAAAAATTTGCCGGGCGTAGTGGCAGGCACCTGTAATCCCAGCTGCTTGGGAAGCTGAGGCAGGAGAATCACCTGAACCCTGGAGGCGGAGATTGCAGTGAGCGGAGATCATGCCGTTGCACTCCAGCCTGGGCAATAGAGAGAGACTCCATCTCAAAAAAAAAAAAAAAAAAAAATTGTAGAGACAGGGTCTCACAATGTTGCCCAAGTTGGTCTCAAACTTCTGGGCTCAAGCGATCCACCCACCTCTGCTTCCCAAAGTGTTAGGATTATAGGCATAAGCCACTGCACCCAGTCTTCTGGATCCTTTTCTACCTCCTCTAATCCTGCCTCTTCTGCCACTGTCTTCCAGCCTGTCATCTATGGAATATCTTGACCCGCCTATGACACGCGACTTTCTTCTCATATCTAAAGCAGCGTGTCTTCTTTACCTTCAACTACTCCCTGGTACTGTTGCTTCATTTAAGTGGGTAGGGCAGAAATGCTGTATGTTCATCAGAACTCACTTTACAACCTCTCTTACAGTTAAGCTTGGTCACGTGACTGAATTATCACAGAAAGAATGTGGGTAGATGTGATATCCACCCCTTCATGTGATCCTCCATACCTTCTCTCTCTTCCCATATCTACTGTCTGTTAGACACAGAGGCTTTAACAGAGGACTCCAAGGCCATACAGGAAAACAGAGCCATAGGATGCAAGAAGCCTGGATCCCTGAATGATCACAGGGACGGCTTCCTATTGACTATGCATATCCACATTGGGCTTTGTGTGAATGAGAAATAGATTTTTATTTTGTTGAGCCACTGAGATAAATATATATAGCACTGAGTATTATCATACTTCATACAACGGGCCTGTCTAAATCCAATTCTTAGCTATTCTGTCTGTTTTTGTTGCAACTATCCAGACAGGCCTGACTTGACTCTTCCGAAGAAAAATACCTCAAATGCACATCTTTGATCTTATGAACGCTAAGCTTTAACTGATATAACCATATGCAATCTTTCCACATTCTTTAAATAATCTTTTTTTTTTTTTTTTTTGAGATGGAGTCTCGTTCTGTCGCCCAGGCTGGAGTGCAGTGGTGCGACCTTGTCTCACTGCAAGCTCCACCTCCCAGGTTCACGCCATTCTCATGCCTCAGCCTCCTGGGTAGCTCGGACTACAGGCGCCCGGCACCATGGCCAGCTAATTTTTTGTATTTTTAGTGAGACGGGGTTTCACTGTGTTAGCCAGGATGGTCTCAATCTCCTGACCTTGTGATCCACCCAAAGTGCTGGGATTACAGGCGCGAGCCACCGCACCCAGCCTCTTTAGATAATCTTAGAACGGTGATCCTTAGACCTCTTTGAAAATCTGACAGGAACTGGAAATTGTTTTCCAGTAAAAAATTCCTATAGGTACAAAAATACCACGCAAATACCTGAGAGTTCACAAACTCCTAAAGAGCATCTAAGGATTTCAGGATAACTCCTGCTATTGGATTCAGTGATGGATAAAAGTTAGTTTTATACCAGTCTTCTTACACTGAATTGCCCTCTCTTCAATATTAGTTAAAAATATTTGTGAGTGAATTTGGCTGCAAAATAAGTCCATAATAACAACTTAGTCTTTCTGCTTCTATATTTAGTTAATTTTGCCTTTTACCAGATGAGTTTTTCTTCATCTGCTATGTAGTTTTTCTTTAGGGAGAAAACATGTTTGACTCAGGACAAATTTTTGTGACACAGATTTTTCCAGATTTCTTCCAATTTCAAACTTTTCTTGCTTGCTATTTTATTTTGTTTGAGACGGAACCTTGCTCTGTCACCCAGCCTGGAGTGTAGGGTGCGATCTCAGCTCACTGCAATCTCCGCCTCCTGGGTTCAAGCGATTCTCCTGCCTCAGCCTCTCGAGTAGCTGGGATTACAGGCATGTGCCACCACACCTGGCTAATTTTTTAAATCATTATTATTCATTTATTTATTTTTAGACAGGGTCTCACTTGGTCAACCGGACTGGAGTGCAGTGCCACGATCTCGGCTTGCTGCAACCTCTGCCTCCCAGGCTCAAAGCAATTCTCCTGCCTCAGCCTCCCAAGTAGCTGGGATTACAGGCATGTGTCACTATGCCTGGCTAATTTTTGTATTTTTAGTAGAGACGGGGTTTCACCACGTTAGTCAGGCTGGTCTTGAACTCCTGACTTCAAATGATCCACCCGCCTTAGCTTCCCAAAGTGCTGGGATTACAGGCGTGAGCCACTGTGCCCGGCCAAGTTTTGTATTTTTAGTAGAGAGGGGGTTTCACTCTGTTGGCCAGGCTGGTCTCGAACTCCTGATCTCAGGTGATCCACTGGCCTCAGCCTCCCAAAGTGCTGGGATTACAGGCATGGGCCACTGCACCCGGCTGCTTGCTATTTTAATTGGGAGGCAACATTGCCAGAGTTTGTCTGCAAAGTAGAATCTTCATGAAAGGAAAACAAAGGTTTGATGGACAGGATTTACTTGTAGGCAGTTTGTTTATGTGCTCAAAAGCACCTAAAAGAGAGTTGTGGAAAGAAACGCCTATTGTACAGTAATCATATGAAATTATATCTGAATATACTCTTATCTGTGCAGTGAAGTATTTCAGAAAAGAGAAACACCTTTGTATCTTCAAATAAGTAGGTTGAATGGCTTCAGTTCTGATGGGTCATTTGTAATGATTATCATCCATTTTTCTCTTTGCATTTTAAAGTTTTCTTCTTCATTTGTTAAGACAAACTACACAAAGAGAAAAGAAACAGATATGGGAGAGGAAATAGGGATGAGAGAAAGAGGCTTGATTAGAGGATTTGAAAACATAATGAAATAGAGGTCTCTAAATTGGATTCTGGGCTTTGGTCTTGATAACAACCGTGTACTCAATCCCTTTGCAGCTGAAAAACTGAAAACAGGAAGTGTTTTTGCTTTAGGGGAAAGATTTCATGTCAAAACTAAGGCATAAAGTTGGATGAGCTAGAAATAACCATGATCTTTGTAACCAGAAGAATTATCAGATATTGGGGGTTCCTAGTACGAAAATGCAATCCCCCTATTGACTCTCCTTTCCAGGTTTTTAAAGTATAAGAAAACATGTCTTGTGTTATTAACGGTTCAGATGGAATCAAGCCAGCCAAAGGCACCAGCAAAGCAGGTGTGATTTCAGGGATAGTACTTAACTGAAAATATTGCCTTTTATTGAAATGCCCACCCTTACAACCCTTTTTCTTCTGTTATCAAAATGTATATTTAATTAAGCAAGTAATTCATTAGTAACTTATTACTTTAAAGATTCAAACCAGATAGTGGTAACTAGTTAATGAACTAACTTATAAATCAGTCATTAATTTGACCCTATATTTTTGCTAACCATTATGACACAAAAAGAATTGGCAGGAAAGTCTCGAATACAGGGGAGAGTAGTGAGTGCTATCCCGGCCCGTGGGATAGTCGAAGCAGGCCCTGGAGGAGGGGGTGGGAATTTGGGGAACAAGAGATACGAGAAATGGAGACAAGACAGTGCTCTGATCAAGTCTCGTTTAATGGCGGTAATGCAGTGCCTTATATACACTTGGAGGGGAAGGGGTTGGGCCAAGGCGAAAATGATCTCATAGTGGAGGCGTGGCCAGATAGGTATTGGTTTCTCTGGTCGAACGTCATGTTGCACCTGCGCTGTCAGGTAGTAATTTTCGCGGGCGCGGGAAAAATGGGTGAAGAAGCAGCAGGAAGAGCGCCATCTTTTATGAGGTATTAATACAGGGAAAAAGGTAAATCTAGGGAGGAGGTAGAAGGTGGAAATGAATAGAGCTCAGGCGTTTTTAATCGTCAGTTATTATTCGCTATGGCCGGGGCGTGCAGCTCCGGACAAGTGCAATTAAGAGTATTAGGTGCTGGCTGGGCACAGTGGCTCATACCTATAATCCCAATACTTTGGGAGGCTGAGGTGGGCGGATTACTTAAGGCCGGGAGTTCGAGACCAGCCTGTCCAACATAGTGAAACCTGATCTCTACTAAAAATACAAAAAATTAGCTGGGTGTGGTGGTGCATGCCTGTAATCCCAGCTACTCTGGAGGCTGAGGCAGAAGAATCGCTTGAACTCGGGAGGCAGAGAACACACACACACACACACAATATATATGTGTGTTATATATATGTATGTTGGTGGTCCATTGGCAAAGCTAAGAAAATGGTAGATCAACTCTGCCATCTGCTCAGCAAAAGCCAATCCCTTCACCTATCACATCTGGGCTTATTAGCAGAGGCCTCTATGATCCCTCCGTATCCTGGCATTTCCAGTGAAAAACAACCAGTGCTGACATTGAGTGCCCCTTAAGGGACACTGACACGCCAACTGTCAGGTAAAGGTAGGAAGGGTGAGGCTGGTGTAATTTTCTGTAAGTCTGCAGGCTTAAAAACAAAACAAAACAAACTCAAAAACCTCTAAGATTGATGAACAATAAGAAAATGTTTGGCTTTATTCTTGAATCATAGTAAAAGCTAATATTTATTGAATACGAAGTACAGGCATACCTTGTTTTATTGCACTTCACTTTATTGGACTTTGCAGACGTTGTGTTTTTTACAAGTAGAAGGTTTGTGGCAACTGGGCTGGGCAGGTCTATTGGTGCCATTTTTCCAACAACATGTGTTCACTTCATGTGTCTGTGTCACATGTTGGTAATTCTCATAATATTTCAAGCTTTTTCATTATGATCATACCTGTTATGGTGATCTGTGGTCGGAGATCTTTGATGTTACTATTGTAATTGTTTTGGGGTGCCACAAACTGTGCCCATACAAGACAGCAAACTTATGGATAAATGTGTGTGCTGACTTCTCCGCCTACTGGCTGTTCCTCTATCTCTCTTTCTCTTGCCTCGGGCCTCCTTATTCTCTAAGACACAAAAATATTAAAATTAGGCCAATTAATAATTCTACAGTGACCTCTAAGTGTTCAGTGAAAGGAAGAATCCCAGGTTTCTCACTTTAAGTCAAATGCTAGAAATGATTAAGCTTAGTGAAGAAGGCATGTTGAAAGCCAAGAGAGGCTAAAAGCTAAGCTTCTTATTCCAAACAGCCAAGTTATGAATGCCAAGGAAAAGTTACCGAAGGAAATTAAAAGTGCTACTCCAGTGAATACACAAATGATAAGAAAACAAAACAGCCTTATTGCTGATGTGGAGAAAGTTTGAGTGTTCTGGGTACATCAAACCGGCCACAGCATTCCCTTAAGCCAAAACCTAATCCAGAGCAAGGCCCTAATTTTCTCTTATTCTTTGAAGGCTGAGTGAGGTGAGGGAATCTGCTGAAGAAAAGCTGGAAGCTAGCACAGGTTGCTTCATGAGGTTTAAGGAAAGAAGCCATCTCCATAACAAAAAGGTGCAAGTGAAGCAGCAAGTGCTGATGTAGAAGCTGCAGCAAGATCATTGATGAAGGTGGCTACTCCAAACAACTGATTTTCAATGTAGACAAAAAAGCCTTCTATTGGAAGGAGGTGCCATCTAGGACTTTTCTCACTAAAGGGAAGTCAATACCTGGTTTCAAAGCTTCAAAGGACAGAATGACTCGTTAGGGGCTAATGCAGCTGGTAACTTTAAGAAGAAGCCAAGCTCACGTACCATTCTGAAAATCCCAGGGCCCATAAGAAGTATGCTGAGTCTACCCTGTCTGGGCTCTAAAGGAACAGCAAAGCCTGGATGATAGCACCTCTGTTTACAACATGGTTTACTGGATATTTGAAGCCTACTGTTGAGACTTACTGCTGAGAAAAATAATTTCTTTCAAAATATTACTGCTCATTGACAATGCATCTGGTCATCCAAGAGCTCTGAGGGAAATATACAAAAAGATTAATGTTTTCATGCCTGCTAACATAACATCCATTCTGCAGCCCATGGACAATCTCACAATAAAACTTTAAGGGATAAGGAGTTACTTCTTTTGAACGAGCAAAGAAAGCGGTTTCTTGAGATGGCATCTACTCCTAGTGAAGACGCTGTGAACGTTGTTGAAATAACAACAAATTTAGAATGGTTCATAAACTTAGCTGATAATGCAGCAGCAGAGTTTGAGAGGATTAAGTCTAATTTTGAAGGAAGTTCTACTATAGGTAGAATGCTATCAAACAGCCTTACATGCTATAGAGAAATCCTTTGTAAAAAGAAGACTCAATTAATGTGGCAAACCTCACTGGTGTCTTATTTTAGGAAATTGCCACAGCTGTCCCAGCTTTCAGTAGCCACTGCCCTTATCAGTCAGCAGCCCATCAACATCAAGGCAAGACCCACCACCAGCAAAAAGATTATGACTTGCCGAAGGATTGGATGATCTTTGGCAATTTTTTCGCAATAAAGTATTTTTCTTTTCTTTCTTTCTTTTTTTTTTTTTTGAGATGGGGTCTTGCTCTGTTGCCCAGGCTGGAGTGCAGTGTGCAATCACAGCTCACTGCAGCCTTGACCTCCCCAGGCTTAGGTGGTCCTGCCACCTCAAGCAATCTGCCTGTCTCAGCCTCCCAAAATGCTACATTTATAGGTATGAGCCACTGTGCCCAGCCAATAATAACACCTTTTTTTTTTTTTTGGGGGGGGCAGAGTTTCACTTTTTCTCCAGGCTGAAGCGCAGTGGTATGATCTTGGCTCTCTGCAACCTCCACCTCCTGGGTTCAAGTGATTCTCCTGCCTCAGCCTCCTGAGTAGCTGGGATTATAGGCATGCGCCACCGCACCCAGCTAATTTTTGTATTTTTAGTAGAGACGGTGTTTCACCATGTTGGCCAGGATGTCTTGATCTCCTGATGTCATGATCCGCCTGTCTCAGCCTCCCAAAGTGCTAGGATTACAGGCGTGAGTCACTGCACCCGGCCAATAAAGTATTTTAAATTAAGGTATGTACATTGTTTTAGACACAATGCTATTGCACACTTAGTATACTACATTATACGTAAACATAACTTTTATATATACTAGGAAATCAAAAAATTGGTATGACTCACCTTATTGCAATATTCACCTTTTTAAGATGGTCTGGAACCAAAAGTGTAATATCTTCAAAGTACGCCTGCATATTCTTTGCCATGTTCTACAAACTTCCTATGCGTGAAAGCATTGAAACCTATCTTCACTTTGCAGATAGGGAAGCTGAAGCATGGAGAAGTAAATCACACAGTTAGAAAGCAGTGGGGCCAGGATTCAGACTTCAGTGATGTGACATCAAAGCTTGCTGGCTTTATTACTGCACTGCTCTGCTAGAGACTTGTGGCTGGAATAGAGTATGAAGCTCACTCTCAGGGAGGGTTTCCACCAGCATGGCAGTGACACTGAAAGCATTTTGGTCCTTATTTCTTTGTCAAAACACACCATTCAAAGTTATTTTAGAGTATTTGTCTGAAGATTTTGTAACAAATCAATTCCATTTCCAGCTCTCAGAATGGCCCTGTGGGATAGCTCATTGAATATTTGGTCACCTTGGTGATGCCATAGAACCAAGATATTTAGTCAAACTTATCTGGATGTTGCTGTGAAGACAATTTTCAGATGAGATTAACATTTAAATCAGTAGATTTTGAGTAAAGCAAATTACTTCCATAAGGTGCGTGGGCCTCAACCAATCAGTTGAAGGCCTTATATGGAAAAAGACAGAGGTTCCCCAAGGAAAAGAGAACATCTGATTGGTTCTGCTTCTCTGGAGAACCTTCCTAATGTGCCAATACTATTAATTTTGGGGGGGGAGGGCTCTGAAAAACTTTCCCTTGTATTCAGCTATAATGTGTTGTAAGCAAAGCTGTTGCAAAATCTTTGTTTACAATGAATGGTCTGAGGTATTATCATGTCCTTTTTTTTTCTTTCTCTGCACAGTCCTGCATAACCCCTTGTTCACAATCAAACTGACTTTCATATACAGAAGCACCAAAAGGCACAGGAATGGATGCCAGTAGACTCATTAGCACCTCCTCAACATCACCTCAGTCCACTTAACTGAGAAACAGCTGTTGAAGATGGCAAGAGCCAAAATAAAACCCAGTTCTCAACCAAATAAAATATCTCTGAAAAGAGGAAAAAATGGTTGTGAGATGTAATTGTCCCATTTTTAGGAGAAACTGCAAAAGAAACAGCCAACAGCTACACAGAAATTTAAGATTGTGCCTACGTTAATTCCAAGCAATAGTCTTTCTATTTATAACCCATGCTAATTAAATGTTATCACTTAACATTCATTATTGACAGAGGTTTTCTGGCTATTGTCAAATCTCAAGTGAAAACCTTTTAGCTTCTTTCATTCCTTCTCAATGAAACCAATTTGGCAGTCTCTTTCAAAGCAGTGTCTTCAATTGGAAAGCACTCCCTCATACATGAATGAATAATGTGTTTCCTCATGTCATTGATAAGATGAGCTTAGAATGAGCTTAGAACGCTACGGTGGTGGTGCTCTGTTCTGGACTGCAGAAAAATCTGGAATGTTAGCTACTATGTAACAAGAGCAGAACATTATGGGGGAAGAAAACACAGAAGGCTAATTTTTCAAAAAATTAAATAAATTTAAGAAATGAATAAAAGAGTCTTAAAATATAAAGCCTAATAAATCTCAAGAGTAGATTGGACATAGCTAATGAGAAAATGAGTTCTGGAAGAAAAGTTGGAAGATATGGAGGATAGAATGAGATGCACCAGCAGACATCTGAGTGGGCCAGTGGTTTATGATATTAGGCATTTTGTTTCTCCTCACTATAAAGATAGGTATTCTTGGACACTTTGCAGGTTTTAAAAATAATTCTCTTGCGGCCGGGCGCGGTGGCTCACACCTGTAATCCCAGCACTTTGGGAGGCCGAGTGGATCACCAGGTCAGGAGATTGAGACCATCCTGGCTAACAAAGTGAAACCCCATCTCTACTAAAAATACAAAAAATTAGCTGGGCATGGTGGTGGGCGCCTATAGTCCCAGCTACTCGGGAGGCTGAGGCAGGAGAATGGTGTGAACCTGGGAGGCAGAGCTTGCAATAAGCCAAGATCACGCCACTGCACTCCAGCCTGGGCGACAGAGTGAGACTCTGTCTCAAAAAAAAAAAAAAAAAAAAAAAAAAAAAAAAAAAAAAAAAAAAAAGAAAATAATAGTTCTCTTGAAAATTACTACCTTAAAAAGTGACATTGATAAAGATACTCTGAAGAATTGGTCACTTTTATTAATTGGATGAATGCAGGTAAACAAAATTATTAATTCCAGGTAACCCCTTATAGGCATAATCTATCTGCTAATTTCCCTTGCAATCATTTTGTTTTATTTCTTATTCTTAAATAATTTTGTAAAGCACCTCAATTCCTCATTTCACTTCTTCACGTACTGACTGCCTTTCTATATAATAAACAATATGATCTAGCTGGGTGCAGTGGCTCACACCTATAATCCCAGTGCTTTGGGAGGCCAACGCACGAAAATCACTTGAGCCCAGGAGTTTGAGACCAGCCTGGGCTGGGAGATGGGAGACCCCATCTCTACAAAAATTTAAAAATTAGCCAGCATGGTGGTGTGTACCTGTGGTCCCAGTTACTCTGGAGGCTGAGGTAGGAGGATTGCTTGAGCCCAGGAGGTTAAGGTTCTAGTGGGCTGTGATTGTGCCACTGCACTCCAGCCTGGGTGACGGAGCGAGACCCTGTCTCAAAAAAAATTATATGAGCTAACATGTATTCAGTGTTTGTTATTATACTAAGCATTATAAAACAGTTTACATTTATTATCTCATTTAATCTTACAACATGCAAAAGTGGAAGGTAGTGTTATTTTCTTCATTTTACATGGAAGGAATGGAGAACCAAATAGGTTAAGATACTTGCCCAAGGTCATACAGCTACTCATTCATAAAGGAAAACAATTTACATGTGTTTGTCAAGGTTATTCATTGCAGGAGTGACTCATCTCATACCTAATTATAAGTCACTCTTTTATACAACCCGTTTTACACTCCTTCCTCTCCTCTTCCATTACAACTAATCTGATTCCACCCTCCCTTCTCCAAATAAGAAATGTTCACAGTCTGGGAAAAAATATCTAGAAGATTCAATGTTTTTGCTTTTATTATTTTCTTCTCTTTCTTTCTTTCTTTCTTTCTTTCTTTCTTTTTTCTTTCTTTCTTTCTTTCTTTCTTTCTTTCTTTCTTTCTTTCTTTCTTTCTTTCTTTCTTTCTTTCTTTCTTTCTTTCTTTCTTTCTTTCTTTCTTTCTTTCTTTCTTTCTTTCTTTCTTTCTTTCTTTCTTTCTTTCTTTCTTTCTTTCTTTCTTTCTTTCTTTCTTTCTTTCTTTCTTTCTTTCTTTCTTTCTTTCTTTCTTTCTTTCTTTCTTTCTTTCTTTCTTTCTTTCTTTCTTTCTTTCTTTCTTTCTTTCTTTCTTTCTTTCTTTCTTTCTTTCGACAGAGTCTCACTCTGTCGCCCAGGCTGGAGTGCACTGTCGCGATCTTGTCTCACTGCAAACTCCGCCTCCAGGATTCACGCCATTCTCTTGCCTCAGCCTCCCAAGTAGCTGGGACTACAGGTGCCAGCCACCACGCCCGGCTAATTTTTTGTATTTTTTTTAGTAGAGACGGGGTTTCACTGTGTTAGCCAGGATGGTCTCAATCTCCCGACCTCGTGATCCGCCTGCCTCAGCCTCCCAAAGTATTATTTTCTTTTTAGTAGAAGTATCTGGATAATTTCTCTCATTTTTCATTTCATTATGATTATAAAGACCTGGCTAATGGTATTTCATATGTTTACTAGGTCTTGAGGAAAATCCTTCAGATTTGGTGTTCTAGGATATCAAGATACTTTTTTTTTTTTTTTTTTTTGAGATGGAGTTTCACTCTTTTTGCCCAGGCTGGAGTGCAGTTCTGCAATCTCGGCTCACTGCAACCTCTGCCTCCTGGGTTCAAGTGATTCTCATGCCTCAGCACCCCCGGGGTAGCTGGGATTATAGGGGTGTGCCACCACGCCCAGCTAATTTTGTATTTTTAGTGGAGATGGGGTTTCACCATAATTGCCAGGCTGGACTTGAATTCCTGACCTCAGGTGATCCATCCTCCTCGGCCTCCCAAAGTGCTGGAATTACAGGCGTAAGCCACGGCACCCGACCTCAAGACACTTCATGAGGATCGTCAGGTCAAGGTTTAGATGAGAGATTCATTGCTGTGATGTATAGAGGCAACAGCATCCTCCTACATCCTGGCTAGAGCAGCAAAGCTTGCTACTTTTTGGCAAAGTTTCTAGGTGGTATTTTTAGGACAATATCCTCCTCTGTTTGGTGCTGCTGGAATATAGCTGTTGATTCACAGATGGGTGTCTCTGGGGTGACTGGGGAGCTAAATTGTCAAGGCTTCCCCTTACTGGATAAACAGTGACTCTTTTCAAATTTTTGTAAAATCTTAACAGGCCACCAAGGCTGATGAAAAAAGCTTCAGAAGAGAAACTTGTAGGCACCTACAGGTGGTGTGTCATTTAGAGGGAAGTATATACTTGACAATGCTTTTCTTTTTTTTGGAAACAGAGTCTTGCTCTGTCACCCAGGCTGGGGTGCAGTGGTGCAATCTCGGCTCACTGCAAACTTCAGCTTACTGCAAAATCCGCCTCCTGGGCTCAAGTGATTCTCCCACCTCAGCCTCCCAAGTAGCTGGGACTACAGGCATGTGCCGCCATGCCCAGCTAATTTTTGTAGTTTTAGTAGAAACGGAGTTTCGCTATGTTGCCCAGGCTGGTTTCAAACTCCTGGACTCAAGTGATCCACCCGCCTCAGCCTCCCAAAGTGCTGGAATTACAAGCGTTAGCCACCATGCCCAGCCATATTTGGCAATATTTCTTAAACCTCAGTGTGACTATGAATCACCTGGGGATCCTGTGAAAGGTCAGACTCTGATTCTGGGTAGGGTCTAAGATTCAGTATTTCTTTTCTTTTCTTTTTATTTTCCTGTGCCAATTCATCTGCAAAGCATTAGATATACATTAATTAAACTGTTGTTGAAATTCTGAAGCTGTCAATCCATGTTAGTGTGCTAGAGTCTTTTTCACATTTCTAAAATTTTCGTGGGTACATAGTAGGTGCCTATGTTTGTGAGGAGAGTCTGCATTTCTGACAAGCTCCTGGGTGATGCTGACACTACTCGTCTCTCAACCACAAGGATATACGGATCTGTATGGAGGAATAATATTGCCTTTCAATGGAGCTAGCCACGGTTGGTTTATTTGTTTTTGCTTATCTTGAAGGCTTGTGCTAAATAATAAAACGTTCCTCACTTTCTTTCCACCTTGTCACTTGTGTTTGGAGCAACACAATGGAAGGAGCAAGCTGTAACTTGTGAACGGGAGACACATTAATGAAAGAAAGCTCCAGAGAGAGAACTCAAGCTGGCCTGTTGCCATGATGCTGGGCTAATCACACTGAGCTGAAAGAGTGATTCCCCTGGAGTCCTTATCAAGTGACACCATCTTAATTACCCAATGAAAAGACAGCCTGTTTCCAGCAAACAATTACTTTCTGATTGATACCCCTGTCTTGTTGAGTATGCTTCCTGACCATTTATAGCCAAACATTTGATGTACTTTTCCTGAGAAGGAAAATCACCTTCTCAGCTATCTCTACTCAGCAGAAGCCCTGACCCACATCACACACAAAAACGTCTACATTTAGCTATCGTGAATGGTTTGAAACTCCTCACTATTTATTATGCTTCGGTGACTTTTACCTTTAGATGAAGAATTGAGAAGGGCACACAAGTTCCTCTCAGCAACATGTTTTATGCTTGAGGCTAAGGCCTCAACTTGGGGAAGGGAAGAAGGTTGTTTCAAGCCTGTGGCTTCCTGTCACTCCCCACCCCTGGAAGACCCTTCACTTTTGGGTGTGGCCTGGAGGTCTCATGGACAGCAGTCCCTTCTGACACCCAGTGAGATATCATTTGGGAGGGCAGTGCAGCCCTCAGTTCCCCTCATGGCTCTCTCTTTCACTTCCCTCCATGGCACCACCACATCGAGTTGAAGATGTTATTGATTAGTGCAGTGGGTATTTAGTGTCCTCCCAATATTCATGTCCACCCAGAACCTCAGATTGTGACCTTAATCTGGAAATAGAATCTTTGCAAATGTGGTTAGTTAAGATGAGATCATACTGAGCTAGGATGAACCTGAAATCCAATCACTGGTATCCTTGTAAGAGCAAAGGACACAAAGAGACAGAGGAGATACACAGAGAAGCCCAAGTAATGATGGGTACAGAGACTAGAGTGGTGCAGCTACAAGCCAAGGAATGCCAGGGATGGCCAGCTAGCAGAAGCTAGGGAAAAACACAGAGGGACTCTCCCCTGGAGTCTTTGGAGGGAGTGTGGCCCTGCCGACACCTTGGTTCTGGACTTCTGTCCTCTAGAACTGTGAGAAAATAAATTTCTTTTTTTTTTTTTTTTTTTGAGACGGAGTCTCGCTCTGTCACCCAGGCTGGAGTGCGGTGGCCGGATCTCAGCTCACTGCAAGCTCCGCCTCCCGGGTTCACGCCATTCTCCTGCCTCAGCCTCCCGAGTAGCTGGGACTATAGGCGCCCGCCACCTCGCCCGGCTAGTTTTTTGTATTTTTTAGTAGAGACGGGGTTTCACCGTGTTAGCCAGGATGGTCTCGATCTCCTGACCTCGTGATCCGCCCGTCTCGGCCTCCCAAAGTGCTGGGATTACAGGCGTGAGCCACCGCGCCTGGCCGAGAAAATAAATTTCTGTTGCTTGAAGCCACCCAGTTTGTGGTACTTTGTTGCAGCAGCCCTGGAAAACTAACACAATGAGTAAGGGAAAGTAAAGGAATTAAAAGTTGTGCAGGAAAGAATTTAAAACTATGTGAAAATCATGACTTTCCCCCTTCCGTCTAAGGAAAAAGAAATCCCTAAGAATGAATAGGTCCTCTTCATTTGCTCACCTTACTCAAGGCTCAAGTCAGAGCTTTCTATAGGAGCATCTTTTTCAAACCTCCACAGTTCAAATCTCCATCCAGTAGGGGATTTTATTCATTTAGGACTCTTGGGAAATCTCGCTCACTACCATTAGGGATTGGTTTCACCCTAGGGCTAATTTCCCTTCCCCTACAATTTGTGATAATAGTCCCCAGCTGTGTTTTTCTCTAATTCTGAATATCCAGTTTAGAATCACAGCACAAGGGAAGAACCTCAAGCAGGATGTCCAGAACAAGCAATGGCAACTTAGGTTTATTCCGGGTCTCCTACCCTGTAGTTGTAGATCCGCCCTGTCATTCTTTTGAAGGTCCAGTGTGCATGCGTGCACACACACACACACACACGCGCACACACACACACACATACACAGCTCTACATCTCTCTAGAACAAACATCCACTCTCAGATACAACACAATCCAGTGGAGGAATAATTAGCAAAGGCACCCTGTGCACTTAATGGACTTGTAATGGACTTAGGACATCATATAATGTAACTCTTACTTACTATTACTATGCAGATGTCGATAATACAGGATTTTCACCTTCAAACAAGAGGACAAAAACATGATCCTCTTTGGATATTTTGTGGCATTGAAAAAAGGGACAAAAAAATCCTTTTGGCCACTCTCTGTTTCTTCAAATCATATTTTCATCTTCTAGCAATTAAAAACAAGAGTTCTGGCATGAAGAATAAAGCCAGCACCAATTTTGGCAAATCATAAAGCAAGAAAGGAAAAAAAAATATTTGAATGGAACAGAAAGGAATGGAAAGAAAAAGTGGACATCTTATAACTGGGCCACAGAGATTGCATCTAAACAGTAAAGACAGTCTAGTTGCTCACTTTTTCTTTGGACTTCTAACACCTTAGATAAGTGTCCTTGCTTTACAAAAAATGATACGACTTCTGCCACAAGACAGGCTTGGGGAGAAACCTGGCCATTGGTGTTAAGGTGGATTGCCTCTCCTCGTTTATAATCAGGAGTGTTTTGTGTTGGTTGAGCTCAAAATTCATTCAAATACACTTTCAAAGTTTTCAGTTGATTAAAGTGGCTCTGAAAAAGAAATTCCTAAATTTGTGTCTTTTTGCTGTGCTACTCTTAAATACTTAAAAACCTTTTTTTAATTAGCATAAATACTGCAGGTTGACTACAGACAGCTCTGTTGATCAAGGTTGTCCAGAAAAACAGACCCAATAGGACATAGGAGATATAATACTTATTTATAAATTTATATCTCCATATCAGAAGAAGATGAGATGTCCTAGCTCAAGCAGTGAAGCAGGAAAAAGGGCAAATTCCTCCTTCTTCCACCTTCTTTTGCTTTTGTTTTTGAGACGGAATCTCTCTCTGTTGCCCAGGCTGGAGTGCAGTGGTACGATCTCGGCTCACTGCAACCTCGGCCTCCCATTTTCAAGTGATTCTCCTGCCTCAGCCTCTTGAGTAGCTGGTACTACAGGCATGCACCACCACGCCTGGCTAATTCCACCTTTTTGTTGTTGTTGTTCTATTCAAGTCCTCAATGGATTGGATCATACCTCAACATTGGGGTCCAGGACCATCAGTCTTATTGAGCCCACTGATTCAAATACTAATCTCATTTGGAAACACCCTCACAGATGCACCCAGAAATATCTGGACACCTCATGGCCTAGTCAAGTTAACACATAAAATTAACCATCATAATAGGTAAGCAAAATAAAGAAAATAAAAGCTTATAGCAACATCAATGGAAAAATAACTCATATTTTTACTAATACTACTAACACTCTTCCAGGATTTTTCTTTTCTTTTCTTTTTTGAGATGGAGTCTCGCTCTGTCACCCAGGCTGGAGTGCAATGGTGCGATCTCTGCTCACTGCAACCTCTGCATCCCAGGTTCAAGAGATTCTCCTGCCTCAGCCTCCTGAGTAGCTGGGATTACAGGAGCCCACGACCATGCCTGGCTAATTTTTGTATATTTAGTAGAGACGGGGTTTTACTATGTTGGTCAGGCTGGTCTTGAACTCCTGACCTCATGATCTGCCCCCCTCAGCCTCCCAAGGTGCTGGGATTACAGGCGTGAACCACCACACCCGGCTGGATTTTTCTATACTTATAAATATCATTAATATGTTATTTTTAAGATGGAATTATATTATATTTTTTGTTTTATGATCTGCTTATCTCCCTAAACTATATTTTGTGAGTATCTTTGCCTTGTTGACAAATGTGCCTCTATATTTATTTAGTCAATCCTGTGGTGCATTTTTACTGTGTCAACTTGGCTGGAACTGTATTCCCTAGAACTTCCTTCCCTGGGTGGCTCTTGGTTACAGTTGGAGAAATAGATGAGTGGAAATTGATGGAAGGTAGAAGTGCAGCTGCAGCCATTTTGTTGATAGTAGAGTGTGATGCAGGGCTAGCTGCTGTTGCAGCTCATGCACGTTGTCGCTAATCTGCTAGTTCCCTCTGTAGATATGTACAGCTCTGCAGGGAAGGGCACGAGCTTATCTTGCAGGTTATTGACATCATTAAGGTTGGCAATATGTTCTAGAACCCATAGAACTAGTTACATCCTGAGTTCCACATTCTTGTCTCAGGTTTCAGTTTGTCCTTGCTTCATATTCATCCTTCTTTCCCAAGTGCTGGGTCTGATGATTTCAAGCCCAACACCAGAAGCAGAAGCTGCCTTCTTACATAGATGGCTTGACAACCTCCCACATCTGCATATCTATCCCTATGTGTCACTTACTCACCGTGGTTCTGCTTCTTCTTTTGAACAGTGTAACCAATCTAGAATTTGGTGCCATAAGTGGGGTATTCTGGTTATCTATTACTATGTAATAAAACATCTCAACATATACTGGCTTAAAACAGCAGTCATCATTTTATTAACTCTCATGGTTACTATGGGTTGGGTATTCGAGAAGGACTCTGGGGTGATTCCACTAACGGTTGCCTCAGGTCCCTTCTAGTGTCCTCTGCCACCTGGTCCTAAAGCCAATGCCATTTGCTTTAGGCTTCTCTTATGGCAGCACCTCACTTAAGGCACCAAATTCTCTTCTGGTAATCAATTACCAGCCTAAAAACCACCCTAAAGCAACAATAGTTATTTTATTATCTCTCAGAGTTTCTGTGTATGAGGGATTTGGAAAGGATTCAACTGGCAGGTTCTGGCTCGGTGTCTTCCCGTGTTTGTAGTCTGAAGGTGGCTGGGGCTGGGATGGCAGGAGTATGGAGCAGCTGAGGCTGGCCAGGCATCTCTTTCTCTCAATCTCTCTCTCTCTCTTTTTTTTTTGAGACAGAGTCTTGCTCTGTTACCCAGGCTGGAGAGCAGTGGTGCAATCTTGGCTCAATGCAACCTTTGCCTCTCAGGTTCAAGCGATTCTCGTACCTCAGCCTCCCGAGTAGCTGGGACTACAGGCACCTGCCACCACACCCGGCTAATTTTTATATTTTCAGTAGAGATAGGGTTTCGCTATGTTGGCCAGGCTGGTCTCAAACTCCTGGCCTCAAGAGATCCACCAGCCTCAGCCTCCCAAAGTGCCGCGATTACAGGCATGAGCCACCACACCTGGCCCAGGCATCCTTCTCTTTACATATAGTCCCAAGGCCTCTCCATGTGTTTTTTCTGCGTGGGCTGCCTCAGAGCCTGGTGGCCTCAGGGCAGTGAGGCCCTTTATATGGTGGCCTAAGACTTTCACAGTGTGAATCCTAGTGAATAAGACAGCACCTTTAATGACTGAGAGTTTTTTTGTTTCGAGAATGTGATATTCTCTTCCTTCTCTAAGGATATTGATGCCTTTTTTTCCCTTTTTTGTTTTCATCTCCTTCCATAGTTTCTTTCTTCCAATATTTTTTGTTTACGCTCTCTTTTATGAGTCTCATCCTTTTAGTTTGCATCTATTTCATTAGTAATAAAGTTAAACCTTTAAAAGCTGATTATTAGTCACACGCATTTTTTCCTTTTTGAACTACCAGTTCATTTCTTTTGCCCATTTTTCTATTGTGTTTGTCTATTCCTTGAAGGTTTCAAAGAACTCTTTATATGTTAATGATACTAAATGTTTGCCATATATATTACAGATATTATTTTCCCATATAGTTGTCATATTTTCCAAACTAAAAATTATGATAAATGCTGTGTAAAAGGATGTTTATCTGGTTTACCAATGTATGTAGATCAGGGGTGTCCAATGTTTTGGTTTCCCTGGGCCACACTGGAAGAAGAAGAATTGTCTTGGACCACACATAAAATACACTAAACTAACGATAGCTGATGAGCTAAAAAAAAAAAAAAAAAAATTGCAAAAAACTCATGTTTTAAGAAAATTTATGAATTTGTGCTGGATTTCATTCAGGCCAGTCCTGGGCCACAAGACCTGTGGGCCACTGGTTGGACAAGCTTGATGTAGATAAAAAGATTTACAAAAACTCATAAAAACAAATTGTACTTAGTTATAATTTACCTTTAAAAAAATTTAAAAACCTTAAATAATCCCAGCACTTTGGGATTCAGGAAAAAATCCTGAAACCCCGTCTCTACTAAAAATACAAAAAATAATTCTTGAACATCCATACTTACGAGATAGTGTTTCTCAGTGGGCAACCTAGCTGCAAAAAAAAAAAAAAAAAAAAAAAAAAAAAAAAAAAAAAAAAACATGAGAACATCACTTAGAGAACTTGCAAAGTACTGACGCCCGGCACCTGCCCTCACCGAAGCTTGGTATGGGATTCTAATGTGCAACCAGGGATGCAAACCTCTGCTGTATGTAATTGATCCTATTGATCAAAGTAGACTTCCTGGCTGGGCGTGGTGGCTCATGCTCATAATCTCAGCACTTTGGGAGGCCGAGGTGGGCAGATCACTTGAGCTTAGGAGTTCGAGACCAGCCTGGGTAATATAGTGAGACCTTGTCTCTACAAAAAAATACAAAAATTAGCCAAATGTGGTGGCACATGCCTGTAGTCTCAGCTACTCAGGAGGCTGAGGTGGGAGGATCACCTGAACTTGGGAGGCAGAGGTTGCAGTGAGCTGAGAGCACCACTGCATTCCAGCCTGAGTGACAGAGTGAAACCCTGTCTCAAAACAAAAACAAAAACAAAAAAAAGCAGGCTTCCTATGGGCAAAGATTTCTTTCTGGAGAACTTGGAGCAGAGCATTGCCTGTGAGCCTTGTACTTCCTGGGCTCTAAGCCAGCCTTTTTTTTTTTTTTTTTGAGACGGAGTCTCACTCTGTCTCCAGGCTGGAGTGTAGTGGCATGATCTCGGCTCACGGCAATCTCCACCTCCTGGGTTTAAGTGATTCTCCTGCCTCAGCCTCCCAAATAGCTGGGACTACAGCCGCGTGCCACCATGCCCAGCCAATTTTTGTATTTTTAATAGAGGCGAGGTTTTGCCATGTTGGCCAGGATGATGATCTCAATCTCTTGACCTCATGATCCACCCGTCTTGGCCTCCCAAAGTGCTGGGATTACAGGCGTGAGCCACCACACCTGGCCTGAGCCAGCCTTTTTATTGAGAGGTCACAGAAAGTCCATTTGCCCATGTGTCTCCACTTCCTCTTCCACTGCCACCTACTGATATTTCCAATATTATTGTCTGTCCTTAAGGGCTCTTTTCTTCTGAAGCAGGATATTTTCATTTAGTTAAGACATCATGTTACCTGGAAGGTTAACACAACGTTTACCTCATTTTTTACTGCTCAAAATGGAGTTCAGGAAAAGCAGACCCTCAGGCCCAACTCTAGACTGAGTCAGAATCCACATTTAAGTAAAATTTTCAGATGATTCATATGCACACTAAAGCTAAAGAAAGACAAGTTTATAGGAAGTTGTCCTCCGGAAGGTAAGCTATAGCAGGCAGGGACCCTGTCTATCTTATTCACGGTTGTGCTGTCACAGGAAAGATTTGCAGTAATATAGGTTGAATGAATGAATGGATTTGATTAGTAAAGAAAATTAAATGTTTTATTGAGTCATGTAATACGGGTCAACAAGGCTTTCTTTGGATGCCACTATGATAGGCAGAATCAGATCCTGTATATAATTTGCTCAACATAGCATAATATTTGTATCTACTGTATTAGTATGATTTAGGTTGCCTGGCACACATGCTGTGCTCTAATAGGTATAGCGAGTAATTACTTCTATTTGCATTAACACTTTATAAAGGACGTTCATGCATCTTACTTTATGTACTCTCTACAGTGTGCATAGACTTAAGTCTGTGAACCAGGTGAATATGGGTATCTTCGCCTAATTACACAGGAAAACACAGGATTAAGAGATTTGTGGAGGGCTGGACATGGTGACTCACACCTGTAATCCCAGCACTTTGGGAGGCCGAGGTGGGTGGATCACAAAGTCAGGAGTTCGAGACTAGCCTGGCCAACATGGTGAAACCCCTTCTCTACTAAAAATACAAAAATTAGCCGAGTGTAGTGGTACATGCCTGTAATCCCAGCTACTTGGGAGGCTGAGACAGGAGAATCGCTTGAACCCAGGAGGCAGAGGTTATAGTGAGCTGAGATCATGCCACTGCATTCCAGCCTGGTGACAGAATGAAACTCTGTCTCAAAAAAAAAAGAGATTTGTGGAAAGATTCATAGCGAGTTAATGCCGCACTAGAATTTGCACTCAAAATGCCTGGGTTGCTAGACTACTCTCTAGTTACTTACCACTGAAGGCTTGCATTTGGAACTCCACATTGTATATTGCATATATAAACTAGCAGGGTATATATAAACTAGTTCAAACTACCATAGAATGTACATGAAAAAGGCATAATAATGGGTAATAAAATGCTTTCATTTAAAGATACATTTTTCTAGTTTTATATATAGTTTTTTCCCTAGTTCTGTGTAACTAAATTTATTTATTTATTTATTTATTTATTTATTTATTTATTTATTTATAGAGATGGGGAGATTGCTATGTTGCCCAGTATGGTTTTGAACCCCTGGCCTCAAGCTAGCCTGCCTCCTCAACCTCCACAGTGGCTGAGGTTTCAGGCATGAGATACTGTGCCTGCTCTGAGTAAGCAAATAATGCCTATAATAAAACTCCCAAATGAACATTGGCACTACAGGTATGTAAAGATTTTTTAAAAATCAATTTTAAAATAAAATCTTACTGGATATTCCTCAGACAGCTAACATGAAAATGCTCTTCCTTTTAGAACTTTATATCCCTGTGAGCTGGAGAAAAGAACACATTTTATTTTATGGAACTGTCGCTTTATTTTTTGAATCAGAAAATAAACCTTCATTTCTTTTAGATGACACTCAGAATAATCTCTGATCATGTAATTTTCTTCTCAATTCACCAGAGGATATTTGTGGCAGTGAACCTCAAAGATGGATGTTTAGGATAATGTTATGACGTTAGAAGCAAAATAGATAAGAGACATTTGGAAGGAATTCATGCCAGTCCAATACCCTTTTATAAATTATTCTTTCCTCACCTATTTTTATGTAGGAATGTCATTAGACGGATTCAGCTATCTGTTCAGTAGACTTTCTTGTTTAAACCCAAGAGTGAGGACTGTTTCTTAGTCATCATCATATCCCTCAGACCTTTGTATGTGACACTGTCTTGCATTCAATATCAGTTCAAATATTTGTTTAGTTAAATTACTCAGCTGCATTGTGAGACTCCATATTTACATTCCCTGGATGAATCCCCCCCAAAACTCTAAAGTAATAACAATAAACACTAAACTGAATTCTAAAACTATCCTAAAACAGATTAAAATGACTGTTTTCAAAATGTAAATTTAACTTCTACAAAGCCTGCCCTTAGCAGGAACACCACACATGGCATCCACTCTGGGTCAAAGTAGAAGGACAATAAAATTGGAAAAGACTAGTAGGTTATGCACCAAAGATCTGAACATGTTTTATTCTAGAAATGAGTGACCAATGTAAGCAAGGTTTTACCTGAAGGACCTGAAGAGAATAAAAAAATAGCTTCCGTATATTGAGAACTTGTGAGATGCTTCCATATATTGAGAACTTGTGGCTGAGCGCGGTGGCTCATGCCTGGAATCCCAGCACTTTGGGAGGCCAAGGTGGGCAGATCATGAGATCAGGAGCTCACGACCAGCCTGGCCAACATGGTGAAACCCTGTCTCTACTAAAAATACAAAAATTAGACGGGGTTGGTGGTGGTGCCTGTAATCCCAGCTACTCGGGAGACTGAGGCAGCAGAACTTGAACCTGGGAGGCAGAGGTTGCAGTGAGCTGGGATCACACCATTGAACTCCAGCCTGGGTGACAAGAGCAAGACTCAGTTTCAAAAAAAAAAAAAAAAAGAAAGAAAAAGAAAAGAGAACTTGTTAGACTTTGATCAATAGGATCGATTATATACAGCAGGGGTTTGCATCTTTGGTTGCACATTAGAATCCTCAGACCAACAGCTACTGTACTGAGTTCTTTGCAAATAACAAGCCCCACTGTTATTGTTTCCCATTTACAGGTAAGGACAGATGAGGAAACTGAGACATACAGCAAGTGAGTAACACAGCTAGTGAGTGGCAGAGCTAGGCTTTCAACTCAGGCTCTGGCTCCCACGTCATTGCTGTCTATGCTATGCTGCCTCTCCAAAGTGATAGTTAAACTTTTCTTTTTCTTGTAAGTGAATTAAAACTTTTTCTATCTCTTTCCATTCCTACTTAGAACTAATTTGTTCTGCATTCCATTCATAAACCTCACTGGATAAACCTATTCATAATCCAAATTCGTATTTAAAATCCCACTCTAAACTTATTCCTAAACCCATCATCAAAAATCCCACTCTAAAAGCAGCATGGGAAGCAAAGGCTTTAAGAGATTCCAGTGCCAGTCAGCTTTCCTGAATAACATATTGTGTTTGGCTGGAAAGCCAAAGGGGTGATGCTAATGTAACTATGATATTAGTATGATATTAGTGGGCCAAGATGCATCTGAATAAGTGAGATGGTCTGTGGATGCCCAGGCAGATGGTTTCTTTCTGGAACTCAATATCTGTGTCTTTATGCCAAGGATTTTGAACTGCGTGATGGCTAAGGTTCCTTCCATGCCTGTGTTACTGATCTCAGCTTCACTATTTCCCAGGGATGTGGGTGGACACCTGACACCCAGGGTTCCGTGATATTCTGGGAGACACTTGAAGAGAAAGTGAAGGACAAAAGTGCCAATAAAGTGAAACGAGTATATGTAGTGACAAAGCAATATTCAGTTGATGAAAAATAATGCAAAGGAATTTCATGAAACCCAAACAAATGTAGGCATGTGTTGATTCTCCTCAGTATAGCAAATGAAACAGGTGTCGACATGGAGGGCAGAATCCATTGTCGTTTTTCAATGACCTTGAGGAGTGCTGGCTTCTACTCTGGACCAGGGTGTCATCTTTTTTACATAGTAAATGCCTATAGAGCACCTGCTGTGTGGCAAGCACTGGGGATTGTGTAATGAAACTGACATCCTTGTCGTCATGGAGTTTATATTCATTTTGGATGGAGGCACACTTTGTCCTTTTAATTTCAGATGCCTCTTTATATTTTTAGTCATCTTAGTGGGTAAAATGTAGCAAGTTGCATAAAATTAGGCAGGAATAAAGATATTACACCAAAAACATCTCAAATTTCCTGACCATTGAATGGCACTGGAGAAACCCAGGAAGGGATGAGAGTTTGAGGTGCAGCTCTGAGGCATCCCCCATGTGAATTTGTGCAATGGTACAGCTCCATGTTTAACTTGAGTTTTTTTCTCCTAGAACAAATTGGCCTGGAAAAGTGGCTTTTGAAAAGTGGTCTAACCCACCAATACCATTACTGGGTATATAGCCAAAAGAAAAGTCATTCTACCAAAAAGACACATGTACCTGTATGTTCATCACAGCACTATTCACAATGGTAAAGACACAGAATCAACCTAGGTGCCCATCAGGGGTGGATTAGATAAAGAAAATGTGGTACATCTACGCCATGGAATACTACACAGCCATAAAATAGAATAAAATCCTGCTTTTTGCAGCAAACATGGATGCAGTTAGAGGCCATTATCCTAAGTCAATTAACGCAGGAACAGAAAACCAAATATCGCATGTTCTCACTCATAAGTGGGAGTTAAACAATGGGTACTCATGGACATGAAGATAGCAACGATAGACACTAGGACTATGAGAGGAGGGAGGGAAGGAGAGGGGAAGGGTTGGAAATCTAATTATTGTGTACCATGCTCAATACCTGGGTGATGGAATCACTCATACCCTAGACCTCAGCATCATACAATATACCCAGGTAACAAACCTGCACATGCACCCCCTGAAACTAAAATAAAAGTTGAAACTATAAAAAAAAGATCTAAGATATTTATAGGCCTAGAATGAAAAGCAAAACACCAACTCACTCAGCAATGGAGGCAGAGGTTCCTCTTGGTGTTTCTTCTTCTAAAGCAACTGTATAACAGCTGTCTCCTCTATCTCCCCACCCCCAGGAATTTCCCAGAATCATTGCATCCCTGCCCTGTCCTGTCTTCCCATTATGACGTTTTTTTCTGCTGTTGAAGAGAGCTGATGGCACTAGACTATGCAGAGAATAAATAGGCTCCCAGACTTCCCTGGGGTGATCCATGGGGCAAAGCTATTTAGAAACACTGGTTGATTCTAACTTTTGTGGCCTCTTCTCCTACAACAGCGATGCTCTTAGCTGCTCATGTTTTTTAAGACAACAATGTTGCCTTTGGAACCTGTGATCTTTCTGGTCACATACTACACTACAGACCAGCCATCTGAACTTGGAAGCACAGCTGAACTGAAAGAAAACTGCTGGAGACTTTGCTTATTTTATAGTATATATAATGAATAGCAGATGTAAAGATATTCTTTAAGTTAAATTAGTTTTGTCCTCTATTTTCCTGAATATACTGTCTTCTGAGCTTCTGGACTGGGCTGCCTTTCAGTCTTCATTAGCTTATGGCTGCTTTCCTAGAGAAGTTGGGAGCCATTTGGGCTTTGCCAGGGCAGGAGCTCCTCAGAGTGCTTTCAAAATGTGGTGCTTACCCAGTGCTAAGATCTAGAATATATTCACCCAGCATACTTCCATTTTCCTGTCCCCACAGCCTAAGGCAGGGGACAAAGGAGTTTGGAATGGAGGTTGGGCCTGGGGAAGTTCTCTTCTTAGCAAGTAAGGAGTAAAGCAACCACTCAATTGTCTACAGGGTATGACTCAATGGAGGCAATTGTAACTCTTCCCTCCAGATGCTTCTCACCCCAGGCCCTTAGAGCTGCCTGCTGTTACTCAGGGTAATAAGCAGCACCATGTTCCCAAATTCCACCAGGTTTCAAACATCCAAATGATCTACAGTTTCCTATTGTGAATACTGTCGAATTAGGATCTCTGAGATATAGATCACCACGTAAGAAAGTTGTGGGTTAGAGGTGCCAAACACATCCTGAAGAGGCTGCTGTTTATTTATCTGTTTTCTTTGTTTTCTTTTTTTTGAGAGGGAGTCTCACTCTGTCACTGGAGCGCAGTGGCACGATCTTGGCTCGCTGCAACCCCCGCCTCCCGGGTTCAAGCCATTCTTCTGCCTTAGCCTCCCGGGTGGCTGGGATTACAGGCACCCACCACCACACCTGGCTAATTTTTGTATTTTTAGTAGAGATGGGGTTTCACCATGTTGGCCAGGCTGGTCTTGAGCTCCTGACCTCAGGTGATCCACCCACCTCTGCCTCCCAAAGAGCTGGGATTACAGGAGTGAGCCACCACGCCCGGCCAAGGCTGCTGTTTAATAGGTCATATGAAAGAATCTTATTTGAGCTGTAATGCAAGCCTGGATGTTTGTTTACAAGAAAAATAAACGTTGGTGTGTTTGGAGCGTAAGGCAAGTGTGTTTTTCTAACATTGTGCATCTGGTAATAGGAATTGCTTAAGCAGTTTTCCAAACATCCCTAGTTATAGATTCACCTGAGTTAGTCGTTATTGTTCTGGATTCCCAGGCTGCTCCTTAGATTCTGACTGAGTAGGTCTGAGGTGGGACCTGGGAGTATGCATTTTTCACAGGCTTCCTGTCTCCCTGACCCCATCTAAGTGATTGTCATCATCAGGGAAATGGACAAAATGTTGATTTAAACTAGTGGCTTTCTAGGCCGGGCCGGGTGGCTCATGCCTGTAATCTCAGCACTTTGGGAGGTGGATCACTTGTGGTCAGGAGTTCGAGACCACCCTGGCCAACATGGCGAAACCCAATCTCTACTAAAAGTACAAAAATTAGCTGGGTATGGTGGCGGGCATCTGTAATCCCAGCTACTGGAGAGGCCAATGCAGGAAAATCTCTTGAACCTGGGAGGCGGAGATTGCAGTGAGCCTAGATCGTGCCACTGCATTCAAGCCTGGGCGACAGAGTGAGACTCCATCTCAGAAAAAAATGAATGAATAATAAACAAACAAACAAACAAACAAACTAGTGGTTCCCAAACTATATCCTGCATCAGAATCACTTGGAGAACTTGTTTTAAAAACACACCCCCAGAGTTTCTGTTTCGGTAGACCTCAGGGAGACCTGAAAATTTGCATTTCTAACAAGTTGCCAGGTGATGTTGATGCTGCTGGACCAGGGACCCCATTTTAAGAAGCACTGGTTTAAACAGCCCGATTTCCCTTGTGGATCCTTTGCACTGGAAGCACTTTTACTGCTCCCTTTGGCCTGAGGGACTGTTTGTGGTAGGGAGGTTCAAGAATCTGCTATATTCTGAAGATGCACTCAGCAGCAATTTCCAGACTTCACAGCCCTCTTCCCACAGCTTCTTCCCCTGAAGACTATGAACCAAGTAAAACGTGGCAGGTAGCTTCCTGGAGTTGGGCAGAAGCAGGTGTCTAGCCATAGTGGTCTGAGGATTTGCTACTTGTGTATTTCCTCCTTCCCACTGACCTCCATGGGGGGTCTGTCTGTCTGCCTGTTACAAATATCATATTAGTATCGTTTCTCCTTGGCCATGTTCTCAAGCATCTTATTTGCAATTCAAGAAAAGATGTTTTAATAAAAGAGTTAGCTTTTAATGAGATAATCCTGACTTACTAAAACCACTGTGGCATAATCTCCTTTGCAATCACAACAATGAATACATTTGAAAATTTTAAATACTTAAAAACTCCTGTTATATTCAGGGGCATTTGCCAATTTGACGAGTAACGGTGCTATATCATTGTTGTTTAATGTGGAACCCTGACTATGAAGGAGGTCGAGGAGCTTTTCAGGTAGTAATTGACTGTAATTCTGTAACTGGTTATATTTCTTTGTCCATTTTGCTATTAGGTCGTTGATATTTTTCTCATTAACAAGAACTCTTTGGTAAGATAATTAGCCCTTTTGTGTCATGTATGTGACAAATATTTTTCTCAATTTGTAATTTGTCTTTTAACTTTATTTAGGTATTTATGCCATGTCAACATTTTATAGTTTTAAGTAGCAACATTTATTAAACATTTTTCTTTTATGACTTAGATTTTATATTAATGTGAGAAAGTTCCTCTCCAATACAATATTTCATTTTAAAAAGTTTTACTCATGTTTTCTTCTAGTACTTTATGTTTTCATTTTTATATTTAAATGTTTCATTCATCCAGAATTGATTTTCCTATAAGGAGTGAGATATGACTTCTTTTTGTCTTTTTTTTCTTTTTTCTTTTTTTGAGACAGGGTCTCATTTTGTCATCCAGGCTGAAGTGCAGTGGCACGAACACAGCTCATTGCAGCCTTGATATCTGGGGCTCAAGCAATCCTCTCACCTCAGCCTCTCAAGAAGCTGGAACTACAGGTACGTACTACTGCACCCCACTAATTTTTGTAGTTTTTATAGAGACGGGTTTCATCATGTTGCTCAGGCAGGTCCTGAACTCCAGAGCTTGAGTGATCTGCCCACCTCAGCCCCCCAAAGTGTTAGAATTACAGGCGTCAGCCACCACATCCAGCCCAGCTTGTTTTTTTCTAAATGACCAGCCGATTAACACAATACCATCTATTGTGTAAACAATATTTTACTCCCATGGACTTAAAATGACATCTTTAACATGAATTTATTTCTGGGCTATTTCTGCTTAAGTGCCAAACTTTTAAAATTCCTCTATCTTTATAATAAATTTTTAATAATAAGAAATGCAATGGTATTTTCACAAGATTTAGACCAGCCTGGTCAACATGGTGAAACCCTGTCTCTGCTAAAAATACAAAAATTAGCCAGGTGTGGTGGTGGACGCATGTATTCCTAGCTACTCAGGAGGCTAAGGCAGTAGAATCGCTTGAACCCTGGCAGCAGAGGTTGTAGGGAGGCAGAGGTTACAGTGAGCCGAGATCACACCATTGCTCTCCAGCCTGGACGACAGAGCAAGTTTCCGTCACAAAAACAAAACAAAAGAAAAGATTTAGTTGATCACAAAGTGGAGGGGATTGGGGAAGACACTGGAGGCGAGGTAATAAGAGAGGAGGCAGTTGAGTCACCCAGGCATGGTGGGATAAACGCTTACGGGAGAAAAGGACCTGCCTTCAGCAGAATTCAGTGATCTGTTGGAGACTAGGGTCAAGAAGAACAAAGGATGGGCCAGATTCAAAGATTCTCAGAGAAAAAGAACTGAGCCTTTATTCCTATTGCATTAAACTGAACTGAATCAGTCCAAAGATACAGGTTTGGGTACTGGGAGAAAGATGCTATCATCAGTCATAGCTTTGTATACCTTCACTTAGGAATTTTGCTAAATTTCAGATCAAGTCATATTTATTGGATTTGGTTAGTATGACTTCTTGGAAATTACACACACTTTAAGCATTTATATTCCTGGTGAACAATTAGTTTTAACATATTTCTTGGGCTGAGTTAATATGAAGTACTTACAGTTAATTCAAAGATCAGATTTGTGGGGTGAGATTCATGTGATTATTGAGCCATACCGCCTGAGGAGCGTACTCTGATACTTGTGGAGAGCATATTCTGATAAAGCAGTGTTTTGAAGTTTTGTGGGTTGCCTACTATTTATAGAACACTAGATATGAGGAGGCAGATATGAAGCCTTGACTCTTGTGGTCAGCCTGACTGAACAATAACACAGACAGCATCACTCTGTTTGTCTTGACTACTTAATCACACATATCTAGAAAAGTTTATTTTGAACAATTGCAAAATAATTTTTACAATACAACTCTTTTTAAACTAAAAAATCATTTAGAAAAATAACACACATATACACACACTCTCTCTGAAGGTAAGTTCAATGGTACAAACCATAATAAAGAAAAAGTGGAGCGTCCATACTCTCCCTGCCTGAGTCAGTTCTCACTCTCCAGAGATCAATGCACACACATTCATTTATATAGCTTTTTTATTTTACAAAAACACAATCATACTCTACATATTTTACAACTTGCTTTTTTCACTCTCTCTCTCTGTATATACATAGATATTTTGTATTTTTTGTAGAGACAGAGTCTCACTACATTGCCCAGGCTGGCTTGGAACTCCTAGGCTCAAGTCATCCTCCCTCCTTGGCCTCCCAAAGTGCTGGGATTACAAGCATAAGCCACTGCACCTGGCCTCAATCTATTTTGTTGATGACTTAAATGTCTGTGAAAGTCTTCTGAGGCATTAATATTACCTGCCAGAAATAAACTGATAATAAATGATGTTCCCTATGTTGTTCCACAGCAAATTGATAAAGCCTGTGATTCGTAGTTACTGAATGGATAACTACTTCAAAAATGCAGATAATGTAAAAAAATCCCCCAATTTTTTGAATTTATGCTAATGTAGTCGTAGACTTTTAAGGAAAGCAGCAATTTAAACTATTGGGTTGTTAAAATCAAGTATCATTCAGTGTTTTATAATAGAAACATGGTGCAAAGATACAAGCACACATACATGTAAATATACACACATACATATATACATATAAATATCACATGCAACTACACACACATATACATATATGTGTATATGCATCACACACACACACACACACACACGCATCTGCATCCTGTCTGGCCCTTTTCTGCTCTGTTCACATCTTTTTGGCTTCTATATCCTTAGGTTGAATTCTAGCTTTTCTGTTGGTGAAGATGAAATGGAAGTAACCTGAATCCTGAGTCAGTAGGGCCAAATTTGATAGGATGATTGGCTCCAGTAGGGGCTCCTGATGAACAGGGCTGCCTGGGTCTTGGGCAGACCCCTGTATTTGAGGTCACACAGATATTTCCTGAACCATGTGCCCCAGCAAAGGAAGACTGCTCTGCGAGTTAACTGAAAGTGGACAATTAGGGAGTCTCATTTCCCAAAGTTATTAACCTCTCCTTTCTCTCCCTTTTTCACTGGAAACACTTTCCAAGGAAGCTTATGATAGGGTTTAACTTTCTGGAAAATGAAACTTTTTTAAACCTTTCTTTCATGGAAACCCAAACTTTCTCAACTGACTTTTACAAAAGGTTGTTTTTAGAGTTGCACTGGCTACACAGTAAAAGTATTATTTTAATGTGCTACTTATTCTCAAGTATGTGTGTTTTGTGCATGAAATTGACTTATATACTGGCATATTATTCATATCATAGTATGCTAGTATGTGAGATTTTTAAAAGCTTTTTGTCTTTGCAAAAATTTTCACTGCAAGATCCTTTAAAGCAATGGCTTTTCTACTAGTCTAAAGTACCAGTTTGCTGATCACTGTCTACCTGACAGAGGAGGAGAGAAAGAATTAATATAATGTCCATTCCTTTTCTTCATCTCCTGTAAGTTAATTAGTTTCCAAGTTTCTTGAATCTTCTTCCCAGATTTTTCTCTAATTCCTATTATGTCTTTAGTCTGAGTTCTTACACCCAAACTTAGAATTATAGCAATAACCTTCTAATTTCTCTCTTTGGAGTAGCTTGTCTCTTTCACTTCAATCTAACCCATGCATTAATTTCATACAGATCATCTTAAAGCACTGATATCATTATATCTCTTTCTTGTTCACACTCAAATGCTGTCCAGTCAGTGTGGATGGAATTTAATCCCATCATAGCATTCAAAGCCTTTTATCATCCGCCTTTCTTACCAACTTCCTAATTCTCTCTATGATATCACTTATAAAAACATTTTGCAAATGGGGTAGTAGGCAGAATAATGTTCTCCCTCCAAAAAAAAGTCCACATGCTAATCCCTGCAATCTTAAATATGATACCTTACATGGCAAAAAGAATGTTTCAGATGTAATTAAAGTTAAGAACCTTGGGATGGGGAGAGTCTCTGGAATTATCCTGGTAAGCCTCATGTAATCACACGAGTCCTTAAAAACAGAGAAGGTCTCTGGGTTGTGGAGAGAGGAGATGGGACTTTGAAGGAAAGGTCAGAGAGATGCAACGTTGCTAGCTTTGAAGATGAAGGAAGAGGCCACAAGCAAATAAATGGAAAAGGCAAGGAAATAAATTGTGCCCTAGAGTCTTCAGAAAGGAACACAGCCCTATCAACACCTTGACTTTAATCCAGTGAGACCCATGTTAGACTTCTAACCTACACAACTGTAAGAGAACACCTTTGTGTTGTTTTAAGCCATTAAATTTGTGGTAATTAGTTACAGCAACAATAGAAAACTAACATACATGTAAATCACTACATGTGTACATACACAGTGTTTCTATTTGCCAAACAATCCTCCCACCTCTAAGCCAGGTCCAATAGTGGTTCCAGATATGTTCCCAGGCTGGCCTACCACCTGAAATGCCCTCCTCACTCCCTTTCACTTACTTAAATATTCTCTGTCAGTCAAGTCCAGCTGAAAACCTATTTCTTCCAGATTACTCCCATCCCTTCCTTTCAGGGTATTGTCTGCACTCAATCATTATTTTCCTACTTTGTCAATTGTTTAAAGTCTGTATGTCTTTCTTCCATTATTAGATTTCAGGCTATTGGAGGAACAGAGACCACATTTTACATTTTTTTGTGTACTTCTTAATAACCAGAAAATTGCATACACACATATGATCCACCCTAAATAAGTAGTTTAATGCTAGAACATTTTAAAAGTTAAAAATGTAAAAATCAAATTATTGCCATTAGAAAAAAGCATTGAACTCATTGATGAAATTATAATGAAACTCAGTGAGGAAATAATCCTACTGTCAAATAACCTTCCCCAAGAAAACACCACTGCATAAAGTCATTTCTGTGCATATTTTAGCGGGAAGGTAAGCTGTAATAGAAATGAAGGAGCTATCTCCAGTTGCAAAAGAGTCATACTTGACTACAGACGAATAGCAATATAACACTTTCTTACCAGCTCGGGAAAGAGATCAGCCTGCTTGCTAAGCAGAATGGATAGGTTTATTGTGAGGGCTTGAAAAGTGGGATAAACCCTGAGAGGTGCTGCACTCACAATGCTTATCTACTCCTTTGTTCACACCTTCATTACATTTAATTTTATTCCTTGGAACTGGAAAATTCAACCTTTGATAAGTTGCTACAACTGACAACCTACTCAGTATTACACATCAGAAAATGATTTCAGTTCTTATGTTTTGCTGCAAAATAGGTATATATTTAGCACTGGAAAAATGATAAAAAGCATTCTTGAGCCTCTTAATCAAGGAAAGTAAGATAAACAATAATGTAAGCATGGGGTGAGACAAGGATGAGATTATTTGATGTTCTTATAATATTCTTAAGATTCTGATACATTCATCTGCTAATCCCTGTAGCTGCTTATTTGTAAGAGAACATTCATTATCAAGATCCTTTGGACTTTAATGATTTTGGTAATTATTGATCCATTTGCATCCTCTTTTTAACTATGTGATTGTGCTCCAGGACAGAGGAAAATTTGCAACAGGGTCTGAAATTGAGCAGAAAAGGTTTAATCTCTATATGAAACCGATAAGCAGGGGAGAGAATGCAGAGTGTGCTGCTAAGTAACAACTGGTCCACTGCTGGATGTCTGCAGTGTAATTTGGTGATGAGATCCATGCCTTGTCCACAGTAATAGCCACTGTCTTTCACTGTCACTGCCTCTATGTCTATTGGACACCTAAACAGCTCAGCCCATATGGAGTCCACACAAAGAAAAAGTTTCATTTTCTGCTTTCCCAAAATGGGTGCCCAGGCTCTATTTCTCCTAAATTGTCTTCCACACATCTTTTCAGCTTGTCTGCTGGCCTTGCCTGGCTGCTTGCAGTACACTGGGAATTCTCCTGGGTATATTTGTTCCAATGAAGAGAAATGTATTTCATCCATCAAATGACAACATGTACATATACTGCCTGAAGAACACACAATACCAGACATCAGCACGAACTCTTGCTTGTTTCAACTTGTTTACACTGAAGACTGTTCAAGAGTCTCAGCATGTAGTTGGTAATTGATACAAGTAGAAGATGGGACTTAGCTCTGGCATCAGAGACCCTTGGCTTGGTTTGGGTGTGGCACTGAAGGCCACCTCCAAGTGCCTCCTAACTGGTGACTGGGTCACCTTCTCATTCTGGTCCTCTGTTTTGTGATTGTCAACATCTTGTCAGGAGTCACTGACTTCTTCCTCCTTCTTCCCATAGCACCTTGTTTGTGCTTTTCCTGTGTCATTTTGCCTTTGGGTTAATTTTGATTGTTTAGACATGTGCCTCTATGACAACAAAAATTAAGCTCCTTGACAGTAGAGAATTTGTTGCTCATATTTGAATCTCCCTCAGGACACAGCAAAGATCTGTGCACCTATTAAACAGAAAATAAATATTTGCTGAGTATTTTTTGAGTGAATAACAGCAACTGAATTGTTAACTTTCAGGTTCCTATAGTGGCAACTCATGGGATCTTCTTTTTTTACATTCATATGGTTTGGCTGTGTCCCCGCCCGAATCTCATCTTGAAGTGTAACTTCCACAATTCCCATGTGTCGTGGGAGGAACCCAATGATAGGTGACTGAATCATGGGGCAGGTAATTGAATCATGGGCAGACCTTTCTCATGCTGTTCTAGCGATACTGAATAAATCTCATGAGATCTGATGGTTTTAAAAAGAGGAGTTCCCCTGCAAAAGCTCTCTCTCTTTGCTTGCTGCCATCCACATAAGATGTGACTTGCCTGTAATCCCAGCACTTTGGGAGGCTGAGGCAGGCAGATCACGAGGTCAAGAGATCGAGACCATCCTGGCCAACATGGTGAAACCCCGTCTGTACTAAAAATACAAAAATTAGCTGGGCTTGGTGGTGCATGCCTGTAATCTCAGCTACTTGGGAGGCTGAGGCAGGAGAATCGCTTGAACCTGGGAGGCGGAGGTTGCAGTAAGCCGAGATCATGCCATTGCACTCCAGCCTGACAACAAAGCACGACTCCATCTCAAAAAAAAAAAAAGATGTGACTTGCTTCTCCTTGCCTTCCACCATGATTGTGAGGCCTCCCCAGCTATGCGGAACCATAAGTCCATTAAATCTCTTTTTCTTCCCGGTCTCGGGATATCTTTATTAGCAGTGTGAAAGCAGACTAATACACACATGCATGACTTCCCAACATCTGTCTTTACAAAGCCAATTGAGGTCTTGTTTCTTGGTTTCTACTATCTTGTTAGCTTGAGGCCACTCATCAAAGGAACGTACACTATCCTAAGTGGTTATAGCAACCCCTAATTTCATCATGATGTGGAAGAGTTACCTGGTACCTGGTGACATAGAATCTGTACTGTATCTTTTTTTTTTTTTTTTTTGAGACAGAGTCTCGCTCTGTCACCCAGGCTGGAGTACAGTGGCGCGATCTCGGCTCACTGCAAGCTCCGTTCACGCCATTCTCCTGCCTCAGCCTCCCGAGTAGCTGGGACTACAGGTGCCTGCCACCATGCTGGGCTGAGTTTTTGTATTTTTAGTAGAGACGGGGTTTAACCGTGTTAGCCAGGATGGTCTCGATCTCCTGACCTTGTGATCCGCCCGCCTCAGCCTTCCAAAGTGCTGGGATTACAGGCGTGAGCCACCGCGCCTGGCTACTGTATCCTTAATAAAATTATATGGAATATAATTTTTAAAACTCTACTTATTCATCAAATCTACCTAATTCTCTTAATAAGTAATATATACTGAGAATATATTAGAAACTTTTAAATGACCAAGCACATTCTAAGACACCTAGTATTTGAGTAGAATCCATCGTCTATAGAAGTTCCTTGGTACCTTCAAACTCCAGGTCCATTGTAAACAAACACTTATGAACCTGCCATCATCACAGTGAATCAGACCAAAAATGAAGGTAAACTTGTAACACAGAAGTTCGTTCATTAGAATGCTCAAAAGTATTAATGAGTTCAGACTAGCCTTTCTTTCCTTTTTTTCTCTTTGAAAATGATAATCAGTTAACCTGTGTAGCATTTTATATAGATAAACTAAAAACCAATTCTAGAAGCTATACCTGTGGTTGTTGGTTGATGAAACCAAACTCTGCTGGGTTTCATCACTGCAGGCCAAGGTGAAGCTGCAATGTGCCCTTATCCACATTGGGCTACCGTCAGTTACAATCAGTGTGCCCTTACCCACACTGGGCCACCATCTTCCTACCTGTTACAGAAAAACCTGCTCTGTAAAGACAGTTAAGAGTAGGAAATGAGAAATATGGCAACCACATGCTGAGGACACCTCAGTATCTTCCTGTCCATTAATCCAGTCAGACCACAGTCGCACTAAAATGTATTCCAGGCCTCCTGGATTATTTATGCCTATGATACCAAATTATCAAAAGTCCTATAAGACCATGTCACACTAAACCAAATAAAAGAAATAACCAAGGGTGAAAGTAACTGAGAACATTTGGAAAATGATACGAAGTGGATAACAAAACTGTACAGATTGTATTTATGAATTTAATTTTATAGGCATATAATATGTTAAAAAAAAAGTACTAGATCTCTGACTACTATGTGTTTCTGACATTTTATAGACCTTGAGATCAGATATGAGTACTCAATCGATTCATCACTGCATATTGCGACTGTAATTAAGACTAAATGAAGTGAAAACGCTTTTTAACAAGTATGTCATAGAAAGTGCTATGATTCATCTACTTACAATGGAATTAGAATTCTGGAAATATGTTGCCAATTTTTTTGCCATTAGAGAGGATTAAATTGTACAAAATAAGTGCATTGTCTGTTATTTATGACTCAGATCTAAAATTTTTCTTGGTAAATGAATAAACTCTTTATATAACCATTAATCTGATCTCTGGTATTTTCAACAATAAAAAGGAAAAAGTGTTGACATTTTACAATTCATTGCTGAAAGAAACCTATAAAATGGACTGCCATCATCTCATCGTTCCTTGATACAGACGAGTCACAATTTCTATACTAACTTTTAAGTATGCTGCAGTTTACCTTTCAAGCACTATGGTATAATTGAATTTATTTACATACTTTTCAGATCATATTGGAACCTGGACATATCCCATGACTAATAGGAGTCACTATTTTATTTAAAGATTATAGTGAATAATATAATTTGTGTTGACGGGAGGTAGGCTCTGGGTTAGAATCACACTGTCACTTACCAGCTGAGTGACCTTAGGCAGGTTACTTAACCTCTCTCCAAGCCTCAGTTTCCTCATGGGCAAAATAGTATTGGTCTCAAAGGGTTTTCTTTTAACTTTTTATTCGGAAATAATTGTAGATTCATAAGAAGTTGCAAGAACAGTATAGTAAGGTACCAGGTATCCACCACCCAACTTACCCCAATGGTGACATCTTCCATAACTACAGGTCACTGTCAAAACCAGGAAATTGATTGGCACAATGCAATTAACTAGACTCAGTTCTTACTCAAATTTCACCAGTTTTTGCACACAGTCTTCTTTGGGAGAGCAAGGGTAAGGCTTTGCATAATTCTATGGCATTTTATCCCATGTATAGATTCGTGTAACTACTGTTACAATCAAGATACAAATATGTGTCTTAAATACAATTAAGCATTTGAAGTACTTAGCACAGTAGGTTGCACATAGAAGAAACTAGTGAAATGTTACCTACTAGTATTAATTAGATTAAATCAGATGATCTTGCTTATTCAATGCTTCCCAATTATATGAGTTACTTTGTTGGTTGACATAGACAGTACTTTAGAAGTTAGAAATAAGGTTTTTTTGTATTAATCATGTTTTAATTATTTTATTTTATGAAGCTTTGATATCTTGGGTCCTTGCCGACCTGAGGAGGAACTGCCCCTCACAGGAGGCAGCTGATTCCTGTAGAGGGCAAGCAACTTGCCTGTGAGAGCATACCTTTGATATGCAAACCAACCAATCCTAGCCCATACCCCACCTACCTCTTTATATCAGGCTTCTGCAGCCTGGGACACTATGTCCTTCTCCTCAGCCACCCCAGACCCAGGTACTGGCCAACCAGAGATCACCCTGTAGTTTAGAGCCTGCTGAGATTCTTCAATGTATCCAGTGCATGCCCAGCCTGTTCAGCTGCTCACCCTGCCTCACCCATTCCTTCCATGGAAACACAACACTAGTTTTTCCCTCCTTCCTTCTGTCTCCTGATCAACTCTGGTGCTTCCCTGTGTGTCTCGCCCCCTATTCTTGGGAGCTGTGAATTTTATTTATTTATTCATTTTTTTTAAAAGACAGGGTCTCCCTCTGTGATTCAGGATGGAGTGCAGTGGCACGATAATATTTCACTGTAGTCTTGAATTCTTGGGCTCAAGTGATCCTCCTGCCTCAGCCTTTCTAGTACCTGGAACTGCAGGCACCACTATGTCCAGCTAAATTATTATTATTATTATTATTATTTTATGTAGAGATAGTGTCTCACTAGTTGCCCAGACTGGTCTCAAACTCCTAGGCTCAAGTAATCATCCCATCTCAGCCTCCCAAGGAGCTGGGATTACAGGTGTGAGCCACTGCACCCCACCACAAGCTGTATTTTCAATGGCAATAGTCTTCTGATCTATTTGCCTCATCCTAACTAAACCAAAGCAAAATCCTCGGTACATTCAAAAATATCCTTCGAGCCCTAATTAACTCTCTATTTTGGAAGGATATAAACTAGAATATTCAAAGTGAGCCAAATCTGTCTAACATGGATGTGTGCCTTCCCTCAGACTGAGAGGTGCCAGTTTAGAGCAAAAAATTCACCAAAGAAATAGGTGAAAGAATTTGGCACATGGTAAGTACCCAGGAAATGCTCAGTTCCTGACTTACCTTCTCCCTCTTTGACCTTAACTCAGAAAGCAAAATTCCACAGCACCAATGTCTACATGAGTAAAAGAGAATCTAATTCTTTTCAGCAAGTGTCCCTCATGAAACAAAAGAGCTTCATGCATGGCCCACTGATGCCTTTGCTTCTGCAAAGAAGACTTCACAGTCAACCTGTTTTACAGGAAACTCATACTGGACCTCTTCCCGTGGCAGTCCTCTGATGCAACAGACTCAAGGTTCCTGGCCTCTGCTACGGGGCACCCTGCAGTCTGACTCAGCTTGCAGCCTGCACCTTCCTGAGCCTCATTCTCATCCTCCTATTAGACTTCCACTGTCTGTTAACCAGTTTGAGACTTCACTACATGGTGTTGCCAGATCTCACTCCTGCTCTTGAGTGATTCCATCTCAGAGCTTGGACCTGTCCTACCTTATCTCCCTTCTGAATGACCTCTCCATTTCAGCTTTGCTTTCTAAGCTCTTAACCATTCCTATTCTGGGTTCATAGATGGGTTTCAGGGGGTCAGTGAAGCAATGGGAAAGGTTGTTGAGCTTTAGAAAATTCGACTTACTATGCAAATATGTAGAATGATCATTTTATCCTGCTTTTTTGTGTGTCTCCAAATATGTTCTTTACACTGGTTGCCCATTGGAATTGCCTGGGCAGCTTTTGAAATGTACTGGGCCCTATCCCCAAAGTCCTGCTTCAATAGGTCTAAGGTGAAACTAAACATTGGTCATTTTAAAAGATTCTCAAGTGATTCCTGTAAGCATCTAAGGTGGAGCTTCATTTTCTTGGCCTTTGGCCCTTTGGCTACCCCCGGGTCCTCAAATTATATGATCAAACCTGAGATATGCCCATTCAAGTGAGAATATTTGACTTCCTATAAATTGGTAGAGGCTTGTGTGCAGATTCAGTTTAGAATTCTGGGGCAGGACAAATTCACAGGTATTGTTATGGGCCTCTATCAAGAGATACATAATATCTGGTTTGCAGATATTGATGATTGATATTTAGGTCCATTAATATATTAGGGGCTATGAAATGCTGATATTCTAATTCCATCATTCCTTCTTTACTTATCACCTAAAATCTTTCTATAAAGAGAAATTTCCCTTCATCTATCATTTGGTGAGCCAATGGCATGGTTCATATAGGAAGGGAGGATAAATTATACAAGCTACTTGTTTTCAGATGAATTGGTTCACTGGTATTATCTGCTGTGATTACTTAAAGCTGCTTCATCTAGTGTTTTGTAATTATTGTCTTTTTGTCTGGATATAATGCTGTAGCTAACATGATTCAATTTGACAAGTGAGCACAAGACACAGACACTGCTTCACATACCACTTTTCTCTACATCCATATGCGTTTGTTCCTGAATTATCCAATATTACATTCACATCAGTCATCAACTGAAAATGCCACCTACAAGGCTGGGCATGATGGCTCACACCTGTAATCCCAGCACTTTTGGAGGCTGTGGTGGGAGGATTGCTTGAGCCCAGGAGTCTGAGGCCAGATTGGGCAACATAGCAAGGCCCCATTTCTAATAAAATAAAAAATAAAAAAATAAAGTTAGCCAGGCATGGTGGCATGCACTTGTGGTCCCAACTACTAGGTAGGCTGAGGTGGGAAGATTGCTTGAGCCCAGAAGGTTGAGGCTGCAGTAAGCCATGATCGCACCACTGCACTCTAGTCTGGGCAACAAAGTAAGACCCCATCTCTAAAAAAAAAAAAAGAAAAAAGAGAATGGCACCTGCAAAGTTAATGATACAGAAGGAGTTTGATAAGCATGTGCCTACTTAAACACATAAAAACTTGAAGATACTTAGCACGTCTTTGTTCTGTGTGTGTTTTTTTTTTTTTTAAATAAGGGTCTTCAGAAGGCTATGGATTACTATTTAATTATATTTTAATCTTCCAGCTATTGTATCATCCTAGTTAGGACTGCTAAAGAGCTAAGGCTTAACCTGGTTTCTGAAAGTCAGAGTGTAAGCCAGCCTACACGTCTCCCGTAAACACACTTGGTTCTTCAAGTTCCCAGCAAAAGCAACACAGCCATAACACAGGTGAGGTACATTGCTTATCAACGTATACAGATTAATTGAAGTAAGAATTGTGCTGTTAAAGAGAAGTACCCAAACACATGTTCTTATAAGTTTATGCAAATACATTCTCTAACAATTTTATATTGGAATAAAATATATATGGCAAAATATACAAACATTCGTATTCCAACTGAATCTCTGGCTGTCTAGCCATTTGGCAGAAGATCAAAACTCTGCCAGTTTATGAGGCAGATTCTGCATTAAATTAAGGTACTGTCCTGGGCAACAGGGCAAACACCCATCTCTACTAAAAATACAAAAATTAGCCAGGTGTGGTGGTGCTTCCCTATGATCCCAGCTACTCAGGACGCTGAGGAGGAAGGATTGCTTGAGCCTGGGAGGTCGAGGCTGCAGTGAACCAAATTCACACCACTGCACTCCAGTGTAGGTGACAGAGCAAGATCCTGTCTCAAAAAATAATAATAATAAAATAAATTAAGGTGTTGATGTTCTCTGTACATTTGAACCCGACAAAGACTCTCTCCTTGACCAAACTTTAGTCAGTCTCTCCTGAGCCCTCTTCTCAACTAGGCCTCAATGTGCCCAGTTTTCACAAGCATCCCTCAAAGTCAGTTTAGAGAGAATCCCACACCCTTGATATTTGATCGCTGTTGATTGTTAATCAACAGCCTTTCCTGCCCTCAGCAAGAGCCCTTTTTGGCTACTTTAGCAAGAATCCCCAATCTTTGATTTCCCTTCTTAGAAAATTTCCACCCATCATTACTCCCAACCTGCTCCTTCGCTGTAAATCTCCACTTGTTCTTGCCATATTCAGTGATGAACCCAATCTCTCTACTCTATTGCAATGGTCTTGACACTTTTACCTATTGCCATAGTTCCGATTAGGATCCTTCTTACCATGTTAACGAGGGTCAGAATGATTTCTTCTTTAACAAACCTGGGCCCAGCCTACTCTATCCAGCACTAATGTGCACCTCCTAGAAGTAAGGGAGTCTTCTTAGGATCCTTTTCTTTGGTTACCTGAGGTAGAAGGTGTGGGGTACCAAATCAAAGAGTACATACATCAGTTTCTCCCGACATTCTTTCCCTTTCCTTAGATGAAGAACAAAGAGAAGACATCACATTGCTAGATGCAGTAAAATGGGTACATAGAAAAACTTCACCAAAGGATTAAAAATAACATAACTACACTATCCCACAAATCATTCCACTGACACAATAAAGTTAACTCAAGTGGGGATTCTTAGTTTCATGTTAATTTCCTCCCATAATGCCCCAAGATGGGGACATACTCTTCAGATAAATAGCCCTGTTCCTGGTGCACCCTGAGCATTCCTGGAGCTCCCTGCACATTTGTACTGGCATTTATCTCACCACATTCCAGTCACCTCTTGTCTTGGCCTCTCCAGGGTAGGGACACCTGGGGTGACGGTGGGAAGGTGGGGAGTTGCTCCTTACAGTTGAACATAGGCCTCTAATTCCATAATCATCTGAAGGACATCAGGCCCAGAATCTGGACCATTAGAAGCTCCAGGCAACATTTTGACTCTTTAGATAGACAATACCGTGTTAGTCAAACTTTTGCCTGAAACCTTTTGAAAATGTCAATGCTTTATTGCCACCTTCTGGTCAAATTGTGTTTTGTGTTACTTCTTGAAGTCATCATTTGGTCTCAGTAAAAAGGATTTGAGAGAAATTAAGTCCCTGTCAGAGCAGAAATCCCACTTCTCCAGTGGTAGCCAACATGGACAGAATGTTATATATCCCTTGAGAAATTTCCCAAGGATGTGAATGCATGTATATGTCACATAAATGAATACTGTTCTGAATCTTGTAGGGTATAAAAGGTAATTATAGCTTACATTTCTATAGGGCTTTGTTTTTAAAAAAACAGTTTACAAAGTGCTTTCACATTTGGTCATTATACCAACTTGAGAGACAAGTAGGATATATTAATAGAATGATCTTTCAGCCATCCTATAAAAAGACAGGGAATTGTCAATGAACTCTAACTTTCCTTGCAGATTTGTGTTCCTGTTAATCTTTTTAAGCTTTCTATAATGGTTCTATATCTACTTTTTCATTAGCAAGCCCACTTTTGCCCTTAAAATGTAATTTAGTTTACAAGAATAATGTACACATCATATTAATCCATAGATTGTGTAGACAAAACTTTAATAATCAATTAATAACATGTATACATTAATGTCTCATGCTGATGCATAAACCTGAATTTATGGTTCATGATGATGATGATGATGACACTAACGTGAATTTAAGAGCACTGCCTCTGGAAGCAGATTGTCTGAATTTGAATCCTAGCTCTGACTCTTACTGGCTGTGTTATATTAAGCAAGTTACCTAATCTCTGGACTCCATTTTTGTTCTCTGTGAAATAGAGGTGGTGATGATGATGATGATACCTATCCCACAAGACTGTTATGAGAATTAAATGTGTTAATATCTATACAGTGCTTAAAACAGTGCCTAGCACGTAAATAATTATTTTTTGAAAAGTAATTAGACTAGCTCCTGGCATGTAGCAAACACTATTCATAAAACAGAACACCAATAATTAATATTCATTGCAAACATCTTATGTGCTAGGTTCTAAATTTAGAGCTTTGCACACTATTTTGTTTTTTTTTTAGATGGAGTCTCGCTCTGTCGCCCAGGCTGGAGTGCAGTGGTGCGATCTCGGCTCACTGCAAGCTCCACCTCCCAGGCCCACACCACTCTTCTACCTCAGTCTCCGGAGCAGCTGGGACCACAGGCTCTCGCCACCACGCCCAGCTAATTTTTTGTATTTTTAGTAGAGATGGGGTTTCACCGTGTTAGCCAGGATGGTCTCGATCTCCTGACCTCGTGATCCACGCTCCTCGGCCTCCCAAAGTGCTGGGATTACAGGCGTGAGCCACTGCGTGCAGCCTCACAAACATTACTTTACCAAATTTCTGGAAAGTTTTAAAGTATTAATTGCTGGAGACTTGTCAATTAATACAACTGTCTTGTGTGGCTTTATAATAGGGATACTGAGACATTCATCAATTTTAGGCGATTTTGTCATTGTGTGAACGTTATAGCGTGTACTTACACAAAGACTTATACAAATCTAGATGGTGTAGCCTAGTACTACACACCTAGGCTACATGGTATCGTCTGTTGCTCCTAAGCTATAAGCCTGTACATTATGACTGTACTGAATACTGTGTAAACATAATAAACATAGAAAAGTTAATGTCTTGTGCTATGACGTTATAGAGGCTACAACATCACTAGATGATAGGAGTTTTTCAGCTCCGTTATAGTCTTAGGGCACCACTCTCATATATATGGTCCATCATCAGCTACAATGTTATTTGGTGTATGACTGCACTTGACTTTTGGGGAAAAGGTTGGAGGACATAAAACTTTCTGAGCCAACTGATATATTTCTTAACTGAAAGCTTTCCTAGGTTATTCACACAGAGGAAGAACAAAAGATGGTAGAGAAGAACCCTGCATAGTCTCAAATCTTCCATTGCTAATGGAAGCACCAGGAAGCCAGAGGTTCTTTTTTTTTTTTTTTTTTTTTTTGAGACGGAGTCTTGCTCTGTTGCCCAGGCTGTGGCACAGTGGCCGGATCTCGGCTCACTGCAAGCTCCGCCTCCCGGGTTCACACCATTCTCCTGCCTCAGCCTCCCAAGTAGCTGGGACTACAGGTGCCCGCCACCTCGCCCGGCTAGTTTTTTGTATTTTTTAGTAGAGACGGGTTTCACCATATATTAGCCAGGATGGTCTCAATCTCCTGACCTCATGATCCGCCCATCTCGGCCTCCCAAAGGCCAGAGGTTCTTAAACTTACTCTTATCATACTGCCAGCAATTATTCCTTGAGCTGGAATTCTCTTAAAGTGTTCCTAGAGAACGGGACAGTAAATACTTCGCCTAAAAGTTAGGTTAGTAAAAATTACTAAGATGTTTAACAAAGTAGATAAACCACATTTAAAAAGACTATGTCATTTAGGCATTACATTAGGCTGAATGAAATAAAAACCCCACTATGGTAACTTAATCAAGAGGAAGTTCAGAGACAGGTGGTTCCAGTGACATTAACATCCTGGGATCCTCCCATCCTTCTGGTTTGCTTTCCTTAGGGTGTGGTGTTCATCGCACAGTCATGTTGTGGCTTCTCCACCTTGAGCATAAGGTCCATCTTTCAGGTAGGGGGGAGAAGAAGAAAGAGAAAGGCAAAAACAAAAGACCAAAGCGATCTTTTTTAAACTGGTGATATGGTTTGACTCTGCGTCCCCACCCAAATCTTATCTTGTAGCTCCCGTAATTCCCATGTGTTGTGGGAGGGACCCAGTGGGAGATTATTGAATCTGATGGTTTTAAAAATGGGAGTTTTCCTGCACAGTTTCTCTCTTGTGCCTGCTGCCATCCATGTTAAGATGTGACTTGTTACTACTTGCCTTCTGCCATGATTGTGAGGCTTCCCCAGCCACATGGAACTATAAGTCCAATTAAACCTCTATTGTAAATTGCCCAGTCTCTGGTATGTCTTATCAGCAGTGTGAAAACAGACTAATACAACAGGAAACTATAGCTTTTCCAGAAACCTTGCCTGTAGTCTGCTACTTATACCTCATTGGCCAAAACTTTGACACATGGTCACCTAGCTGCAAACAAGAGTGAGAAATGTACACTTTAGCTAGATGCATTGCTACCCAGAAGAAAATTCAGGTTCTCTTGTCAGAAAGGGGAAAATATGGCTATTGGGTTGACAACTAGCAGTGCCTGCCACAAAAACACTTTTTAAAGTTGCAGCCAGAAAGGGCTTAACTCCCAGGGACCTTGGAGACAGTGAGAAAATGAATGAATCTAATATTTTGAATAAAAATTATTTACAGGCTCAGGCTTATGTTCAGGTTTAGGCTGAGGAAAAAGATATGACCTATGCAGCAGGCAATTAGACATAGTTGAGCAAGAGCTAGCTTGAGTGATTTGTAAAGAACTAGGTAGGCACCTTCCTGCTTATGCTGTAGGATACCTGAAAGGCACTAGCAAGCAATGAACATCCTCAGAAGAATTTAACAATGGTTGCTGATTTTTGTATTTTGTATCCAATTTTAACACTAAAAAATTCCTGTTGGAATGGGCCAGTTGCATTCAAAAAAGCACAGTTCAAATAGCCAAAAAATCTTTTTAAAATTAAAAATCCAAACTGATTTGGCATTTCTTGAGAACTATTAAAAGGGCACCATTTCACACTGCCCAGTAACTTTTCTTGCATCCCTTATTCTCTCCTCTCCCATTCACTCGTGCATTTTGTTGTGTCTTACAAAAGTGTTAATCCATAATGAACTAGAATTTTTAAAAACATTCTCACCACAAAGAACTTAAATACTACTCTAGTATGAACCATTGATTTTGCATTCTAAAGACCTCGAATTGGTCCAGTGGGACAGACTGTCCTTTGAGAGTTTGAATTCTTATTATTAAGGGAGAGTAGAAGGGAGGAGGATGTGGGAAGATTCATAACACAGTAATGTTTTTACTCATTATACTATCATAAAAGGAAGGTACAAAATGTAAGAATTTCAGCTGGGGGTGGAGAAGAGTGTCTTACCTAGCTTCCTCTGGCTTCCTTTACCGTCACTCCAGTGTTTTAATGTTATACCCACCCATTCTTTTCTTGGGCCTCCAGGGGAGGAAACAGATAATGGTCAATTGACCAAAAGTAATATGGGGCAATAAATCATAACTATCAAAATGCTATGGCTCCCCAGATATTCTCCTGTGGCATCAAAAAGTTGAATCAGGTAAGAAAATGTTGGCTACCCACCGTATCCAATATAAATTATGACAGGTGGATATTAATTAAATATAAATTGATGACACTCTAAAAGAAATTGGATATAAATCAGCTTTTATTGAATTGACAATATTCCTCTGTTGTGGAATATTATAATATCTCAGGCATTTGAACTCCAGCCTGATTAAATTCGTAGGCTCCTGGAATGGCTCTAGATCAGATTGAGTATGAGTTAGCTATTGCTGCATACTAAACACCCAAACCTCAGTGACTTTAAACAACCATCCTTCGTTATTTCTTACAAGCCGAGGGGTGATGTGTGGGCTGGTCGATCACTACCACCAGGATTGCTAATTTATCGGAGGGTTTCCTGAAGTCTCTGCTGTAAGCTGGTCTTAGCTGGAGCATCTAAGTTAGGAGAGGTCTGCTCCCTGTATTCACCTTTCTCCTGAGACCAACACACGTGCCTGGGTATGTTCTTCTCGTGGCAATGGCAGGAATTCCAGAGGGCAAACAGAATCACTAAGGCCTTGGGACTTAGGCTTAGATGTGCCACTCTGCTGGCACATCACCTCATTCTACTGGCCAAAGCAAATCACATGGCCAAACCAGCTCAAAGGTGAAGGGGAGATTCTTCCCTTTTAGTGAGGAAAACCACAAAATCACATGTCAAAGGATGAGGAAGCAAGACAGATAAAGAACTGGGGCCATTCATGCAATTTCCAAAGTGTGATGGTTAATTTTATGTGTCAGCTTGATTGGGCCACAAGATGCTCATTTATCTCCTTCAATATTATTTCTGGGGTGTGTGTGAGGTTATTTCCAGAAGAGATTAGCATCTGAATTGGCAAACTAGGTAAAGCAGATGGCCCTCCCCAATGTGGATGGGAATTCTCCAACCCACTGAAGGTATGAATAGAAGAAAAAGACAGAGTAAAGTTGAATTCTTGCTCTGCCTGACTGCTTGAGCTGGAACATTGATCTTCTCCTGCCCTTGGCACTCCTGGTTCTCAGACCTTCAGACTTGGACTGGAATCTATACCGTTGGCTCCCTGGCTCTCATGCCTTCAAATGACACCATAGGCTTTCCTGGGTATCCAGCTTGCAGACAACAGATTGTGGCACTTCTCAGCCTCTATAACCACATGAGTCAATTCCTTATAATAAATCATATGACAGCTGGGCACGGTGGCTTGTGCCTGTAATCCCAGCACTTTGAGAGGCCAAGGCAGGTGGATCACCTGAGGTCAGAAGTTGGAGACCAGCCTGACCAACATGGTGAAATCCTGTTTCTACTAAAAATACAAAATTAATTGGTTGTGGTGATGGGTGCCTGTAGTCCCAGCTACTCGGGAGCCTGAGGTGGGAGAATTGCTTGAACCCGGGAGGCCGAGGTTGCGGTGAGCTGAGATCGCACCACTGCACTCCAGTCTGGAAGACAGAGCAAGACTCCATCTCAAAAAACAAAACAAAATAAAATAAATCATATGACACTGAAGTTACAGAAATTACTTTTCTAATTTGAACCAGTTTTTTAAAACAGAAAGATTTCACATAAAAATCCTGATTGAATTTTTTTTTTTTTTGAAAAATCAGAAGCTTTGCAACACAGGGTCCACATTCCCACATGTCTCCACAGTTCTCAGGAGCTGAGTAGTAGCTGCCTTGTCCATTCATTTGCTTTATCTCCCTAGCCCTTCGAGCCATTTGAGTTTGCTTTACACAGTACTAGTTCTACAGCCAGATCTGTTTCTCAAGCTTCAGATAGGCTTCTGCAGTGCTCACTATTTACTGAACACCTCAAATTCAATATAATCAACAAAATCAAAACTAAAGCATCCCTTCCTCCTCATGCAACATACTCTTCTCCAATAGTCCCTACCTTCCTTGTCCAACCTAGAAACCTATTCATCACTTCGATTTTTCTTTCCCTCTTTAATATACTACAGTATAAAATTTTATTCACAATAAAACTACAGAGTGTCTAGGAAATAACTTAAGAAACAACGCCCAAGACCTTTCCCAAAACAAGTGTTAAAATTGTACTAAAGTCCAAGAAAAATATTAAGCAAAAAAAGTATGTGAATTGACTATCTAAATAAAGTTTTATGTTAATTCCCCTAAATAAATCTATACATTCAGTGTAATCTTAATAAAAATCCCATTGGAACTCAAGGAACTCATTCTAAAATGTTATGGAAAAATAGAGGTTTATGAATAAGCTGATTTTGTAAAAGAAAAACAAAATAGGGCCTTGCCCTACCAGTTACGGCATACTAAAGAACCTAAGTGATAAAAACAGAATGGCTCCAGCATGGGAGCAGACTAATAGACAAACGGAAAAGAATGGCAAGCTCAGAACTAGACCCACATATAAAGATGGGAACCTGATGGAAGATGATGGTGGTACTACAAAGCAATGCAAAGGGGATGGTCTTGAGAAAACTAGGTCATGTCTGAATACTCCCCCGTTGGAATAGAGAACAAATGCGAAAGTTTAAATTATAAGATCAATAGAAGAAAATATGACTTGGGGTAAGGAAAATCTTCATGAAACCCTAAACTGTAAAGCCAAATAAAATTTTAAAAAGTAAAATAAAATAAAGACTGATTTCACTACATACAAATTAAGAATTCCTGGTTAACAAAGAACACTGGACAAAGCTAACAGATATATGACAAACTGGGAGAAGATATCTGTAATATCTAAAACTCATAAAGAAGCAATACCTTGCTTATATAAAGAACTGCAAAATAACAAGAAAGAAATGGGAAAAAAGATATGGATAGGCAATTCACAGAAAGGAAAGGACATATAGCCATTTCAACATACATATATTTCAACAAATGCATGAGATTCTCTAGTAATCAGAGGAGCATCAATTAAAACAGCAAGGAAATACCTCATTATATTCATAATGGCAAAAAGTACAAAAATGGTTCATATAATTTATTGGAAAGGATGTGGGAAAAAAACATTACAAAACAAAATCACATCGTGAAGGGTGTCAAGTTGAATGCTTCTTTAGGGCAGCGCCTCTGCCCACTATACTAAGTACCTCTTAGATCTGAAAACTAGGTGTGGCAAATACTGCTATTTACCTACTCAACATGAATTTTGCCCTTCTTCCTCACTTGTAGAATCCCTATATTATTAGGAGAATAACATGTCTAGCTTAGAAAAACACACATATACACATAATTTCCAGCCCCACTTGCAGCAAGGGGTGACCATTGATACATAGACAGGAACCACTGGGTGGGGCTTTGGGAAATTCCTTTCACCCCCTGCCATCTTGCACCATGGATCAACCTGGAGGCTCTGGAAACATGCTCCGAAAATAGCAGAGCAGAAAGACATACCGAGCCTGGGTCCCTGAAGAACTGTGGAGTCACTGGCCGTGGACTGCCCCTCTTTAGGCTCTGTAACAGGATAACACCCTAATTTGTTTAATAAGCCACTATAGACCACCTCTGATACTAGTATCTTAATGCAATTCCTGATATTCAAGACTTTTTCTAAAAAAAAAAGTCATTCTTTTCTAATGGTCAGAGGTAAGGTACAGACTGGTATTACAAGGTAAAGATAACTTAGCCTTGAATAGATTAAGACAAATAAGAGGATCACTGCTTGAAGTAGCGGTTAATAAGCTTACTTATTCTCCAGTTAATTACTAAAAACTGAAATACCATCTTAAAGATACCTTTCAAATGGTATTTATGGATTTTCTTATCCCCCAAAGGTGGAGAAAGTAGAAAATAGCATCTTTTAAAAAAGATGTCAATATGTTCATTGGTGGAGTCATAATGCATAAAGGGAAGTCAGAATTTTTTCAATACATCTTTTTTCTACATCACAGGGGACATACCATGTCTTCTCACTAAATTTCCTTTGATGGCTTGAGGGTTACTCTTGACATGACAATAAGGTAGAATCTCTATGTTTCCAGATACAATGCCTTGTAAAGAGCTCTTCAGGCCTAAGGAGGAATGTGTACAGGACCTACAGAGGGCAGGTCTCTGCTGGAAAGCTCACTGTTTACGAATGATCTAGTGGCAGAGCACAAGACAAAAATACATACAGAGCCATGTTTTAAAATTTAGATTTTATTATTATTTAGTTATAGTGAGGCCAACAGATCAGGAGATGATCTGCTATTAAAAAGATAGTTTATTATTCACCCAGCCCAAGAGGAGGATGCACACCAAGCCACACAAGGCAATGTGGAGAAGCACCAAGGTCCAAAAGGAGGCAGAAGGAGTGGGAGGAAATATGGCAAAAAACATTATGTGATTTTTGCAGGAAGGAATGGACAAGTCAGGGTAAGCAGGTTTAGTTTGCATAATTTCAGCGGGATCTGAGATGTAGGAGTTCTTCCTAGTTGTCTGGTACTTGGCCCTGGAGTGATGAGGGCAGGGGAATATTGGCATGGAGTGTAACAGTCTGATAAAGAAGGTAGATGATCAGTGGGTGGCATGCTGGGTGAGTTGTTTGCTATGTCTAGAAATTAGCTAACCCTTGGAGGGGGTATCTCCCTGGTCATGGAGACCCCAGATGCCAGAGCATCAATAATACAAAAAATAAGAAAATACAGTTAATGGAAGTGGCCACTGATCTAAGACACCAAACAGGATTATCTTGTTCAGCTGTGTTCAGCACTTATGGATACTGCTCTGTGACAGGCACTGTGCTGAGCCCTGAGAGAGGAGCATCTGCATGACACAGCTGCTGACCTCCATGAATCTCAGGCCCAGGACTCTGAGCTCATGATCTAATTCTAAATGACGTTGGCAAAGGAAGGAAGTGTGTTCCAAAGAAGCTCTCATCAGTTTAAATATTGGCGAACCAATGCCAGGGTCATGCAGACAAAAGACCAAATAAATGCACCAAACCAGGGCATTTTTCTCCCCTGTTCCACAGAATATTGTCTCTCTCTTATTTTCCCACCAGGGATGCTCCTTTTTGCGGCTCAGACCTAATGGACTCGCTCTATTTTCCCAGGGGGTCTAAACTTAGGAACCAGCAGAATGACTAAATTAGAAATAAAAGTAAAATTCTGAGCCCCTCAACTGACTGAACAGATCCATTGCACACTACATAGAAAGCCAGTCATTCGAGTTGATGGGTGCTGACGAGTTGATGAGTGCAGCACAGCAACATGGCACAAGTATACATAGGTAACAAACCTGCACGTTATGCCCATGTACCCTATAACTTAAAGTATAATAATAATAATAATAATAATAATAATAAAGTTTAACTTTTACATTAAAAAAAAAAAAAAGAAAGCCAGTCATTGAGACAAGGAGTATTGCCAGGGAAGAAGGCTCTATTTGGGTGCTGCAGCCAAGGAGAATAGGAAATCAGTCTCAAATTCATCTACTCAACCAACTAAAATTAGGGGTTTATATGGCAAGGGAGAAATGTGACTACATGTGGGAAAATAGGAAGTAGTAAGCAGTAAGGATGAGGACTTGTTCAACAGGCAGCATGTGGCTGGTTAGGGAATCATAATGGGTGAGGGATATGGTGCCTCATTGTCCAGATGCAGTGATCTGGTAAGTTTCAGTTCCTTGATACTATCTGGGAGGCCTCATGGTTGGTTTCCCAAGAAAGGAACTCAGATAAGACAAATGTAACTTTCTGAAGTTTTAAGACTGGGAGGGTAAGTTTCCAGGTTTATTCAAAAGAAACCATAAACATCAGTTCTATAGGACAGTTGGGCTGATTTCACACCAACCAGCATTCCTTCCTGATAAGAGACCACCAACCACAGAGCAATTCTGGCCAATCTACAAGGGACTCACAGTGAGGGTTTTCATCTCCTCTGCTTTGCCATTTGACATCAGAGGATGAAAACGTCACACTGGGATCATGCTAACACCATCATTCTTTGAATATGGGTCCCACAGAGAGGCAGGAAGCTTAAGCTTAATTGTGCATGTGCATGTTTCTCCTTTCATAAATATTCATGAATCCTCCTACAGCTCATTGAATATATTTGGCCACCCTGCTCAGCATAAATTTCTGTTCCCTTTGCCCTTCCTTCCAAGTGTCTTGTTCTCAGCTTCTGACCAGAGGCTATGCCTCGAAACCTGTCAGGATGGCCACCCTGCAGGCTGTAACCCTTCATGAGAAATAAAGCCCTTTTCTAAATTTATCAGCCTCCTCATTCTTCAGTTGACATAGGTAAGTAGAGCATTATAGTCCCCACAAAACATTACTGGGGTACTCTGTTCTTATTTGTAAAACAAGGAGATAGGAAATGCATACTATACTAAAAGTTTGTTCAAAGAACATCAGCAAGTGCAAATGTCTGAGACCAGAGGCTGCAAGCCTCCCTATCACTCTAAGGCTTCGGTAGCCACATTGCCAACAGCTCTCCACGCCCTCAGGTACCGCAGGCTAGACGTCCGCACGAACACTATCGGTCCTTACTGCTTTCCGTCGCTTCCTGTTCCGTCTTGGCCCCGCCTACCGCTGGCGCCGTAGTTTCCGGCTCAACTGGGGAGCTGCCGGAGCGCTTCTGGCCCCTGGTTTTCTGGACGCTGGTTTCCGGGTTCCTTATCCCACGCTCCTCCCTCTGTTTCTGTAGCTGGAGAAGGTAGTTTCCAGGAAAGTTTTCCGGTTTCCAGGCCGCGCACATCGGGCAGGGGCCATCCTCAGTCCCTTGCTCGTCGCCCGCAGCCCCGTTCGGCTACAAGTGAGTTTCAGGGCGTCATGGCCAGGGGCCACCGCGGCCGGCCGGGTGTGAGGCTACCTTTCGCTGCCCGCGCGCTCCCGTGGCCTCTGGGTCCGCCGGCGTCCGTTTCGGCCTGAACGCAGCCCCTCCGCGGCAACGAGCAGTCTCGCGCCGGACCTCATGGCCTCGGAGGCGCCGTCCCCGCCGCCGCCCACCTCCCCTGAGCCTGAGCTGGCCCAGCTAAGGCGGAAGGTGGAGAAGTTGGAACGTGAACTGCGGAGCTGCAAGCGGCAGGTGCGGGAGATCGAGAAGCTGCTGCATCACACAGAACGGCTGTACCAGAACGCAGAAAGCAACAACCAGGAGCTCCGCACGCAGGTGCGCGGTCCGCCTTAGCCCCGCGCCCCATCCAGCCCGAGGCGAGGCTTTCGAAGCCCCTGATGGCCTCGAAAGGGGTCCTTGGCAGGGGCTCAGAACTGTAGAGTACTTGAAATATAAATAAGTAAAAGTTCAGCGCAGTTACAATTCCAAGTACATCAGGAGCAAAGCTGAGTTCAGGTTACTTTTTAAATCTATGTCTCGCGACTGGCGTGAATTGAACTTAAGTACTGTGGCTACATAGTCTTCATTCCCGCTTGCCCCAGCATCCCATTTCCCATTGTCAGTAGGCGCATTTACTGTAGAGCACATTTGAGTTTATTAAAACGTTGAACTTGGGTCAGAATCCCATCGTTGCCATTCACTGGATGTGTAAACTTATACCGAGCCTCAGTTCCCCATTAAATGGGAATGATAGCTCACAGTTGTGAAGGTGGAGTAAAACACGAGTAAACAATTTTACAAACTTTTGAACGCTATACCTGTGTAAGGTTGCTCTTCGGGGCGTTTACTTGGGCTTTCTTGTGGAAGTAGGGAAGATGTATAACTGCTTTTGTTGGAGACGTTAAGCAGCTTATTTCGTTTTCAAGATAGTAGGGACAAATGTTAATACTTAAACTGTCGCATTAAAAACAAAAAACCTTGTTTGGGCGCGGTAGTTCACGTCTGTAATCCCAGCACCCTGGGAGGCCGAGGCGGGCAGATCACCAGGTCAGGAGTTTGAGACCAGTCTGGCCAACGTGGTGAAACCCCGTCTCCACTAAAGTACAAAAATTAGCCAGGCCTGGCGGCGGGCTCCTGGAATCCCAGCTACTCGGGAGGCTGAGGCAGGAGAATTGCTTGAACCTGGGAGGTGGAGCTTGCAGTGAGCCGAGATCGTGCCACTGCACTCCAGCCAGGGCGACAGAGTGCGACTCTATCTCAAAAACCAAGAGCATAATATTTTTTTTTCCACTTTGTTGGCAGGCATTCTCTGCCAACACATTATTTCCACATAGTAACTAGTTTCAATTTGACGGTTGTCTAGTTCTTCATAATTTATTGGTACGTTTCCTAAAACCAGTATATAGGCCGAACACTAAAACGTCATCAAACTTCTTTATGTTTTACCAAACGGACTATGAAAATAACTGCTGAGTTGCAATGACTTTGTATGACCGTTACATAGAGTTTTTGACATCATGACATTGGAAAGTTTTTGTTTAGTCAATTTGAACACCTACGGTGTGTAACTGTGTAGGAGCATACAAGTACGGTAAAAAAAAATATGGGGAGAAGGTAGGGCGCGGTGGCTCACGCTTGTAATCCCAGCACTTTGGGAGGCTGAGGCGGGGGATCACGAGGTCAGAAGATAGAGACCATCCTGGCTAACACAGTGAAACCCCGTCTCTACTAAAACTACAAGAAAAAAAATTAGCTGGGCGTGGTGGCGGGCGCCTGTAGTCCCAGCTACTCGGGAGGCTGAGGCAGGAGAATGGCGTGAACCCGGGAGGCGGAGCTTGCAGTGAGCTGAGATCGTGCCACTGCATTCCAGCCTGGGCGACAAAGCGAGACTCCGTCTCAAAAAAAAAAAAAAAAAAAAAAGGAGAGGGGAGCAAAATATGACAGCCTTTTTAAAATGACAGCCTTTTGAAAAGGGCTTTATAATTCTAAGTTGTTGAAGTACTGCTTGTGTTAGAGATTCTAAAACATTTTTTGCTAATCTTCAAAGAGCCAGCATTTTGGTGTTAACTGTTAATTTGATAAATCAGACTAAATAATGGGACTTTGTGAACAGATCCTTTATTTCTTACAGAAAATAATGTTTTTATGCTAATATTTCGGGAGGTCAGCAATTCTCCCTAAAGAATTAGAAAATTTAAAAACTGTTAATTCCCATTCATATTATCTAATATCATTCAGTGTTCTCCACGTGGATTTAATTATTAAATATGTTAATGCCTCTTATAAGCTTTAATACACTTAAAAAAATAGTAGTTCTCTGACTAAACTGCAGCAGAAGCGAACTTCTGCAGGTAATTGCCTAAGAGGAGCATCTGTCTTCCACATGCCTCCATTTTAGTTCAGTATTAAAAATTTAATCTCGTGCAAAGTCTTGACTCTACTTTGGATAGTGATAACTCCTTACTCTCCTGGTCAGCCTCCCTTGGTTGGAGAGAGGGTGGATTTGATTAACTGTCGTTCCAAATTACTGAATATGTCTTATCTGGAGCAGTTAAAAAGTTTTGCTTGAGAATTAATGATAACTGGAGAACCATAGTACATATAAGGTTTGTACAAGACCCCAGAATAGCCTTGTGCAAATTACTTTGTCTCGTCTGATATTTTATGTGTAAAATTGGGGTTAGGGCAACGAATATTTCAGGTGGTTTTGTGAATTAATGAGATGTTATCCAAAGCATCAAGTATAGTGCCCAGCAGGTAGTAGATACTAAGTAATCTAATTCATAGTAACAGACAGTAGCCAGAGCCAGGATTTAGGGCAAGGCAATCAGGCTCCTAGGGCAAGGAATTTAATGGGGCACTAATTCCCAGCTATGGAGCCTGTACTTGCATGAATGACAGGAGGGCGTCAAATTTTTCATGATCAGTGTCTTGCTTCCCTCACTGTAGTTCCTGCCCTAGCATTAGCAACAGATTGGATAACTCATGAAGTGCACGGATAATCTGTATATAATCAGTTTTATTGCCTTTCTCTGTTTAAGCTCTTTGTATCATTAAATAAGTATTTAAAAGCTTGTTTTTTACTTGGTTTCATGTATGTAGTAGACATTGTCTCACATTGAGGTCCTCTCAGGCTGAGGTACATTGACTGAGGCAGCATGTTACCTGCTTTTGGGCACTTCCACACACTTTCTCTGTCCTATGTAGTAGCATCCTTTTAAGGGTATTTTAGTGTGTGAAATACATGGAGGACAGATGCCGCTCTCAGGCAGTCATCTTCCCTGTTGTCTTGTGCTACAGTTAATTATAGGACTACTGTTTAATGAAAAAATGTGTATTAAAGCTTGTAAGTGGCATTAACGTATTCAAGTGGATAGTTAATTCCAAATGGAGAATACCAAATGAATATTAGATAATTCAGTAGGGATGAGAATTTGTAATTTTTAGATTTTTGAATTATTTAGAAAGAACTGCTGACTTTAAAATATTAACATAAAAACAATCTTATTTGTTAGAAATAAAGGACCCTGTTCACAAAGTGTCATTATTTGATTTTTGGAGGAGATATTTGGACATTTAATAAGAGAGATTAGGAATGAAAACATCTTTTAAATGTAAAAAGTAAAATAGTAATTTTAGCTTTTCTGAAAGGTAAACTTGCTGCTCTTGACATTTCTCTAAAACTTTTATCAAGAAAAACAATTATTTGTAACAGCGGGAGATTGGTGTATATATTATTAGATCATTACATGATTTCTTTTTCCTAAAGCCTTGTTTTCTCTCAGGTGGAAGAACTCAGTAAAATACTCCAACGTGGGAGAAATGAAGATAATAAAAAGTCTGATGTAGAAGTACAAACAGAGAACCATGCTCCTTGGTCAATCTCAGGTATTTCGCTTATAGTGAGGATATGCTAATGCTGTTACATTCAAATCATGCTAATGTTTAGTTTTCTTTAAATTTAAAATAAACTAAGATCAAGGTAAATGAGAATTGTTAATGCTTTTGACGTCTCTCCATATGATCTGGTATTTTCAGGTAATCAGTTTGTTCTTCTGGAGGAAAAAGTAGAAATGTATTGTCATTCCTGTGATTTCTATAATGTTGCTAATGTTTTCAGTGACACATTCACTGAGTAATTTTTGGCACGCAGTTAGCCATCTACTTCCGTATCTGCCTTCCTTGTGACCAGGGGCATTTGTTTTCTTGTTGATGTGTTCTAATTAGAATTGTGTATAGTGTCAGTTCTCTCACCCTTGTGGGAATGGTGGGCCTACCACCATGGCCTCATGAGTGTTATGAGGCAAAATAGTTGAGATACTGAGTTTTAATATGTGTGCGTCACAAGAAGAAATCATCTTTCCTATTAAGTTTTGCCTTACTTCATTGAGGACATAATTTGGCTAAATTGCTAAACACAGCAATAGTGCTAACCTTACTTATCTGTATGATATGTTTTAAAAAGTCTGCATGGGGAGATAAATTTGACAAAAAAAAAAAAAAAAAAAAAAAAAAAAAAAGAAAAAAACCCTAATTCCTTGCCTTTATTTCTTTATCAATTGATAAGCAACAATATTAAGGTATTTGGTTAGAAGTTAAATTGATAAGCAACAATATTAAGGTATCCGGTTAGAAGTTAAGAGTTAAGTTTTTTAAATAGAATACAACCTATCCACCTATTTTTATTTTACTCTTGCTGTGGAAAATGTAACCAACTTACCTTTTTTTTCTTTTTAACTGACAGCTAGGGTCCTGAAGGAGACATTAGAGTCAGAGATACACACTTCTGCAGATTTATTTGTACCATCTGTTTTAATCTTTTAAAATTTGTACAGTTGTAAAAATCATGATTTATTTGAAGTATTTGCTTTTTGTGTTTAAATGCCATTATTTTGTAATTAAGTCCTTTTTATATACATTATTCTAATATGATATGATTTTACTTAAATTTTTTTGCTACAGATTATTATTATCAGACATACTACAATGATGTTAGTCTTCCAGGTAAAGTGACTGAACTGTCAGATCAACAAGATCAAGATATCGAAACTTCTACTTTGAATTCTAAAGACCATTTACAAATAGAAAATGATGCTTACCCTGGTACTGATAAAACAGAAAATGTTAAATGTAGACAAGTGGACCATTTTGCCTCAAATTCACAGGTAATAAAATGCTAAACATGAAACTGTTCGTGCCCAAGAACCTGTCCTTCTTTGTTGTTATGTGGAAAGATAGACTTCTTTGGTCCGTCACAGCATATACAAGCATTGTAAACATTCTTATGTGTAAAGAATATTATGTGCAAAGAATATTATAGTTTTTCAAAAACCAAAAGTAGAACTTGTTCATATGTGTAGTGGTTTTCCTGCTACATTGTGTTCCAAAATTGTATGATATACGTAATCTAAAACAAAATTTGTCCAAATATTTTGACTCAATGAAAGAACTGTGGACAACAATACCACATTTACACCTAAAAAAATTTTAATGTTCCTTTATGTCAGATACCCTGCCACTGTTCAAATTTCCCTGAATCTGTAAATTTGTTTTTATAGTTTGTTTGAATCAGGATCCCTATTGTGTTTGACATACCTCATTTAATCTATGGTTTTCTCCTTCATTTGTCTTTTTGAAGTTTTTTTTCCAATTGAACATATAATTATTGAAGAACCTAGATCTTTGTCTTAGTCAATATTTCAGAGTCTGTGTTTTGTGGATGGCTTCTCTGTGGCATCATACATTTATTCTCGAATAATTGTCACTCATTTTTACTGCCTTCAAAACTGGGTCAAAGTTGAAGTTACTGACACACTAGTAAATGTTCTAAAAAGTGGTTCAAATCATAATTGATAGACATCCTTTTCCATTGTAGTAATTGAAGTCATTACTTAAACATAGTCTCAAGTCTTGAGTTCAGCCAGCTTTTTAATTGATATACAGAAGCTTTTGTCTTATTTGGCGTGACTGTATCTTTTATAGGAACCAGCATCTGCATTAGCAACAGAAGATACATCCTTAGAAGGTTCATCATTAGCTGAAAGTTTGAGAGCTGCAGCAGAAGCGGCTGTGTCACAGACTGGATTTAGTTATGATGAAAATACTGGACTGTATTTTGACCACAGCACTGGTTTCTATTATGATTCTGTAAGTATCTCAGATCCTTTTTTTTTTTTTTTTTTTGAGGCAGAGTCTTCCTCTGTCACCCTGGCTGGAGTGCAGTGGTGCGATCTCAGCTCACTGCAACTTTCACTTCCCAGGTTCAAGTGATTCTTATGCATCAGCATCCCAAGTAGCTGGGATTACAGGCGTGCACCACCACACACAGCTAATTTTTTGTATTTTTAGTAGAGTCAGGGTTTCACCATGTTGGCCAGGCTGGTCTCAAATTCCATTTCAGACCTTTAATACTGTATGATACATACTTAGTGCCTGATATCAAATATTAAACCCTAAGCCGAAGTAAGAAAGCCAAAAGCTGCATTTAAAAATTATATTTGACTCAAAACTATTTGACAGAAGAATTCTAAAATAGCTTATGGTGCTACACTTCTAAGTTTTTAAAATAAGGTTGTTTATTGTGATTATTATAGATAATGTTTTGGAGAAGTCTTTTTGTATAAAAATAACATCTAAGGTATTAGAGCTTTTGTTAATAAAAGCAGATAGTTAACTACATTGTAAATATTTTAGAACCTAAACTAATTTTTTTTTTCATAGAATTAATAGAGAAGTAAGGTTAATTTTAGGTTTGAGGTAAGAATTTTAAAAATTATTTCAAATACTTTATGAATTCATTTTAGGCCACATAAGGAGACTTCTTTCTTGAATTCTTAGTAGTGTGTTTATTATTAGCCAGTGTTTTATATTCTGTGTCTTTTAACTGTTTCACTTTAAAAAAGTCAATCTGTTGGCTAGGCATGGTGGCTCACTCCTTGTAATCCTAGCACTTCAGGAGGCTGAGGCAGGAGAATTGCTTGAGTCAAGAGTGCAAGACCAGCCTGGGCAACACAGTGAGACTCTTTCTATAAAAAATTTTTAAAGTCAGCCGGCTGTAGTGGCTCACCTTGTAGTCCCAGCTACTCAGGAGGCTGATGTGGGAGCATCGCTTGAGCTGGGAAGATGGAGGCTGCCGTGAGCCATGATTGTACCACTGCCCTCCAGCCTAGGTGACAGAGTGAGACCCTGTCTCAAAAACAAACAAAAATCAATATGTTAACAGTGAGAACTAGGGAATTAATATGGGATCTAAAATATAATGGACCACTGACTAGGATAGAACCAGAAAATAAAGTTCTTGATTTACAATACAGTGTTATAGCTGTTGAAGTCTAATACTTAATTGTATTTCATTCCAGATTTGATGACAATGATAGAACTCAGTCACATACCTCAAACTCAAGAATCTAGTAATGTAATCTGGTTCTCTGAGGAATTATAGAATGTGGTGCACAAAAGTGGAGTTGATGTTCATCATTCCTGTTACTGCAACTATTGTTAACTTATCTAGAGAACCTAGTGTCATACGAAATATCTCAATTAACATAAGAGGTTTCGTTAGTTTGTCAATCTGCATATGGTAAACTGTAAGTCCTTATACAGAGAGGGTTTTCTTTCATAAGGAGGATGCTAATTGACAATGCTAATAAATAACCAGAAAATTAATGTTTAAACACTTATCCAAAGGGAGTAGTTATTGTTTAGTTTCTAGGAAAACAACAGTTTCAGGTAGACATTAGTCTTTGTCAATCTTCTGCCTTCATTTCTGTATCTTTTCTCTTGATATCTGTTGTTCTGTAAATGGTTAGTTACATTCTGCAGGTTATATTTCTGAGTAAATTAGGAACTTCATTGTGTTGCCATTTTTATTATTTTAGTAAAATTTTTTTTTAAATATTTTGAAAATGTCTATATTTGGGACTGACAAACAGATTAAAAAGGTTTGAATTATAAAAGTTCCATTATTACTAGAAATAAAGATTGGAAAGCCTCCATTCAGTTTCTTAGTTAAGAGAAAGATGGTGAGAAATCTAAATATTTTTGTAAGAGATCTGCAAAATGGAGGGATTAAAGACAATAAATTGCAAGTGTCAATAGTTAGAAAAATAAATTATTCTTTTTCAGGGAGTTTTAGTTGCTCAATCTCAGTACATCAAAGATGTTTCCAGGTCTGGTCTGCATGGATTTAGGATGTAAATAAAATATAGACTGTTCAATTAAATACTGGTTTTAGAGTACTGGCCAGTATATCATAAATGCAGGTGATTACCTAATTTTAACTTTCTGGCTTTTAAATCTGTAATTTGCCAAATTCATTTTTGCATGGTTGCTTGTCCTATTTACTATAGAATTAATTAATTGGTGGAGACAGTTGTTTATTGATTGCATTATACAGAATGTTATTTTTTGGTATGCATGAACTTTATTTTCAAAATTTTTTTCACTGATTTTAAGTAATGAACATCAAAAGACAAATCTTTGTTTTATGACATTAAGAGGAGGGTTTAGGGGTTTATACTGCCACACCATTATTGTGCAGTCATTAAGAATAAAGAGTCTAGAACTGCTCTCATATGGTCAGCTTTTTCTTATGCATGCTTTAGTTTTCATGCCTTCAAAAGTATTGTCAATTTTTGTTAATGTATTAAGTGGAACCATACAAAATTTCTGTTTCTCAGATAAAAATGATCAAGTATTGACAGTTTTATATGATTCAATTTAATATTTAGATTTACTTGTTTCTCACACTAGGAAAATTAGATCAGCTCTTGAATGGTAAAGTATTTTGGAAGATTAAAGCATTTTTTATTCTGTTATCTTTAATTCATTGTCTTCTGAAAATACTATAGTTGTTCAAAGAAATATTTACTATATTTGAATATATTTGGCATTTTCGTTAAGTTTATTTTATCTTAGATGAATTTAGAATTTTTTTTTCCTTGACTTTCAAAGGAAAATCAACTGTATTATGATCCTTCCACTGGAATTTATTACTATTGTGATGTGGAAAGTGGTCGTTACCAGTTTCATTCTCGAGTAGATTTGCAACCTTATCAGACTTCTAGCACAAAACAAAGTAAAGATAAAAAATTGAAGAAGAAAAGAAAAGATCCAGATTCTTCTGCAACAAATGAGGAAAAGGTAATGTCTTTATAATTTTAAAACTTTACATAATGGTGATAACATGATAATTAAGACAAAATTTTTTATGAAACTGAAAATCATTCAATAACTCTGTATTTCAAACATGCCCATTAAGATAACATCTAAGGAAAGTTTAGATGGAGCAAACATGGACTTTGTCATAAACTCTGTCACTAGAAATAGAAAGCATTTCTTAAAATTTGAAGGAGACAGATTTAGGGCAGATAAAATATCTTGTGTTGTATAGTTTGGAAGAAGAATTCAAATCTTCAGTTGATAAGTTGATGTCAATGCACAATTCATAATAAAAGATAAACACAGTTTACAGGTAGACATAGATACAGGTTCAACTTTTTTTTTTTTTTTGAGATGAAGTTTCTTTCTTGTTGCCCAGGCTGGAGTACAATGGCATGATCTTGGCTTACCGCAACCTCCACCTCCCAGGTTTGAGCGATTCTCCTGCCTTAGTCTCCCAAGTAGCTGGGATTACAGGCATGCACCAACGTGCTCAGCTAATTTTGTTTTGTAATTTTAGTAGACACAGGGCTTCTCCATGTGGTCAGGCTGGTCTTGAACTCCTGACCTCAGGTGATCCACCCACCTCTGCCTCCGAAAGTGCTGGGATTAGAGGCGTGAGCCACTGCACCCAGCCAGGAAAACATTACAAAAAAAAAAAAAAATCCATTGTTGACAACTATGGAGTGAGAGTTTAAATGGCCTGCAAGACAATGGTTAAGAAAGTGATAATTACATTTAACTGAAAAAAGTATTATGTAGGCTTTCAGATGGTACTTGTAAAGACTAAGGGGAACCCCAAAAATGCTTACAATGATACAATGTTAAATTGAAAGAAGGAAAATATAAAAAGGTATCAGTGTTCTTTATTTCTACTCTCTAAACAGATAAGTTTGGTGGTTTATAGGTAAGAAAGGAGGCTTGTTTGTTTTATTGACATTTTATCAACTGTGGCAACTATTTGGTATCTTACTCTTGAAATTTTATCTCATGGTTTCCTGTCCTGTCCTTTCCTCTCCTATCCCTTCCTATCCCTGTCCTGTCCTGTCCTATCCTATCCTTCTGTCCTGTCCTAACAGGGTCTTGCTCTGTCACCCAGGTTGAGTGCAGTGGTGCCATCATGGCTCACTGCATCCCCGACCTCCTGAGCTCAAGTGATCTGCCTACCTTGGCCTCCCCAAGTGCTGGAATTGTAGACGTGAGCCACTGTGCCAGCCAGTTTTTCTTAACAAAAGAAAAATTACTTGATACTAAATTCTAAAGTTCACATAAGGAATTAGGATTCTGTTGGATTTTTTTCTGTTCTCTATTTGATTTGTTTTTGTTCTTCTGTTTTTTTGTGGACAATACTTAGGAATAGAAGAGTATGTGACTTAAATACTAGAAATGAGTTTTCTGTTTGCTTTCAAGATCTCTGTTTTAATGGCTAGTGCTTGTTACTAGTGGTTTAACTGTTTGAAAGGCTAGGTTGTAGGCTGGGTGTAGTGGCTCATGCCTGTAATCCCAACAGTTTGGGAGGCCAAGGCAGGCAGATTACCTGAGATCAGGAGTTCAAGACCAGCATGGCCAACATGGTGAAACCCCGTCTCTACTAAAAATACAAAAATTAGCTGAGTGTGGTGGCAGATGCCTGTAATCCGAGCTACTTGGGAGGCTGAGACAGGAGAATCACTTGAACCTGGGAGGTGGGGGTTGCAGTGAGCCAAGATTGCGCCACCGCACTCCAGCCTGGGCAACAGAGCCAGACTCCATCTTAAAAAAAAAAAAAAAAAAAAAAAAGCTAGCTTGTGAAAGCACCTCTCACTAACAATAGGAAGAGTATATAGGGCTCCTCAAATGGCCTTGCCTGAAAAACTAGAGAATAGAGGTGGAAAGCATTCTGTGGTATTGTGGTCCAGCTTCGCTCCCATAACTACTCATCTTAGCCATCCTTCTTTGAAAATATGTGAATTTCAAGACGAGCTTTAAGAAAAATTCTGTTGGAATTTTGAGAATTTCCTGAGGATTCTAAAAGGTACCTGTGAGGCCATGAGAGTATCTTCATCTGTTTTCTTTATTTTAAAAGATATTTTTGAGCCTCACTTTTTGTAGGTGGAGGTTATGTGGAAGGAAGACAGTAGGGGAGATAGGAGTAAATAATTTGAAATACACATATGTGCCTCAGTGCCCGTAAATAAGCCCTCCTTTCTTTTCACTTAATGACTATCTAACGTTCTGGGCCGGGCGCGGTGGCTCAAGCCTGTAATCCTAGCACTTTGGGAGGCCGAGACGGGCGGATCATGAGGTCAGGAGATCGAGACCATCCTGGCTAACACAGTGAAACCCCGTCTCTACTAAAATACAAAAAAAAACTAGCCGGGCGAGGTGGCGGGCGCCTGTACTCCCAGCTACTCGGGAGGCTGAGGCAGGAGAATGGCGTGAACCCGGGAGGCGGAGCTTGCAGTGAGCTGAGATCCGGCCACTGCACTCCAGCCTGGGCGACAGAGCGAGACTCCGTCTCAAAAAAAAAAAAAAAAAAAAAAAAAAAGAGTATATACAGATAGGCAACTTTTTTGCTATAATTTTATAATGTAAAAGCTCCTCATGGTTTTTCAGCTCCTTGCCCTTGTTCTTGATGAATTTGTATTGCTAAAAGTGTATATAATTTATCACACTGTGAATGTTTAGCCAGTCTTCAAGCTGAATTTATGCTGTTATTAAAGATAGGTGTGTGAGGTGGGTGGATCACGAGGTCGAGAGCTCGAGACCATCCTGGCCAACATGATGAAACCCCATCTCTACTAAAAATACAAAAATTACCTGGACGTGGTGGCTCACGCCTGTAGCCACACCTGTAGGTACTCGGGAGATTGAGGCAGGAGAATCTCTTGAACCTGGGAAGTGGAGGTTAGAGCGAGCCGAGATTGTGTCACTGCACTCCAGCCTGAGAGACAGGATGAGACTCCATCTCAAAAAAAAAAAAAAAAAAAAAAAAGCTGTGTGAGATGCTCTCATATTTAATAAAATAACAGAAGAGCATATGAATTTGCCTCATGTTGCTGTAAGGTAGAAAGAAAAGTGAGAGTGTGTCAGAAACCAAGGGAAAAAAACGGAAAATAATTATTTGCTTTTTCTAAGGCTAAAATAATAGATTTGACCATTGTATAACATGGTGACTATTGTTAATAACAATGTATTGTATTATTGAAAACTGCTGAGAGCAAATTTTAAGTTTCTTACCACAGAAAAATAAGTATTTGAGGCAATGTACATGTTAATTAACTCAATTTAACCACTCTACATTGTGTACATATTTCAGAACTTCATATTGTACATGATAAAAATACATAATTTTTGTTAATTGAAAAATAGATTTGTTCATTTATTATAAGGCATATCAGCTATAAATGTACAATAAATAATAAAAGACTTATACCAGGCAAGTTAAGATTTTGGAATAAGATAGTTACCATTAATTTGTACTTTAAACTTTTATGTATTATCAAGCCAAATCTGAAGTACTCAATTTTAGCAAAACTACAATTTTGCTACATATTGAGTACATTTGGATCTTTAAATTCATGTTGTAAGTAAAGCTAATTCTGTATTTTATTTGTATTGACTTGCTAATTGATTACAAGTTTAAAAAGAAAATTTAGAATAGGTATTCTTTAGGCCTGCACTGTCCAGTAAGGTAGCCACCAGCTCCATGTGGCTGTTGAGCACTTAAACTGTTACTAGTCCAAACTCAAATGTGCTGTTAAGTGTAAAATACACTCTGGATTTTGCAGACCATGTAAACTATCTCATTAATAATTTTACTTTTTAAATGTGACTGCTAGAAAATGTAAAAGTACAAATACAGCTTGTGTTACATTTTTATTGGACACCATTGGTCTATGCTATCCCATAGTCCAGGCAATATGTGATTAGGGCTTGAACTAGGAATGTTAAGACATTGAGAATAGAGGGACAGATTTGGATATATTTTGAGAAAAGTCTGTAGCACTTGGTAATTTTATATATGGTTAAGGGGATCTCAGACATAACTAGAGGATTTTTAATTTGGATGATAAGAAGATGGTAATATCATTAACCAAGAAAGGAAATGTGAGAAGGAGAGGGGGAACAGATCGTAACCATTGTTATTTTACTGACATATATCTTCACGAATTCATTAAAACTTGATGTAATGTTATCAGATAGTGATGTTTAAGAGTGTTCTCCCCTGTTCCCACCTATCTACCCACCCTTCTCCAGGATTTGAACTCAGAGGATCAAAAAGCCTTCAGTGTTGAACATACAAGCTGCAATGAGGAAGAAAATATTGCGAATATGAAAAAGAAGGCGAAAATAGGCATTCATCACAAAAATAGTCTCCCCAAATTCACTGTTCCAGCTAGTGGAAATACTATAGAGTCTCCTCTTCATGAAGACATCTCTAATTCAACATCATTTAAAGATGAGAAAATCATGGAGACTGATAGTGAACCAGAGGAAGGTGAAATTACAGACTCTCAGACCGAGGATAGTTATGATGAAGACATTACCAGTGAAGGCAATGTAACTGCAGAAGATAGTGAGGATGAAGGTGAGTAGATAATCATTATTTAAGTAAATACCCCAGTCTGGTAACTATATAAGAGCAAAACCGTTAAAAATGTTAGTGAGTCATCGTATACCTGCCGGAAAGTAAACATTATTTTAATGATGTTATTGAAAATTATGTGGGTTGCTACTTGGTTTTTAGAGAGTAGGATGTGAATACATGACTAATACTTGGACCTTCAGAAAGTTTCATTGTATTGAATGGCGTAGTCAATACAATACAAAACCAAGTTACCTGCATTCTAATCTTAAAATATAGATTAAGGCTGTTTTAGTGGGTTAGATATTTGTAGTCTACTTTTGTAATTAAGAGAGAAAAACAAGTTGTCTTTAAAAAGTATACATTATGAATTCAATTACATGGATATTATGGTAAATCTAATTTTTTTTTACTTGAATATATAAAGACATACTTTTAAAACACAGGATTTCATGTTACAGTTGGCCTTCTGTATCCATGGGTTCTGATTAGTGGATTCAAGCAACCTCAGATCAAACATATTCAGGGAAAAAAATGGATAGCTGCATCTGTACTGAACGTGTACAAACTTTTTTTTCTTGTTATTATCCCCTAAATACAGTGTAACTATATAGCATTTACGTTCTATTAGCTATAAGTAATCTAGAGATGATTTATATCATACAGAAGGATGCACATAGGTTATATGCAAATATGATACCATTTATATAAGGACTTGAGCATCCATAGCTTTTTGGCATATGGGGAGGGATCTTGGAACTAATCCCCCACAGATACTGAGGGCCAACTGTGTAGTGTATGAGCTTATTTTGTTCTTTGGTTCTCAATGTCATTTCTTTTGCTTTTATTTTTAAATTTATTTTATTTATTTTTTATTTTATTTTATTTTTTGAGACAGAGTCTTGCTCTGTTGCCCAGGCTGGAGTGCAGTGGTGCGATCTTGGCTCACTGTAACCTCCGCCTCCTGGGTTCAAGTTATTCTCTTGCCTCAGCCTCCCGAGTAGCTGGGACTACAGGCACACACTACCATGCCCAGCTAATTTTTGTATTTTTAGCAGAGACGGGGTTTCACCATGTTGGCCAGGCTGATCTCCAACTCCTGACCTCAGGTGATCCGCCCACATCGGCCTCCCAAAGTGCTGGGATTATAGGTGTGAGCCACTGTGCCTAGCCTTTTTTTTTTTTTTTTTTTTTTTTGAGACGGAGTCTTGCTCTGTCACCCAGGCTGGAGTGCAGTGGCCGGATCTCAGCTCACTGCAAGCTCCTCCTCCCGGGTTCATGCCATTCTCCTGCCTCAGCCTCCCGAGTAGCTGGGACTACAGGCACCCGCCACTTCGCCCGGCTAGTTTTTTGTATTTTTTAGTAGAGACGGGGTTTCACCGTATTAGCCAGGATGGTCTCGATCTCCTGACCTCATGATCCGCCCGTCTCGGCCTCCCAAAGTGCTGGGATTACAGGCTTGAGCCACCGCGCCCGGCCTTTTTTTTTTTTTTAAATGGACTCAATTTTTGTAACTTAAAATAATATAAAAATATTTGGGATCTTTTCAGATTCCAAAACCTTAAAAAAGAAAGAGTTGATTATTTGATAACTGTGATAGATGGTACATATCCTGCAACCTTTATGTTGATCACTTTAATAACAGTGTTAAGCCTTACCCATTGCTATGTATTATACAGCAGAATTTAAGAAGTTTGTTTTAGTCAGAATTAAGATTTTTGACCAACACTTTTTTATTTTATGGATGCCGCCTAGTTATCCCTATGAAGTTCTTTTTCATAGTAGTTAAATTAATATTTACTCACTTCTTTCCTTGGCAGACGAAGACAAAATTTGGCCCCCATGTATTAGAGTAATTGTCATTAGATCACCTGTGTTGCAGACAGGATCACTCTTTATCATTACTGCTGTAAACCCTGCTACAATTGGAAGGTAAAACAGTTAATATTATTATATCATTCTTTCAATTATTTCAGAAAGGCTTTATTGAGAGCATGTATTTTTGTTTGTTTGTTTTTTGTTTTTGAGACAGAGTTGTGCTCTTTTGCCCAGGCTGGAGTTCAGTGGCACGGTCTCAGCTCATTGCAACCTCCGTATCCTGGGTTCAATCAATTCTCCTGCCTCAGCCTCCTGATTAGCTGGGATTACAGGCATGCACCACCACGCCCAGCTGATTTTTGTGTTTTTAGTGGAGTCGGGGGTTTCACCATGTTGGCCAGACTGGTCTCGAACTCCTGGCCTCAAGTGATCCACCCACCTTGGGCTCCCAAAGTGCTAGGATTACAGGCACATAAGCCACCACGCCTCACCATAAGTTAAGCATTATTCTGTGTGCTGTGGATATAAAGAGGACTAATGCAAATCTCTACCCAAAGGAAGCACAGTCTGGGGGGAGAAAAAGACATGAGCAAATAATCACTGTGTGAAAGCACAGGAAGTCTAGAGTAGCAGTAAGGAAACTGGATAATCCATAACCAGGAGATTTACTGTTGATAGACATGTATTTTAACATTATCTATTCTTAAAAATCCTTTCCATGTCACTCTATAAGTGCTGCATTTATACAATATGCTTCAAAAATTATTAAAGACACTTTACTTCATTCTGCAGAGAAAAGGATATGGAGCATACTCTCCGAATCCCTGAAGTTGGTGTCAGTAAGGTAAGCTCTTTGATTTCTCAAATATAGTCCCCTAGATGTAAATTTTTATATTATTATTACAGTAGAAAGCTTAGGGGTTTTTCTCATTTAATAGGAAGGTTAATATACAGTGTAGTAATGGTAATGAAGGCAGTGCAGATTTGTTTATTTCAGTGCTTGAGAAAATAAAATTTTTTATCACAATTTGAATAAACAAAATTATGTTTATTTTTAAGAATCTGGACAAGAGTAGAAAACATATTACGTCTTAAAGTAGTACACATTTAATGAATATTTATTGAGTGAAATAAATAGGCTGTATTTTATGACAGTTAAAAATTGAATCTTACCTGGCTTCTGGCTACTTTAGGAGGTGGTTACTTTGAGCCAGAGGATTTTACAACCCAAGAATATATCCTATACCGCTCAGGGATCTTGTTTAAAACTTCCCCCAATTGATCATCTAATGGTTTCAGGAAAAAGAACAATTGAGTTTTCAAAACAAATAGAACAGAATTGCAACTCAAGTTATAAGTAGAAAATAACTAAAGGTTTAGCTCCTGATGCTCTTTATATATTTTTACTTTTTTTTTTTTTTTGAGATAGGATTTCACTGTCGCCCGGGCTGGAGTACAGTGATGTGATCACGACTCACTGAAACCTCGACCTCCCAGGTTCAAGCAATCCTCCCGCCTCAGCCCCACGGCTAGCTGGGACTACAGGTGTACTCCACCATGCCCAGCTAATCTTTATGTATTTCATAGAGATGCGGTTTCGCCTGGAGGTTCCCTAGGCTGGTCTCGAACCCCTGGGCTCAAGTGATCCACTTGCCTCGGCCTCCCAAAGTGTTGGGATTACAGGCGTGAGCCACCACGTCTGGCCAAGGCTCTTTATATTTCTCTTTCCTGTACTGTTTTCTCTCCTCTCTTATAGTTATCTTTTTTCCTTTTTTGCTTTTCTCTTTTTTTAACCTTCCATCGTTCCCATTTTGCTTTTATTTAATGGACCGTAATGTGGACCTAAAATAGATTTTATGTGATTTTTGTCTTTTTGGAATATAATTTCTCATTTTTAATTTGAAAGACCATTTACTTTCACTTTTTGGAGACTCATTCAGCAAGAGGAAAAAGTTCTCATAATTTTAATTCTAACCAGATTATCTTGCTTATTTGCTTTTTTACTATGACCTTGGGTCTCCTGCCTCCAAAAAAATAACACCTTATCTGTAACTTAAATAGCAAAGAGTTCCGAGATCCTTCCCCACTTTCCATCTAAACTATAGATAGTTCTATGGTGGCTTTCTTTTTTTTTTTTGATATAGAGACAGGTTCTTAACTGTGTTGCCCAGGCTGGGATGCAGTGGCACGCACTACAGCCCCTGACACCTCCTGGGCTTAAGTGATCCTCCTGCCTCAGTTTCCTGAGTAGCTAGCACTATAGGCACACACCACCACACCAGGCTTCTGGTGGCATTTCTGTTTTTTCTTTCTTTCTTTTAAACTAACATCCATTGGTGGGGTGGATAATTAGTTGGTGAAGTCAGTTTGATAGCACATATAACATGTATCCAAATAGAAACTTCTAAAAAAGAAACTTAATGTTAGGGGGAAAAACAAGTATTTGACCACTAGATAGAAGACTTTCTGAGTTTAGAAAATGGTAAAAATTACAAAGGACAAAATAATTTTGCTCTTTGTATGTTAAGAAACCAGTTTAGAAGGCAGACTCGGACAGGCACAACAAATATGACACAATATACATTATTTATTTTTGAAAAGTTCACGCGAATTTTTGTTTTCAAACCCCACTGTGACACCAGTAGATAAGTGAGCAAAAGATACATCAGGCAATTCACAGTTAAGGAAATATCATGGTTCATATATGAAAAGCCATTCAGTCTTTCTAGTAATCTGAGAAATACAGATGAAGCCAAGGTGTCAATTTTCATTCATCATTTATTAAATATCACTCCTATTGGAAAAGTAATTTAGAACAGCTTTTTGGAATAGGGTTTTGCAGTATGGAAAGACTTATTCTAAACAATCCAGTTGGAAAAAAGTGTATAAAGGACTTAAAAAGAAAATTTACAGAAGAGGAAACTCAAATGACTAATAAATATTAAAAAGAGTTTTGGGGGTTGGGCACGGTGGCTTACGCCTGTAATCCCAGCACTTTGGGAGGCTGAGGCGGGCAGATAACGAGGTCAGGAGATTGAGACCATCCTGGCATACATGGAGAAACCCCATTTCTACTAAAAATACAAAAAGTTAGCCAAGTGTGGTGGCAGATGCCTGTAGTCCCAGCTACTCAGGAGGCTGAGGCAGGAAAGTGGTGTGAACCTGGGAGGTGGAGCTTGCAGTGAGTCAAGATGGCGCCACTGCACTCCAGCATGGGTGACAGAATGAGATTCCGTCTCAGAAAAGAGTTTTGGTACTAATCAGGGAAATGCAAGTTAAAATCACAATGATAAAGCAATTTCACACCTCTTAGGCTAGCAAAAATTAAACATTTTGGCAATGTCAAGTTTTTGTTTAGTATACATAGAGCAACGAAGATTTTCACAGACTGCTGGTGGGAGTATGAATTGATACAACCACTTTGGAAAAACAGTTATCTAGTAAAGTTTAAGATTTGCTTATATTATGATTTAGCAATTCCATTCCTAGGTGCGTACTCCAGAGAAACACTTGCATTTTGCACACAAATAGATTGCAGGTACAAGAAGGTTTATAGTAATATTTAAAAAAAGTAGTAAAACCTTGGAAAAAACCCCTGAATGTCCATTTTCAGAAGGATGGATGGATAGATTGTGGTATATCCACACAATGGATTACCATTCAGCAAAATGAATGAACGACAGCTCTGTAACTGTATAACAACTGGATGAACCTCATGACTTAACGTTAAAGAAGCAAAATAAGAGGAATAGATAAAGTGCTATGGAAAAAGGAGGGAAAGATTAGTCCTAACTATTGAAGATCCTGGAAACTTCTCTGAGAGGTTGGCCTTGGGTGTTTCAAATCACATTTTGTATTAAAAATTTTTGGCCAGGTGTGGTGGCTCATGCCTGTAATCCCAGCACTTTGGGAGGCCAAGGCAGGAGGATCACTTGAACTCAGGAGTTCAAGACCAACCTGGGCAACATGGTGAAACCCCGTCTCTACAAAAAATACAAAAAATAACCAGGTATGGTGGCACACACCTGTCGTGCCAGCTACTCAGGAAGCTGAGGTGGGAGGATTGCCTAAGCCCAGGAGGTCAGGGCTGCAGGAAGCCGTGATCACACCACTGCACTGTAGCCTGCGTGACAGAGTGAGACTCTGTCTCCAAAAAAAAAAAAAAAAAAAGGAGTTTTTAATGATATGGACAAATACTTACATTAGGTCAAAATTTTTCAAATTATCTCTAGTACAAAAAGAGAAAAAGTAGGACATATTCTAAATTTTTCATGGTAGTTAAAGGTAGAATTATAGATGACATTTTCTTCTATAGCCTCTGTTTCTACCAGAAGCATATAATAGTTTGTGTTTCTAAAAAAGTGTTAAGTATAATAAAATGTAAATTATCAAAGACTCAAGTTAACATCATCATATCATACAGAAATTGTCCATAGTTTTGAAAAGTGTAGTAATTAATAATTGCTTGATTTTATTTTCTAAGTTTCATGCAGAAATTTATTTTGACCATGACTTACAAAGTTATGTCCTTGTGGATCAAGGCAGTCAAAATGGCACAGTTGTTAATGGAAAACAGATTCTTCAGGTGAGTGTATATGTATTAATTAGTTACCTGCACATTATTTTAAAACTGAATTTTTTTTATTTCTGAAGGCCATAATCTTTATCATTTGGTTCAGAGTAAAGCCCAAATGTGTTAGTCGGAAAGAAATTTCCAGAAAGGCTGAAAAAAGAATATAATCAGTGGGTCTTCCTTGGCTGTTGAGTTTTGACTTCTAATTGTGTATCTGTGCCTTATTTTCAGTTATGAATCCATTGTAAAGCTATTCAGAGTAAGTGTGTAAATGTCTCAATAACAACTTTGAAGGTCCTCCTTTTTTTTTTATTGTCTTAATGGAAATGCTGCTAAATTGAAAACTTCTTAAAGGCAAAAGCTATGTCTATTCAGTTAACACTTACATCCTCAGCATGTAACAAACTATTTGGCATATAATAAGAAAATATAGGGGCTGGACGCGATGGTTCATACCTGTAATCCCAGCACTTTGGGAGCCTGAGGCCAGTGGATCATCTGAGGTTAGGAGTTCAAGACAAGCCTGGCCAACACGGTGAAACTCCATCTCTACTAAAAATATAAAAATTAGCTGGGCTTGGTGGTGTGTGCCTGTTATCCCAGCTACTTGGGATGCTGAGGCAGGAGAATCGTTTGCACCAGGGAGGCGGAGGTTGCAGTGAGCCGAGATCATGCCACTGCACTCCAGCCTGGGCTATGAGGTGAAACTCTGTCTCAAAAAAGAGAAAAAGAAAATATAGGGAAGGAGGGAGGCCTTATTCTTAGTCTGTAAGAGTAAAAATGGAAATAAAACTGAGTTATCAAGAGAGAAGAAAAGGGAGATGTGATGCATTTATCCCATTCTCTTAACACTTCATCTTTTTTTACTATGATGATTATATGTTTTGGTAATAGATTGAAGTCTAGAATTGGATATTTCTGATTGGATAGCGAGATTGGTGGGTTTGACAAATTGCTCAGTTCAGCTGTCTTCATCTCCACTAGTAGAACTTTTTTTTATGCGTCATCAAGTTGGGGAAGTGTGTTTGTGTCTATTTCATTTACAGCTATTTTAAATATATTTTTAAAATTGTAATCAGACATTACTTACAATAGATGTAAGGTAACCATATGTGATTGTTTTGATTTCTGTTTTGTAAAATGTTTCCCCTCTAGCCGAAAACTAAATGTGACCCTTATGTACTTGAGCATGGAGATGAAGTGAAAATTGGAGAAACTGTCTTATCCTTTCACATTCACCCTGGCAGTGATACCTGTGATGGCTGTGAACCAGGGCAGGTTAGAGCCCACCTTCGCCTTGATAAGAAAGATGAATCTTTTGGTATGTGAAACAGATTAAATGTGGCTGTGATAACGTTCTCTTTCATTACCTAAGTGTTCTAAAAAATACCAGTCAGCTACTGGCTACGTGTCTAATTGATATGATACTGCATTGAGAGATATTTATACAAAGCTATTGGTCTTGTATCCAGTTGATGTAATAATAGATTGAGGGATATTTCAGTAAATATTACCAAATGAGACTAAGAAATGACATATATTTGGAATTTGAGACCTAGGCTAATAGATTATAATTGTAGTTGATTTTTCTGTGTAATAATTTAGCTTCATGATATGTAGCATTGGTCTGCTTTCTGACCAGGAAAGAGATTGATTAGCTCTGTTTCTTCTAATCCAGTTTAGTAGGCTTTTGAGTCAGACTGTAGTGGTAGTCAAATGTCCTTAGGAGCAGTTGTAATTGAAAAATTGGTAAGAGAGTAAATTTTAAGTGTTCTCATCATACACAAAAAAGTGATAAGTACACGAGGTAGTAATGGATATATTAATGAGGTTGATTTAGCCAGTTCACAATGTATACATATATCAAAAATCATGTTGTACACCATATATACACTTTTAATTTATCAATTAAAATAATTTAAAAAGTAATGACAATAAAGTAATAATTTAATAAAGATTGGTTTCCTTTTGACATGTATGTATTGATGTAAAAAAGTCATCCACAGTTGAACTCTGTCATGTAATATTAACATAGGAAATAATAGGCCAAGGCATTAAGGGTTGTTGATTGATATGTTTTCTGTCCTATTGATAGCTCATGCTGTATATTGTCTATGTACCATTATTTTTTATAATGGCACTGTAGGATATTACTGTTGTGCTTTCATCCCACCCATCTAAAGCTCTTAAAATTTAAATAGATGCTTTGAACTAGTAAGAGATCATCTTTTTTGACATAAATTTTCCCCCAAATGCCAAGTATGCGTGTTCATTGTTTATTTTTTGTTTTCTGATACTAATTTGAAAATGAGTATGTTGCATTACACAGTAACATGAATTTTGGTTTCTCTGACTTTTATTTTGCTTATGGCTATGTTCCTTTGCAAAATTTACTTAGTATTTCTGCATTTGAGATTGTGTTACAATAATCATATTGAAAAATCAAAATGTTCATTGTTCATTTTGGTATCTATACTGTAAGATTCCTATTATGTGTAGTTTTTGCTTTACGTCTCAAGTAGGTTTAGTTACCAAAATGCTGAAAGGACATCATCACAACCCTTTTATCCTTTATATTAATGTTTATTTCAACTTCTGGTTAATCGGAATGGCTACTAACGGGTTATATTAGTTTTTTATTAATTAAATAACATTAGTTTTAATTTTCTACAAAATCAGATTTAGTGGCTTTTTTTAACCAAACTTTTTTTCTTTCAGTTGGTCCAACACTAAGTAAGGAGGAAAAAGAGTTGGAAAGAAGAAAAGAATTAAAGAAAATACGAGTAAAATATGGTTTACAGGTGAGGATGTTAAATATTGTTTCATTTGTTAAGCTGTATATCTGGTTTTCAGTAAAAATGTCTTTAAATATGCTGAGTACATTTTATATATAAATAGTTGTGTAGTATGATTTTGTGATTTCTGTTAGTTTAGTGTTCTGGTATTCATAATCTAAAAACTACTGAAGTTGGAGTAGAAAAATGATAATAGCCTACATTTGAATATACATTTCTGGTTTTCAGAAAACTTGCATTAAGATGCCTTGACATAACTAGACATGGTAGTGTCTGTAGTTTGTAGTCCCTGGTACTTGGGAGGCTGAGGCAAGAGGATCACTTGCAGTGAGCTGTGATTGCACTTACGAATAGGCTTTGCACTCCAGCCTGGGCAATATAGCAAGATCTTATCTCTGCAAAGAAGATGACATTGATTGAACAACATAGTTGGAGAACTAATACGACCTGATTTAAAGACTTATTATAATTAAACTACAGTGATTAAGGTAGTATCATATTGGCATAAAGATAAATAGATGGATGGAACAAAATAGTCCAGGAGTAGATCCGTATATATGTGTGGACAGTTAATTTTTGATAAAGGCGTGAAGGCAGTTTGGTGGAGAAAGAGTGGTCTTTTTTTTTTTTTTTTTTTTTTTTTTGAGACAGAGTCTTATTCTGTCACCCAGGCTGGAAGCGTGCAGTGGCACAATCTCAGCTCACTGCTACCTCTGTCTCCTGGATTCAAGTAATTCTCCTGCCTCAGCCTCCCAAGTAGCTGTGATTGCAGGTGCCTGCCACCATGCCCGGCTAATTTTTGTATTTTTAGTAGAGACGAGGTTCACCACATTGGGCAGACTGGTCTCGAACTCCTGACCTCAGGTGATCCGCGCACCTTCGCCTCCCAAAGTGCTGGGATTAAAGGCATGCACCACTGTGCCCGGCCAAGAGTGGTCTTTTTCAACAAATGGTGGTAGAATAATTGGATGGCCTTACCAAAAAAAACAGCAGACAAAAAGAATATTGATCCATACCTTGAACAATCTATAAAAATGATCCAAAAATGGATCATAGATATAAAAATAAAACCTAAAAACTTTAAAACTTCTAGAAACTTTTTTTTTAAAGGCAAAGATTCTAACACCAAAAGCACAATCCTTAAGAACAACTTGATAATCTGTATTTCTTCAAAATTAAAAATTTATGTTTTTCCAAAGACACTATTAAGAGAGTGAAAAGACAAGCCATAGACTGGAGAAAATATTTGCAAATCATGTATCTGGTCAAAGACTTCTATATCTAGAATATACAAAAAACTTTCAAAACTTAATAAGAAGAAGACACCTCAGTTAAAAAATGGGCCAAAGATTTGAATAGATACTTCGCCAGAGAAGGTATGCTGATGGCAAATAAACACCCGAAAAAATGTTCAGTGTCATCAGTCTTTAAGGAAATGAAAATTAAAACCACAATGAGATACCACTACAAATCTGTTAGAATGCCTAAAATTTTCAAAACTGACTGTAACAGGTATTGTAAGGGTTGTGGAGGAACTAGAAATCTCATACACTGCTGGTGGGAATGTAAAATGGTGCAGTTGCTTGGTAGTTTCTAAAAATTTAACATACACCTATTTTACAATTCAGCTATTCTACTCTAAGACATTTAACCAAGATAAATGCAAGCATATGTGCATAAAAAGACCAGTAAGCAAATGTTCATTGCTTTTTTTTTTTGAATAACCAAAAACTGAGAAAAACTCAAATGTCCATCATATATGGATAAGCAAACTATGGTGTATCTATATGGTGAAAATACTACTTAGCAATAAAAAAGCAGGAACTAGTAATAT